>NW_024039481.1:140000-837500 GCF_016077235.1 Cyprinodon tularosa | reverse complement strand
CCTGAGAGTGTGGATGATGCTGTAAGGAGGGGGTCATACCATGAGAACAATGGTGCTTCCTCTAGGTGTTTTTTTGGGAAGACTCTTACAATTTATAGCTTTTACAAACAGAAATCGGTGTGGGTTGCTGGTTTGAGCCCCCACTCTGTCCATTTCTGTCTTTGTGCCCTTGAGCTTGACACTTCACCTGCCTTCATTGCTGTTGATTGTAAGAGAGCCCAGTGACAGTGACTCTGATTGCATATCAGCCTCACCTCTTTTATTGTAGCTGTGGCTACATTGTAGCTCATCACCATTAGTGTGTGAATGACTGAATGGAGTGAATACTGGATAAAAGTGCTATAAAGTGCAGGCCATCTACAATAAACATGTAATGTTATGGTAAATGGCCTGTAATTCTATAGCATTACTACATTCAGTCAAGGGCTGCAACTAACTAACTTATTTTGCAAATCGATAAATCTGTTGATAAAAAGGTGAAACTATAACTTTTCGACTTTAGTTCTGAGGTTCCAGATAGAACGACGGAGTATTAGGGCCAGGCTAGAGATTTTTTTTTCATCTATTTCCAGAATAAAGTCGTAACGAGAATAGTCATGAAATTATAAGAATAAAGTCGTAAAATTACGAGAATAAAGTCGTAATGAGAATAGTTATGAAATTATAAAAATAAAGTCTTAAAATTACAATGATAAAGTCAACATTTACGAGAATAAAGTCATAAAATTATGGGAATAAAGTCTTAATATTAGGAGAATAAAGTCGTAAAATTACGAGAAACAAGTTGTATTTTATGACAACTCTTACAAGAAGCACTTTATTCCCTAAAATGAGAAATGTTGAGCACCATGTGAAGTTATACTTTGGCTCTGGTTTGACAAATAAGGCAATATTTTAGCACCAGGATCAAATTGGGCAGAATGTCAAGTTGCTGATTGGTGGAGCTGGTCGGTCGTCATCTGCTGGTCGAAGCTCGAAGCTTTCTTTCTGTAATGGGTTGTTGTATGATGACCTCATTCTCGTAATATTACGACTTTATTCTCGAAATGTTACGACTTTATACCCGAAATGTTACGACTTTATTCTCGTAATGTTACGACTTTATTCTCATAATGTTACGACTTTATTCTCATAATGTTACGACTTTATTCTCGTAATGTTACGACTTTATTCTCATAATGTTACGACTTTATTCTCTTAATGTTACGACTTTATTCTCATAATGTTACGACTTTATTCTCGTAATGTTACGACTTTATTCTCATAATGTTACGACTTTATCTTGTAATGTTACGACTTTATTCCCGAAATGTTACGACTTTATTCTCGTAATGTTACGACTTTATCCTCAAAATAAAAAACTTTAAAAATATCTAGCCTGGCCCTAACACTAAGACTAAATATATATAATTTTTTATCTTAAAAGTAAAATGTTTACATATTTTTTTTATTCACAATTTTGATATAATTTCTGCTCTAAGTTTGGCGCTCTTTCAGCTAAAGGCATATTTTGCTGTCTATAGGGTAATAATGAGGTAATCAGGTAAATTATTAATCAATTACTAAATTAGTTAAAGACTATTTAAATAACTTATTAATGATGATTAATCCAATTAATTGTTTCAGCCCTAATTCAGTCGATAACCCATTCACGCACACACCTACACACTGATGGTGGCAAGCCACGATACAGCCACAGTTGCCCTGGGGCTCACTGACAAAAGCAAGGCAGCCATCGGGAAATAACAGAAAAGAAGTTTTAGTCTCTCATAAAAGCTTTATCATTCAAATCACTCTGGCTTAAACATGTAAATAAATGTATTCTTTATCAGACGATATTGTCCCAAAAATTTAAAAATTTCTATTTAAAGACAATCCTGTCTTAAAATCTGTGGGGGTTTTTTCTTGTCTAATGAATGCCAGTTAGTTACACGTCAGCCTGAACACCTAAATTCGGCCAATCATATAACAACACTCATCTGTCAATCAAATTTTTTTCGGTCTTAGCATTTTGATTCATATGTCGCAGCTAATATACGCAATGGTTGAAATAAGAAATAAGAATCATTTCCTTTCCCATTGAGTTTCTTCCCAGTGTTCAGGGGGATGGACGTCTGTGTCTGTGTCTAGAGCTAACAGTACTGGCAGAATTCGGAAGTGCAACAGTTGGAAGGGCCGCTTCCCTACGACTTTAATGCTTTAATGGATTTTCTGATGTTCTCCTGTTGATTCTTCCATAAAATAATTAAATTCAAACATATGAAAAAAAAATAAACACTGATTAAAATCTTTATTTATACCTTTAGAACAGCCTCTTCCCTACGACTTTAAAAAAACAAGCTTAAGTATCTCTTAATGAAAATTAGAACAAACCTTAACCAACGATTCAGTCTTTTTGATGAATAGTTTCACGTGGCTGTGCTGTCAGCCACATGCAGCACAAGCTCCTACTATTCATTTATGAAGTCTGTGATGAAAACACTGCGTCTGAAATGCAGTGTCGATCTCACCTTTGGTGACAGAGGTTTATCCTTATCCTCTGAAAGACAGAAGAGCCTTCCCGCCTACAGCCATTAACATCTGCAACAAATTGTTGAAAAAGTTTTATGCTGTCACAAAACAAATATTTATAAATAATAAATGTTTAAATAACAGTTTTCAATGTGTAATTTTATAAAAGTGTTGAATTTCACACTATGAATTAAACAAACACTTTAAATTGTGTTAAACAGTTTGAAGTAATGTACTTCTTTGTGTTGGTCTGATAAAATAAACCATATCAAAGGTTTTGGTTGTTGCCTTAAAAACTGTGAAGAAATTTAGCAAAAACAATCCATCCTTCAGGTTTCAAGTTTAAGGACTGCTTGAAGTTTAAAGCAAAACAAAAGCAGCAAAAGATAACATTTTAAAATATATTTGACTTAAACACTTTTAGATCCATCTTCAGACACCTGGTTGATGCTTTCATGCAACATTATAGTAAGAAGTAAAAACAAATCTCTACATTCTTAGGAATTTTAAAGCTGATGGACATGAAGTTTGAAACTCTGCAGCACTGTGTAGCTCTCTGCAACAATTAAAAGACACATTTGGAATGTTTTATGCATTATAGGGTGGAAGATGGAGCGCTGTGTTCTCTGTCAGCTGTCAGAGGCATGCTTATTTGTTCAGAAGGAGACAAGTGTTTTGTAAATGAAGGCGGAAACAATGAAGCTTTCTGCGATTACACACTGAGAGACTGCAAAGCTGTCAGCTGTTCCAGACATCTTATCTGAATAAAAGGCGGTAAAGTCGGACTACAGTCATTTAAAAATGAACTTCCAACCTGCTTTTTTCAAGTTCTGACACAGTAAAACCTGAAGTTCAAAGGAGATAGCTTCAAGTTTAACTCCTCCCAGACAGCAGGAGGCGCACTCGCCCACTCTTGTTCCAACATTAAGCTGTACTATTTCCCAGCTGATGTAGGTACCAGATTTGCTCGGCTGGTAAGTTCTGCTCGGGGCCCTGCCTGTTCCTATAACATCAATATATGGCAACTCCACTCGGACAAACTGTAATGCACTCGTTTCTTAAAGGAATAGTACACCCAAAACATGATTAGCCTTCATTTTCTACTCACCCCCATGCTGAACAACACTCTGGAGTACTTTTTTGATATCTCAAATGCATCTGGAGATCTGGGAGGCTTCTTGCTGTCTGCTGACATTTAAATATTGGAGGTCTATGGCGCCCGAGGCAGAAAGGTCCATAAAAGTCCACAAAAAACGTGTCAATATTCCTCCATACTGCTCGTCCAATGTATTCCAAGTGTCCTGAGTGGGTAGCGTCCATAATTTACTCGAAACGAAGTCATTTAGAATGTTTTTAGAGCATAAACAGTAGTGTATAGGATTTCTTAAAAGCGCGTTCACGACACTACGGAAACCGCGGCAGACCAAACGAGATGAAAGTGCGCATTCAGCTAGGCAAAGAACTCATGCTCTTCCTCAACACTGAAGTCCTCAGACATTTTTCTTTCGTTGTTTCTTTCTTTGCACAGGTAAACAGCACATTTCTTCTTCTACGCTTGCATTATCGGCAGAGCAGACGCTGAATGCGCACTTTCATCTGGTTTGGTCTGCCGGCTTCCGTAGCGTTGTGAACGCGCTTTTAGGAAATCCTATACACTACTGTTTATGCTCTAAAAACATTCAAAATGACTTCGTTTCGAGTAAATTATGGACTGCTGCTTAGTGTGAGGGATTGCATTCCAGTTAATGAGTCGATGCAGTAAGCTGGTTTTTCTATAACATAGAAGATAGAAAACTTTGAATCAATTTGACTGTATGGTGAGCTGTAAAGAGCCTTGAGATGACGTGTTGTTAATTGGTGCTTTATAAATAAACTGAATTGAATTGAAAATCTGACCAGATTAACATCTTTCATTTGCTGCATCCCTACATGACTTCAGAGGTTAAGTTAACTTTTTGGTGATTAAGAAAATGAATATTTCTGCATTTACTGTACAGTTAAAACCTGTCCATATTATCTGCATCTGAAAGAGAAGAACTTGTCTGCAAGTTTGTGAAGAGGGGGCATGGGGGAGGCATGACTGTGGTGTCCCACACAAAGACGATAAAGCTATTGGTGTGGCGTGGGTGTCCACTAATGGAACGCTGAGTTGTGCGAGTAGGAAATGTGTGCACACACCAACAAGGCTGCATCTTTTATTGATGGCTACATTCAAACACTGCCTTTCTTTCCTTTCTATTTACAGCTCAGCCGCTGTGCCTGTACAGGCAGGCATCTATTCAGTCGTTCCTACTGTTTCCAGGCTACAGAGTGTGTTGATGAAAAGTCTGCTCTGGTTTTCCAGCATCAAGGCTAGAGCTGTGCTCCTCAACATAAGCACACTTTCATCTGGGCTGTTCTATAAAAGAAATGTTTTACTAACTGGATTGCTATTTTAAAAAGATAGGCATCTAAATTGGGGGATTTAGTGAGTTTATTCAGTTGTTATGCGTAATTTTTAGGTTCATTTTACTCACCTGCTTCCTTTTTCTGCACAAGAGTCAGACTTTAATATATAATATGTACTTTTTCCTAATGTGATCACATCATAGAACCTTTTACTAGAATACATCTTAATTTAAATTAACACAATTCCCATAATCTGCGTTTTTTCCCCCATTTTTAGACAGACATTGAGTTAATAAATGTGTCTTTTATACTTTCTAGCCGGATCTTCTAACTACAATTAGATAAATGGCGCCCTCTGCTGGATAAAATCATGAAACATTAAAAAATATTAGATTTTCTTGAAAAAGTTACATTTTTCGTCACTTATTTTTAGAAAATAAACCTAATGGGCCAGATTAAACTAGTTTAAGCATTTAATTACTGTGATTAAGGTGATAAAAGCTTATATATTAAAAAAAAAACTAATTCAATGTCTCAGAAAATTAGAATATTGTTTAAAAAAGGTACAGTTTTTACATCCTTATTACCTCAAAAGGTTTGCTGGTTCTCCAAATATTCTCTCAGTCTTGGTCAGTAGGAGACTCAAGTCTATTGACTAGTCAAATTTCTAAAAGACGGCCTATCCCTCCCATAAGGAGGGGAAGGCACAAAAGGTCATTGTTAAATAAGGTTGTTGCTTATAGAGTGCTTTAAACATGTCTGTTCATAGAGAGCTGAGGGCAAAGAAAAACAGAGAAAAGAAAACTACACCAGGATAATCGCAGGATTGTTGATTCAGGGATTGGAAGAAGTTCAGAAGGATTAAACTGTGGCTGGAGTGAGAGCATGAAGAGCCATTATACAAGACCTTATGTTAAGTCACTCCTGAGTAAGATACGGCTTTAGATTCACTTTACCTGAATAAAGACACAGAAGACATGTGCTGCTGTTTAAAGGGTCTGAAGACCTATTTAGACTAAATGTGTATTTTAAAATCGAGGTCCTAGAATCTGGATGAAGAGCAGAAAGGCACTGAATCCATGTTGCTTGAAATACTTCAATTCAGATTATATAGCATCAATTCCCAACAGGTAATCTCAAGGCACTTTACTGAGACAATACTATCAGATTAAACAGTCAGACTGGTTGAACGTTTTCAATCTGAGTTTAGAGTTTAAACCTCTAAAATACACAAACATACACAGCAGGATTCATTCCTCCTGGAGGAACATGTGAAAATAAATTTTCAATTGCATTGTGTCTTTGATTCTACAGCAATTTCTCACGTCTGTCCCATGCAGTGACAGTGGTGACAAAGATATTTCTGCTAACAAGACGCAGAACCAGCCTAAGTGTGAACGGCCTTCTGCTGAGGTCAACTGGTAGTTCAAGGAGAGAGAACATACACAAAAAGAACATAAAAGCATGGATCCATAAGTACTCTCGGTATTTGAGAAGGTAACAGTGAACTAGCTCCACAGATGGCTGTCTTGGAAAGAAACATGCAAGCAGATGAGCTCTGAGTCGATTTTCATCTCAAAAACGATGACAGAGAACACATCTAGTCAGTCACAGTAAAAGCTGAGCCCATAGCTATAGGAGAGAAACAGGACAAAACACTGAAAACAGGCCCAACTTTATTGTCAATAATAGAAATTGTTGATGGCAGAAGCCCAGTTTATGCTGCATCCATGTCAAAGGATGAAGAGCTCCAGGGTGGTGTCACAGCTAAACAGAACCAGGGCAAAGGAAACTACTATGATGAGAAAAAGCAGAGAGAATCTAAAGTTAGAATTTGAACCAACAAATAATCAAGAAGAGAAGTAGAATAAAGCAGAGTGAGAAAAAGTTGTGGCTGTGTTGTCCAGCAGCCCAAGGCTATAGCAGCATAACTAAATAGATAGTTTAGGATGATCTGACCCACAACAACTATATATACTGTGAAGCTTCTACAATCAGGGATTATTTAGGGTATCTTGTCATCTACTGGTTCAAGTCCACTATTTTTTCTGAACCCCACAGTCAATGCAAGTATCACACCAGGACATTACAAATTTAAAGAAGTTCGGTCATATTCAGAATTCAAACTTCTGAAAGTACTTAAAGATATGAAATTATTACATACTGTTCAATAAATGTTAAGTGTTTTTAATTCAGAGTAGTTTTCACATGAATGTGCTTTACTGGAGGCATCCATGTTTGTCAAAGAACACTACTGCACTGCAAAAAATTGAAATCTAAATAGGTAATTTGTTCCTAAACTAAGTACATTTGTTCTTGAATTGAGGAGGTAATTGAGACACTTTGCCAATGGAACAAGACAATTTACATTTAAAATAAGAAAAAACAATTGCATTGTCTTATTTCAAGTGCATTTTATCTAATTATCTTATTTTAAGAGTAAAAATACTCATTCCATTGGCAAATCATCCCATTTACCTGCTAAAATTAAGGTAAAATACACTTCATTTAAGGAATTTTTACTTATTTCTAGATTGTTTTTGCAGTGTGCCACCTACTGATTTGTGACGTCACGGTGCGGTATCTGCTGTTGATCAAGTTCCAGTGCTGTATCTGGTGTTTGTCTCAACGCGCTTTTATCCAAGTCATCTGGAAAAATGTTGGCCACATATTACATGTTTTTTCTCTGGCTAGAAGTATGATGGCGAATCCTCTCTCTTCAAGTTGGCAATCCAATGACGAACCCGTCCGTGGAGGATCAGGAATATGAAAGGTGAAATAATTAAAGAAAAAGCAACACAGATAATTGGTGTTGCTTTTTCTCATAAAATCTGATTAAAATATGCTGAATTTCATTCCTTTAACTTGAAAAAAAATCAAGGAGGGCTTACTTCTGGCTGCTGTGCCATTAGGGCTGGAGGAATATGAGGTCACTGAAAGTTCCTCCCTGGTTCGATTAATTTTCAATTCAATTCAGTCTATTTCTATAGCGCCAATTCACAACAATTCATCTCAAGGCACATTACAGTTCAACCAGATCATACAGTCAAATTGATACAAAGCTTTTCTATCTAAGGAAAACCAGTTGATTGCATCAACTCATTGATTATGCAATACCTCACACTAAGCATGCTTGTAGCAACAGTGGAGAGGAAAAACTCCCTTTTAACAGGAAGAAACCTCCAGCAGAACCAGGCTCAGTGTGAGCAGCCATCTGCAGGGGTCCGACTGGGGTTCAAGGAGACAGAAGCAGAGATACAAAAAGCAGCTGTAAAAGGCGGCCCGGTCCAGGAAACACACAGCCAGGCAGACGAGCTCCGAGCCAGCTCCCATGTCAGAGGATGAAGAGAGCACATCCAGCCAGTCAGAGAAACAGGACTACACTGGAAAACAGGCCGATCTCCAGCATCTATAAACAAAGGTGTTGATGGCAGCAGCACAGCTGATATTTCTCTCCAGGATGGAGTCACAGCCAAACATGACCAGACGAGGCAAAGCTACTCTGAGAAACAGCAGAGAGAGCAGAACGTTAGAGATTGAACTAAAAGATTCTGCAGAGTGGGAGAATAGAGATAGAATGAAGCAGAATAATGAAATAGGGGTCCCTCTGTCCTCCAGCAGTCTAAGCCTATAGCAGCAGAACTATAGAGATAGCTTAGGATAACCTGAGCCACTCTAACTATAAGCTTTATCAAAAAGTAAAGTTTTAAGCCTACCCTTTCATCGTTCATATTATAACATTACCTTTGAATAGTTATTGTTCAAGTCTCTGCTGATGATTACTTTGAAAATTTAATATAAATGCAGTCCTTTAGGGTCCCATACTGAATTTCGTTTTTGTTTTTTTTTATATTTTTATTTATTTATTGAATTAAACAATTCATAACATATTGTCGGTACATCCCGCTCTACGTAGGCTGTGATGTAGGCAGTCTCGTGATGGTTCGGTTTCTTCGTGAACCAATAACGAGTCAGAACCGGAAAGAAGATGGATATATTAGGGAATGTTGTGGTTTGCTTTGGTTTGCGCAATTTACCGACAACCCCGAGTCCAGCTCACCTCCTTCAAGTGCATTGTGGGTAGCGTAGTCCGACTGCTGGTCAAAGGCTACTGTTTGAGAGGAGGCGTTTCACGTTCTACTACGTCTCCCACAATGCACTGCGGCATTCGGAGCTGTAGCTCGGACTGAGCCAAAAAAAAAAAAAAAGAGGAACGTTTGAGAATTTGCCTTCGGACTTGGAGCGTCGCTGCGAAAACAAACAATGGCAAGTTTAACGCGCTTTTTACGAACAGATTTTAGAGATTTGTTTTCACTTGTGTAAAAAACACCGCTGGGATGGTGACGTGTTGGCCCGCAGAGTTTGTCAAAGTCCGCTAGTAGCAGTGATTGCTAATAACGCGAGGAAATTAGCTTGCTTTAGCTAGCCAAGACAATTTAGCTTTTGTCAAAAAGAGCAACTTTTTATCACCAGTTAGAAGTTAGAGGTCAAGAAAAACGCTTCGGGGGGATCTTTTTAAAGAATAACTGTATCTGAAGCCGATGATATTTATGTGGGTGAAACATTTAGCCTGAGAAGTTTGGTGGTGTTGAGCCGTGATCCGCCCCCTTCCCCTTTACGGGAACCTGCAAGATTGTGACCACATAAACATTACAGATTCTCCCTTCTGCTCACAATTAGGGCAGATAGTCTGCATAGCTTTCTGTTTACATCATCGGTCTGGTTTTTGTTGGGGTCGCTGTCACCTCTCCCCCCTCCTCTGTTTCTGTCTCTGCTCATCCAGCCCTGAAATGTGGGATCTGCAGATGTCAGCCACTTTTAATCACTATCCTGGAACTCTGTAGAAGCTTTAGCCTGAAATAGTTTTAATATTTGGTTGTTAAGATGTTTATTTTTTTCTTTGGAAGGGTGTCATGCATTGATAAAACATATAAACATGTTGGTGTCTGCATGAGTTGAATTTGGTTAATGCTCAAACTTTTGGGACCAACAAAATCAAGAAATAGTCATAAAATGTATCAACTGATCTGCCTCTATTTCCTTGAGTTAAGGAGATTGGTGATCAGCTGATTGTTTGATACGAAATCGATCTCATCCACTGATGTCATGTACGAAAGAAAAACTAAAATCATCTTCTGTCATGCATTTAACCTCTTTGAATCTAGAAATAGATTGAAGCATCGTCTGGCTGATATTTTGGGCCAGTATTGGCAATTGTTATTTCTTTGTTTTTAAGTTGATATACTCCATGCTATTCCCAATACCAAAAAGAGCAAAGATATGCATTTAGTATCGTTACCATACCAAATTAGTACAGCGTTACAGTTTAATACTTTTGACAACCCAACAGCCAAAATACACACGGGTTGATTTACCATTAGGTACATACTAGGCTGTTGCCTAGGGTCCCAAGTACCTGGGTGACCTTAAAACTCCTTTTACATGTATGATTAATGCAGTTATTACTTATTTGTGCACATTAATTATGTCTTTATAAAGATCCTTTTATTGAAATGTCATCAGAATGCCCCCGCTTTTGTGTCCACCACATTGGATCGGTCCGTTTGCTGCACATGTTCAGAAAGGTCCAAACAGACAGCAGCAAACCATTTGAAAACAAACGCTGTGAAGAGCAGTGTTACCAACTTAGAGCTTGTGTCACTATATTTAGCGACTTTTCAGACCCCTCTAGCACTTTTCTTTCATAAAACGCCTAACACCAAATCTAGCAACTTATTTTCTGCTAGTGGAGACGACATATAAAAGCAGCGAACTCTGCTCTCCAGAGCAAGTAGATTGGTAACCCTGCCTCCTGCTCTCCTCTATCCTGTCTGCTGTCATGATTCATGCAGCTATTATTTCATCCAAATGAAAAATGGAGAACAGATAAGCAGATCATGACTTGTCTACAATGTAAATAAGGACTTTTGCTGTCGCCTTTTTGGAAACACAGGAAGGAGCAATCAGCTAAGTGAGAATTGGCTTAGTGAGTGACAAAATGTAGAACAAATAATGAATGTTTATTCCATAAAAATTTCTGTATGTGTATAATGTATAATTTTTATGTGTTGTCTTCCCAATTCAGAGGGTCCCCTGCCCGTCTTTGCCTAGGGCCCCACATTTCCTATATCCACCCCTGCACACACACATGCATTCTCTGACTTATTAGTGCATTTAGCAGCCATACATTAAGAATTAAATAGAATAGAAAATCCCTTTATTGTCCCACAAAGGGGAAATTCTGGTGTTTACAGCAGTAAAAAGATTATGGAAAAGTGGTTACAAAAATATGCTTAGAACCTTAGAAAAGTGTATAAGAATAACATAATGGTGAAGAGTTAAAAGATAAACAATAAAATACTGTAAAGTGTTTTAACAATATGATGCTGTGCACCTGGAGAATAAATAACCAATATCCAGCTGTGGACTTTTTTACAGTAATGGATATTATAAAATAGCAGCAACATCAGAGACGTGCAAAACGACAGCAGCATGTTATTTAACTGACTAAGATAGAAACTTCAAAAATCAGCATGAATGTAAGATTTTATTGAGGTTGTTGGGAACGGTGGTGGTTATAGAGTCCATCCAAACTGTGAAAAGATTTGTGAAATAATGTTTTTATGATCTGTATTAGTTGATGAAGCCTTTTCTAACATTCCACAGTATAAAATAGATAATACAAGCTGGTATGATTTGTGTTAATATCGTATCAGGTCAATATCGGCAAATTCTCTAAGCTGCGATATCGATGTCGTGTCAGAAATGAAAACATTGTATCAGGACAGCCCTATTGCACTCGTCTTTATCGCCGATGTTAACATCGGTAAAGTTCCTGATGTTGGAAAAAAATCTAGATGAGAATGGGCTCCAGTCTATAGGGGCAGATCTATACAGTCTATTTCTATAATAAATTCTATTTCATTTACAACTGTCTCCAGCAGCGGAAGGTTTTTAACTCTTTCTTAGCTCCTGTCTTGGATTTAATAAATACAGTTTAAAACCTTAAAAGTTAAATATTGTGTTTAGGACAGAATAAGTCCTTTTAACATGATTATACTATATATATATATATATATATATATATATATATATATATATATATATATATATATATATATATATATATATATATATATATATATATATATATATATATATATATGCATATGCTTGCTTGGAGAAGATTTAACGACAGCCTCGAAAATACAGTAATGATGAGAAGATGAAATCAAACGGATCTCTGGTTTCCAGAGAGTGAAAGAAGTTTGGGTCAGTTCCTCCCTACAAAGACCTTTAACTCAAGTGGAGGGGGGGAAATGATAAAGATGTTTTTGGAAATGCTTTGCAGCTGTTGAAATAGATGCATAAGACCTGTTTGCCACAAATAGAAACTCCCAATGAAGGAGATTAGACAAAGCTGTGACTCAGGAGGGCTGATTAATGTGAGTCACGGTTTTCTTTCCTCTTTAAAACCTTTGTGATTTTCTATCCCATTGAAGTTTGTTGTGTTCTTAGAACAAGTGAACAAACTCAGCCTTGGATTTGATGTTTTAAGGATCTACGGTCTGATTTTTATCTGTCATGCAAACTAAAAATGTCAAATTTTCTTGTCCTTTACTACTTAAAAACACAAAACTGAACCTTGAACGTCCTGTTATGCCAAACATTTTACTGTTCTGGTTCTTATAGCAAGAAGTAGAGAAAGAAATTATGTTCAATTTAGTTTATTTATACAGCACCAGTTGCAAACATATTTCTTCTCAAGGCATTTTACAGTCAGATAGATGGAAGTGCAACAGTTTAACTTCACTGTTTCACAGAAATTGGTGGATAACATTGCTGGATTGTTTCAGTGCCTTTTTAAATATAGTTAATGTTTTTTTTTAAAAATAACCTAAAGAGAGATGGAAGGGGGTTAGTGAATAAAATCTGTGGCTTTAACTGAATGCTTTCGTCGCCTGATATGTGCGTTTTTAGGTTTAAACTAGGGCTGCAACTAATGATTTTTTTCAAATAGATTAATCTGTCGATTAATTTTTTTCTATGAATTTATTATCGGATAGCCAAAGGCTTTTTACAAAATTAAACGAGATGAAAATAAAACTTTTCCATTTCTGGATAAAGTATATTAAAAGAGAAAAATTGTATTTCTTCTATCATTTGTTTCCAACTTTGAAGACGTTTTGCTTCCCATCCTGGAAGCTTTTTCAGTTCAAAATGTCAGGAATAGAGTTGAGATTGAGGTTTAATACAGTAACCCAACAATAAAAAGAGAATCCACCGGATGGGAATGCTGATCAGCGTCATTCATATGATATCCCCACAATGTAATTGCCCAATATCAGCTGATATCAGCCGTTTTAGTAATTGATTAATCTTATATATTGTTTTTCTCCCCATCATTCTGCAAAAGCATGAGCTTCATGAGATGTTAAGGCATGGCTGCTGAATGCATTAATGAATCTACGCCTGCATACATGTATCGGCTGCTACGATACAAGGAAAAGCACAAATATCGGTCAAAAAAAAATCAGAGCCTGATCAGTTCGTCTCTAAGCGTTTTGTTTAGAAAGGTCTCAGTTAAAGGAGTTTGGCAGCAGAGTGGAACATCATCTGTTCTATGGAGTAATGAGAGCAAATTGAAGATGTTTTATTTTGGTTTCCAGCACTATGTTAATAGAAACAGCACTAACTCCAGCTGAGGAGTTAGTTAACAGGGAGGAGATGTGGTTGGACTGAGCTTTTTATGTCCTGCATTTTTAGCATAGTAATAAAGCTTTATCTGTGTACTTAATGTCAGAAGACGTTTTGGAGCTCTTAAACAGGCTGAGCTGGATTAATCATATCTTTCTCAATCTCCTTTTGCTTTAGTTTTGTATGTCTTCCTATGCGCCTGTTGCTCCATCATTGTTGCCCTAATACCTTCATGTTCTCTCTGCTCCCAGGCCTAGCAGGCCAGCCGGTTCCCTGTGTTTCCGTTCCGTGTGCACTCCAGGTCGGGGTTATGAGCAACAGTAAAACGCCTCGTTACAACCAATACTCTGGTGGAGCCGCCGCCGGCGGGTCGTCCATCTCCAGCAGCCCCTCCTCTCCACCTGCAGACTCGGGTGTTGGGGTAAGATGGGTTTATTTTTAACTCTTCAATCTTTATTTATGTTTTTTTTTTTTTACTCTTAAATCTAAAAGAAACAGCAACAGAAAAGAAACAGGAATCGAGAGTACATCCAACAATGCAGAAACAAAAGCTGACATGCTGCTTTAGGAAATGTAAGACTTAAAAAAAAAAAGAAAAGATTTTAGAGACACAAAGTGAAAAACAATTTGGTTGAAGTGACATCAGGGAAGTTTAGAAATTTCGATTAAAGGAATAGTACCCCCAAAACATGATTAGCCTTCATTTTCTACTCACCCCCATGCTGAACAACACTCTGGAGTACTTTTTTGATATCTCAAATGCATCTGGAGATCTGGGAGGCTTCTTGCTGTCTGCTGACATTCAAATAATGGAGGTCTATGGTGCCCGAGACAGAAAGGTCCATAAAAGTCCACAAAAAACGTGTCAATATTCCTCCATACTGCTCGTCCAATGTATTCCAAGTGTCCTGAGTGGGTAGCGTCCATAATTTACTCGAAACGAAGTCATTTAGAATGTTTTTAGAGCATAAACAGTAGTGTTTAGGATTTCCTGAAAGCGCGCACATGCGCGTTCACGACGCTATGGAAGCCGGCAGACCAAACCAGCGCATTCAGCTCGGCAAAGAACTCATGCTCTTCCTCAACACTGAAGTCCTCAGATATTTTTCTTTCGTTGTTTCTTTCTTTGCACAGGTAAACAGCACATTTCTTCTTCTACGCTTGCATTATTGGAAGAGCAGACGCTGAATGCGCACTTTCATCTGGTTTGATCTGCCGGCTTCCGTAGCGTCGTGAGCGCGAGTGTGCGCGCTTTCAGGAAATCCTATACACTACTGTTTATGCTCTAAAAACATTCTAAATGACTTCGTTTCAAGTAAATTCTGGATGCTACCCACTCAGGACACTTGGAATACATTGGACGAGCAGTATGGAGGAATATTGACACGTTTTTTGTGGACTTTTATGGACCTTTCTGCCTCGGGCGCCATAGACCTCCATTATTTGAATGTCAGCAGACAGCAAGAAGCCTCCCAGATCTCCAGATGCATTTGAGATATCAAAAAATTACTCCAGAGTGTTGTTCAGCATGGGGGTGAGTAGCAAATGAAGGCTAATCATGTTTTGGGTGTACTATTCCTTTAAAGTAAATGTTTTGAATAAATTCAGTTTCTTCTGCAGGGCTTTGTATACGGAGGGAATTCTGTTCAGTTATTGTTGCAAGCGAAAATCGTGCTCTTTAATGGAAATTTAGAGAGTAACTCTGCCATTATTTCCTATTTTGTTGTTTTTCTTTAAATTTTTTCTCATTTTATATTTTTTTCAGATTAAGTCGTACTAATTTTTTTTTTTTTGTCACATTGCCTTTTCCATCACGTTCTCCTTGCTTCTGGGGGCGGGATTTCCTCTGCAGGAGGAGCAAAGAAGCATTTCTATTGGTCTGCTGGTGGATGTTAGCAACATTTTAATGGTCAACAGCAAGTTGCAGTGAGCTTAAAGGTGCAGTAGGGGATTTTTTTCTGTCGCATTTTTTACCATGTGGCTTAAAGATCTTCCCACAGCCACTAAGCAAGCAGTGAAATAGAAGGTCTGGAAGTGAAACTAAAATAAATGGTCCCCGCTACAGTGAGAAATCAGTGAGTAATCCCGACCAATCACAAAAGACGGTGCGTTGCACACTATTGGTTCCTTCCAATACTACAGGTGCTGGTCATAAAATTAGAATATCATGAAAAAGTAGATTGATTTCAGTAATTCCATTTAAAAAGTGAAACTTGTATATTATATTCATACATTACATACAAACTCATATATTTCAGATGTTTATTTTGTTTAATTTTGATGATTACAAATGACAACAAATGAAAATCTCAAATTCATCATATCAGAAAATTAGAATATTACTGAAGACCAATAAAAACAAAGGATTTATAGAAATGTTGGCCAACTGAAAAGTATGAACATGAAAAGTATGAGCATGTACAGCACTCAGTATTTAGTTGGGCCTCCTTTGGCCTGTATTACTGCAGCAATGCGGCGTGGCATGGAGTCGATCAGTCTGTGGCACTGCTCAGGTGTTATGATAGCCCAGGTTGCTCTAATAGTGGCTTTTAGCTCTTCTGAATTGTTGGGTCTGGTGTATTGCATCTTCTTCTTCACAATACCCCATAGATTTTCTATGGGGTTAAGGTCAGGAGAGTTTGCTGGCCAATTAAGAACAGGGATACCATGGTCCTTCAACCAGGTACTGGTAGCTTTGGCACTGTGTGCAGGTGCCAAGTCCTGTTGGAAAATGAAATCTGCATCTCCAAAAAGTTGGTCAGCTGCAGGAAGCATGAAGTGCTCTAAAACTTCCTGGTATGTGGCTGCGTTGACCCTGGACCTCAGAAAACACAATGGACCAACACCAGCAGATGACATGGCACCCCAAACCATCACTGACTGTGGAAACTTTACACTGGACTTCAAGCAACGTGGATGAAGTGCCTCTCTTCTTTTCCTCCAGACTCTGGGACCTTGATTTCCAAAGGAAATGCAAAATTTACTTTCATCAGAGAACATGACTTTGGACCACTCACCAGCAGTCCAGTCCTGTTTCTCTTTAGCCCAGGCAAGACGCTTCTGACGCTGTCTGTGGTTCAAGAGTGGCTTGACACAAGGAATGCGACAGCAGAAACCCATGTCTTTCATACGTCTGTGTGTGGTGGTTCTTGAAGCACTCACTCCAGCTGCAGTCCACTCTTTGTGAATCTCCCCCACATTTTTGAATGGGTTTTGTTTCACAATCCTCTCCAGGGTGCGGTTATCTCTCTTGCTTGTACACTTTTTTCGACCACATCTTTTCCTTCCCTTCGCCTCTCTATTAATGTGCTTGGACACTGAGCTCTGTGAACAGCCAGCCTCTTTAGCGATGACCTTTTGTGTCTTGCCCTCCTTGTGCAAGGTGTCGATGGTCGTCTTTTGGACAACTGTCAAGTCAGCAGTCTTCCCCATGATTGTGTAGCCTATAGAACTAGACTGAAAGACCATTTAAAGGCTTTTGCAGGTGGTTTGAGTTAATTAGCTGATTAGAGTGTGGCACCAGGGGCCATCAATTTTGAACCTTTTCACAATATTCTAATTTTCTGATATGATGAATTTGAGATTTTCATTTGTTGTCATTTGTAATCATCAAAATTAAACAAAATAAACATCTGAAATATATGAGTTTGTATGTAATGTATGAATATAATATACAAGTTTCACTTTTTAAATGGAATTACTGAAATCAATCTACTTTTTCATGATATTCTAATTTTATGACCAGCACCTGTATTTCTGTGGGAGCCGCTTCTGCAGCACTTTTAAAGTGGGAAAAAATTGGATCTTTAAAACTCAATTAAAAAAGTAGAAATAAACAAAAAATTGGAAATATAAAATCTGTAAAAGAAAAAAAATTGGAGAAAATAAAATATGAAAAATTAATTTTCAACAATAACAGAACAAAATTCACCTTATAGTTTTGAGTGTAGCGTTGCTGTTTTTTCAGATAAAATTGCTTAACTTTTTTTTTCTTTTAATAAAAGATAATATTTTCTAACTCATATTTTCACTTTTTTTGTGGAATTGTAATTTTTTAGATTGAGATTTGTGTACAGTAATCATTTAAATTTTCTTTAAAGGATCTGCCTCCCTTTCCCATTTCAAAGGCTTGCTCTCAATTGACCATAACAGAAATAGGAAAGAGTCTTCAGCCTCAAGTGATGAGAACGTGATCTGAAAAATGCAATTTGTAAAACTTAATCAGAAAAACAGAAAATTTATAAAAGAAATGAAGAATAAAAAAAAAGAAAACCTGAGAAAAAAGAAATGTTGTTGAATAAACAAACAAAAAAAACATAAGAGCCTATAAACATTTAAGTCCTACAATTGCATGAAAAACACCACAAACAAACATAAATAGAATGGACTTACAGGTGGGATGAGGAACATCTTGCACAGCGGCGGGCACAGGAGCAGGATTTCTTTAGTTGGTTTCACTAGATAAAAATATTCACATTTTATTTTATTTTTTGTAAAGGGGCAAAATGATTAATTTAAGTGTAGAATTTACAGGAAATGTTTTATCGGTGTCATCACCGGCTTCCAGGAGCACAGAATGAAGTTTGTTTGTTGGGATTTCTCCTTTTTCTTAATGATCGGTGACGATAACATCCATGCAGGAGAACAGAGGCAAAAGACTGACAGCACGGGGGATTAAACGGCCTCGGATGGACTTTGTTTCCGGTTAGAATACGCAGAAGTAGTATCAGCAGTTGTTTCTGTTACAATGTCTGCTGGGAAACTGACATTTTTCAAACTGGAGTTAGGAGCCAGATTGAACAGTGGACCAATCAGGTTAGTGCATGTCTTAAAGAGGCGTAAACAAGGCGTGTCTTGAGCTGTAAACAATCAGGAGGGTTTAGGAATAATGGTGCAGCCACTTCTTTGCAACAAGCATGTTGTCACGATTCCACCAGCATTTATAGGTCCTGCCCTCATTTTCTACGGCAGCCCGTAAGGTACAAAAAACAAACAAAAACGCTTAAACAATACAAAGTACAAATACCTTCAAACAAAACACAAACAATGCTAATCAAAAACAGACAAACATCCACAAACAAGCCGCAATATTTAGAAAACCCAATTCCAATAATTTACATTAAAAATAAATTACACAATTCATTTTCAGTAACTTACTATCCTTTACACAGATAATGAGATGTCGATCCAAGTTGTTTTTTGTCTCTGTGGTTTTGATTAGCTGTAGTGTAACCTCTTCATCTATCTAATCAGCCTCTCTTTGGTCTTATCCTCTACAGAGCATGATGGAGGCGTCGTTTGGCCCCACCTTTTCATCGTCTGGAGCTAAAGGTAACATTACTGAGCTCACCTGTCTGCTTCTGGTCTGTTCCGTCTTTCTAATCTTCTCTGAATGGTTTCAGCAGAGACCTCCAGCAGCTACAAGCAGCACAGAAGAACGCCCTCCTCCTCCAGCACCCTAGCGTACTCCACCCGTGACGACGACGATGGAATGGTAAACAGATTATTTTAGATGAACTCTGAGGGTGAAGCCATTTTCTTTTTTCTGCTGCACTAATGATTGTGGCTGTAGGGAGTTTACCAGACTTCTCCTCCTCCTTCCAGCCTCCCATCGGCACTCCCCGGAGGTCAGATTCAGCCATTTCAATCCGGTCGCTCCATTCAGAGTCCAACATGTCCCTTCGCTCTACTTTCTCGCTGCACGAAGAGGAGGAAGACACGGTACGTCCTTACATGGAGGTAGATGTTGCTCTCTGAATTTAAGAACCCCAAACAGACCCCCCCTTCCACCCCCTGTGTCTCTGTGACCAGGAGCCGCAGGTGTTTGCAGAACCGCCCTCTGTAAAGCTGTGCTGCCAGCTGTGCTGCAACGTCTTCAAGGATCCGGTCATCACCACATGTGGGGTGCGTTTGTATTTTATTTATTTGAGGTGTTCTCTATTATGATACAACAGTAGGCAGTCTTATTCCCACTGAGGAGCTCATTTCTGACGCATTTATTATGTCTCTACTTGAAAGAGTTTTGCATTTTGTGACGTTCCTGCTGCTGACCTCAGAGGATTTTTATTGGCATTTTATTACAGATCAACCAACACATTATTATTATTTTCACATTGATTTATTGGGCCGATTCTCAGAGCCGCCGTTGCTTTTCTTCCTCCGTTTACAAAATAGAAATGAAAATGATAACAAATGTAACACAAATCCATTTTTCTGTCAATGTTTTTTTGTTTTGTTAATAAAAGTTTTTAAGTTAAAGTTTTTTTTCTGTAATTTTTGGACTATAAGTCGCGACTTTTTCCCCATTTTTCGACCTTGCGGCTTATAATAATGCGGATTATCTATGGACTTTACAGCTAACGGCCACTAGGGTAATACCTAAATCTATGGATTTTACCATCCACCATGTTGGCGACACATTTGCTTCAACACACAAGTGCGGTAGCTGCACGTGGGAATGCGGAGGTCCTCCGGAAGCAGACTTCTACCACGAGTGCTACGAGACAGAACGACAGCGAGAAAGACTGACATGGCGAGCGTGTTAAACATAAAAAACGCTGCGGCTTGTATATGTACAAATCATGCAATTTACCTTCTGCGGCTTATATTCAGGTGCGGCTAATAGACTGAAAATTACGGTAAATTAAGATTTGTATAAAATGTGTTATCACTTGTCATTTTTTACAATAGAGGAGAGGAAAAATAAAGCAACGCCAAACTAAAGAATTGGCCCAAAACAGTCTGTAGCACATTTAGGGGATCAGATGGACCGAAGCTAAAATAATTACGAGCATTGTGCTTAAAGACAAAACAAAGCAGTTAATTATCATTCAGCAAATATTTAAAAAGTAATCCCACAGCATGATGCTGACACCACCATGCTTCACCATTAGGCGTGTAAATAATCATCGCTTTGTATCTATGCATCGATCCAACAGCCGACGATCCGATGCGTCGACACGTCCACCAGAGTGTCGATTCATGTTTTCTTTTTTTCCTCCGGTCTATTTTTATCCATTTGCTCCTGGACCTAATTTTGACTCCCGTTCTGCGGTGGCACTAAACCTATTTTGCCCTCCTACTTCGCTTCCTTTAGCCACTACCCTCTTTCCGCCTGCGCACACACACTCGCGTAAACGGTAGGCAAGACAAAGATGTTGGAGGAAAAAGAAGATGCCTTGCACACCCCTTACGGGTTCAAGTCATATGTGTGGAAGTATTTCAAGTTCCGTAACTGAATGAGGTTTTCATCGGCCTAGATGGAGTACAACTTTTCTACTTCTGTTATTTGCTGTTGTTTCTCAAATAAAATGCATAACGATATTACAGCTTTCATTGTTGTATTTCAAAATTAAAACATTATCTAGCCTTTAAGGTAAAAAAAAAAATTAACCAATTAATCATATTGATCGCGGTTTATTCTTGAGTATTGAAAAAAATCGAATCTTTGGGTCAGGAAATCGATACTGAATGGAATCGACTTGATGGGTGTGATTTACACCCCTATTCACCATGGTGGTGGTGTGTTCAGAGTGAGCTGCAGGTGATTGTCAAAGAAGCCTTAGCATTATTGGATTCAGCTTGCTATCATTTTAATGTTTTCTTTATTTAGTTGCTAAATGTTTCTTTTTGTTTCGATTGAATTTATCAGCAGCAGATTTCAGAGATGAGAGCAAAATCATCATTATTGGCCTTTATAAAAACAGTCATCTTCTAATTTATAGTGACTAAGAAATAAATAAATAAATTCATTCATTGAAAACATTTAAAAATTTGAGAAAATGTTCAGCTTTCTCCCTGTTTTACTTCCTCTGCAGCACACATTCTGCAGACGCTGTGCCTTGACTTCAGGTGAGTCCTGCTGGAAGGAGAACATTTTTAAGGTGTTTGCTTTGAAGCTTTTTAACACCGAATCCTCTCCTCCCAGATAAGTGCCCGGTGGACGCAGCAAAGCTCACTGTCGTCGTGAACAACATAGCTGTAGCTGAGCAGATCGGCGAGCTCTTCATTCATTGTAAATACGGCTGCAAAGCGGCAACCAACGCCGCCGGCGGAGCGGCCGCCTCTGCGGCGGGGAAACCCGGGGACTACGAGGTGGACCCCCTGGGCTGCCCCTTCACCATCAAACTGTCCTGTCGCAAGTATGGCAAGCCGTTATCGCGCAAAGCCGATTGCGAAACAGAGATCCGTAATTAACAATTGCTTTCTCTGCAGAGAACATGAAGCAAACTGTGACTACAGGCCGGTGCGCTGCCCCAACAACCCCTCCTGCCCCCCACTGCTCACCATGAACCTGGAGGCCCACCTCAAGGAGTGTGAGCACATCAAATGTCCGCACTCCAAATACGGGTGAGTTTATCTACCTCTGCAAACCTTATTTATTCATCCACATCGAACCAGATAGGGTTCCATAAAAACCCTCGTCTCTTGTCCCCACAGCTGCACATTCATAGGGAACCAGGACACGTATGAAACCCACCTGGAGATGTGCAAGTTTGAGGGTCTGAAGGAGTTTCTGCAGCAGACTGACGACAGGTGAGCCACGACTGAGACGAAACATCTGACGGCAAACATCGGCTCACCTGAAGGGTTCTGAGGAAAACTTCTCTGGGTTATTGATCAGGTTCCATGAGATGCAGCTGGCTCTGTCCCAGAAGGATCAGGACATCGCCTTCCTGCGCTCCATGTTGGGCAAACTGTCTGAGAAGTTGGATCAGCTGGAGAAAAACCTGGAGCTTAAATTTGGTAAACACTGGTTTTGTTTGGCTCACATTGTATGGAGTGAATTTGCTTCCACTATTATTGCAAAGAACGTGTTCTGTAAATTGAAGATAGAAAACATTTAAAGGAAAAGTCTGTTCAATGGATCAATATCTGTACCTAAAATTATTATGTGTGCGATAATTTAATGAATTAAGGGTTAATTGATAAAAAATGAAAACAATCATTTTTGTCGTGATCACTGAGTCTGGGAGCGGCCATTTTTGCCCAAATATAGTAGCACCTCATTCCTGACATCTTCCCGCAGTGACGTCACGATATTCGTGAAAGCTATAGTTAAACTGACAATGCACCGTGCATGGCAGTTGGATGTTGTAATACATCGAGTAAAAGTGAAAAAAAAAAAAAAAGTTATTTCACCTTTCCGATTCCCGATCCTCAACGGACGGGTTCGTCGTTGGATTGCTTAACTTTGTCATTGAACTTCTGGCCAGAGAAAAAACATGAAATATGTAGCCAACATTTGGAAGAAGAATGTTTTCATGATGACTTGGATAATAGTGCGTTGTGACAAACACCAGATACAGCACTGGGACTTGATCAACAGCCGATACCGCACCGAGACGTCACAAACCACTAGGTGGCAGTAGTGTTCTTTGATAAACATGGATGCCTCCAGTAAAGCACATTCACATGAAAATTACTCTTATTTAAAAACACCAAACATCTATTGAACAGTATGTAATAATTATATATTTAAAGTACTTTGAGAAATTTGAATTTTGAATATGACCGGACTTTTCCTTTAATAAAGAAACTTATAAAATAGCTTTAACAACATTGTATTGGTCAATATGGGTCAAGAGCAAAGTTTGAATTAGGCCTAAAGTGAATGTGATCCATGCAGCATGTAACACTCAAAAACTTAAAATCTGTAATAAATTAAAAATAAAATCTGCAAAAAAACAAACAAAAAAAACAACCTAATTTTTATGTATGATTTTTTTTTTTCTAAGAGACTGAAAACACAAACCCAGATAAAACGTCAAATGTACGGTACTCAAAATGTTTATTTCTAGTTTCTAGATTCCATTTGTTTTTCCGTTTACAAAAACTTGTACTTTGCTTGCGGCAATAATGGAACAAAATCCTCTCAAAGACATCTCTGACCTTTGAACCCTAAATAGATTTATCTTTACAAGAACAGAGCCTTTTAATGACATTTAGTCTGTCAGGAACTAATGCTGCTCTGCTGTTTCTCCACTGAAGTCGATATGAAGCTAAAGTTGTTCAATAGTTGCTTTTCCTCTGATTTGCTTGTCTTTGTGTTTTTTTAAGACATGTTGGACGAGAATCAGAGCAAACTCAGCGAAGATCTGATGGAGTTTCGAAGAGATGCCTCCATGTTGAATGTAAGTGTCAAACATTTGTGTGTGAAAATCAGACAATGAGGTCAGATAAGAGAAGGCTTTTAGCAAAACAATTAAATATTTATGGTAAAATAAAACTAACGTCAAAAAATCCTCAAGTTTAAAGGACAGAAGCATCTGTACAGCAAAAATGGATAGAAAAAGGATAAAAGCATATTTCCTTTATTATAAAACCAATGATGAATCTTTTTTTTTTTTTGTCTTTGAAAACAAACCTGAGATCATATTTTACCCCTTAATATGATCTATTCAATAATAATCAACCAAAACCAATTTAAAGCAACGCTATGTAACCCAAGTAGCTTGATTTGAGCGATCCTGTCTGGTAGTACTACTGGCTGCTTTTTACAGTGATCCATGGTGGCAAATCTATTGGGATTTCTGTCAGGCGATTAATTACATCTGCAATAGATTAAGAAAATTATATTTTCTTATCACAGAGATCGCATGACATTTACAGGGTTCCCACGGGTCCTTAAAAAGTCTTAAAAGCATAGAATTCTTCAAAATAAATCTAAGGCTTTAATTGGTATTAAAATGTCTTAAATCAGTCTTTCGTAGGTCTTAATTTTTAAAACATCATAAATAGGATTATTTTTATTACGATTTATTTTTGTAATCTAAATAAAAAGTTAAAATTGACAATTTTCTTTTCGCCATTATTGGTTCCGTCCCGATAGCGGAACCAATAAAAGCGTTGTTGCGGCCGGGACATTTGGGAGATGCACCATTTGTCCGGAAAATATGAGCAAGTGTAAATGTAACCAAAATTGGCTCCAGCCAAGAGTTTTCTCCATGGCTAAAACCAGGGAACATGCATGAGGCTCAGTGGATTTTGTGCAAGAAGTCATTCAAGCTCGGAACGATGGGAATTAAGGCAGTGGAGTCACATGCGAAGCGCGAAACACAAAGCGTCAAAATCGAGTTACAGAGAAACAGCCGGTATTTCTCAGTTTTGTTCCACCCTTGTCTCTGCAACGCCTCCACTTATCACCAAATCAAACATACTAAGAAAACCATACAAATAAAAATAGCAGCAAAAAAGTCTTAGCACTGGTTATGTTCTGGCTTTAAAACTGATTTTTGTTCCCTGCTAAAACAAAGTTTGTGAATTCAGTTAAATAATTGTTAAAATATATCTGTCATTTGTGTGTTTTTAGCTTTCTTCCTGTATGGGAAGCTTTTCAAAATTTGAAACATTAGTGCAGTGGTTTATGTTGAAATAAACCTTTGGGCTAAGTTATCACAAGCAGGTTTTTCTTGTGTTTCTTGTGAATTTGGTCTTAAATTTTTATTTCAAGTGGCATTAAGAAGTCTTAAAAAGTCTTGAATTTAACCTGCCTTATGCTGTAGGAACCCTGATTTAACAAGAGACTCATTTATTCTGGCCCCAGCCCTTTAAGTTGCGTTCATAACCATAAAGTGGATTTACTTCCGCAGAAAATGTGTATTGTTGCATCGCTATCAAAAAACCGCATAAAAATAGAAAAGTATGATTATAAAAGACATAAAACACCTGAGTATAATCTATAGTCTCATACTTTATTTCTTTATGAGAAGTCTAAATCTTTTTAAAAGTGTGATATATTACCCAGCACTGATTTTAGACATAAAAATCTTTTGTTAAATCATTACTTGAAACTGTACAGTCTTTCATTTAGGATCAGCCATTTGAGGTGGTTAAGATGTGCCCTCTGTGTGTCTACACCCTGCAGTTTTCTCTCTCCGGTTAATTTTCCTTAAACGGTTCTCTGGGGTCAAACTCTTTAAATAACACTTCATAGGTACCTATAGGTATTAAAGAACCAGGAGACATGACAACAGATTCTGATAGAAATTGTACTCAGATCAGAGAAATTTCTTAGAGTTACAGAAGGCAGCTGCTCACCTCTCAGGAAGTGGCCCCGATTAACAGTTAAAAGGGCATTTTATTCATATCCAGTCTGCCACGTCATTACATCATACACGTTAGCAGATGATTAGACATCCATGGCTCCAGTCTTATCAAAATATTACACTTTGTTCTTAGCTGAAGGACGCCGCTCTTATTCCATTTCCAAATCTTTGCCACCTACAGAATGAAGATTATAACTGTATATCCAGACAGAGGAACTGTCCTAATTAGATAAACTATTATGGAAAATATCAGTTCTGACACGCAACAGACAGCTAATATTAAGGTGTGATAAAATCACACATCAATGATAATTATTCTAACAGTAGATTGTACTCTTCTGTTTTATAATAATATTTTAAAAGGAAAAGGGTTAATTCCAGGGAACAGCTGAGAGAATATTATGGTGCGTTCAGATGCAGTGTTTACACCCTGGGCAGCGTCATGAAGTAGGAAGCTGAAATTAATAAACCAAAAAAAGATGTGTGCTGCTGTTGTTTTGGAGATATTAAAGATTATTTATTGGTAACGCCTTCAATAACCATGTCATAACATGGTAATAACATAGCAAGGTATACTTTATTACTAGGTAACAAGAAACACTTTATGGAGAATTTTGGTTAGTGTTGTGCTTCAAATTTTAGGCAAACAAGGTTAAGTCAGACTTCTTAGATGTCAAACCGTTATTAACAGGTAACTCAGTCATTTCACTAACAGCAATAAATGAATATGAAGACAGTTAAGAAGACAGCAAGCCAGTCTTCTTAACTAAACTCTTATTTATATGTAACTTCAGTTCAGTTTTATTATGCTTTATTAACCTGATCACAAGTTATAATTTACTTTGTAAGCTGTTGGTAGCCGGTGGCCAAAATAGAAACTTATGTAGTGACCTAATGAATAGGGCTGGGTATTTTCGCAAAAATTCCTGAATAGCTTCTATTTTGATTCATACGGTTCTAAATCGATTAATTTCGATTCGATCTGTTTTTACAATAATGAAAGTGATTCAACTGTGTCTCAAAATACTCATGTATTTTAGTTTTTTCCTGTCATATTAAACACAAAGTGCAAACTTGTAAATCAGACAGTTTAAACTTGAGATGTGAACAAAACTGCCTAAAACGTCCAAACAAAGCAGAACTGCATTATCCTCAATGCACAAACCACATTTGCAGCGTCGGCTGTAACAACCACAGGGTGTTTGCTGGTCAGCCCCCATATGTTAATGTCTTCAATCAACCTATTAGCTGTATTTGCAGCTGTCTGGCTTGAAGTATTTTGAGTGCATCTTTGCTGCTCATTTGAATGAGAATGTCACGCATGTCACTATAAAACTAATCGCTCTCATTCCCTAGACATCGATTTTGCAACAATGTAGAGGAATTGATTCAAAATCGATTAAATCAACTTTTTTACCCAGCCCTACTAATGGAGATTAACCACCAAAAGTCTCCATTGTTATATAGTAACATACAATTATAATAATTATATTCAGCTAATTAACATATACCCCTTAATTTTGGGGTTATTGCCAAATAATCTTGTTACAGAGCAATATACGGTGACTTGCTTTCTTATTACCATGTTATTACATGGTTATTGATGTACTGTAAAATAAAGCGTTACCTGTTTATTAGCTCACCCAGAGGTCAATTATCCCCCCATTGAGCTTTGAACTGAGTCAAAATTATCCAGCCTGCTTTTTCAGTGCTACAGGTAAAACTATCGTTTGTGCTGATTCGGTTTTCAAGATAAAATTACTTTTAATTACGTCCATCTCTGCAGACGTTAGTGCTGCGTTCGTTCCTCGTTGCATAACATCACATGTCATTCCTGTGCTGATATTAGATATACCAGTGGGCATGTTTACCTTATTTAGTGACTGGAATAATTGTTTAATATTTAGTAAATCACCAGCATCCCAGACCCCTTTGCTTTGGACCCACTGTTACCCCTGGCAACCTCATGTGATTTCCTGTCAAGGTCTCGCTGTCGACATTTCACAATAAAAGGACGGATGAAAAAACATCACAGACTAATGCCTAATTATTCCTTATAGAAAAAAACTTTGAATCACTTTGGGGAGACCATCATTTTTGGAAAAGCTTCAGAAGCTCAGAAAAATAAATTCCCCTTTATATAATCCTGAGCATCTGGGTGACGGTCGGATTCGGTACGTCCCTGTAAATCTACCCAGACAGAAAGCCCCGATACTGGGCAATGACAGACTGGTCTGTGCTGGAGGCGAGGGAGGAGAATTAACAGTGCTAAGACTAAATTAAAATGGCTGTTTTTAAAAGCCACCTAAAAACCTTTGGAGAGCATTGCCTATTTCTACATTTTTTAACATTATTTTTTCTATATTCCATTTTACCTGAGAAATGTTTACCTCGACTGCACTTCTTTAGACTACATAACAGCCGGTCCCTGATTGGCTGCTAGAAAAGGTCAGCTCGTTTCAAACTCAGCGATCGCTGCTCCGCTCTCTCCATGCGATGCTGCTGTTTGAAACCTCAGCTCCATCACCACAAAACTCTCCTCCTCTTGCATGTTTCCTCTGTCCATAGCGTTCCTTGACAGTGTCGTTTCTAAGTCACCAATTTAGTGCTACTTGGTCCCAATGGAATTTCCCATTGGGATCCTACTAGCACTAAGTTGCTAACTGGTTAGCAAGATGCTTCAATAATTTTCTTCAAATTCTTTTACACTTTAAATATTATAATGTTCTATATATAAAAAAATTTTTTTGTTAAATTTGTTTTTCAGGTTGAGTTTAGTGAATAGCGTTCTTTTTAAATAGTGTTTTATGGATCACGCTCTTCACATCTGTGTTTGAAAGTGAAGAGAACGTGATCTGTGAAATGCAAAAAAAAAAAGAACTCTTTAAAAATTGAAGCTTGCAATATTCATAAACATAAATTTTTTTAAAACTATTTTAAAAAGGAAATAATGGTGAAAAAAATTTTGTTTTTGACAAAGCAAATTTTAGAAAAAGCTAAATTACTTAAAATATCTTTTGATTTTCTAGATTGTATTTCTTTTTTCCAAATATAAATTTACAAACGGTTTCCTTTGCTGCCAACATTAATGGAACGGATTTCTCTCCATAAGATTCTTTGTGTAAAGTTGAGCTTTGTCTCCTCAGGATGAGCTGTCACACATCAACGCCAGGCTCAACATGGGAATCCTTGGCTGTAAGAATCTCTTTACCTTCGCTTCTTCTCCGTTCTTTTTAACTTATCCATCCTGAATTCAAACCCAGCTCCTCTCGTCTCTCAGCCTACGACCCACAGCAGATCTTTAAGTGTAAAGGGACGTTTGTCGGCCACCAGGGGCCCGTCTGGTGTCTGTGCGTCTACTCTACCGGAGACCTGCTTTTCTCCGGCTCTTCTGACAAAACAATTAAGGTAAAAAATCTCTCTTGATGAAACCATTATGCTACGTTCATACCTAAAGCAGCAGAGGCAGCAGAATCAGATGGTTTACATGCAAAGTCAGTGGATGATGCACATCTTGGCATAACAAACGGTCCAGCAGCGCCTCAGGAGCTTCTGAGGGGGACGCACTGCGAAAGCAACAGCTGCTGGAGCTGGAAAAATTCAACTTTTGCTGCTCGGCGCGACACATCAACCAATCAGAGAAGCTGAAGCCGCACAGAGGTGGCAGCATCATGCTGAGGGGATGCTTCCATTTAGTGGAAGAAGACAAGATGACTGGCAGAGGAGTACAGTATGTAAAACTAATGGGTAGTCTGTGCCCCCCCATTCTGAAAACATCACTAAAGTATATTTAATGTATTTAGATGTTAGGAGGAGACAGATCTACTGATCCGATACTCTGAGTCTATCTGCTCTGATTTCGACCAATTAGCAGGATGGAATATCTGACGAATGACGCCGGATTTAATCTGGATGAACTGACTGAACTGATGAAGTTTTCAGGTGGACTTTCTCACTTAACCCATTTAGGCCGGGAAAGCATTACCGCATTTCTACCATTCAAGCCGGGGGCGCTGTTGCGTAATTCTACCATTGACGCCGGGAGAGCATATAAGTCAAGCAAGAAGAAAGAAGTTTTTTTCAAGCAAACATGGAGGAGTTTGACAGAGAAGAGTTGTCGGAAGGCAATGATTTTGAGGAGTGTGTCGGCTTTGATGACGGTATAGATGAAAATGATGACTTTGAACGCGCTGAACCAATCGAACTACCACCGCAATGCACGGAGTGTTTTCAACCGCACACCTGGAGTGAAAGTTGATTTGCCTGGAGACGCCACACCGCTGCAGGCATTTGAGCATATTTTTAATGAAGAACTTTGGATGCATCTTGTTATCGAGACGAATAGGTACAGTGACCAAACAAACCAAACTCCAACAAGAGCAAAGATGGCAAAGTGGTCACCCGTGACTGTGACGGAGATGAAGACATTTATTGGGCTGTGTATGGGCATGGGACTTCTTGTGTTGCCAGTACGAAGAGATTATTGGCGACAGAGTAAACCTCTCTTCAGGACGCAGTTCCCCCAAAATATGTCCCGGGACAGATTTGTGGCCATCTGGAGGTAAGTTGTATGCAATTTATAACACAGACATATGCATTATTATGCATAATAATACTGTTAATAAGTAATCATCAGATAGTTATTTATGTAATGTTTGTTCTTTATTTTAAAAACGTTTTATATTGCACATTCTCAATGAAGACATGATCACATATGGAAAAAATAAAAGGTTGAATTTTTTTTTTCTTTTTGATTACTGCTTTTCACTTTTTTTTTTTTTTTGGAAGAATTTCAAAGATAAAATATATTTTGAGTTCTATCTGCTACAGAAGCTGAGATATCAATAATTTACTAGGTGTTGACACAGTTGCTGAATTTACAGAAAAACTTCAGGTTTTAGGGGTATTTTTTAAAATCGGCCATAGGTTTTTAAGGTGTTTTTTCCAGGCGTTTTAGGCCTAAATGGGTTAAAAAAATATTAAAACTACTTTTTACCCATTGATGACAGCAAATATAGCTGCCATTGTTACAGGCAAAGAAATGATAGGGTTGCTCCGCCCAACGCGCATCAGACCCACTTTTCAGCACGCGTTTTTGCTGCTTCTGCTGCTCGCTGTGTGAAGAAGCATTACATTGATCTTTATGTTTTAATCTAAATTGTTTACACATTCCAATCAGAAGTGCCGTATAACCATGCATTGTTTCGCCTCCTTTAAGGTGTGGGACACCTGCACTACTTACAAGTGTCAGAAAACCCTGGAAGGTCACGATGGGATTGTCCTGGCTCTGTGCATCCAGGGGTAATATAAAGCAGACATACGTTTTGCTCCATAGTGTCGTTCTCTTTGCAGCGCTAAGCAACAGGACGTTTTACATTTGTCTCCACAGAAACAAACTGTACAGCGGATCTGCTGATTGCACCATCATTGTAAGAAGCCTTCGTCCGTTCTATCAATGCCACCGTATCATAGTTTGCTTTCAGGAAAAAGAAGCCCTTTGTATTGCTTGTTACCTGTGTAGGTGTGGGACATCCAGACCCTGCAGAAGGTGAATACGATCCGTGCCCATGACAACCCCGTGTGCACGCTGGTCTCCTCCCACAACATGCTGTTCAGCGGCTCCCTCAAGGCCATTAAGGTACGCAGCCTTTGGAGGAATTTTATCCCACCTGGATTTTCAGTCTGAGTTGAGCTGATTGCCAACAGGAAAGGATGTGTAAAACATTTATAGATTTATTTAATTTTTTTCTAGCTTGAAAGGTAATAATGAAAGGTTAGATGTTTTTAAGCATTGCAACTAGTCATTAGAACGCCAGACTCTTATCACGCCATAAACAAAATATTGCTGTTGATCTATTCTCAAAGATAAATTGGAAGGTGAGTCGATATTGATGATAATTTTCTCCTGGATATTGTAGCGTGTTTGCCAACAATTAACTCACGCTAAAGCCAAGGTCCAGCAACGATGCACTTTGTTTATGCAACGAAATATACCAGGAAATGCTTGTTCACTTATATCCAACAGGTGAAACATTTTTCCGATGGTGCCACTTACAGCTGCAGCCTCCAGAACATAATGTTAGCTTAGTATGAACAGACTACCAACACAAACAGCCCTGTTTAACACAAAACTAGGATAAATGGTGATGTTTTCCCCATCTTGACGTTACCCAGCAGCCCTTGCTGCTTCTCCAGCCTCATTGGACATTACAATGACAGCCTGAGTGACTGGTGGAAAAAGGAGAAATAGTTTGACACAAACCTGCTGACTGTAAACAGTTCATCACGACCTATTATGTAGGCCTACAGTTCAGAAATCATGGTTATGTTATTAAATAATTGTTTTATTAAACACAAATATATCTTATTGAATATTATTTATTTTCATCTCCAGTTATCATTCTAGAAAAGCTTTTTCAAACAGGTTGTGATGAATTTTGGAAACAGGAGATGAGTCCCTGGTCTAATGCGCCACCTGGCTTGAGCAACCTGTTCAAAGTCTTATTTTTATTTATTTACTTATTATTTAGGTAGCGCACACGTCATCCTTATCTTATTTAATTATTACATCTTATTTGTACTTACAATCTTATTTTCCTCTCTTTTTTTAAACGATTGCACTGCCAGAAAAAGTTTCCCGCAAGGGATTCATAAAGTAATAGTGATTCTGATTCAGGAACCCATTTGGCAGAATTCAAATTAGCTGTTTTAATCTAGATTATTTCATCTCTACAGTTAGATTAATCTAGATTAAACAAATTAATCTATGCCCACCACTAATTAAAACCAAAAACTTTCAGGTATTTTCTATTATTTTTCCTGTCCGCTTTGATACTGATATATCTGCATGAATCAAACATAGCTTTATAACTTATTTTATGATTCATTAATATTTCTAAAACAGAATAATCTTAATCCATAGAGTGAGACAAACTTTGAACTGAGTGGATAGATGGTGTTTCTATGAAGGTTCTGATATTTTAGAGGCAGGCTAATATACTAAAGTAGTTTATTCTAAACGAATTAGAATCCGAAGCAGATGTCTAGCATTCGTCTTTCACCTCTTTTTAAATGTACACATCAAACAAAATCTGGTTTCATCCAATAGATGAGATCTGATTAGTAAATGTCCCACTATAAATGTTTAAAATGTGGAGGGAAACTGAAATCATCCCACTGATGATACACAGAGGTGGCAGCATCATGCTGAGGGGATGTTTTTGTTTAGTGGAAGCAGAGAAGATGACTGGCAGAGGAGCACAGTATGTAAAACTAAAAGGTAGTCCCTGCCCCCCCCCCCCTTCCTGACAGGATCACCAAATTATATTTAATGTATTTAGGTGTTAGGAGGAGAAAGATCTACTGATCCGATACTCTGACTCTATATACTCTGATATTGATTAATTCACTGGTTGGAATATCTGATGATTGACAGCGATCCAGATAAAGATGCACTTTTGTCATCTTCTGGCCGTTTTTGGTGTTGGATTTTCAAAAGTCAAAACAGGAATGGTTTGAAAGGTGGAGGCCACTGACATTTTTCCCTTCCTCATCTTTCTCTTTCACCAGTTTTGCATTTGGCTAGGGTCACTGTCACTACTGTTAGCATGAGGACGTCATCCGTCGTCTCATTAGGAGCATGCCCCGACATTGTCAGGCATGCATACACACACGTAGGGGACACACAAACTACTGAATACCGTTTTGAGTCGCTGCAATGAAATTTCAGCAAAATGGACTAGCCTGCCGCATCATTTTTTCACTGTAATTTTTGGGATGTCTTTGAATTCAGCCCTCTGTAGGTTTATTATTTTAATTTCCATCAAATGATGTGGCATCCTTTTGTTCCTGAAACATCACCCGGTCCATATCAGTATAAATAAACAGCATGACTTTTTTCCCCTTTGAGAGCTGGTATATATATATATATATATATATATATATATATATATATATATATATATACACTCACCGGCCACTTTATTAGGTAACCCATGCTAGTAACGGGTTGGACCCCCTTTTGCCTTCAGAACTGCCTCAATTCTTGGTGGCATAGATTCAATAAGGTGCTGGAAGCATTCCTCAGGGAGTTTGGTCCATATTGACATGATGGCATCACACAGTTGCCGCAGATTTGTCGGCTGCACATCCATGATGCGAATCTCCCGTTCCACCACATCCCAAAGATGCTCTATTGGATTGAGATCTGGTGACTGTGGAGGCCATCTGAGTACAGTGAACTCATTGTCATGTTCAAGAAACCAGTCTGAGATGATTCCAGCTTTATGACATGGCGCATTATCCTGCTGAAAGTAGCCATCAGAAGTTGGGTACATTGTGGCCATAAAGGGATGGACATGGTCAGCAACAATACTCAGGTAGGCTGTGGCGTTGCAACGATGCTCAATTGGTACCAAGGGGCCCAAAGAGTGCCAAGAAAATATTCCCCACACCATGACACCACCACCACCAGCCTGAACCGTTGATACAAGGCAGGATGGATCCATGCTTTCATGTTGTAGAAGCCAAATTCTGACCCTACCATCCGGATGTCGCAGCAGAAATCGAGACTCATCAGACCAGGCAACGTTTTTCCAATCTTCTATTGTCCAATTTCCATGAGCTTGTGCAAATTGTAGCCTCAGTTTCCTGTTCTTAGCTGAAAGGAGTGGCACCCGGTGTGGTCTTCTGCTGCTGTAGCCCATCTGCCTCAAAGTTCGACGTACTGTGCGTTCAGAGATGCTCTTCTGCCCACCTTGGTTGTAACGGGTGGTTATTTGAGTCACTGTTGCCCTTCTATCAGCTCGAACCAGTCTGGCCATTCTCCTCTGACCTCTGGCATCAACAAGGCATTTCCGCCCACAGAACTGCCGCTCACTGGATGTTTTTTTCTTTTTCGGACCATTCTCTGTAAACCCTAGAGATGGTTGTGCGTGAAAATCCCAGTAGATCAGCAGTTTCTGAAATACTCAGACCAGCCCTTCCGGCATCAACAATCATGCAACGTTCAAAGTCACTCAAATCACCTTTCTTCCCCATACTGATGCTCGGTTTGAACTGCAGGAGATTGTCTTGACCATGTCTACATGCATAAATGCACTGAGTTGCCGCCATGTGATTGGCTGCTTAAAAATTAAGTGTTAACGGGCAGTTGGACATGTGTACCTAATAAAGTGGCCGGTGAGTGTATAAGCAGGGTATGCTTATTAACACTTATTAGTCACAAATATATATTATTGAATATTATTTTTTTTCATCAGCAGTTATCAAAGCTTTGTCAAGCAGTTTGGAAACAGGAGATGAGCCTCTTTCCTAATCCGTCACCTGGCCTGAGAAACCTGTTCAAAGACTTCCTTTATTTATTTATTCTTACCCTTATCTTATTTTTTTTTTCATCTTTATCTTATTTGTTATTATATCTTATTTGTACTTACAATCTTATTTTTATCTCTTCTATGAATGATTGTACTACAAGAAAAGCGTTTCCCGCAAGGGATTATTTAACTAATTCTGATTCATGAATTAAATTCATGAAACAAATTCAAATTAGCCATTTTAATCTAGATTAATTCCAAGATTACAGTGAGATTAATCTAGATTAAAGAAATGTATCTATGCCCACCACAAATAAATATAAACCGTATATATATATATATATACACATACTGTATAGGGATGGGACGATTTATGAAAACCGTCCGAACTGTTCGGTTCGACTGTCTCGGTTCGGTTCGCGTGTGTTGCGTTCGGTTCATGCGCTGCTCCTTTTTCTCATAGGCGAAGCGTTTACACTCCAGAGCAGAAGGTGGCGGTACTGCGACCAAAGCCAACCACCAGTACTAAACAAGAAGAAGAAGAAGCGAAGCAGCGTAGCCGGGTGTAGCAGGGAAAAAAATCAGTTGTTATGGAGAATTGTGTCGGACTGGCGAGTGGGAAAGAACAGGAGTTGGAAGACGCGCCAGCAGCGCTTTATAGGTCTGCTGTATGGGACCACTTTGCATTTAGAGTGACCTACGATGACGGCGGAAAGAAAGTTGTGGATAAAAGTGCAACAGTGTGCAAGCATTGTGCAACACGTTTTGTTTATGCTAACAGCAACATGACCAACATGTCATGCTAACCCCGAAATCCCTCATACTCCGTCAGCAATCCCCGCTGCGCTCCAGACTGGCTGCTTAAAGCAAAGCCTACAGCCTCCATTGTGGCTCCGTCCGCTCCCCTCTGAGTTCCTTGGAGATGGTAGAGAGGATGCGCAAGATGATTAAATTCAAAGCAGCAAAACATACGGAAATGATCCAGGGTTTCCGCGGATCATTTAAAATAATTACAATTCATTATTTTTTGGGGGATTTTTTCATTAATTTCATTAATTTTTATGGGATTTCGGTGTAACAATCAACATGTATCGAACCGAAAACCGTGACCAGAAACCGTGAACCGAACCGTGGATTTTGTGAACCGTTCCACCCCTAATACTGTATAATAGTTTCCTGTTTTTTTTATCTTAATATATTGAGTTTAGTAATGTGTAGGAAAATATTTTTGTTTAGTCAATATTTAACTCATCTGGAAATACTACAAGAGAAAACTCGGTTATGAGATATTGGGCGCTTACCAATTAATCATTAAATTAGATTGACTTTAGAGTCATTAATCAATAACTTGATTAATTTGTCTGAACTTTATAATTGAACGTAAAAGTGACCAAATAAACAAAGGAAAGAACTTCTCTGCATCTAGCTGTCGGGTCCTTTATGGTTAAAGCTTGAAATTAGGGTAAACATTAAACATTGGGTCAGTGTTTTAAAGATGGCGGCTCTCCTTAGATGTCTCTCCACCAGCTCATTGGAAATAAAACATTTATTTCTGTTCCTATGGTAACCCACCACTGTTCCTGGTGCCTGTTTAAAACCCACCTGTACTCTGAGAAAAGCAGGAGTTCATTCAATGTATTTAGGAGAACCGCTCCTCTCTTCTCTGGGTTCTTTGTGTTGCATCTAGTGTGTGTGTGTCTGTATTGGTGTAGGTGTGGGACATAGTCGGGACGGAGCTGAAGCTGAAGAAGGAGCTGACCGGACTGAATCACTGGGTCAGAGCGCTGGTGGCCTCCCAGAACCACCTGTACAGCGGCTCCTATCAGACCATCAAGGTATGTAAGAAAAATGTTCACTCAAACTCCAGATCGTTTTGGTTGATGTTCCGATCATAACGCATCAAACAGTTCCTAAAAATGATGATTTATTACATTTAATGGATCTGCTGATATTCTCCTGTCGATTGTTCCATAAAATCATTAAATTCAAACATAGGGGGGAAAAAAAAAACAGATGAAAATCTTTATTTAAAGGATCAAAACTGGAAATGGATAAAACTGTGTAACAGAGATAAATAAAACTAATAAGTCGATTACAAGATTTCACTCCTGATTTTAATTCTATTTTGATTGTAGTTGGTTTTTAGTACTTTTTTTTTTAAACCGTTTTAGTTTTAGTTATGAAAATGCTTTAGTTTTTTTATTTGTTTCAGTTTTAGTCTGTTTTGTAATACGACTTAGATACCAGGAGCAAAAGTAAATAAAAGATAAAAATATTTTACCGTTTAAAAAACTAATTAAAACGAGAACTTTAATGAGAGAATGTTCGTAGTTTTCATTTGAGTCGATTTGCAAAACAATCTTTAGTTGCAGCCCTACAACAAACCCACTGTAAGCGTGTTACCGCCACCTAAAGGGCTGGAGTGGGAAATTCAGTTACTTAATATTAAATGTAAAGTGACCATTACTTAGCACCTCTGCAATTGTATTGCAATGCAGTAAATTGCCCGGCCTTATTTTAGGTGCAAAAGCAGACAACAGATGATGTAAATTTATTAGACTCACTAATTTTAAATATCTATAATAAAATGTTTTTTTTTTTTCTCACTGAAGCATTTGAATCAGTGATGAACTTGGTCGCTTTAAACGCCTCAGCCTTCAGGTGATCACTCTGTTGGTTCCAATCTTTATCTTATTTTCTGTAGTTGTCAGTAATATATTAAAACATAATTAGATAATGTTTTAAATTTTCTGTTTACTTTTAACATTTTTAACAAAGTCCTCTGGGGAAACCCTGAGAACTCTGAGGCATTTGTTAAGCCGGTTCTTCCTTCATTGATTCACCGTTACGTCTGGCGAAAGCATCTTATTTATTTATTTTTTCCAAAATCAAAATAGAAAACTAGAATACATCAATAAAATAAGAAATGTCATGCAGTGTGACAGAAACCCCATAGATCAGGGGTCTTCAGCGTTTTCTAGGCTAAGGACGCCAAAACTGATGGCGAGATGGAGCGAGGACTCCCTAATTATATATATATATTGTTTGAAATTGTGTTAGATCAAACTGGTCCTATAGTCACTCTATTACAGATGGAGTCATGTAATGAAAGTAATTTCTCCCTGGAATTATTAAAGTATTTCTGATTCTGGTTCCTGGTTAATGGGACAGGTGTTGTGAATGAAACTGTGCCCAGCTTGAAAGAGCTCCTGTGTGACGCTAAATGTGTGCATTGATGACTGAAAGACATCTTCTGCCTCCATTTATCTGTTTACTACAGTCTGTTGAATTCATGTTAATGTGGATTTAAAGACATTTCAATTAGTGGAAAAAATTGCAGTTGGGAAAATAAAAAATACAAATTTATCAACCAAAACATTTGCGACCCCCATGCAGTACCTCCATGGACCCCCTAGGGGTCACAGACCTCCACAATAGGGCTTATACCAAAGGCCAGAACCCTAAAACAAGGAAACATCAGGCAGCTCACATTATGAAAGACATTTCACTGGAGAGAGAAAAGAGAAAAGACATGTACAGTAACATTATTTCTACATTTAAGCTTTCAGATTTCAGGAAGTCAATACTTGTAGAATCATACATTGCTGTCTTTTTTGGATAAAAGTATTTTTTTCAAAGACTTTCTACCATTTATTTTTGACAATACCAAATATTTTCCATATTCATTCCATAGTTTTGCATCACGATGCCGAAAAGAAAATTGAGTTTTAATACTTAAAGGAAAATGAAAAGAGAAAGCTTGTCCAGTAGTGGAAGAATGGACTTGGTAGTTCTTAACAAAATAATTCTGGAAACAATCAGGAGACTGACCTTGTTTTATTATAAAAAGAAAGGTACATGTTTGATAAATATTAATGTCATAAATATTTAACAGCTGTAATTTGGAGAAAAGGGGAGCACTAGCTGGATAAACTTTAGAAAATGTTTCTCAGCGAACAAAAGCATTTTGTGAAAGTAGGATTTTTATAAGATAACTAAGTTTCTTGTGAACAAAATTTGTAATCCTTCTAAAAATACCTAGAGATTCAGTGACTTCTATCGCCTCCTAACTCCATGTTTCCTCCCTCTTTGCTGGCAGATCTGGGATATTCGCTCTCTGGAGTGTGTTCACGTCCTGCAGACCAGCGGGGGCAGCGTTTACTCCATCGCCGTCACCAACCACCACATCGTCTGTGGCACCTATGAGAACCTCATCCATGTAAGAATCTCACCTAAACACCCAGACCTGCTTGCCTTCCTTTTTATTAACAGTCTACATAGACTGGGAATACTGGAACTGGTTCTGGATGTGTGATCAGACCCTCTACAGACGGACCTGCTTCAGTCACACCAAGTTTTTTTTAAACCGTTTGCTTCCAAATACCTTTAAAAATATTAAAGGTATTCCAGAGGCAGCTAGCTGAACTCCTCCAGGATCTGTGTGTTGAAGCTGCAGGGCGGGATGCTGACGCTGTGGGTCTGTGTTGTAGGTGTGGGACATTGAGTCCAAGGAGCAGGTCCGAACCTTGACGGGCCATGTTGGAACAGTCTACGCGCTGGCCGTCATCTCCACTCCTGACCAGACTAAAGTGTTCAGCGCCTCCTACGACCGCTCCCTCAGGGTGAGTGTGGTGGCTGCAGTAACACCCAGCAGGTAGATTAGAAGTGGAAACAAACAGACTCCGCTTGTGTTGCAGGTGTGGAGCATGGACAACATGATCTGCACCCAGACTCTGCTCAGACACCAGGGCAGTGTGACGGCGCTGGCCGTCTCCAGGGGGCGCCTGTTCTCCGGAGCCGTGGACAGCACCGTCAAGGTAAAACCGACCTTATCTGCTTCGTCTGATTGGGCCTCAACCTTATGGAGGGATTTTTGTTCCTTTATTTCTACAAGCAAAGGACACATTTTGGGAATTAAGTTTTAAAAATAAAAAAACATTTTGTAAATTGATTTTAGAGATTCAATATTTTTTTTGAAATCTTGAAATATAACTCAAAGTCGTAGGGAAATCATATTTAAATGTCAAATAATTCTGGCTTAGGAATGTATATAAATGTACTCTTTATCAGACCAGATTGTCCCAAAAGTTAGAAAATTTCTATAAAAAAAAAAAAATCCTGTCTTAAAATCTGTATTTTTTGCAGGACAGTTAGTTATACGTCAGCCTGAACACCTAAATTCAGCCAATCATATATCAACGGTCATCTGTCAATCACATTTTTTCGTTCATAGCATCTTGATTCATATGTCGCAGCTCATATACGCAACGGTTGAAATAAGAATAATTTCCCATTGAGTTCCGACCCAGTGTTCACAGGGATGGACGTCTGTGTCTTCGGCAGGCGTAGAGCTAACAGAACTGGCAGCGTTGCGAGGCAAGGGCTCAAACGTGTACGGCTGGAAGCCTTCTACACCAAACCAAGCTTCTGCCGCCCTGGCGTCCTCTTCCACAACATCTTCCTCCCCGCTTTCCTCCTCTAAATAAAAAATGTTTGATTGAGGAGACTCATCCAAGACCTCTGACACTAAACTCTCCTCCTCTTGCATGTTTCGTCTGTCCATAGCGTTCCTTGACAGTGTTGTTGGAATTTCCCATTGGGAAACTACTAACACTAAGTTGCTAACTGGTTAGCAAGATGCTTCCGAGACATCGGCCAGAATCAAATTTGTTTGCGAACCTTCCGCGGCAACAATCCCGCCCCCTTGATAAGCGACCAATCACATTCACTTTATTCACTCATGTAAAATCGTGCACCACTCAGGAGAATTCAGAAATGAAACGGTTGGAACAGCCGCTTCTCTACGACTTTTGAAGAATGTTATCTGGAAAATCCAATTTGAAAAGAAAGCAATTCGTAAAACTCCGGTCATTGGACTCATAAGTATCACACACAGTAAAGATCTCTGATCATCTCTGTCCTTCTCTCTCAGGTGTGGACTTGCTAAACGGACCATCGGCTCTGCAGGCATCCAGCAGACTTTGTTCTCTGCTAACTTCTCCAAAAGACTCCCCTGTTCTGCAAACATCTCTGAACGTGACTCTCTTCATCGCCGTGGCCTCAACGCCGACTCTTCAGCCGCCGTCTCACAGCTGACCCTAACCGGAAAGGATGGAGCAGAAAGCAGACACTATGGTGTCGATTTTGTTACATTATTGTTCCAAGCAAAGATCAGGTTTTGTAAATTAGAATTTGATAAAAAAAAAAAAAAAAAAGAAATGCAATCCACAAATGAAACTTTTTTTAATTTTATTTTTACGTTTTTTTTCCACCTTTATCATTCAAATTAAATTTTTCAACATAATTTTTCTGATGTTATATTTTCAAAATGTAATTTTCTTTAAAAAAACATTTTTTAATCCTTGTTTTTCAGATTTATTGTTTAAATCGCACTTTTCAAATTACGTTCTACAAATCAAATTCTCCTCTTTTCAAGCACAACACAAACGCTAGCTTTTATCCGCACATCGACCAATAAAGATGTTACCTTTAATGCCCATTAAGACCAATAGAGACATGTCTTCACACCCCCAGATGTAAAAAGAACGTGAAATTTTCTATGAAAGGAATGCCCTTTGTAAAACTTTTTCTAAAAATCTGAAATTTGAAGAAGAAAAAAATATATAAAATATGTAATACGTAAAGAATGAAATGAATAGAAAAAAATATGAAAAATAACTTGAAAAGGAGAAATAAAAACTAAATAAGACAGCAAAAAGCTACTCTCATAACATTTTTTAAACTTACATTTTTAGATTTTCTATATTTCCATTTACAAAACGTATCCTTTCGTTTAAACAATAATGGAGCAAAGTTCACTCCATAGACGATCATTCTGACTCCTCACTCTCAAAGACTGGTTTCCACTCCATGCGTTTCCCTTCTTTTCTGTGGCCTTTCTCTGTGGTTTTCATTGTAAACTCGAGGCTCGATCATTGAAGGCGCAGACCTTGAACTGGTCGACCCCGCTTTCATCTTCAACGCATCGTCAGTTTCTGTACGCTGCCTTTATAAAAAACACTCTGAATCTAGAAAAGTCTTTCAAGAAGTGAACGATCTCTAAAGTGTCCATTGTTATGATAAGGTTGTTTGCAGAGCTACTATATGCTTGTACAGTTGTGTTATATATTTTTTTCTCCGACGGTAAAGAAGGATGGTTGTTCTGCATGCACATCTCTGTTAAAGTGTAAAGGACTTCTTTTTAATAACATAAAAACAAGTGCCATATAATTCAGTTGTATCGATGCATCTTACGCTCCTTTCTCTGCAGCTGTCAATGGAAGAAGAGGAGATGGAAACTGTAATCTTGGCTTGAAGAAGTTGTTTTAGGACCCATATTGGGTTAAGAATAATGAAAACGATGAAATGCAGACCCTTGATGTTATCCATTTAACACGTTAGCTTAACATTTTTAAAGTGTTTTTTTTATATATTATTTTAGCTCACATGGACTGTAGCTTTGGTACAGAAGAAGGAAAGAGAAACGAATGAGACAAAGTGTCTGACTTCACTGATCCGGTTTGGTGATTTCTTGTATACTTCTAATCATTTAAGATCAAGTTTATCATTGATCAATAAACGGTTGTACTCTTTGACGGCTGCTGATCTGATTTATTTCATTTCAATATATATGGGGGTATTTCACAACCATTAAAGTACCTTTAAAGGGGTCTAATCACATAATATATCTATGAAAGCAGTGTAACTATTAGCCACTAGGGGCCTTAGAACGGTGACCTCCAGGTTTAGTTCCCTTATGAAACTAAACCGTCTCCCTCATTGATAACAGACCAGCAGATGGAGAAGTTAATGGGTTAAATAAATAACCTATGGTAAATAAAATTAACCAGTCTACTTTAAAGAACAAGAAATGTTTCTGAGCTCCATGAAAAAAAAAGCAGTAAATGAAAGTCAGTGTGGATGAAGTTATACACGCGCTGCTTTGTTTTAAAAAAATAGAAATATAAAAAATATAACCGCGAATGTCTCGGGGACAGTGATTTGCCTACATGTTATGAATGCTGGCATACCATAAATGATAAATTATGAACAGTTTAGTTTGTGCCTTCAAGTCGTTTGCCCATAGGAAGACGTTACCTGGATATAACCTAATGTAATATATCTTCGGAACAGCTCCAAATTACACAAAACTGATATGGGTGAGTAGAACATGATGTAATAACGTAAAATCAAAGGGCTCAATGTAAAAAAGTCGGCCTTCCCCTTTAAGGAGACAGAAGCCATAGCTCTGTTGAACCCTATACCACCCCCCCTGCTCTTTGCAGTAATGACTGTATTAGATTCTTTATATGATAAAATTTATAAAGATTTATCATATCAAATATAAGTTATTGGCACCCCTCTAAATATGATTTGTTCATTTCTGGAAGCTGAGGCAGCATCTGAGGTAACTATAGAACCCCTGCTAGGTTTGGACTGTTTTGATCCGGTTGAGCTTTTATAGTTATTGTTGCATGTTGCAGTCCCAACCAAGTTATTTAATTTCAGTTCAGTTTATTTCTATAGCGCCAATTCACAACACATCATCTCAAGGCACTTTACAGTTCAACCAGATCAAACAGTCAAATTGATGCAAAGTTTTCTATCTTATAGAAAAACCAGTTTATTGCATTGACTCAAAGGCAATCCCTAACACTAAGCATGCTTGTAGCGACAGTGGAGAGGAAAAACTCCCCTTTAACAGGAAGAAACCTCCAGCAGAACCAGGCTCAGTGTGAGCGGCTATCTGCCGAGGCCGACTGGGGTTCAAGGAGACAGAAGCAGACATACAAAAAGCAGCTCTAAAAGGCGGCCCGGTCCAGGAAACACACATCGGGGCAGACGAGCTCCAAGCCAGCTCCCATGCCAGAGGATGAAGAGAACACATCCAGCCAGTCACAGTCAGAGAAACAGGACTATACTGGAAAAACAGGCCGATCTCCAACATCTATATAAAAAAAAAGGTGTTGATGGCAGCAGTACAGCTGATATTTCTCTCCAGAATGGTGTAACAGCCAAACAGGAACAGACCAGATGAAGCTACTATGAGAAAAAGCAGAGAGAGCAGAAGGTTAGAGATTGAACTAACAGATTCTGCAGAGTGGGAGAATAGAGATAGAATAAAGCAGACTGATGAAAAAGGGGTCCCTATGTCCTCCAGCAGTCTAAGCCTATAGCAGCATAACTATAGAGATAGCTCAGGATAACCTGAGCCCCTCTAACTAGAAGCTTTATCAAAAAGGAAAGTTTTAAGTCTAGCCTTAAAAGTAGACAGAGTGTCTGCCTCACGGACTAAAACTGGTAGTTGGTTCCACAGGAGAGGAGCCTGATAACTAAAAGATCTGCCTCCCATTCTACTTTTAGAAATTCTAGGAACCACTAGTAAACCTGCAGATTGAGAACGATGTGCTCTGTTAGGAACATGAAGAACAATCAGATCTCTGACATAAGCTGGAGCTTGGCCATTTAAGGCTTTATATGTGAGAAGGAGGATTTTAAAGAAGCATTCCCTCTCATTTTTAACTCTAAGATATGATTAAACAATTCCTGTTACAGGGATATGTACATCCGACTTTTAAGGTAGCTGTAATTAAAACTTAAGAAACTGTCTCTGGATCCAAACGACTTGGTCAAATATTTGCCAAAGTGTAATCCTCTTTCCTTATCCAAGGTTCTTGAAAACCCCTGAACACTTTGTCTAAATATGAAGGTTTTATTTCTTCCAGCTCACAAGATGTGATGCAAAACCTTCTTCATTTCTACCAAAAGGAATCCCTGAATTATATCCAAAGCAAATATTTCATTGCATTCTGTTTATTTTTGGATAAAGACCCAGATAAAAAGGTACATAGATCTTTAAATATTTCTTTCTTATAGTTCTTGTTTCTATCTATTTGAATATTCAACATTTTAGATAATATATTGAAATTTAGGTCCAGATTGCTACGGTATTATAAAGCAATTATGTAGGTTCTCTGTGTATTTTTTTAAATCAGACCCCTATGAATTTAAATCTACATTGACCCCTGAACAGTGGCAACCAAGGGGGAAATTGAAGAAATAAAGCCAAATCTGCCAAAGTAGAAAGAATGTTTTTGGTTCTTTGCTTTTTTGGAGTAATATAGATTTTATTGATCTGTGTGTAATACACAACTCACAGTAGATCAGGTAGTGTTTGCTTTGAGATGGAAACCCTGTAAGTCTAAAACCATTCCTTTATGCTTGTCTGTCTGCTTTATTAAACAATATAAAGTGTTGAAGTAGATCTGCTATTTTCACAACCTTTTTGAGACAGTTTTTTAAAAAGTAGGGCATTCAATCACAATTTATTTTATTTTTTTATTCTATAAATCAACGCTTTGTACCCAACAGCAATGATGAACTGCATGGCAGCATTTTGTCTCCAGCAACTGTATTACCTAGGCCAGAGCTGTCAGTCTGGTAAAGGATCTGGTTGTTATTCAAAATTGTAAAGGGTAACGGTTTAATGAAGTGCAACATAAAACCATAAACCCTTTTTGAGTACTACTAAAACCGACTAAAACTATCACATATACTAATGACTAAAATGTGAGAAATGCAAAGACTCCGAATAGAAAACTTTGAACTTAGCAATAAGTCAGGAAGTTTCTTAGCTAATCAGCTAAAAATAAACAAATAAAAAACGGCTATATTTGCAGTTACAGACTCAATTGGTAATATATTACAGGATCCGGAGGATATTAACAATACCTTCTGAGATTTCTATAAATCTTTATACACATCATAGGTAACAATGGAAATTCCACAGATACGAGAATTTTCGTCAGTCACCAGTCCCCCCGCAGTACTTATCATATGGAAGCCCGTTTCCGCCACTCAAAAAAATAATCTCATTATAATGAGATAGTAACTCAATATAATGAGATACCATCTCAATATAATTGAGCAGTCGCCTCGTGCCACAGATCCAACAGCTCCACTTTAGTTTCTGTTTGTCTTTATTTCAGTAAACGTTTTGAACTTTCCTACTGACTGTCTCTCCTTGAAAACTGGCTCCATCTGCCCTGTTTCATGACCAAAATTTGTTTTTTTTCCACATGGGTATAAAGTATGAATATGTAATAAAACAATTAAATATATTTAAATGTTAATTTAGGATAATGTTTCATCAAATTGATTTAAGCATCTAAAGTCACACTGGAACAACATTTGGAATGAACAGCGAGTGGCAGCATTAGCAGTTCTACCAAACTAGCATTGAGTTACGTTATTTAAATGATCACATTTTACACAAAGAAACAAATATATTTCTAAAGCTTTAGACTTCAAATAAAATCCAGACACTCAGTCTTTAAGAGCAAGTCAGCATGTGCCTGAGTCAGAGAAAAGACCATCAATATATGATGCTGCAGCACCCATACATGAAGAACGGGTCTTCCAGCCTACATCACTGCAGACAAAGCAGAGCTTCAGCTCTAATGCTTTATAGGCAGAGATTCTAATGAATTACTGAATTAATCCAGATCATGTTATATCCACTGGTGGAAAGTAACAAAGTACATTTACTTGCTTAAGTGCGTTTTTGAATATATTTACTTGAGTATTTTTTTGGGAGGGTACATATAACTCTCCACTACATTTCAAAGTCTAATGTTATACTTTCTACTCCATTTTTAGGAAGCCGCAAGTTACTTGTTCCCTTTGGCTCAGCTTAGCTTTGTAATCCACTGTTGCTGTTTTTCTTTCTTGAAATGAAATTTTAACACGGCAGATATTAGCCCTTAGGACTGAATCTGGACACCACTGTTTTAAAGATTTGCATGACATTATAACAATGTGAGAAACTCAGGGCAGATATTATTTGTAGTTTATTCATTTTAAGGCATTAGTTGTCGCCAATGTGGCCAGGTTGTTCAGATGAGTTCTCAAATGAGAGCTGTAGTTTGTTTCTGGTAATAGATTCAACATTAAACCTTTATTCAATAGTGAAAGTTTAAGGAGAATCAAGAAACTCCTGTTTTCTTTTTTGGTTTGTTTTTAAATAAGAAATCAAAAGAGCTGTCTTTATTTTCTGTGTCATTTTTATGCTGAAGTTCTTTCCAGGTGGGGTTGAATCTGTAGCAGGTGGTTCTACGCATCAATACATCAGGTGGATTCTGAAAGTTAGAAGGTTCTTTAAAATTACTCTGAAAATTATACAGAAAAGTGCTGATATTAGAACATTTTATTAGAATTTTTGAAAACTAATACTTTTTAAATACCTACTTGAACATTCATTTCTTCCATATAAATCTAGTTTTTTATTAAAACAACAAAAATAAAAATTAATACAAAGTGGAAGGTAAATTGATTCAGACCCCCCCCCCCCCCGTCATTGACATTTATGCACTATTTTTGCACGCCACGTATCACTTTACTTGGATTTATCACTTTAGTTGGATATTCACTTCATACATATATATATAACAGAAGAGCTATATGTGTATATATTTTATCTCTTTTTATTCTTATTTTTTATCTTTATTATTTTGTGTAGTTGGATGTTTGTATATATTATATAAAACTGTAACTGGAGCGTGTAACAAAAGTAATTTCCCTCTGGGATTATTAAAGTATTTCTGATTCTGATTCTGATTCTGAAAATCACGGAATTAGACTAGACTAAGACTTAGATCAACTTTATTGACATTAAATATACACAGATCGATCTTTATACATTAAATATATATTTTCTTTCATAGATTCATTCGGAAAACAGGAAAACAACATTTTCATATTTCATTTGATTTAATTTGGGGATACATTCTTTTATACCTTTCAAAAAATTATAATGGCCCATCCTCCGGTTGCCATATAGGCTATAACAGTCAAGTGGAGCGCCCTGCGAGTCAAATATTGAAAGGGATACCCGGTGTGTCATTATGTGACGCACAGGGATACTGACCAAACGTCCAAATGTGACGAGCTGGGAGGGAGAATGTGTTGGAATATTTTCTAAATTGAATATTTCAATACTTGAGTAGATGTTTAAACGAGTAACTTTTAATTGTAGTTTATTAAGTTTTCACTAATAGTATCAAGTACTACTTCGTCCACCACAGTGGAGATAATTTAACTCCAAAGATCGAAATTGGGTGTGTACATGGATGCAAATCAGAATGGAAATCAGAAAAAAACTCCTTTGGATTGAAATTTCTTTCTAAATTCAGATTCAGATTTATTGCACAATATTTCAATCTACAGTAGAAAACCTTAGAAAGCGGCCAGTGAGCTTTAGAACTCGCTCCTTTGCCTCATTAAATGCAAACTTTGACTGGACTCCCCTTTAGGTAAGGATTAAAATATATTACTGCAGAAAAACGTGCTTTGTTTGATGCTAATTAGCTGGTGCAGTTAGCAAGCTTTTCTAATTGATCACACGCACGCGTGCGTGCGTGCGCACGCTCACCCGCTGCCATGGAAACGGAGCACCAGCCATCTTTAATGCTCATTTCTAACCTGAACCTTGGAGATAGAAGTTGCTGCTTTCTGTGGTTTGCTAACCTGCTAAAGATGGGCTTCGCACCAATGGACAACTGGTTCCTGGATCATCTGGAAGGTTTATGTCACTCTTTTACTATGTTAACTAAAAACAAAAATGTTATGTGAAAAATTATTAGTTTGATGTTTTTTCATGGAAGTTGTGACAGCTAGCTTAGCATCTAGCATCTTTGACATCTCAGAGATTAAAAGGTGTTTTGTGTTTTTGCCAGGAATGTTATCAGTGATTTAGTGATTTAAAAAAATATATTTGTGTTTGAGAAAAACACCTTTGTTGAATTTGAGATGAAATGTTTGTAAACTAGATGCACTAGTTCTATGATTTTTTTAAAAATGCCCTGAAAATAAGTTTGCTCTATATAAAAATGTTGGTGAAATTACATTAAATAAATATAAAAAAGACACTTGAAGGACAGTTAACATAATATAAGCTGAACTTTTTTTTTTTTTTTTTGTATTTGATAAAAAAAAATATATAATTTTGAGTGTTTTGGAAGTTGACTGAATTTCTCCTGATAAACAACTGGGAAATAAAAGATAAAGATTCTCAAGTTGTTTAGTTTAGTTAATGTGTATTTAGGAAATGTTAGGTTTATAACCAGTTTTTTTTTTTTTTTTTTGCTTTAAATTGATTTTTATTGGTTGGAAATGGGAGGAATGATAACAGAGATATAATGATGTAAAACAAAAACACCTTTTGGTTTGTGAGAATAATCTTTGATGAATTTAATGCGGAAATGGTTGAAAAAATACAAAAAAAAATGTTTTAGGATAAAACGTTTTTTTATATATATATTTGAACTTGAAAAGGAAGATTTTTTTAAAACATGCAGTGGTAAACATATTGGTTTCCATGGAAACCTTAGTACAGGGCTCGGCAACCTTTAACACGAAAGAGCCATTTGATCCGGTTTCCACGGAAAAGAAAACACTGGGAGCCGCAAATACTTTTTGACATCTAAAATGAATTTATTTATGAACGCATTTATTAAATAGAAAGAAAAAACAACTTCCCTTTCATGCTTCAGTACGTGCAAAACACTTATTAGTGCTTTGACTACCCTTTTGAAGATGGGCTATCATCTTATCTAAAATGAAGATAACACTGTATATATTGCTTTTTTTTTTTTTACCTTTACACTTTTTATAAACAACTAAAGTGTGTTGGTTAAATCCACGAAGTGCTACAGAGAAAATAAAATTTTATCTAAAGAACACATTTTGAATTCTTGAAAAAATTATACAATGTCTGAATGTCTCTTTCAAATAAAATAAAAAGCTGAACTTAAATTATCCATGTAGCAAACAAAAGCAAAAAAAAAAATGCCGTGAGCTGTCAACCTTATATCGCCTTTGGGCTTTCAGAGCTTGTTGCGGAGCCTTGACCTGAATTTCAAAAATAAATTAGGGAAAAAAGAACTGTGTCACTAAACAATGAAAAATAAATATTTGCAAAATATCTGCATAAATATTTATTTAATCTGGTTAATGGGACTTCTGCTCCTGAACCTCTGCGCACAGCGCTGCAAATCGGGGCTGTACGACGTCACTCTCATCTTTACGCAGGAATGTAAGCTGTCATCTATGAGGCGTTAGCAGTGTTTGTTTTTAATGTAGTTCATGGATCACAACAGTATTTCTATTTAGGAATAAAATATTAAAGAACTAACACAAATAAAATACACTTAAATTCGTTTTTTTTTTTTTTTTTTTTTTTTTTTCCCAAGCCACTTAGAGCTGCAGTATAAGGATGAAAGAGCCGCGGGTTGCCGACCCCTGCCTTAGTAGAATGCATTACACAGGATTTTAAGGTGGCATATATTTTTGACTTTAATGGAAGGTCAAAGGTGTTAAAAAATTAGTGATTTTAAAAGTTTCTGGTTGAGGATGAGGACGAGGATGAGGCTAATTACAAGGTTGAGGATGAGGAGGAGGCTGAGTAAGAGGTTGAGGCTGAGAATGAGGAAGATGTTGAGGATGAGGCTGAGGACGAGGATGAGGTTGAGGATGAGGAGGAGGCTGAGGATGAGGAAGAGGTTGAGGATGAGGCTGAGGACGAGGATGAGGAGGCGGCTGAGGAAGAGGATGAGGATGGGGAAGAGGCTGAGGAGGCGGCTGAGGAAGAGGTTGAGGATGAGGAAGAGGTTGAGGATGAGGCTGAGGACAAGGATGAGGTTGAGGATGAGTAGGCAGAGGAAGAGGTTGAGGATGAGGAAGAGGTTGAGGATGAGGCTGAGGACAAGGATGAGGTTGAGGATGAGGAGTAGGCAGAGGAAGAGGTTGAGGATGAGGAAGAGGTTGAGGATGAGGTTGAGGATGAGGAGTAGGCAGAGGAAGAGGTTGAGGATGAGGAAGAGGCTGAGGAAGAGGTTTCAGAGGATCGTTTTTGGTGAGTTTGGTATCAAATCCTTGGAAAACAAGGTGGCGTCTGGCCCCTTCTGTTAGAGAACATGTATGGTCTCCTTAATACAACAATAAACAACTTTAGCTTTTAAAATTATTTTGAAAGGCAACGTATTTCTTGTAATATTAATAAAACCCTAAACATTATAATTTTTTTTTTTTTTTTTTTTTTTGTTTCCTAAAACACTTTAATGTTTGCATTTGACTAAAAATCAGATCCTTTACATTTTTGGGCTGTAAAATGTTTAGAACTTGGCTGAGTTTATTATAAGTGCTGTCATTGTGAGGAAAGCGTAAAGAATAAATGTTTGATTCAATATATTATTTAAACGTGTTTCTGCAGCCCTTGTTTTGATTTTAAGGTGAATGTAAATAATTTAATCTCATCTGTCACCAGAAATAATACAGGTTGTTCACAGAGGACTTTATCAATTTATAGATCTTCAAAACATTTAACGCTGAATGGTTTCTTCTAAACAATTAAAAGTTCTGTATAAGATCCCCTTTCTTAGATTTGTAGAAAAAAAAGAATCTGAATAGTTTGGCATAAAGTTAGCTAATGTCCATTTCTGCTCTGGGCTTCCTATGTGTGTTAATTAAGGTTTTTATTTCTACTCTACGTCTGATAAGCTGAGGTTCTGATTCTGATCATTTTAGATCTGAAATTTAAAGCCTGATGTTTTTAAACCTTTATTTCTGTTAATTAGGATAATTTTCTGCTTATAGTAAATAAACTTCAAAGATTTATGATTATATTACTAAATCACCCAATGAAGCTTTTTTTTCTGATAAAGAAATATATTTAATGGATCAAAACAATTTCTAATTTGGTAGTATAAGTTTAATGCAAAAAATGTTTACTGACAGTTTAAAGTGTCCTCCAATCTGAACTAATCTAGATGCATAGTCTAGGTCAGTAGTTACCAAAGGGGGGTGGGTGCCCCCTAGGGGGAGCTCAGTCTCATTGCAGGAAGCTTGGTAAAAATAAACTAAATAAATTGACCATTTATTAATTGATAATATTCTGAAAATAAATTCCAAACCCTACTAGACAGTAAAATAAATATTTACATAAAAAAAAAAAATTACAATTTAATGGCCTTCTTGTGATTTAAAAGATATCCTCAATGTGATGGTGAAGTCATTAAAATCCTCCTCAGGCTGATACTGAGACAGGAGCACACAATCATATAAGCACATATATACATATTTTTAAATATTTCTGTGTGTATTAATTTTTGTATTATTGTGTCTTTTACAACGATGTCCATTTTTATTTTAAAACTAACCAAACCACTAACATTCTTAATATGTTTTTTTATTGAGTTATTTTAGCTCACAGATCGATGTTCTTATTGATTAAATCTACTTTAACCTGAGAAACTCACACAGGCACATCCAGCAACCTAAAATAAAGCATTTCATTTTTTATTTAACGTTCCTTTATTAACGTTCCTGGTCTAATGATTTCTTTCCCTCACAGTTCCAGTCGCCGCCCTTCCTGACCCGGAGCTCCCGTTCTGGATTCAGGAACTGGGTAATTTTAATTTCAATTTTAATAACCTCATGGGAGGACTGAGGAGAAGGATGAGGAGGTTGAGAGAACTGAACCCCATTGAGGAGGTGGAGGAAGGTTTTGGCTGATGATAATGAGGAGGAGGAGGTACATGCTGAAGCAGTAGTGGTGGAGGAGAATGAGGAGGTGGAGATACAGGATTTTGTGGAGGTAGAGGTTGAGGATGAGGAGGAGGCTGAGGAAGAGGTTGAGGAGGAGGCTGAGGAAGAGGATGAGGACGAGGATGAGGCTGAGGAAGAGGTGGAGGATGAGGAGGAGGCTGAGGAAGAGGATGAGGCTGAGGACGAGGTTGAGGAGGAGGCTGAGGAAGAGGCTGAGGCTGAGGACGAGGATGAGGTTGAGGAGGAGGCTGAGGAAGAGGATGAGGACGAGGATGAGGTTGAGGATGAGGCTGAGGACGAGGATGAGGTTGAGGAAGAGGTGGAGGATGAGGAGGAGGCTGAGGAAGAGGATGAGGACGAGGATGAGGTTGAGGAGGAGGCTGAGGAAGAGGCTGAGGCTGAGGAAGAGGTGGAGGATGAGGAGGAGGCTGAGGAAGAGGATGAGGCTGAGGACGAGGATGAGGTTGAGGAGGAGGCTGAGGAAGAGGATGAGGCTGAGGACGAGGATGAGGTTGAGGATGAGGCTGAGGACGAGGTTGAGGAGGAGGCTGAGGAAGAGGCTGAGGACGAGGTTGAGGATGAGGACAAGGTTGAGGATGAGAAGGAGGCTGAGGACGAGGTTGAGGATGAGGAGAAGGCTGAGGAAGAGGCTGAGGATGAGGTTGAGGATGAGGAGGAGGCTGAGGAAGAGGATGAGGCTGAGGACGAGGATGAGGTTGAGGATGAGGCTGAGGAAGAGGTTGAGGATGAGGAGGAGGCTGAGAAAGAGGTTGAGGATGAGGAGGTGGCTGAGGAAGAGGTTGAGGGTGAGGATGAGGCTGAGGACGAGGATGAGGAGGAGGCTGAGGAAGAGGCTGAGGACGAGGATGAGGACAAGGTTGAGGATGAGGAGGAGGCTGAGGACGAGGTTGAGGATGAGGAGAAGGCTGAGGAAGAGGCTGAGGACGAGGATGAGGACGAGGTTGAGGATGAGGAAGAGGTTGAGGATGAGGAAGAGGTTGAGGATGAGGAAGAGGTTGAGGATGAGGAAGTGGCTGAGGATGAGGCTGAGGATGATAGGTCTTTTTTAGTGAGTCTCTTGAGGTATCTAGTGAGTTCTCCGGATATGACACCACAAGCTCTGAGGAAGAAGACGATGAAGACGATGGCCGTCCTCCGCCTCACCTTCTGTTCACCCAGAGGATTCCCCCTGACTTCAGACTCCCATGGAACCACGAGGAGCCAGAGGATTCTCCGGACTGCCAAGAAGACCGTGCCTCCAGGAGAAGGAGAAGAGAGGAAGAGGATGAAGAGGAGCCCCCTGGGAAGAGGCCTTATGGCGAGAGGCATGTTTGAGAAGAGGGATTTCTGGAAACGACTGGAAACAGTGATTTAAAAGATATCCTCAATGTGATGGTGAAGTCATTAAAATCCTCCTCAGGCTGATACTGAGACAGGAGCACACAATCATATAAGCACATATATACATATTTTTAAATATTTCTGTGTGTATTAATTTTTGTATTATTGTGTCTTTTACAACGATGTCCATTTTTATTTTAAAACTAACCAAACCACTAACATTCTTAATATGTTTTTTTATTGAGTTATTTTAGCTCACAGATCGATGTTCTTATTGATTAAATCTACTTTAACCTGAGAAACTCACACAGGCACATCCAGCAACCTAAAATAAAGCATTTCATTTTTTATTTAACGTTCCTTTATTAACGTTCCTGGTCTAATGATTTCTTTCCCTCACAGTTCCAGTCGCCGCCCTTCCTGACCCGGAGCTCCCGTTCTGGATTCAGGAACTGGGTAATTTTAATTTCAATTTTAATAACCTCATGGGAGGACTGAGGAGAAGGATGAGGAGGTTGAGAGAACTGAACCCCATTGAGGAGGTGGAGGAAGGTTTTGGCTGATGATAATGAGGAGGAGGAGGTACAGGATTTTGTGGAGGTAGAGGTTGAGGATGAGGAGGAGGCTGAGGAAGAGGTTGAGGATGAGGAGGAGGCTGAGGAAGAGGATGAGGACGAGGATGAGGCTGAGGTAGAGGCTGAGGAAGAGGTGGAGGATGAGGAGGAGGCTGAGGATGAGGATGAGGCTGAGGATGAGGAGGAGGCTGAGGAAGAGGCTGAGGACGAGGTTGAGGATGAGGAGGAGGCTGAGGACGAGGTTGAGGATGAGGAGAAGGCTGAGGAAGAGGCTGAGGATGAGGACGAGGTTGAGGATGAGGAAGAGGTTGAGGATGAGGAGGAGGCTGAGGAAGAGGTTGAGGATGAGGAAGTGGCTGAGGATGAGGCTGAGGATGATAGTTCTTTTTTAGTGAGTCTCTTGAGGTATCTAGTGAGTTCTCCGGATATGACACCACAAGCTCTGAGGAAGAAGACGATGAAGACGATGGCCACCCTCCGCCTCACCTTCTGTTCACCCAGAGGATTCCCCCTGACTTCAGACTCCCATGGAACCACGAGGAGCCAGAGGATTCTCCGGACTGCCAAGAAGACCGTGCCTCCAGGAGAAGGAGAAGAGAGGAAGAGGATGAAGAGGAGCCCCCTGGGAAGAGGCCTTATGGCGAGAGGCATGTTTGAGAAGAGGGATTTCTGGAAACGACTGGAAATAGTCACACCTAGATATCATTTAGAGATTGTTTTTATATCTGGCAGGTCTAGGGATGCCTTAGGTAGCGTCTTGCACCCTGGCTTTTCTTTACCCCGCTGCTAGATTTTGTTTTTTAGATGCTAAGGAGTCTGGCAGGTCTAGGGATGCCTTAGGTAGCGTCTTGCACCATGGCTTTTCTTTACCCCGCTGCTAGATTTTGATGTAAGTTTTAGATGTTAAGAATTTCCGTTAGCACAGACATCTGAGGAGATGATAACAACTAATAAAAGGTGTGAAACATGAGAGCTGGTTAAGGCAGAAATAGTCTAACATTCTCTACATCTAATGTGGACATTCTGCTAGATAACAGAAGGAAACCCAAACAGTTTTGACAAGAAGAAACACAGAATGGAGGCAAATGAATAAAAACAAATAAATAAGAAACACAAAAAGTCAGAAATTAAATCCTGGTTAAAAGATCAACCACAAGGAGGCAAACCAATTCAACGAAACAGCTGCTGAGGACAATGGAGGAGGTGAAACTTAAACCCTAAAGGAGAAAAACTGGAAAGAATGGAACAGAGACACAGCTGGTGGTGATCATCAGTTGGTGTGGTCTCTGGGATGTTGGTGAGAAGGTAGAGAGATGACGCTTGGTGGGACTAATTGATTTAGACCAGTTTGAGGCAGAGGACAGGACTGATGTGAGGATTTGGGTTGTGAGAAGCACCGACTGTTAGAAACGGCTTTCAGATGTGACTTGGTCTAGTTCTAGATGTTCCTCTGGTCAGTTAGTTTTCAGGCCTAGTTGGAGGGAAAAGAACCCTCTGCAGAAATACTCTCCATATGATCTAGGCCTGTTCTGACCGCAGTGGATCTCTTCTGTGTTTTTTGAATCCCATGTTGGACCGAGCCTCTCCAAGCTTTGGGCCAATCAGAAGATGCTGATGAGATCTGCAGCGACCGAACCAGAGGAGGATCATCTGGGCTGCTGACCTTCACAAAGAGTGAGAGCATGTTCGGTAAGGAGCAACAATAATCCATCATTTAAATATAAAGTTAACATTTCAGGTGGCCTCACTCAGTTTTTCACGTATGTTCAGACTCTGTGGACGTCCAAAAGCAGGAAGTCCTGTGAGGAACCTGGACATCCAGGGTGGCGAGGAGCTTCCCAGTCCCCACCTGAGGACGGCACAGAGAAAGACTGGAACAGAAAACACACGGAGTAAGACTTTATTAACACGACAAACCCACATCTCAAGCTTCCCTTCCCTGATTAAAAGCTAACAATCATTGAAACACAGAAAGACCAACATCCTGCCCAGATTTAAACCTGGTGACGAGGAAATTCTGTAGATTAATTTCTCTTATTTTTTACAGGGAAAGCAGGTTGAACATGGAAGCAGTGTTCTACACTGCAAAAACCATCTAAAAATGAGAAAAAATGCCTTAAATTAAGTGTATTTACCATTAATATGAGTAAGTAAATAGGATAATTTGCCAATGGAATGAGTATTTTTAGTCTTAAAATAAGATAATTAGATAATATGCACTTGAAATAAGACAATCCAATTGTGTTTTCTTATTTTAAATGTAAAATGTCTTGTTCCATTGGCAAAGTGTCTCAATTACCTCCTTAATTCAAGAAAAAATGCACTTAATTTGAGCAAAAATGACTTATTTAGATTTCCATTTTTTGCAGTGTAGCAGTCGGATCACATTGGAACAGAATCCATCCACGCGTGTTTGGAGGTATGTTGGTTTGACTAGAGAAGCATCACATGCAGATAGGATGGTTTGCTTTCATTTGCTTTCATTTATGAAGGAGCTGAAGCAGAGGATGGAGCACACAGACCTCTAAGGAGGAGAAACATGGCTCCTCTATTTGTCTCTCCAACATTCTGGAGAAAACGTTGACGACCCTACAGCTAAACCATCAGTCTGCTCCACCCAGTAGAAGAAGGTAACGAACCTTTATTTCTTCCAGATGTTCATCAGAGTTGGTGAAGATACTAAAAATAGATCCAGAACAAACAGATACAAAAGCTACAACCATCCCATCAAGGTGGTCTAACCTTTAATCTTTATCTTTCCATCATGAATGGATGTTCTCCTCTATTTGCATCTCTGTAACCAAACCTTTACTAGAACCAGAAGTTCTGACTTTTCCATTAAACCACAGAGAAACAGTTAAGAATATGGGAGAATTTCCCCCTGGTTTATCTCTGAAGGTTTTTTTTTTTAGTACTTATTAAAGCAGAGAAATGACCAACTGAAGACAACAAATGCAGTATTTTCAGGCATTTTCTCCAAGCTTCCGTTGTCTACAGTTATCACTTCTGTTAACTTTAGCTTCTCCCTGTGTGTTTCCCTCTTCTCTTGATTAAAGTTATACCTCTCTAAATGTTTATGTGTTTAAATGTCACAGACTAGCATATTTATTTACTAACTCCTGTTCTTTTTTTTCCAGATAAGGTCATCTGCTCCTTGGACCGGCGCCTCTGTGTCTGTCGGACGTCTGCTGTCTTGTTAAAGACCCGCTCAGCCGCAGTAGATTGGCACTGACATGGAGCTGCTGGAGGTTCCTTCCTGCTTGAAGCTGCTTTCCTCTCAACTGTCACCTCATTGCTCAGGAGGAGGGACTGCAGCAACATTGTCGACTGGATGTGATTGGCTGAGCTTCCTTGGATTGAAGACATTTCTCTGAATAACATGATAAACTGAATTTATCTTCTCCATGTTGTAAATAGGATCTAACTGGATGTTTGTGTTTAGATTTGATTCTGTGTTTGTTTTGACTTCTGTTACATGTTTCTGCATTAAAATTGTCATGTTAATTGCCTTTAGATGACATTTGCTGCAACTTGTTTCTATTTTAGGACTGATTTATATTAAATCCCCTTACTGTTTCTGTTGAAGTATGCTTCCTGTCGTTCTATCTTTACCAGTTATTTCTCACTTTAATAAAGGTTTGATTGCAGTAATTTGAACAGGATCTGTTTGTATTTTCTGGTAAAGTGTCTTTAAATAAGTGGCTGTAAATTGATTCTTTATAAATAAATGAAACTGTAGTGAAATGGAGCAAGAGTCCTAATATTACTATAGTCCAGCGCTTTGGCCGATTGGTGGTTATTATTGTTTCCCTGTTGGGGGGTCTGACCTGACAGATCATGTTAACAGAACAATTGTTCTTGTCACCTTGCAGCGTCAAAACAAATTAGCTTTAAAAAAGGACAGTGAGACGTTCCTACTGCAGTTCTCATTTTATTGACCTTATAGTCAATCTGGTAGTTAAGCAGCAGAGCAGAAGGGACACATCAACACTGAGCCATACAAAGAACAACAAACAATTATGGGAGGATAATTAAAGATTTACTGTTAAAACAGTAAAAAAATCAATGAACTAGGAAGATGACAGGAACTAAATGTTTAATGAACCCAAAAGCAAACAGCTTTGGTTAATTTGAATAAAAATAAAACGTTTTAAGGTGATTTTCTCTTCTTTAAACTATACCTTTATATCTCTACCATACTTGGTCCCTCAGGGTTGCATTGCTCGCTCCTTTTAGCAGACACCAAGTAGTTAATGTTTATGGCTCTATAATCTATCAGAGGAACATGGATTTAAATGGATTGATGACCCTAAACTCACATTTAAACTGGTTTTGGAATAGATAAGGCAGCTTTAAATGAACATCTGGAACCTCGGCCATTGTCCTGTCTGGATGATGATGTTTAAGGCTGCGTTCACACTGCAGGCATTAATGCACAGTTCTGATTTTTTTAGGAAATCTAAACATGGAAGGTAGAGCTGGAGCACATTTGCTATCTTTCATTTCTTTCCCAGCCTCAGCCCGCCATTTGGACCCGGGAGCAAAAATACACATTATACATTTTCTTATTTCAAGTGCATACCTAAATATCACCTGAGTGAAGTTGGCCCCCCGTCCTTCTTCAAAATTAGACAAAATTGGTGTCAAACGTTTGTGCTACGTTTGTGCTGGTTTTGCAGCAAAACTTTTCGTTTGTGCCGCTACCTTTTTTAAGATATAAAGAGATGTTTCTAGAGGTCATCAAAGGTCAACCAGCCCCCCCACTTTCTTCAAATTAGACAAAATTGGTGTCAAACGTTTGTGCTGGTTTGTGCAGCAAAAAAGTTCCTTTGTGCCGCTATCATTTTAAAGACCTTTACATTTTAAAGACCTTTTGACCTTTGCATTTTCATTAATATCTTCAAAGCCAAAGCAGCACAAATGAAAATTTCTGCTGCACAAACCAGCACAGACGTAGCACAAACGTTTGACACTAATTTTGTCCGATTTGAAGAAGGTGGTGGGGCCAACTTCACTCAGGTCTAAAACCCTCATTATAAAGGCAGAAATATTCATTCCATTGATTAATCATCCTATTTACCAACTCAAAATAATACATTTAAATAATTTCATTTTGTTGTTTTTGTTTCATCTTTTGCAGTTTAATGCTGCAGATGGCAAAACTTCTGTTATTACCCCTAATAAAAAACAAAACAAAAGATGGAGCTGTTTACAAATAAAAGATAAAAAAAAAACCCAAAGCAAATAAATATACTCTGTAAGTAAAATAAATAAAGGTGAATGGTGATGGTAAATGTGCTTGAATTAAAGGGTAGGTTGATCCAAAGGTTCTTCCATGTTTTGTTTGCTCCTATAAAAGACGTTGATCTAAAGGGTTTGTTAAAATCTTCACCAGGAACACCAAAGAATGTGGCCTCATGGTGTTTGCAGGTGCATAAACTATGTTTGATATTAATGGTATTAATCTGGTTGTTTTAGTTTGATAATCATTTGGTAGATCATGGTGATTTGGTGATCATTTTGACAGTTTTTGATGAAAAAAAGCTATTTGTAGAAAACAGTCAGGTAAGGAATCAATTCAATTCAATTCAGTTTATTTATATAGCGCCAAATTCACAACACATGTCATCTCAAGGCACTTTACAGTTCAACCAGATCATACAGTCAAATTGATACAAAGTTTTCTATCTAAGGAAAACCAGTTGATTGCATTGACTCATTGACTCAAATACAATCCCCCACACTAAGCATGCTTGTAGCGACAGTGGAGAGGAAAAACTCCCTTTTAACAGGAAGAAACCTCCAGCAGAACCAGGCTCAGTGTGAGCGGCCATCTGCCGAGGCCGACTGGGGTTCAAGGAGACAGAAGCAGAGATACAAAAAGCAGCTGTAAAAGGCGGCCCCGTCCAGGAAACACACAGCCAGGCAGACGAGCTCCAAGGCAGCTCCCATGCCAGAGGACGAAGAGAGCACATCCACTCAGTCACAGTCAGAGAAACAGGACCACACTGGAAAACAGGCCGATCTCCAACATCTATAAACAAGGGTGTTGATAGAAGCAGCACAGCTGATGTTTCTTTCCAGGATGACGTCACAGCCAAACAGGAACAGACGAGGCAAAGCTACTCTGAGGAAAAGCAGAGAGAGCAGAAGGTTAGAGATTGAACTAACAGATTCTGTAGAATAGGAGAACAGAGAGAGAATGAAGCAGAATGATGAAATGGGGGTCCCTATGTCCTCCAAAAGTCTAAGCCTATAGCAGCATAACTATAGAGATCACCTCCACATTTAAGCAGTTTGTTTGATCCAAAGAGAGAGGTCCACATTTCTTTCCTATTTTTTCTAGATTGAAGTTTAATGTCTAAGAATCGGCATCTATATGCTGGCTGAAACTGGTAAAAAACCATATGACCGCCCATGTGCATAATGAGCTACCTAAGACCTACCTATTTATACTGTGAAACACCCACATCCCAAGCTAAAGAAATTAATTAACTAATTAAGTAAATGACTAAACAAATCCTATTCTAAATAACAAATCAAAATAAATAATTCAAATTCTAAAATTTTACTAAAAAATGGAGAAATAGCTCCTACACTCCAGCCCCTAATTGTGCATTAAATCACAATTATATCTCTAACTAAAGGAGCTATTCTAACAACCTCAATAATATAAATTGATGGGAGTAATGGCGTTAGTAACGCTGTTACCTTTTTTTTTAGTAACTAGTAATCAAAATTTTTACTATTACTGTAACTATAACGCAGTTACCATTGCCGACACCCCGTTACTACACGTTACTCGGGTCGCACAATGAACCTTTTTTCATGATAGGACTCGTGCGCGCGTGAAAGAGGGGAGGATGAGATTCCAGATGGAAATACCGGTGTTACGTCGAGCTGCGTTGCCCCATCAGATACGGTTTCCCCTGCATCTCCGCACAGCGCAGGCGGCACGATTCACCACGCAAGCGACAGGAAACGCGCATGCTCGCTAAAGCCGAGTAACAGCCGCCCTGTGCTCGCGAACACCCTGTTAAAAAACTTCACTCCCATGAGTAGAGGTAATGCAGCCTGATGATATTTACACCACATCAGATACCTAAACCCCATGTTAAGAAGAGGGAACGCTATCTGACGGGTTTAGAAGCCCATCAGATAGCGTTCCCCCCATGTTAAGTAGGGTGAACACTATCTGATGGGGTTTATAGGCCCATCGGATACCGTTCCCCCCATGTTAAGAAGAGGGAACGTTATCTGATGGGATTTATAGGCCCGTCAGATAGCGTTCCCCCCATGTTACATGGGGGGAACGCTATCTGACAGGGTTTAGAAGCCCGTCAGATAGCATTCCCCCCTGATGTCATTTACGTTGAGTTGCAATAAATGCAAAACTCTCTGCAGGTTCTTGTCTTTGTCGTCCGCTCTATTCAGCTGGCTTTGGAAACACACGGCGAGAAGGTGGAGGCTGGGTGGTGAGGGTTTACGGGGGCAAGAAATGCAAAAGTAATGCAATAGTTACTTTTACTAGTAACTAGTTACTTTTATTGTGGAGTAACTCAGTTAGTAACTCAGTTACTTTTTGGGAGAAGTAACTAGTAACTATAACTAATTACTTTTTCAAAGTAACGTGCCCAACACTGATTGTTAAAAAGGCCAGCCACGTTGATACAGTTTTGTTGTTCTTTATTGGTTAATTTAGCTGTCAGTCATCCTCACAGCCAGCCAATCGCATTCCAGTTAGAACTTTCTAGGACCGCCCACAGCAACTGCCGTTCGAGTTTACAATCGCAGATCGCTAGATGGTTACACAGACAGCTGTAACGGTAGAAGTTTCTGAAAGAGCTGTGCGTGAATTATAAAGTGGGTAAATAGTTTTAGGACAGTTTTGTGTAATGTTACTGAGGTTTAGTGTAATGTAAAATGAATATATTGATGTACTAACTATAGCCACGTTCTTGCTAGCTAAACTGTTATATTAGCTTACTGTGGTGTTGTGCTAGTCGAGGCTAATGCTAAAAATAGAGTTAAATGAACTTGTTAGCTTCTGTATGTAGCGCCCATTGATGGCATTTTCAGAGCCGTTCTCTCAGTTTATTAATATTATGATAGTTGTAAACTTCTATATATTTTTTCTATCTGCATTTAGATGCATGGCTTGTGTTTATATATGTTAAAACTGGTAGTTGTTAAGTAATCGGCTATGTATATGTTTATTATTTGTTGCAGAACCACACCTAACTGTATTTTGGAAACTTCTTCTACATAAAAATCCAACACTCAACCTTTTGGAATCTGTCTCTTACTGGACAGCTGCAGTGTGTCTGAGTTTTAGCTAATCAGCATTAGTAGAACTGGTGAGGGCTTGCCAGCCAACCGTTCAGGTACGGGTGAGAGCTTCATACAGCTAACCGTATTTTTCACTGATAATATGCTATATTAATACAAAGACATGAATTATTCTTTGTTCTACGTTTTCATAATAATGAACCTGCAAGAAAATAAAGAAAGAAGAGAATAGAAGGAATAGGGATGTCTTTAGTCTGTCGATGCCTCCAGTAGCAGACAGAGCTTTGTCACTGGCCTTTCCAACACACTGGTTTTGGTCTGAAGTTGCTCTGAACGAACGAGGCCTCATGCATCAGCTTTGACTGCCAGGACTCTCCCCATCTGCCAACATCCTCTGGCTGCAGTAGCATCTGCCATCAGGACAATGTCTCCAGGAGAGATTTTCTTTTCCGTTTCATCCACTTTTGTCTTTCCTGCAGTGATTGCAGATACTCAGAGATCCATCTTTTCCAAAATAGTTTAGCCATATACTGTACTTGCTTCCAATGCGCCTGAGGTACAGGTCTTGTTTCTGAAACAGTCCAGGTGGCAGAATGGGTTTCCTCTTTAATGTCAGAATGTGATTTGGTGAGAGGGCTTCTAAATCATGTGGATCCTCAGAGACCAAAGTGTCATGATTTTATCCAAAGATCTCACATGCGGAAAACCAAACAGAGAGACCAGGGGAAGGTTAAACAGGTTTATTATGAACTGGTAGAGAAGGGTCCAGTGCTGCTCTGAACACTGGCGAACCGAGACTGAAAAGTGAACGGGAAGATCCTGCGGTTAGTTCAGGCTCAGAGGGAAATTTGTGTTTTATCTATAACAGGGAATAAAGGCTACAGGACTCACATTTCCAGAAAAAGGTGTCTTTCTTTGAATCCAGTAGGTGTGGGTTGTTCCAGTAATAGACTTGCTCGTTGGAGGGCGGACAGGGTTTAACCAGGTTGAAGTGTTTCCTTGAGGAATGGAGGAGCTGACTGCCACTTAGATTTCCTATGGTACTTGAACGGTTTTGTTGTGGAGATGAATCCCCTGCTCAGTGTGAAGCCCAAACACTCCTTGTGGAAAAGTTGATCCAAACCACCTGTTTGAATCCTCAGCTCAGTTTGATGCTCAGAGAATCCTTCCAGGGGAGAGAAGGTCCAAAACATCCAGTTCGCAGGATGACTTCCTGCCGAGAGGCAAAGACAAAAAACAACAAGGTTAAGACTCAGGTGACAAAAACTCAGTCTGACTCAGCAAAACTAAACTTAGCTAGAGTACCCAAAACTGGCAAACACTCTGGTGTCGAGGTGGTGGCAGTCAGCAGCTTAAGAATCCTCCGGTAATGAGGCAACCATCCGCAGGTATGTGAGAACCAGGCGCCACCTGGTGGTGGATGGAAAACAAACAAAAATACAACCCACACAAATTGGATTCCTAACACAAAGTGTTTGGTCAGTCATTCAAAATGGCTTCAGCCTCACAGAAAACAGGTTGCAGAGTTTCATCATCCACAACCTGTTTTAGAACTGAGGTGAGTACACTCCTGGCTGAACGGTTTAAGCTCTCCCAGATGCCACCTTGATGTGAAGCAGCAGGTATATTGAAATGCCAGTTTATGCCATCCTGAACCAGAGCCTTTTTGATTTAACTCTGGTTTAAGGCAGCCAGACTTTCTTTTAGCTCTCTATTGGCTCCCACAAAATTTGTGCCATTATCTGACCTGATGGAAAAGACTGGACCGCGCCTGCAGATGAATCTTCTGATTGCATTAATGCAAAAATCTGTGTCAAGGGTATGAGCCACCTCCAAATGAATGGCACGACTAGTTGGGCAAGTAAATAATACTCCATAACATTTGAGAAGACTTCTGCCTCTTTTAACATCAATGGGACCAAAATAATCGACATCAACACCTGAAAATGGGGGTTTATCTGGTGCTACCATTTCCTGGGGCAGGTCGGCCATTTTTTGTTCCAGAAGCTTTCCTCTATTTCTTCTGCAGGTGACACAGTCAGACAGGATCTTTCTGGCAGCAGAGTTTGCATTGATTATCCAGTATCTCTGATGGAGCCTGGCCAACATGTGGTTTCTTCCTGCATGACCAAGCAGACGGTGAATGTAGCGCAGAATTAATGTTGCTGCATGCATGTTTTTACACAGGATGACCGGTTGCTTAATTTCAGATGGCATAGCAGCTCTTTTAAGACATCCGTCCACTCTGAGGACTCCATTATTGACCACTGGATCGAGTCTGTACAGCTGGCTGTCTTTTGAGACGGTCTTGTTGGCTCTGAGTGAGCTGAACTCTGCTCCAAACCTATGCTGTTGTTCAAAGAGAATAATGAAATGCTCTTCTGTAGTCAGATCTTCAGATGTCAAACACTGGATTTTCAGCATAGTTTTAAACTGCTGCATTTTTTGTGAAACTTTTGCTCTTTAATTTTTACATCTTCTGTAGACTGATGCATCATGGCTGAAAACTCTTTTCGTTTTTGAGACGGCTGAAGGAGGAGTTCTTTGAGCTTTAAAACCCAAGCTACAGACGTTTTTAACTTAATCCAGGATGAGAAGTAGGAGATGAAAAACCTGGAAGGGTTTTTAGCCTCCTCAGCAACGGCAATGTAAAAACTGTAAACTGTAAAAACCCTATTTATAGTAATATCCACCTGTATATTATATTCGGTACATATCCAGCTGTAAATTGTAAATGTGTATGAGGTCATCCACGCGCGCCGGCTACCGTTCATTCATCCTGTCCTCTGAACTGCTGCTAGTTTTCCTCACATGCCTGGAAGATGTCTAGTGCTGCTACCACAGATGATCTCGCTCTCCAAATGGAATCGAACGATTCAGATTAGCTAGCTGAATGAATAGAAGGTGTCTGACCCGCGGCTGACGTCATAAACACTCCGCTTTGTTTTTTACATATATAAAAAATATAACCGCAGATGTCTGGGGGACAATGATTAGGCTACATGCTATGAATGCTGGTGTACCATAAATGATAAATTCTGAACAGTTTAGTTTGTGCCTTCAAGTCGTTGCCCATAAGAAGACGTTACTTGGATATAAACGGAATATCTTCAGAACAGGTCCAAATGACACAAAACTAATATGGGTGAGTAGAACATGATGTAATGATGTAAAATCAAGGGCCCAATGTAAAAAAAAAAAACAGCGTTCCCTTTTGAATTTGAGCTTACCTTAAGAAACAGAGAATATGCTTGCAGTGATTAAAGTCCTTATTTTTAATAGCAGGCCAGTAGTTAATTTTGTCCATATAGGCGTGTGCAATTTTATATTCGTTTTCAAAATGTTCAGAAATAAGACTTTTAGCTTTAAGGTAGCCCAGTTCTGATGGTAAATGCTGGCAAATATGCACAAGGTCTCTAGGCTGCCCCCTAGTGTATTGTTCTAGAAAGTGCAAGCAGTCACTTAATGTACCCGTTCTACACATTTATCCTATCCTTTTATAGTCCTTTTATAATTACTAAATAATAAAAATTTACTTTTCTTCTAATTCAATGACAGATCCGGAGCCTGGTCCACTAATCTGTGGCCTCTTGTTTATGTCCCTGGCCTCTATTTTCAGGTACTTTTTCGATTATTCTACCTTTCTTAGGTGTAGGATGGGTGTGGCTGTACGGCAGGTGGGATACAATCCCCGTGCCCGAATGCTTCTCAGCCTGTGGCGAGGGTCTGCCTTACTACCTGCCCTGACCCTGCGCACAGCCTATGTCTGCAGTTGGATGGGGGAATGCTGGGAAGTGTCTTCAGCCTGGATTCTTGTGGCTGAGGTGCCATACTTGGCCTAGGGGGGTGGAGTACCCGGGTTGTGTATGGGGGACCGTGATCTGCCCTAATAGCTGGCCTTGATTGTTCATTTCACTCATCTGCCTAACTCTGCCCGGTCTCTAATTATCCCTGATCTCATCCCCGGCATCTGTTCCCTATATAGGGTTCAGTTCCAGCTATCGGGGCCAGATCATTGCTTGTTTGATTTCTGTTTCATTAGTTTTAGTTATTTCCAAGGTTCATGTATCTTCAGACGAGTTAATTCCTTAACCAGTGGTGAGATTGTTTCAGCATTTCCCTAGTGATTCTGATTTCCTGATTCCGTTCCCTTTCACTCACCGGCCTGTCTGTCCCATCTGATGTGTTCGCCTGAACCAAACTTTGACTCTACTGGATCCAGCCTGTCTGCCTCTGTGCGTGTCCATCTGGGCACGCCGTCTGAATCCAAACCTGCCTTCACGCCTTCAAGGATTCCTGGAAGCCTGGATCCCTCTGATCTGGTTTGGGTGGGAGCCTCTGATAGAGCGGAGGTTTCTTAGCCTTGTAAACCAGACTAAATGTGAGATTAAATGTGTAATTTAGTCTGGCCCCGATGAATGAGACATTGGAAGATTGTTGATGAGAACAAACCAATGTTTTTCAAACCATGTCTGTGCCTATTGGCCAACACTCTGACCAATGAGCGCAACTGGCTGTGACGTAGGAAGCGCGACAGAAAGCTGTGGGGGGAGCGTAAACAAACAGCCTGTCGGTAAAATGGGGAATACGTCCTCCTTAAATATTAATGAGCGTAGAACCTCTTCCTGCTCACATTTCAACAAAAACCCCAAGTCTAATCCTTCCAAAACTGATTCCACATGACTCAGCATTCCACAGCTGAGTCAAAAATAGCCATCAGAACCAGCGATCCTTCTCACACGACTATGTCGAGAGAGGGCCGCTGCAGACAACTGCAGTCAGCTCTGGCTGTCGTTAGCCTCGGAGAGCCGTTGGTTGCTACGATCCTCTCAACTTCGGAAATTGTTTTTCTAATTACGCATTTAATCGGTAAATGGACCATATAGTGATGCTTTAAAGTATAACATTCTCGCCTCAAATGATCTTAAAACGCACTTTTATTGAACAACAGCAACATAAAAGAGAACTTTTAACTTTTACTGGAGCACTCCATTGAAAGCTGCTGCTGCCGCAGTGCATGCTGCTGTTGTGCTTTCTCCAGCATCGTGCAGCTTTGTTGTCACGCCCTGAAAACCCTGCCTGCTTTGCATCCAGAAATTCAAAATACATCTCCGCATTGTGATTGGCCCGCCAGTTATAGGGCCTGGAGCATTGATCAAGGCTGGACCACTTGCAGGAAAAAATGCTTTTGGCAGCTAGGGGCTAGTTTACTAGGCTAGAGGTTTCCTGTATTCCTGAACTGTTCCTGCCTGCTCTGTTTTCCCCTGACCTGGATCGGCTTCCTGCATTTTATCCCAGGCTGCAGCATCAGCCCCAGAGAACACCACTGGGCTGGTTGGCAGCCCATCGGCTGGATCGCACCTCTTAAGGGAGGATGGACTGAATAGTGAAACCAGGTAAGTGACTTAATCATATTATCATTTCCTGTCAGATGATCTGGTCACTTACCCGTGTTTCTCCCTCCAGAGTCAGTGATGGGTTGTGCTCTGCCCCTGCAGTCGCTGCAGGTCTGCTGCTGCTGCTCCACAGTTCTGCGCTTTTGTTCTGTCTGATTGTTCTGTTAATAAAGTTTTTCTACTTCCCTACTGGCTGTCTTACCTGAATACTGGGTCTATCTGTCCCGGTTTATGACAAAACCAGGATTAAGCCAGCATTTGATGAGCCTATTGTGTGTCTGTAACGAACACAGAGGCCATTAACTAAACCAGAACGCTCACAGAGCTGAGAATTTACCATGACCTTCCTCTAACACAGTAAGATGCTACAGAGTGAATAAAACTAATCTTTTTTTATATATCAAGGTGTTTGTTTCAAAATATCAGACTATTGGCTTTAAACCAAGCAAAAAGATTGGTGGGTGCTTGAACACACAATCAGGGAATTAAACTAGTCTCTTCCAACGGTAGTTCAAAATCAAGAAACACCCCTCCTTCTCATCCTTCAGAATTACAGTTTCAAAATCAAATCAATAGATTTTTTGAATCTTTGCAAAATGTTTTATTACAACATATATAGATTAATAATAAATGCTTATTTATGATATCTATACACAACACTGCTAACTATTTCAGTTAAACATACTTCTCATGCATTTCTGACACAGTATGGGTCATTTTATCTGTTGTGTCCTTTTATGTTTCTATAAATCCAAAGATCTTTAGTTTTTATTTGGCCCATTGTCAACGTGGTGCAGAAATAAGTTTCCAATAATAAGGTTCAGTCTTTAAGGACCAACTTCATCTTTGTAAGCTCTTCTTGAACTTTCTTATATTGATCAACTAACTTTGTAAAAATAAGTTCACCTTTATCACATACAGATAATTCATCCATTTGTGAAAGAAGCTGCAAAAACATCTCTATTTCTAAGAGAAGTGTTTCTGCTTGAGCTCCAAGTGTTGTTCCTGATGCAGGTGATTCCTCATTCTTTATGTCCAGATCGGTCTTCATCTGGGGCAGGGCTTTCATTTTTTGTCCAACTATGTTCTTGAAATCTTTACTTACAGCTTCCAAGTCTTTCTCTTTGCAGCCAATCTCCTTCCAATTCTCTGAGTTTTTATACCAAATAATAGCTCCAAATCCAAGTATTCCTGGAACCTCTAAAAATATCCCCGCTGTAGCGATTGTTAACCCTGATGTAAGACCGTTAACCCAACTTCCTTTAAATGTTTGGCTGTATAGCAGTTTGATATCCTCAGATTGCCTTATCAACACCTCTAAAACACTTGATAATGTCATAATTGGTTTTAGAGATCAGAGACCAGGGGTGAAGTTTAACAGGTTTATTGAATGTAGGAAAACACTGAAGAGGAAGCTGAAACTTAGCGGACTGGTGAACCGGAACCGGTAAGTGATCAGTTCAGGGACTGTAGGAAAAATGACTGAGGCTTGAATATGCTGGAGAGAGACTCATTTTTGGGGGGCTCTTTTTTAATCATTGAATCCAGTTTGTTGGGGTTTAATCCAGAGAAGAGGGAACTTGTTGGAGAGCGGACAGGCAGACACACGTTGGACCCAGAGGAGCAATGGAGCGGGCTATCACTTGGTTTTCCAGATGAGGACTTGGACGGATCGTGTGGAGATTTTCCCCTGCTTAGTGTGAACTCAGCAAATCCTTCCAGGGGGAGAAGGTCCAGGCTATGCTGTTACACAGAAGAGCAGAGACAAAAAACAAGTTCAGACTCAGAGAAACAATACTAAGGTTTAGCCTCTGCTAATCTCAGCTTGGCTAGGATACCCAAAACTGGCAAAGACTCTGGCGTCGAGGTGGTGACAGCCCGCTGCTCAAGTACTCCTCCGGTAATGACCCTGGTGTGCAGGGAGGCCCAACGAGGACAGGGAACCACCTGGTGGTGGAGAGAGAAGAAACACACAAACAACCCACACAAACTGAAATCCTAACAGATTTGTCATTTTCCAGATCAATTATTTGAAGATAGAGTGTTTGTTGGAATACAATAAGGTGTTACAGGGAACGTCTTCTCTTTAACTTTGGCTGGTTTGCTATGGCAACGGTCATTTGCTTGAACTTTAAGTTGTCCTGTGTACTTTAAAGAAATTGAGAAACCATGCCTCTAGTAGAAGAGGTTTAGCAGTTTGGAGAGTTTGTTGTAAAAGCCTGAAACCTGAAAAGTGAGCCTATTATTTTTACCTTTAATATATTAAGTGAATTATTCATTTTTTTGTTTTGTTAAATCTTAAGGAAAAGGGTTATATACCATAGCATTCTCAACTAAGTTCTGTCCTAGTGTGAAGTCTAGTGAGGAGAAAGTATTGACTCTCTGGCTGTGGAAGACAGAAAATATTACTGTATAGATATACTAAACCCTGAGAAGCTGTTGGTTAAAGGAAATTCAAAACAGCAGGGCAAAGCCAGGCTTAGGTTGGCTTTTCTACCACTCAGTTTGAACGTATGAAAGTTCCTCATGAATGAAATAGTATTCAGTAACAGGAAGATCGACATGATTGAAGAATGATGTCTAATTTTAATATTTTGTGATATTTAGCCTTTGTAGAATTTATTCAGATGAGATATTAATACCAACAACAACAATAAATATTATTTATATGATGACATAACTCATCTAAAATAAAATATTTCCAATAGGTGTGTAAAACAACAGTCTTATTTAAACTATTAGCTTTTGATTGTTTTTGGATGGGATTGTGATTATATCATCAGGGGCGGATCTAGAAAAATATTTATCGGGTGGCGAGAGGGGGTCAGGAATTTTTGAGGGGTGGCAACATATGGCATTTGTTTACACTGAATTTAATCACAGTTATCACAGTTTGGTGAGAATAGTATGGACAGTATGTTTCTGTGAAGCAGAAATACATCGTACAATGAGATCTCACTTAATAGGAGATAGAAGAATGATTACACTACTTCTAGAGGGGCATTATCACAGGAAAGATATTAAGGTAAGACACAGGTGCTGAGTCGCAGATGTGTGAGATTGACTGTCAGAGAGGCAGCTTTGCAGCATTTGCACAAGAAGAAACTATATAAAGAAAAAGTTACCCATCAGAGATCTATGGACTGAGCTGGACTAAAGTGAGCATTATTGGATTGAGTTTTTGAAATAAATAAACTTTCAGTTATAATTCTAAAAAGAAAAGAACCTGTAGTTCTATGTATTTTTATTATATTTGTTGAATCTTTTAGGATAACCTGAGGGACTACATATTAAAAAGATGTTTCCGTACTTATTCTAGAATGTTCTGTTATGTGCATTGTCATTTTAAAAAATCCTCTATGTTTGATATTATGCTTGAGTATTTTCTCAAACAAGATAGAAAAAATGATAGCTATCCTTGGAATCCGTTTTAAGATCTCTTCTGTCTTCTTCCTCCATAAATCCATTTATGCTCTGTTTTTTTTTTTTTTGTTGACTATGATCTTTATTGGTGGGTAGGAAGGGAAAGAGTCTGTTATAATCAGCTGATTTCTTCTAAAGCACTTTCTGTGGCACATAGCTTTATAAAAAGCACTAATAAGCCCTATTAAGCTAAATGGACCAGAGTTTGTTTCCTCCTCTTGGTTCTGATCTTTTGTGCAGGTCTGATTTAAGCCCAGCAAAATCTGGTCCAGACCAAATAACTGGATCGAGTCTAACTTGCTGAAATGGTCTTGATCCACTTCCTATTGGACTCTGGTGCAGGTTGCTTCAGGAATCATTACAAACTGGCCTCAGTCTCACCCAAATTCAAAAAGCTCAGAGCTTTTGGGCTTAGCAAGCTACTGTTGTATTAAATGTAATATGGAAACTATAACTGATCCACCTTATGTTGCCTAGCAACATCACTACCAGAAGGTGTTGAATCTTCTTGGGTGGTATAAGGTAGGTAATGAGGTCTTTGAAGACAGTAATACTTTAGTTAAATACTGTCTATAAATGTCTGCATTTGATTGTAAAACTGAAATACAAAACTATGAGAAATCTTAAAAAATATTCAAGGACAATTACATTTCAAAGCATATATTTTTCTTTGAATAACTTTTTATCTGATCAGTAAAAGAAAACCAAAAATAACCCAAATTGAACAAAGAAGAAAGTTATTGTTTAAAAAACAGCTAATCTATTTTAAAAAATGCATTCCGTGTTCAGCAGTTGGGATTAGAATGTTCGATGTTTGATGTTCGGGGGGTGCTGCGGGGGCTGCAGCCTCCCTCGTCATAGCATCAGCCCCCCATGGTGGGGGGCTGTGGAGTAACATAATATTGTACTTAAAAACATGAAATTATTTATGTATTTATTTTTTAAAAGACTGTGTTTGACATGGGATTAAAATGATGGGCTGTGTATAAGATATAAACTAATGATTCATTATTTTAATATTTCATAAAAAACTAGGCTACTCCCCCAGAAGCTTCCGCCACCTCACATTCGTTTAGGCATGGCTAGCAAAAGGCAGCAGAAACGTATTTCTAACTTTTTCGAGGTAATTAATGGTTTTAATTCCCCTATACTGCCGCCGAGTATTTATTTAGCGTTATTAATTTTGTTATTTATTTCTATATGCTGTGCCTATTCGTCGTAGTCCTGTGGCTGAAGAAGTCTACGCTAGAATAAGGCTGCATATCACTAAATATTATGTCTGTATTAAGCTATTTAGTGATAAAATATGAAATTAGTTTTTTTTTTTGTGTGTGTGTTTTGTTTCAGATATGAAATCATTCACCCATATCCATAGTCGAATGGACTTTCAAGACGTTCAATGCTCAGTTTAGGCTATATTTAGGCCATGTTTTATTCAAGTATTCCTGATCCTGTTGATTGGGAGCTGTTGTTTGTTTTGAATGATTAAAAGAGAAGAAATCAAGTTTAAAATGTTCATGCTTTGTTCCGACGCATTTTAAATGGCAGTTTTTGGCGACAAATGTAGGCCTACAATATTATGTTAAAAATGTCAGCCACAGCCCTCAACATAATGACGTCACGTGTGTTTTCCAATCCAGCCATCAGCCCCCCTCGCTTGAAACAGCTTCCAGCGCGCCTGATAACACCTGGCATGTGATGTCACAAAGAGACTGCTGATGACATCACAGACTTTGGAAGGGATCTGAGCATAAACCCACCCAGTGTTCTTATCTGCTCCCGACCTTCATCGAGACAGATCCCTTTTGAGAAGCACGTTCGAATCTTAGCGAAACAAGCCAGACATCGTTCTCAGATATCACACGACTTTTAGGTAGATATTCTGATTGATAGAAAGTTAGCCATGGAGCCAAAACAGTTTGTTTGTGGAAATGAAACCTCTCCAGCTAAACTTTCATGGGAAGACATGGTAGACCTCCCCATCCAGGTCGACTATGATGCCATTATTTTCCCAGTTGCAGAAGACAGCTCTGTCACCAGCGAGCTGCATCTCAGCAAAGCAGAAGATGGTCCAGAGATCCAAGGCGAAGCGGTTTCTTCAGCTACCATTGAGGCTCCCCCCTTAGAACCAAAGACTCACCCCAGTGCGGGTCTTTCTTCTGAGGCACCGTACTCACACCATCATGGTAAGTGTTTTATGGGTCAATACTAGGGTTGTCACGATACTAAACTTTTCAACTCGATACCAATACTAAGTAAAACATTTGTTAAAATGAGAAGGATTTGTCCCCTTGGAAGGAAGGCTGTAGCGCCCCGGGGGCCTCCTCACCGGTTCTTTTCCTGGGAGCAAGTTATTTACTACTCTTAACTCAAACTGGGTAAAACCATATAAAAAAGGTCTATAAAAACGTATAAAAAAGTAACAGAGTGTATTCCAGATCAGGTCGTTACAGGACAGAGAAAAATGCTTAGGTCTTGCACAGCTGTGGTCTCAAAACTCACGTCCGCGAGCGTCCGGCAAAGTTTGAGCCCCGAACAAGGTCATCTCCTGCTTCTTATACCTTCTGTGTTGCATCATGTGGATGCTTAGCTGTCCATATCAGAAACTGACACGCCATCAATGTCTTGAACTCCATGCAGCTTGCTTCTATGCTTCAGGGTTACAGATACAGATAGCTCTCCTATCAGACCGGCACCAAGATGTGCCCATATCCTGTTTATTCTTAAAGACACGAAGGCTGTCCCGATTAGATGACCTCCGTACACACCGTGACATCCACAATGTGAAGGAAGGCCTTCTGCTCTGTCTAATCTGACTAACAAAATAACAATGCACATGATGTATAAAGTATAAACCTAACAACTTCCCCTGATAAGTTACCGTTTTTACAGGTAACTTAAAAACACAGGAAGCGACACATCTTTGAAGGACCAGGTGACTCAGAGAGCATCTATAATTAGTGATGTATCATTAATTAGGGATCAAAAGTATTCACAATCAAAATTTCACAGACCAAATGTTCTCACTCAAGACCACAGTTTCAGCATTTAACTACAATTTGGGTTTCATCTAATTAAAGGAAAGCTGTTTTAGTTTCCTATGCGCACATTATTTTAAGTTGCCTTAGACTTGATAACCTAAGCCGATACTCGATGTCATTTTCGATACCACAAGGATAAAAACAAAGACTCCAAAATTCAACAGAAATGTTCTCATTAATAAACAAAATACAATAAATAGATAAATAAATACAATAAACAACATTTTGAGGTTGTATGCTGTGCACAATATTAAGCAAGCTTGATAAAAAACTTACAAAATTAAAATTAAGTGTTCCTTCCTTGGCTATGCTTTGCACACACATAACAATGACACTAGCCAAACCAGTTAAAAGACAAAAATCATTCTCAGCAGCTGCACCTGTTACAGAAAAAAGTCTGAAACCGAAAAGTGCACAAAATCATTCAATCACACAGTGTTCTGAAAGTGCATTTTCCTCTATTCTGCACTTTAGATGAATGACTGTTTAGGTGCCACTGGTGGTGGCACTGTATCGATAATTTTGAAAATGAAAATTGTATCCAGATATACAGGTGCTGGTCATAAAATTAGAATATCATGAAAAAGTAGATTGATTTCAGTAATTCCATTTAAAAAGTGAAACTTGTATATTATATTCATACATTACATACAAACTCATATATTTCAGATGTTTATTTTGTTTAATTTTGATGATTACAAATGACAACAAATGAAAATCTCAAATTCATCATATCAGAAAATTAGAATATTACTGAAGACCAATAAAAACAAAGGATTTATAGAAATGTTGGCCAACTGAAAAGTATGAACATGAAAAGTATGAGCATGTACAGCACTCAGTATTTAGTTGGGCCTCCTTTGGCCTGTATTACTGCAGCAATGCGGCGTGGCATGGAGTCGATCAGTCTGTGGCACTGCTCAGGTGTTATGATAGCCCAGGTTGCTCTAATAGTGGCTTTTAGCTCTTCTGAATTGTTGGGTCTGGTGTATTGCATCTTCTTCTTCACAATACCCCATAGATTTTCTATGGGGTTAAGGTCAGGAGAGTTTGCTGGCCAATTAAGAACAGGGATACCATGGTCCTTCAACCAGGTACTAGTAGCTTTGGCACTGTGTGCAGGTGCCAAGTCCTGTTGGAAAATGAAATCTGCATCTCCAAAAAGTTGGTCAGCTGCAGGAAGCATGAAGTGCTCTAAAACTTCCTGGTATGTGGCTGCGTTGACCCTGGACCTCAGAAAACACAATGGACCAACACCAGCAGATGACATGGCACCCCAAACCATCACTGACTGTGGAAACTTTACACTGGACTTCAAGCAACGTGGATGAAGTGCCTCTCTTCTTTTCCTCCAGACTCTGGGACCTTGATTTCCAAAGGAAATGCAAAATTTACTTTCATCAGAGAACATGACTTTGGACCACTCACCAGCAGTCCAGTCCTGTTTCTCTTTAGCCCAGGCAAGACGCTTCTGACGCTGTCTGTGGTTCAAGAGTGGCTTGACACAAGGAATGCGACAGCAGAAACCCATGTCTTTCATACGTCTGTGTGTGGTGGTTCTTGAAGCACTCACTCCAGCTGCAGTCCACTCTTTGTGAATCTCCCCCACATTTTTGAATGGGTTTTGTTTCACAATCCTCTCCAGGGTGCGGTTATCTCTCTTGCTTGTACACTTTTTTCGACCACATCTTTTCCTTCCCTTCGCCTCTCTATTAATGTGCTTGGACACTGAGCTCTGTGAACAGCCAGCCTCTTTAGCGATGACCTTTTGTGTCTTGCCCTCCTTGTGCAAGGTGTCGATGGTCGTCTTTTGGACAACTGTCAAGTCAGCAGTCTTCCCCATGATTGTGTAGCCTATAGAACTAGACTGAAAGACCATTTAAAGGCTTTTGCAGGTGGTTTGAGTTAATTAGCTGATTAGAGTGTGGCACCAGGGGCCATCAATTTTGAACCTTTTCACAATATTCTAATTTTCTGATATGATGAATTTGAGATTTTCATTTGTTGTCATTTGTAATCATCAAAATTAAACAAAATAAACATCTGAAATATATGAGTTTGTATGTAATGTATGAATATAATATACAAGTTTCACTTTTTAAATGGAATTACTGAAATCAATCTACTTTTTCATGATATTCTAATTTTATGACCAGCACCTGTAACTTTTCAGTATCAATACTTTTTTGAGTGTCGATACTTTTGACAACCCTAGTCAATACAAACATGCAGTTTGCCCACATTTTAATAACCCAGTTCATTATGTGTCTTCCAAACCAGATAAAAACAAGAGAAAGCCATGGCACACCGGGACCAACAGAAAAACTGATGTTGACCGCTCCAAGTTCTATCAAAGCAACAGGATGCCACGCCATGCATCAGCGGTTACGATGATCCCTCGCTCGATGTGCATCGAAGAGGCTATCAAACATATCAACGATCTCACTCAGCAGGTTACTGCTCTAAAACAAGAGCTGCACGAGAGGACTTGTGATCTGCATGAGGAGAGAGAACAAAGAATCGAGTTTCAGGTTGACTGCAAAACTCAGATGAAACAAATCGCAGAACTGGAAAAAAGTTTAGAAAGTGAACGTCGCATGAGACTCAAAAGTGAAGAGAAAGAGGAGAAGCAGGAAACATTCACTGTAACCCAGCCTACACGTGCGTCAAAGTTACCACGCATTCCCACAGTTACAGTGTGCGTCAGTGTCCTGCATGAGCTTGCCTTCCTGAAGAGGCAGGCAGAGAAAAACGCCAGCAGAGAAGGGAGGCTGGCAGAGGCTTTTGTAGAAGAACGAGAGCTGAGGCTCAAATATGAGGAAGAGCTGAAGACTAAAACTGAAAATGACTCCAGACTCAAGGAACAGGAGGAACTGATCAAATCTCTGAAGAGTCAAGTCTCACAATTGACAGCAGAGTTGAAACTTCCTTTGAAAAAAGAACATTATGAAGCTTCCTCACAAACAGAAGAGTCCTTGAAAACTGAAGCTTCCAGTCAAAAAGAGGCGCCCATGCAAAACAGGCCCCAAAGAAACAGATGTAGTTCCACAGTTAGAGGCCCCCACCATGAAAACAGGAGAAAAAAAACTATATACCCCACCTTTCATCAAACTCGAAACCACGCCCACATTCCAAAGTGACAGCCGGAAGTCCCGCCTTAATTAAACCGGAAGTCCCGCCTTAATTAATATAAAATTGATATAAAATTGATATAAAATTGATATAAAATTAATATAAAATTGATATAAAATTAATATAAAATTGAATAAAAAAAAAAATAAAAAAATGAATAATTAAAAAAATTATTAAAACATTTATAAAAATGCATATAAAAAATTAAGTATGTTATTTTAATAACGGTTATGATGATTAAATGATTATTTTTAAGTACTTGTATTGATTTCTTATATAATCACTGTAAGCACTCCGTTTCAATCTCTGCCTGCCTGCAGCTTGAGCAGCTGTGTGATGAGTGCAGTCACTCACATTCCCCCCCCCCCCCCCCCCCCCCCCGACGCTGCAGCAGCTGTAGCCCCCTAAGTCTGCCTTGCTATGAGATACGTCGCCTCATAGGATTCTGCAAGAGATATATATATATAGATATATCTATATATCGATATACACGATTAATAATGATGTACATGTATATGTATCGGTCTATTAAAAGACAAAAAATTAATAAATAAATAAAAATAAAACATAAAAACCAAATGTCTAATTTTGTTCATTCATACGGTTTAAGCGTCCCACATGCGCAGTAGAGACTTCAATAACGTCACAAGCCGTCTTGCTCCTTGTTTACTTCCGTAAAAAATGGAGGGAAGGTTTAGATCGCATCTAGCTGTCTTTCCCAAACTTAAATACACAATGTTTTTTAAGATGGTCAGAAAAAAAAATAAATAAAATGCTCTCCCACCATGGATGTTGTGTTTCTAGCCGATTCTGTGCTCGCTCAGATGCAGGTTGCAGTGGAAAAGATCTGGATCACTTTAGGCTGCTGTCCTTTCTCCAGTAAGAATAGGTGACTTACTGACGGCTGTCCAGAGCATTCTATACAAAGTGGGGGGCTGACTGAAGCGCTCTATACAAAGACGATACTCTCCTTCCTAAGGGTCACCTGATATGAAAGGTCGCATCATGAGGAGCTCACACCATGCCACACGGTTTAAGCGTCACCTGATGAAAAAATAATTAAAAAATGTATACAAATGCATATAAAAAATTAACTATGTTATTTTAATAAAGGTTATGATGATTAAATGATTATTTTTAATTACTTGTATTGATTTCTTGTATAATCACGGTTAGCACCCCGTTTCAATCTCTGCCTGCAGCAGCTTGAGCATATCGGTTATTAATTCTACAGTTTTATATTTTTAAAACACTTTACAGAATTTTATTTTTTATATTTTAACTCTTCCCTATTATGTTATTCTCATACATTTTTCTAAGGTCCACATTTGTGTGACCATTTTCAATAATCTTTCTGCTGCTGTAAATTTGCCCATTGTGGGACAATAAAGGGATTTTCTATTCTATTCTATAAAAGGGGTAGAGAGATATAAGTAAATCTAAACAATGTATCTACAAAATGTATCTGCAAAATCTCTAATATTCAACAACAACAAAAAAAATACTTATTTAAGCATATTGTGCAAAACAACAATAAAAAATTTTAACTCCTATCAGATTTATAGTCCCCACCCTGCAGATTTCTTAGAATCTGTCCTTAAATTACAGCCAAACCCATTTACACAGTAACAGATAAAAACTTTAGATAAACCAAACATTACCGCCACATATCTGACTCTATAACCATTAAAACAACTAGTAACAAGTAACATTTCCTCTCATCACGGAGCAAATCCCGATGATGAGACATTTGTTCTTTCTATCAACCCCTCCCCATACTGTCCTTCCTCAGGGTCACATGATGTGATAGGTCTCACTATGAGGAGCTCACACCACGTCACACGGTTTAAGCGTCACCTGATGTGAATGGTTAATTAATCCATCAGGTGTTTGGACCTTGGGAGGGGGTGAAAAATACACCACTTAGAAAAAAGAGGAGAGACTCTTTGTGGATCTCCTGACCGTGGTCTGAATCAGAGTTCTTTTCCCACGGAAGAGGATTTGGGAACAATGTGGCGTAGCATTATATAAATTCAAAAGTCGCGGTATCTGTCTTTGGTAACTCCTGATTCGATCAGCTGATAAGGTGGAGCCACAGCGTCACGATCTGAGCCACAAACCGTCTGAAACACAATATGTTTAAAGTTAGTTTTTTGTTCACTCAATTCACTGCCTGGGTTTTTTTAAATAGACAGAATCCTTTTTTTTCCTTTTCACTATTCAGTCATTGATGGAAATATCTATCGTACAAACCTGATAGATGACAGTCTATGGATTGCAAATGTTTTGTAGCGTTCTGCTGCCTGAGGAAAGATTTTCTGCTTTTCTCTGCTGTTCACAGAGAGCAACTTTGACACAGCGGTTTTTCAGCTCTACTAAAATTGTATCAATAACTGGATAGTGATATTCGTATCTAAAGGCTTATCTATCCATATGTTTGATTATATTCTTAATTTGAAACCAACCGATTGGGAAAACTATAGCTTGTTAAAACAAACTGTCCTCTTTTTTTAATATAATTTTTTGTATTAATCTCTTAATTTTTTCAAACATTTATTTCTCTACTGAATCATTAATCTTTTTTTGTAATTCTAATAATAGATTTGATATAGTGGCAAACTGATAAATTGTTTAACCCTTTCCTGAACAGAAATCAGAGAAACGCTTTAGGTAATAGCACCTGCACCCTGTTAACGTAGATTTAACAGATATATCAGCTATATGGTAATTTCACTTTTATTACTGAAAGGTTTTCAAATAGCATAGATTAAGAAAAAGTAATTGCATACAGTATTCAGCCTATAATTTTTAGTCTGCCAAGACCAAGCAGTTTTTAACACATCTCAACCTCCAAATGTAGCTACTGTCTTCTTAGTAATTATGTGAAAAGAGCCTAGAAAAAATCAGAAAATTTCTATTCCTGTTTATTTTTATTTATTTATTTTTTTTAAGAAGCACCCTTGTCAGATGGCCAATTCTGTAAAACGGGAGGACATTTTAAGTGCAAATTTGATGGAGCCATCTAGCAATTAGAACTTTTGCTCTATCTAGCGTCATTGTTCTGAAGCAGGGGTTTGAGCTTCATGATACGTTTGTAAGTAAACCCTTTAAGTTTTTTGCAAATACTCCTTGTGCAATTACTTGTTGGCCTCAGCCCTCTGGGACTTGTAGCAGTCATCTTTTTAGCAGACCGTCTGAGGAGCAGAACTTAAACTATTGAATATTTTCAACCCAGTTATCTGTTTTCTATACCCTACCAGCTTCTCCGTCAGTTTTGTTGTAGAGTGAGTTCCTGTCTTTATGTGTCATTACAAGAAATGCAGGCAGCAGAAAGTGCTAGTTGCTACTTCATTGCATTTTTTAAAAAACAAATCTGCAGTTTACAACCCTCAGTTTGCAGTAAGGTAATCTGTCTAAAACCTTTGCTTTATTTTGGAAAAAATATATTTATATTTCAGTCTTTACTAAAATCCCATTTAAGTAGAAATTTTAGGTTATTCACAGTACAAAAGTCAATAATATTGCCTCCTTATCCTCAAATATCCTTGTCCTATGTCTCCACCATACTCCTGTAACCAAACACAAGAACAATCAAATAAACGTTCTGGTATTAGTATCACACTTGGAGGAAAGTTTTTGCTTTGAAAAAAAAGTGAATTATAAACAAGCAAAAACTCACATTACAGACCGTTTCTCCTAGAACTATAGATTAGAATTATACGCTCATAACTGTAGCCGTATGACATGATGAATCAAGCATTTTGCAAGATCTTTCTATATACGAAATGGCGGACTGTATTTAGCATTTTAGATAATCAGTATCTCTGTTTTCATCATTTGACCATGAAAAAAAATTATCTTTTTTTTTTTTTTATCTTTTCCGGAGAACCTATTTTTCTACCACTTTTTATAAACAGCTACTTTTTTATTTCCCTAACTTTTCTCAATACAAACAAGCATAAAATAAAATTTTTAGATAAAGGCATTACTCTGTTGACTCATTCTATGGGAGACCTACTAGTATAACATGGAAATAAGAGTTACACAAGGGAAGGTAATAGGTTTTTCTTTTTTTTTTTTACTGATGCAAATCTAAAGGAGAAGCAATCGATTACAGAATTATCCAATGGTGTCAAACATCTGTTGACTGAACATGTAACAAAAACAAAGCATTACCCACTATTATTTAAGCTGTAAAAACTTACAAAAACATTTTAAGGAGCAGATTAGGGTGACATTCGCTGTATGGTTAAAATGTAAACTGCTCAGCTTATACTGCTGTTATTTTTTTCCTCATCAAAATTAGTTGTTTTAGATCTGCTACTTTATGTTTTTGCTTGTCTATCTTTTTTTTTCCTTTTTGTCATGAATGCAACAAGATTCAAACCAACCTCTAAGTAGTCTTAAACATCTACGCTTTCAGTGATCATACCATCATTTCTTTGTATAACTAACTAGTATAGTCATGTGAATATAATGTTTTTGATTGAATTAGTTGGGCTATTTATTATTTACAATGAAACCATCATGTCTGTACTCTTTAATGCAAGTCTTTTTTCAACCCTGTAGGCATTTAACCCTTAAACATGATATAACCACTCTGCCTAACTCTTTAGTCAGAACTATATCGGTCTGCAGAAGATAAAACCATGTCAAAAAACCTACAGGATCAGAATTTCAGCTGTGTCGGATCAGTAAACATTCTAGATGATAAATTTTACAGTATTTTACAAAGAATGATATTACGCCCTTTAGGTAAAATTACATCTCACAATCAATAGTACTTTACTTTTTCTTTTTACTGAAAGGTACTATAGAAATAATTTGGGCTCACCTTAAACCTACCGGTCCTGAATTTGGGCTATTCAGCCATGGGCAGGAAAATCAGCTGTTCCACAAAGCCCTTTAGGTTGGACCAGCAACATAGAGCTATAAGGTGAACAGTTAGTTTCCTGGTAATGTTGTTGTTTTTTTCATGCTTAGAAGTGAACGAGCCTACGGTCATCTTGAGTTACTCAATCATAAAACCATATGCAAGTGTTTAGTCAAATACCTCTCTACTGCTTTAGTCTAAAAAAAAAAACTCATCCTTTTCATTTCTCCTATTACCCAAAAATGTTTGTCTAAAACCTAAGAAAATGTTTTGTGCTAACATTAGGCAAAGCATAGTTATTACAACTAGAACTATAGATGAATCGGGACCAGTTTCAAATTCTAATTTTAGTCAAACTTTGTTGTCTTGTAAGACAAAAGATAGGAATAATTTAGAATTTGTTAAAGTGTATAACCAATGAAACACTTTATTTGTTCTTTTGTTTAAATCTAACCGTTATTCCTTATCTCCCAAAAACATATTCTTACTATTTCTACCGTAAAATCTTTACTGATGACTCAGAATTTAGGCACTGACTATTGATTTATTCTCAGTCATCGATCAACAACTAATTATTTTGTTTTGGTGGTCTATAAAATGTTTCACTAGTTGGTAGGATCTTTGCTTCAGAGCTTCGTTAAATTCTAATTAATAAAAACTAGGAAGGACCAGTGCTTTGATACAAACATGGGGGAAAGTCATGTTATCTCCTGACTCTCCTGACTTGTCTCCTGACTTGTCTCCTGACTCGTCTCTCTCTCTCAATAAGATTCAGCTCTATCCTCCCTGCCAAGCGGTCATAGGATAAATGTTTGTTTTATTAAGTTGTTGAAATAAAAAAGTTTACGCAAGCTAATAGGAACATGTTTTCAGTCCATACAATCTGAATGAGAGAGCAACAATTTGTTTTAGAAGCATTTTTTAACATATTAAGAAAATGAACAAATTAATAAACAAGATGTTTGTCTTGCATTCTGATCTTTTTCTTTCTAAACAGAATCAACTCAGAAATCCATTCTTAGATGGATCTTCCCCTATCACACCACCTTTGTAAGAAGCACTTTTAGCAATGAGAAGTTTGGAATTAACCTTTGACTTTCATTTTTGGACACAGAAAGATTTTCACACCAATCTTACAGAAAGTAGGGCTGGATTCTAAATCAATCTTTGGATTTCATACATGTATTAAAAAAAAATAAGTATTCTGCTTTCCTAACAGTGTAGGGTTTCTTGTAAACTTTACCACAATAATCATTTTTAAAATCATTACCAATCATGAAACAATAAAAGTTGCTTTCATTGCTTTACCAAAATTGTGTAAATAATGATAATATGTGTAATGACACTCTTTGTTGTTGTATCTAATTTCCCGGAGGATACTTTGGGAATGAGAAGTTTGGTATTATGCTCAGATTTCAGTGTTGCTCTTCTCACTGATTCTGCAGTTTAAAGATTCATACATCTTGCAAAGTTATAATCTTTTATATTCTCCGTATTGGTTCAGATTGAAGTACAAACAAAACAACTGAACCATTTATTTACCTACAAAGCTGAATTAAGATCAGTTCCTTATGGAAATGTGAATCATTATAAAAAAAAGAAAGGACCTATTTAGAAAAAGGGGATGAAGATATATATATATGTTTAAGCGTCAGAGTTGTTGTTCGCAGATGCGTGCTGATGATGCTCCTCTCCCTTTGAAAAGGCGAATCGAAGCTTGGTTGTCCAGAATTTTTTTTATAACACTCCATCTCAGTTAAGTTACCTGCACTCGAATTAACGGACCCGGGGAAAAACCACTGACGGTGTTTTTCAACAGGGAGCAGCAGAAGAATCATTCATCCAATATTTTGAGTGTTTTTCAACATTTAATTTTTCCAACCAGTGAATACTGCAGGTTTACTAACTTGAAAAAGTAGATAGAATTACAATTTTAAAAATGTGGTGAGATTTAAAATTATGAGGATCAATTGCAGATTTAAATATATTACATTTATATATTACATTTTTTATTTCATTTCTGTCATAAACTTGATTATATAATGTTTTTCACATTCTAACAAAATATAATAAAAAGTATTCAAATATATATTTCAGTTTTTTTAAAACGAAGACCTTGAAATGGATGATTCCGCTTCCCCAAACATTTGTTCAGATTTCAAAGAGTGCAAAAACACAGACCACTCCCATCAGCATGGATGTATATAACAATCCTGTCCAAGCAAACTATTTCTCCTTACATTCTAGAAAGATTCATAAACTCGGTGTAATCCTGTGGGGGGAAATAAGGTAAAATAATTATCATTAGAGAGATAGAAATAAAATTTCTCAAAAGCCTTTACTATCAGGATTTATTGTATTCCTAATCTTTATAGCAAATTTTAAAATGTTTTAATGATGATACCATAATAAAACATTGATCTTCTGTTTTGTGATGAAACTGATTGTGGTTCTCTCACTCTGAAAATCAAGAAGGTAAAAAAACAAGCTTCTACCTGATATGGATCTAGCCAAGTATTGTCTCTGAATAGGGAGAGCTTTTCCAATTAGTTATTCATTTATTACTACAATCGACAAAATACAAAACTGTTAGTTAGTATACAACTATTATTATTCAACCTATCACAGCCATAGTCTAATCTGTTAGATTTGCGTAATAAATGAATAACTAATTGGAAAAGCTCTCCCTATTCAGAGACAATACTTGGCTAGATCCATATCAGGTAGAAGCTTGTTTTTTTACCTTCTTGATTTTCAGAGTGAGAGAACCACAATCAGTTTCATCACAAAACAGAAGATCAATGTTTTATTATGGTATCATCATTAAAACATTTTAAAATTTGCTATAAAGATTAGGAATACAATAAATCCTGATAGTAAAGGCTTTTGAGAAATTTTATTTCTATCTCTCTAATGATAATTATTTTACCTTATTTCCCCCCACAGGATTACACCGAGTTTATGAATCTTTCTAGAATGTAAGGAGAAATAGTTTGCTTGGACAGGATTGTTATATACATCCATGCTGATGGGAGTGGTCTGTGTTTTTGCACTCTTTGAAATCTGAACAAATGTTTGGGGAAGCGGAATCATCCATTTCAAGGTCTTCGTTTTAAAAAAACTGAAATATATATTTGAATACTTTTTATTATATTTTGTTAGAATGTGAAAAACATTATATAATCAAGTTTATGACAGAAATGAAATAAAAAATGTAATATATAAATGTAATATATTTAAATCTGCAATTGATCCTCATAATTTTAAATCTCACCACATTTTTAAAATTGTAATTCTATCTACTTTTTCAAGTTAGTAAACCTGCAGTATTCACTGGTTGGAAAAATTAAATGTTGAAAAACACTCAAAATATTGGATGAATGATTCTTCTGCTGCTCCCTGTTGAAAAACACCGTCAGTGGTTTTTCCCCGGGTCCGTTAATTCGAGTGCAGGTAACTTAACTGAGATGGAGTGTTATAAAAAAAATTCTGGACAACCAAGCTTCGATTCGCCTTTTCAAAGGGAGAGGAGCATCATCAGCACGCATCTGCGAACAACAACTCTGACGCTTAAACATATATATATATCTTCATCCCCTTTTTCTAAATAGGTCCTTTCTTTTTTTTTATAATGATTCACATTTCCATAAGGAACTGATCTTAATTCAGCTTTGTAGGTAAATAAATGGTTCAGTTGTTTTGTTTGTACTTCAATCTGAACCAATACGGAGAATATAAAAGATTATAACTTTGCAAGATGTATGAATCTTTAAACTGCAGAATCAGTGAGAAGAGCAACACTGAAATCTGAGCATAATACCAAACTTCTCATTCCCAAAGTATCCTCCGGGAAATTAGATACAACAACAAAGAGTGTCATTACACATATTATCATTATTTACACAATTTTGGTAAAGCAATGAAAGCAACTTTTATTGTTTCATGATTGGTAATGATTTTAAAAATGATTATTGTGGTAAAGTTTACAAGAAACCCTACACTGTTAGGAAAGCAGAATACTTATTTTTTTTAATACATGTATGAAATCCAAAGATTGATTTAGAATCCAGCCCTACTTTCTGTAAGATTGGTGTGAAAATCTTTCTGTGTCCAAAAATGAAGGTCAAAGGTTAATTCCAAACTTCTCATTGCTAAAAGTGCTTCTTACAAAGGTGGTGTGATAGGGGAAGATCCATCTAAGAATGGATTTCTGAGTTGATTCTGTTTAGAAAGAAAAAGATCAGAATGCAAGACAAACATCTTGTTTATTAATTTGTACATTTTCTTAATATGTTAAAAAATGCTTCTAAAACAAATTGTTGCTCTCTCATTCAGATTGTATGGACTGAAAACATGTTCCTATTAGCTTGCGTAAACTTTTTTATTTCAACAACTTAATAAAACAAACATTTATCCTATGACCGCTTGGCAGGGAGGATAGAGCTGAATCTTATTGAGAGAGAGAGACGAGTCAGGAGACAAGTCAGGAGACAAGTCAGGAGAGTCAGGAGATAACATGACTTTCCCCCATGTTTGTATCAAAGCACTGGTCCTTCCTAGTTTTTATTAATTAGAATTTAACGAAGCTCTGAAGCAAAGATCCTACCAACTAGTGAAACATTTTATAGACCACCAAAACAAAATAATTAGTTGTTGATCGATGACTGAGAATAAATCAATAGTCAGTGCCTAAATTCTGAGTCATCAGTAAAAATTTTACGGTAGAAATAGTAAGAATATGTTTTTGGGAGATAAGGAATAATGGTTAGATTTAAACAAAAGAACAAATAAAGTGTTTCATTGGTTATATACTTTAACAAATTCTAAATTATTCCTATCTTTTGTCTTACAAGACAACAAAGTTTGACTAAAATTAGAATTTGAAACTGGTCCCGATTCATCTATAGTTCTAGTTGTAATAACTATGCTTTGCCTAATGTTAGCACAAAACATTTTCTTAGGTTTTAGACAAACATTTTTGGGTAATAGGAGAAATGAAAAGGATGAGTTTTTTTTTTTAGACTAAAGCAGTAGAGAGGTATTTGACTAAACACTTGCATATGGTTTTATGATTGAGTAACTCAAGATGACCGTAGGCTCGTTCACTTCTAAGCATGAAAAAAACAACAACATTACCAGGAAACTAACTGTTCACCTTATAGCTCTATGTTGCTGGTCCAACCTAAAGGGCTTTGTGGAACAGCTGATTTTCCTGCCCATGGCTGAATAGCCCAAATTCAGGACCGGTAGGTTTAAGGTGAGCCCAAATTATTTCTATAGTACCTTTCAGTAAAAAGAAAAAGTAAAGTACTATTGATTGTGAGATGTAATTTTACCTAAAGGGCGTAATATCATTCTTTGTAAAATACTGTAAAATTTATCATCTAGAATGTTTACTGATCCGACACAGCTGAAATTCTGATCCTGTAGGTTTTTTGACATGGTTTTATCTTCTGCAGACCGATATAGTTCTGACTAAAGAGTTAGGCAGAGTGGTTATATCATGTTTAAGGGTTAAATGCCTACAGGGTTGAAAAAAGACTTGCATTAAAGAGTACAGACATGATGGTTTCATTGTAAATAATAAATAGCCCAACTAATTCAATCAAAAACATTATATTCACATGACTATACTAGTTAGTTATACAAAGAAATGATGGTATGATCACTGAAAGCGTAGATGTTTAAGACTACTTAGAGGTTGGTTTGAATCTTGTTGCATTCATGACAAAAAGGAAAAAAAAAGATAGACAAGCAAAAACATAAAGTAGCAGATCTAAAACAACTAATTTTGATGAGGAAAAAAATAACAGCAGTATAAGCTGAGCAGTTTACATTTTAACCATACAGCGAATGTCACCCTAATCTGCTCCTTAAAATGTTTTTGTAAGTTTTTACAGCTTAAATAATAGTGGGTAATGCTTTGTTTTTGTTACATGTTCAGTCAACAGATGTTTGACACCATTGGATAATTCTGTAATCGATTGCTTCTCCTTTAGATTTGCATCAGTAAAAAAAAAAAGAAAAACCTATTACCTTCCCTTGTGTAACTCTTATTTCCATGTTATACTAGTAGGTCTCCCATAGAATGAGTCAACAGAGTAATGCCTTTATCTAAAAATTTTATTTTATGCTTGTTTGTATTGAGAAAAGTTAGGGAAATAAAAAAGTAGCTGTTTATAAAAAGTGGTAGAAAAATAGGTTCTCCGGAAAAGATAAAAAAAAAAAAAGATAATAATTTTTTTTCATGGTCAAATGATGAAAACAGAGATACTGATTATCTAAAATGCTAAATACAGTCTGCCATTTCGTAATTAGAAAGATCTTGCAAAATGCTTGATTCATCATGTCATACGGCTACAGTTATGAGCGTATAATGTGGTTTTGCCTACATAAGCATTTGTAAACAAGTTCTAGGAGAAACGGTCTGTAATGTGAGTTTTTGCTTGTTTATAATTCACTTTTTTTTCAAAGCAAAAACTTTCCTCCAAGTGTGATACTAATACCAGAACGTTTATTTGATTGTTCTTGTGTTTGGTTACAGGAGTATGGTGGAGACATAGGACAAGGATATTTGAGGATAAGGAGGCAATATTATTGACTTTTGTACTGTGAATAACCTAAAATTTCTACTTAAATGGGATTTTAGTAAAGACTGAAATATAAATATATTTTTTCCAAAATAAAGCAAAGGTTTTAGACAGATTACCTTACTGCAAACTGAGGGTTGTAAACTGCAGATTTGTTTTTAAAAAAATGCAATGAAGTAGCAACTAGCACTTTCTGCTGCCTGCATTTCTTGTAATGACACATAAAGACAGGAACTCACTCTACAACAAAACTGACGGAGAAGCTGGTAGGGTATAGAAAACAGATAACTGGGTTGAAAATATTCAATAGTTTAAGTTCTGCTCCTCAGACGGTCTGCTAAAAAGATGACTGCTACAAGTCCCAGAGGGCTGAGGCCAACAAGTAATTGCACAAGGAGTATTTGCAAAAAACTTAAAGGGTTTACTTACAAACGTATCATGAAGCTCAAACCCCTGCTTCAGAACAATGACGCTAGATAGAGCAAAAGTTCTAATTGCTAGATGGCTCCATCAAATTTGCACTTAAAATGTCCTCCCGTTTTACAGAATTGGCCATCTGACAAGGGTGCTTCTTAAAAAAAATAAATAAATAAAAATAAACAGGAATAGAAATCTTCTGATTTTTTCTAGGCTCTTTTCACATAATTACTAAGAAGACAGTAGCTACATTTGGAGGTTGAGATGTGTTAAAAACTGCTTGGTCTTGGCAGACTAAAAATTATAGGCTGAATACTGTATGCAATTACTTTTTCTTAATCTATGCTATTTGAAAACCTTTCAGTAATAAAAGTGAAATTACCATATAGCTGATATATCTGTTAAATCTACGTTAACAGGGTGCAGGTGCTATTACCTAAAGCGTTTCTCTGATTTCTGTTCAGGAAAGGGTTAAACAATTTATCAGTTTGCCACTATATCAAATCTATTATTAGAATTACAAAAAAAGATTAATGATTCAGTAGAGAAATAAATGTTTGAAAAAATTAAGAGATTAATACAAAAAATTATATTAAAAAAAGAGGACAGTTTGTTTTAACAAGCTATAGTTTTCCCAATCGGTTGGTTTCAAATTAAGAATATAATCAAACATATGGATAGATAAGCCTTTAGATACGAATATCACTATCCAGTTATTGATACAATTTTAGTAGAGCTGAAAAACCGCTGTGTCAAAGTTGCTCTCTGTGAACAGCAGAGAAAAGCAGAAAATCTTTCCTCAGGCAGCAGAACGCTACAAAACATTTGCAATCCATAGACTGTCATCTATCAGGTTTGTACGATAGATATTTCCATCAATGACTGAATAGTGAAAAGGAAAAAAAAGGATTCTGTCTATTTAAAAAAACCCAGGCAGTGAATTGAGTGAACAAAAAACTAACTTTAAACATATTGTGTTTCAGACGGTTTGTGGCTCAGATCGTGACGCTGTGGCTCCACCTTATCAGCTGATCGAATCAGGAGTTACCAAAGACAGATACCGCGACTTTTGAATTTATATAATGCTACGCCACATTGTTCCCAAATCCTCTTCCGTGGGAAAAGAACTCTGATTCAGACCACGGTCAGGAGATCCACAAAGAGTCTCTCCTCTTTTTTCTAAGTGGTGTATTTTTCACCCCCTCCCAAGGTCCAAACACCTGATGGATTAATTAACCATTCACATCAGGTGACGCTTAAACCGTGTGACGTGGTGTGAGCTCCTCATAGTGAGACCTATCACATCATGTGACCCTGAGGAAGGACAGTATGGGGAGGGGTTGATAGAAAGAACAAATGTCTCATCATCGGGATTTGCTCCGTGATGAGAGGAAATGTTACTTGTTACTAGTTGTTTTAATGGTTATAGAGTCAGATATGTGGCGGTAATGTTTGGTTTATCTAAAGTTTTTATCTGTTACTGTGTAAATGGGTTTGGCTGTAATTTAAGGACAGATTCTAAGAAATCTGCAGGGTGGGGACTATAAATCTGATAGGAGTTAAAATTTTTTATTGTTGTTTTGCACAATATGCTTAAATAAGTATTTTTTTTTTTGTTGTTGAATATTAGAGATTTTGCAGATACATTTTGTAGATACATTGTTTAGATTTACTTATATCTCTCTACCCCTTTTATAGAATAGAATAGAAAATCCCTTTATTGTCCCACAATGGGCAAATTTACAGCAGCAGAAAGATTATTGAAAATGGTCACACAAATGTGGACCTTAGAAAAATGTATGAGAATAACATAATAGGGAAGAGTTAAAATATAAAAAATAAAATTCTGTAAAGTGTTTTAAAAATATAAAACTGGAGAATTAATAACCGATATGCTCAAGCTGCTGCAGGCAGAGATTGAAACGGGGTGCTAACCGTGATTATATAAGAAATCAATACAAGTAATTAAAAATAATCATTTAATCATCATAACCGTTATTAAAATAACATAGTTAATTTTTTATATGCATTTGTATACATTTTTTAATTATTTTTTCATCAGGTGACGCTTAAACCGTGTGGCATGGTGTGAGCTCCTCATGATGCGACCTTTCATATCAGGTGACCCTTAGGAAGGAGAGTATCGTCTTTGTATAGAGCGCTTCAGTCAGCCCCCCACTTTGTATAGAATGCTCTGGACAGCCGTCAGTAAGTCACCTATTCTTACTGGAGAAAGGACAGCAGCCTAAAGTGATCCAGATCTTTTCCACTGCAACCTGCGTCTGAGCGAGCACAGAATCGGCTAGAAACACAACATCCATGGTGGGAGAGCATTTTATTTATTTTTTTTTCTGACCATCTTAAAAAACATTGTGTATTTAAGTTTGGGAAAGACAGCTAGATGCGATCTAAACCTTCCCTCCATTTTTTACGGAAGTAAACAAGGAGCAAGACGGCTTGTGACGTTATTGAAGTCTCTACTGCGCATGTGGGACGCTTAAACCGTATGAATGAACAAAATTAGACATTTGGTTTTTATGTTTTATTTTTATTTATTTATTAATTTTTTGTCTTTTAATAGACCGATACATATACATGCAGACTTAGGGGGCTACAGCTGCTGCAGCGTCGGGGGGGGGGGGGGGGGGGGGGGGGGGGGCTATGAGTGACTGCACTCATCACACAGCTGCTCAAGCTGCAGGCAGGCAGAGATTGAAACGGAGTGCTTACAGTGATTATATAAGAAATCAATACAAGTACTTAAAAATAATCATTTAATCATCATAACCGTTATTAAAATAACATACTTAATTTTTTATATGCATTTTTATAAATGTTTTAATAACTTTTTTAATTATTCATTTTTTTATTTTTTTTTTATTCAATTTTATATTAATTTTATATCAATTTTATATTAATTTTATATCAATTTTATATAAATTTTATATCAATTTTATATCAATTTTATATTAATTAAGGCGGGAATTCCGGTTTAATTAAGGCGGGACTTCCGGCTGTCACTTTGGAATGTGGGCGTGGTTTCGAGTTTGATGAAAGGTGGGGTATATAGTTTTTTTCAGGAGACACAATCCAAACGGAGGCTTCAACGCAAACCCATGCGTCTACATAAATGCTGGCCATCATCTGCATACAAGCCACCATCGAGACGCAGGGCTGTACATGAACCAAGGCCCCCCCACACATGGAAACCACCATCCAAACAGAGGTCTGCAGGCAAACAGAAGATTTCCTCCCTACAGAGGCTATTAGACAAACACAGGCCTCCAGCTTGAAAATGTTTTCTGGCCTAAATAAAGGCCACAGCTTTTAATATGCACATTAAAAAAAGACAACAAAAAAATAAAAAATGATAAAAAAAATTATCCCCTCCTTGTGTCAATTCATATATATGCGTAAACAAATTATGTTAAGAATTGATAGTTTCAGAAAAATATGTTTATTACTTTAATTGAACACAGATGTTTGTTATTTCATTGCTTTGTTTCTACTGTAATCAGCTTTGCAAAGGTTATTCAGTTTTTCAACTGGGGCAGACAAAACATGGTCCAGTAAGCAGTGTTGGGAAAGTTCTCTTTCTACGTGAACTAGTTCAAAGTTCAGTTCACACATTTTAAAATGAACTAGTTCAGTTCGTAGTTCATAATTAAAAATTTTGAACTAAGTTCACAGTTCCAAAAAATGAACTAGTTCATAGTTCTTTTTTTGTTTTTTTTTCATATATTGCTCAATTACACCATAGCCTCCTGTAGAACCACAGACAGCAATTATTTTATCAGTTGTAACACTGAAACTGAGGGGTCAGATTTCATTTTCTTATCCAGTTTTGAATCCTTACCAACCGGGATTGACATTTAGCCTTGAGGAGACACTTTTACCCATTGTTGTTTTAAATGCTTTGTTCCCGGGCCCCTTTTAAAATTCACACTAGTACAGCTGCGTTTCACCCCCTCAAAAAACTTATTTCAAAAACATCGGGAAAAAATGTCCCTGCTTAAATTTGGTTTTTTTTATGATTAAATTTTTTTTAAAAGAAAAACGGAACGTAGTCTTTAAGGTGAAAAATTTTTTTTTTAAATTTTTAAAAATTTTTTTTTTTTAAATTTTGAAATTCCATTTCAGTATAAAAAAAAGGAAAAACCTGGAATCCTAAAAATTATCCCACGGGTTTAAAAAAAACAATTAGATAAATAGAAAAAAACCCTCAAGAAAAATTTTTACTAACCCCAAAACTGGGGGACCGGTGGGGGTTTGGGAATTTTAAAGGGTTTTCTGAAGGTGGGATTTTTTTTTACTGAAAGCCGGGGGGCAAATTTTGGGCAGAGAAATGAAAGGGTTGTTCCCATCATCCTCCCCGACCACCTGGTCAAAAAAACCTTTTTTTTAAGTGATAAAAACTGCTGCTTTTTCCCCTCCCCCGGCCCCGCCTCCATGTGCTGGGGCCCCCACCTGCGTTTTTTTTTTGGATGACGCAGGGGGCTGTAGGCTAGACACGGGAAAAGCCTGGTGTTGTCAATTGGGTGTTTTTCCCCTACATTTTTAAGGCCTTTTCCCGGGTTTTGATTTCCCGGGGGTTTCGCCTGGGGGGCTCTATAAAAAATTGGTAACCAAATCAAAAAGGGAATTTTTTAACGAAGAGCGCGCCGTTCACAGCCCCAAATGAACGAGTTTCACAATAATTCAAAAGGGCATAATGCCGTACGTTCATTTCATTTCCCCCAAAAAATTTAAAAGATTTCATGAATTTTTCGTTAATGAACCCCTTTCAGGCAAAAACACTGATGGTAAATTATGAAAAAGGGGTGCCTTTTTTTTTCTAGTGTTTTTTTCCATGGAGCAATAAATGAAACATTGCAACCCGCCCTTCAGATAGGGGGGGGGGAGGTCTCTGTTTTCAAGGCAAAGAGGTGGGAAAAAAGTGCCAAGCCCTACTTTGTATCCCTGCAAAGGGGTTTTTGGGGGAAAAGGCCCCCCCTTTGGGGATTTTATAAATTTGTCCAAAATTTTAAATTTCCCCAGGGTGGAAAAAAAACAGTAATACCTGGGGGGTTTTGACCCAGGAGCGGGACGTGCAGGGGGGGGGGTGAGGGGGGTTTGGGGGAAAAGCACCTGCCGCTAAGCCCCTTTTTAATCCCCAAAAGTGCCCTTTTTGCCTTTTTTATTTATTTATTGTGGCTTGTATTTTATGTGCATGTTGTGTTTTGTTGTGTGCATCCCCAAAAAATAAAAATTAATTTTAGATCAGGGGTCACCAACATGGTCCCTTCCCGGGGCCCCAAGGGGCCCTCAAGGACCAAAAGGGGAGCCCTTAGATTTTCCCTGAAAATAAAAACAACCAACATTTACCTACTTTTTTTTTGGGCCCATTTCATTTGTATTCTTTTCCCCTTTTCTTTTTTTTTTTGGGTTACAGAACATTTAACCTTTTAAAATTTAATATATGGCTTTTTAAATATTTATAAATTTTCAAAAAAAAATGTCTAAAAGAAAATTAAATTTAAAGAAACAAAAAATATATTTTTTAGGATGTAGGAAGTTTGGGTAAAACGCTAAACCCTTGCAATTCATAGGTAGTTTTGGTGCCCTTTCCCCTGTGATCTTACCCCTGAAAAAAGTCCTAAAATGAAAAAAGGTTGGTGACCCGGGGGGGGATTTAGTTTTCCCCCGGGCCACGGTAACCGTGGCTGGCCCAAAAAGAGACTTTAACGTTCCCCTCCCTAACTCTGACTTTCACGGGCATGATTTTTGCCCTTCGGGCAAAAAACCCAAAGGGCCCCTTGCTTCAGAAAAAAAAACTATGACTCCCGGGTTTCCCCCAGAAAAGTAAACATCTGGCCCCCGGAAAATTTGGTTTCTGGGGCGGGGGTTACAGTAGGATAAAAATCATAGTTTTAAACCGGGGGGGGCCCCGGCCCATAGGGGGCGCTGGGGCCCCGCCCTCCCTGAAAAAAGAGGGAAAACGTAAAATATATTTTTAGAAATTAACTCTTTAAATTCGGGTTTTATTTCCCTAGACTGTGTAACTTAAAAGCAAAACAAATTATTTTAAACTTTTTTTCCCCAATTACTGTCATTAATTTGTGGATTTCCCAAACAGACTCCTACCGTCTCTTTTTCTGGGGGCGCTGATCAAACCAACCCACATTTTGCAAGAAACCCGTAAATCATGTACTATTCCCCTAGGTAAATTTTAAAGGGCCCAAATTTCACCCTTCTGGGAATTTTTTGGGTTTTGGGGGCGCGGAAAAATACTGCGTTTTTAAGGGGGCCTTTGAACCCAAGCGCGGGGTAGACAATTAAGGGAAGATGGCGAATGTAACGAGCGAAAATGCAGCTTCCCCCAAATTTCTAGACCCTTTTTTTTTAATCTACCCTTTTTGCCAGAAAACATCCCTGTTGTGGGATATGAACATTTCTTTTCATGGTTATTGTGACTGTGACAAAAACCCAAACCTCGTCGCTTAAAACAACCCCCTCTAACTTTGCGGCCACACAACAGTTCCTTTTATACTGTTTTGTGAGGCCCAAATACCTCGCGCGACCCAGTAGCTCCATAAATTTTAAAACAAAACAAGCTTTTTTCCGGGTTTCCCCTGCGGGGTATTGAGGGGGCACATTTAAATTATTTCAGTGGGGTTAGCCGTTGTGTGTGTGTGTGTGTGTGTGTGTGTGTGTGTGTTGGTGGGGGTGTGTGTGTTGTTTTTTAGGGGGTTGTACCGGGGTGTGTGTGTGGTTTGTGGGGGGTATGTGGGGGGTGGGGGTTTTTTACATTTTTTTCGGGGTTTTTGTATCTTAAAGGTCGGCTGGGTTTTTGCGGGGTTTAAAAACCCATTTGGTGGTTTTGAAAGTTAATGAATTGTTAAAAAAAAAAAATTGTAAAAATTATTTGTTTTTTATAAATTGTTTGTTGGAGGTAATTTATGGGAAAAACGATTAATAGAAAAAAATCAAAATAAAAGAGCCTGAGGTGGGGGGTTTAAAAACTTTTTTAATTTGGGGGCTGGGGAAAAAAAAGGGGAAATTTTTTTGTTTTCTGTTTCTTTTTTTCTTTGGCTGGTAACTGGAGGAGGCTGAGGCCCGGGAATACTTTTTATTTTTGTTTTTTTCACCCTGTTTGGGGTTTTTTGGGGCTCAAAAAAATCACCAACCCCGGGAAAACCCCGACTGAGATGGATTTTGGACCAAAAAAAACCCCCGTCCCCGTAAACCCAAATCTCACGGGTTAGTTATTATAAGAAAATTAAAAAATTTTTTAAATGTTAAATTTTTAGTTTTGGCCCAAATTGGGTTTAATTTGAATTTCTTTTTCCCGGGGTTATTGGGGAAAACATCCACTAGGCTATTTTCACCCCCCCAAAAAAATTATTTTTTAAACCAGCCCCCCACGGATTGAAACTCCCCCCCCCTGCTTAAAAAAATTACCCTTTTTTTTTAAAACCGTATTTTTTTTCAGTTTGGTATCAATCTCTGCTCTCATTGCATAAAGTCCTCAAAATATGTGTGATATTCTGGGACAGAAGGGTTTTGCCCACCCCTCCCTTTCAAAATAGGTTGAACCCTTTGGGGGACTTTATACCACATGGGGGGATATAAAAACCTGCCATCTCCCCTTCAGATTAAAAATGAAAACCCAAAAATTTTACGCCAAAAACTAAAACCCCAAAATTAAATTTTAAAAAACTTCCACACTCTTTTTAAGGGTTTAATTTGAACTGGTTCATTCTTTTCTCTTTCTCCTACTCTGAGGAATCTGTTAGCTCAAACTCTAACATTGCTCCCCTCGGGCTTTTTTTTTTCGTAGTAGCTTGTCCTTGATTTCCTTTTTGGCTTGTTTCCCAACCGGGAAAGAAATATCCTGTGCTGCTCCATAAAACCCCTTTTGGTTTATAGATGTTGGAGATCAGCCTTTTTTCCCAGTGACCCTTTTTCCCTCTAAACCGGGAAAGGTGGTTGTGCCTTTTCTTCCTCTGGCATGGGAGCGGGGCTGGGAGGCTGGGTCCGCCTGGCTGTGTGTTTTTTGCAAAGACCCGCCTTTTACAGCTGTCTTGAAAGCCTTTTTCTAAAACAAAAGAAAGGGTTTTGGTGGGCTCCTGAAAAAACCCCTTGAATAAAACGCTTTTTTTCTAAACTTTTTGGGAATTAAAAAAACCCGTTCCTGGATGGGAAGAAAATTGCCCCAGTGGATTTTTTTTTTTTTTTTTTTAATTTTTTGGGAAATTGACTTTTAAACCGGGGGATACGGGAAAATTTCACCAGCAAAAGGTTCAAATTTTTCCCTAAATTTTCTGTTGGACAACAGCGGGATTTTAATCCCCACACGATGACCCAAAAAGGGGCGAGGTGTCGGTAACGAAGTACAAAACTTGGGTTACTGTACTTAAGTACATTTTTTAAAGGTATCTAAAATTTACTCCATTACAAAATTTTTTTCTTACTTCTGACTTTACCATTACTTTTTCCCCACAATATCTTTTAACTTTCTTTTCCCTTACATTATTAAAACAACCTTTTACTTGTTACTTTTGGCTTGGGTTTTAAAAATGCGGGGTACGGATTAGCGGACCCCCGGTCCGGTTTTTATGGGGAAAAAGTGAAATCCCGGGCTGAAAAATGAAATCCCCGTAGCGGGAGCGCCCCCTCACTCTGTACTATTTTTAAAAAAAATTTATTATTTTTTTGATTTTAAATAAAATTTTAATTTTATGGCATGTGTAAAAAATCTCACTTGAACATATTTTTTAAATTTTTTTAAAACCGGGTGTGAAAAAGATTTAAAACTACAAAAATGGTTTAATATTTAGACACCCACCCATAAAAATTTGAGTATCCCCTTTGGGGGGTGAAAAAAGTTAACCCTGCGGAGAGATTTTTTTGCTATGGTTTACAAAAGGGCCCAAAAGTCTTTTCAGAATAAAAAACCCGGGGATGGTGAGCCCCCCCGCTTTCCAAAAACTGTCTGTGAGAGCTTTCTTGTGTTTTTTTTAAAATTTTTGGAAAATTTGCAGATCCAGGAAAAGCTTTTCCGCCTTTTCTTGTTTAAAACAAAAAAAGAAATTTGGCCCCCGGGTTTTGCGGGTAAAAAAAGGGGAAAACCCCCTAGCAGTGTCAGAGATGGCTTTTTGTTTGGGGGAAACCCGGGGGCCAGCCCCTTTTTAAAATGGATTAGATAAAGGGGATAAAGCTTTTTAAATAGAAGAAAAAGATAAGTTTTTGTTTCTTGAAAATCCCCAAAAAGATGTCTTTTTAACGTCGGGGCTTTTTTTCCTCCTAGCCCCAGGTAATGGAATGTATGTCTCTTTTGGGTTCCCGCAGTTTCTGGTGTGGGGTTTGTGCATTGTCTTATTTCTAAGTGTATCCTTGTTTTTATTTTTGGGATTAAACCCCGTAATTCTTTTGACGTCAACATCAATGTTGGTTTTTATTACCAAACGCAGCCCCCCCCCCGGAGTGGCCCCGGGGGAAAAGGGAAGAATAAAAAAGGCAAAACCTTTTTCCAAAGTTAACTGGGGGTTTAGAATATTTTTTTCCCTTTAAAATTTGGGGGGGCTCGGGGCCGGTTCTGGAGTCTCGGGGGACGGCTGTTTTGGTCCTGATTGATCCTTTTTCCGGCCCCCGACGCTTCGGTTTTAAGCCCGATTTGATTATTTTCTTTTGTCTAAAAGGCCGTGGGGCCCGGCCCCGGGGTGATTTTGCTGTTTTGCGGCCTCCAGAATTCAGATCCCTCCCAGGGGTAGATAAAAATCCCTTCAAAAAGAGTGGGTTTTTTAAAGGTTTTAAAATAAATACACATTACGGGGGAACCCTTTTGGCTAGTTAAAAACAGACCCTTTAAACCTTTAACTTTTGCCCTTAAGTGGGTTTTTTAAGAATTTTTTTTTAAATTGTTTTGATTAATTATTAATTGTTTAAATTTAAATAAAGATTAATTTATTCTTTTTACCCTGAAAAGCAATGCCGGGGCCCTTTTAAAAAAAGTTTTTGGGAAAATTTGGGTGTTTTGGTTTAGTTTTGGCTTGTTTTCACCAGTTTTCCCGACCATCTCCAGGGGGACTTTTTAATTTTTTTTGGGGTTAATTTAAATTCATTGGGGATCACTCATGGAAAAGGACTAATAGGGGGGGTTAATTGGACCGAGTTGTATCACTGGGTGGAAAATAAAGGAAAAAAATAAATTTTTTTGTTTTTAATACGGGTTCAATCGCTCTCCCCCAGCTAAAAAAGAAAAAAAAAAAAAAAATTTTTTGTCACTGGGCGGTTTGGGAGTGATCGAAAAAAACCAAAATTTTTGAGGCTTATTTTCGCCTCGAGTTGCCCCAAGCTCTGAAGTGTGGGCTGAGAATTTAAAAATGAGAAAAAAAAGGGTTTTTGTAAAATTAAAATTTGGGAAACAATTAAAAGATGCGTCTACATTCCTTTACCCGGCTCCGGGACGTTTTCTTTTCTTTTTTTTCTGTCTTTTTCTTGACTGAAAATTTCAACGTTGTCTGTGTTTTTTTGTGTTTTGTTTTTTTTCCCTTTTTGTTTGTGGCGTGTGTCTGTTTCCCCCGTTATACTGTAGCCCTTTGTCCCCAACGCCTGGGGTGTCCTTTTCGTCTTTTTGTGTCGAAATTTTTCTGAGATTGTGCCCGGGAAATGATTTGTGTTTCAAGTTTGTGTTCTGAATTTTGTTAAAATTTTTTTTGCTTTGGGTGTTTTATTACCCCTTTCTGTTTAAAAAAGTGTTTGTGGGACAGCGGTGTTTTTCCGTTTTTTTGGGTGCAAGTTTTTTTTTTCACAGCAGGGGGGCCCGATTGGGGCCCCCCTTATTTGCAAATTTTTGGGGGTGCTTTAGTTTTTGCTAATTTTCCAAACTCACGCTTTTTAGGATTCTTGGGTTTTTATGTGAAAATTTCTTTAGGACTGTGTTTTTTGTTGAAATGAAAAGTACCCAAAAAACAGATTTACAAGGGTTTTTTCTTTCCCCAGGGGGGTGAAATGTGTTGCAAACAGTTTTTCCCGGTAGACACTGGGAATTTACCCCAAAATTTTTTTTTTTTTTTTAATAAATGTTTAAAATTGACAATCCACTTTAATTTCGAGGTTTTCCTGAAACAAGGGGGAAAAAACCCCCAAGATTTTAAAAAGGGGAAACATATGGGTGTTTTTCCGGGGTAACCCCCGTTTTTTTAAAACTGTTAATGGGGACATTTTAAACCCCTTTAAAGAAAAGGGCTTTTTTTTTCTTTTAGGACGATCCTTTGTGTGCACCCATTTCGCATATTACATGACCACATGAAAGGTTTTTGGGGTTTTTCCTTTCAGGGGGGATTTGGTAGCCATTTAATAACATGGGCTATCAAAGAAAAAGGGGGTTTTGTTTAAAAAATTTGGGGTTTTTAAAAAGGTTACCCCAAAAAACTGAACAATATTTGGAAAAATTTTTGGGTAAAAAATGGTTTTTTTTATTATTAAATTTTTTTTTTTAAAACCCTGGTGTTATAAAAAATTTTTTGTTTAAAACTTTTACAGGGTGAATTTTGGGTTTTAAAAAATGGGGTAACATTTCCCGATCTTTTTACAATGTGTTGAGAGTCTGCTTTAGTGTGAATTTAGAGGGGAAGGTTTGGGGTGATGGGGTTTTAAAGGGTTTTTGGATGCTCTATGTAAACATGACCTTTAGTTTAGTGTTTAGCTGTGTGTTTTTTCCCTTTTTTAAACTATTTAGGGAACACTTTAAGGGGGGTTTTTTTCATAAATATTTTTTATTAAATGCTTTAAGGGACAATTTTTTAAGGTAATAAAATTTCATTTTTTGGGTGTCACGATCCCGGTTAAAGGGTGAATCATCTGCTTGTGCATGAAATTAAAATGAAAAAGAGAAATTTTACCTTGGGGTTAAAGCAGAAAGGGTTAGTTTTTTAGGAAATTGTGTTATCCACTTTGACAACAAAATAAAACCCAAATTTTTAACTAAAAAAACTTGGTTTATATTTCATATGGGTGAATGATTGGGCATTTTGAAAATTTTTTGCATAATGGGGGTAAGTTCTTATTTTTTTTTTTTCCACCTCTAAATTTTTTTTTCTTTTGGGGAAAAAAGAAAAAACCAAGGGGGTTTTTTTAAAAAAGAAGAAAATTTTCAGATGGAATTTTTAAATTTACATAATTTTCAGTCTTGTTTGAAAAACTAGATGGAAGATTTTTGGGGAAAAGGTGGAACTTTTTATGATATTTTGGTTTTTTTAGCCCAAAAATTTTATAAAAAAAGGGGACATAGATTCCAAATTGTTTTAAAATGAAAATTTTATTATTCAACAGGGGAGGAAGCAGAATTTGACCCTAATTCCTGGAAAAATTTTTGGGTATGGTTAATGGTAAATTAAATTAATTTAATAAAATTTTGATTTTTTTTCCCTTCAACAATTGTGAATTATGGGTTTTTTTTTAAAGAAAAGTCATATGGCCTTCCTGCTTTACTAAAAATATGGTTTTATGTGATATAGAAGCTTCTACTAAATTAAATTTTATAAACTTTAAATTGAACGGTTTTTAAATAACATCAATTTTCCATGACTATTTACATTTAAAAAATTTTTGATAGATTTCTGCATCAACGCTTGACTTTTTAATTTTATAAAAGTTGGGGGTTTAAAATTTTAAATTTTTAGGAAAAAATTTTTGGGTTAAAAAATGCTATGAAATTCAAAATAAATTAAAGGATTTCTGAAATTTGAAAAAGGGCTTTTTCCCTTGGGAAACGTGGGAACCCAAAGATAAGGATGTTTGGTATTTTGTAGAAACAATATGCAATTTATAAAATTTTTTGACCCCAAAGGGGAATTCCCTCACAAAATTTTATAAGTAAACATATTGGAAAAATTTTAGAGTTTGTTTAAATTTTTTAATGAGTTTGGAGGTTGTGGTTTTAAATTTGTTTGTTGATAATTTTTGGGAAAGCAGAGTGAAAAGTTTATCAGGTATTGACTTTATTTGTTTTGAACAGTTTAATGTCATTATTTTCTTTAATTTTTGGCACATCCGATCCCTGGACTATTTTAACAAATTTCTTTTATTCTTTTTGCAGTTCAGGGTTTGGGGGATTGGCCGGTTTTTGCTATAACAACCAAAAAATCTTGCGGGGGCACGGGAGGAGGGATCACAAATTTAAAATTTTTTTTATGATAGTTGGGAAAGTAACCCAAAATGTGGAAAAAAATAAGTTTTGCTTTTTAAATTAAATTTGTATTTATTTTTTTTTTTCTGGCAGTTTTCCTTCCTTCTGACTTGATGGCGATCTTGGGGAAGGGTCTTTTAAAAGGGTAGAATCATGGAAGATGTATTTGGAGGGGTCTTTTTTGATTTACCCCGGCCCTCCCCCGGGGCCCTGTTGTTTCCGGGAAAAAAGACCCCTGAATTTATGCAAATAGGGCCCCTCTTCTGCTGGACTGTTGTATGAAACCGAACCTGTTGAGCGGGGAAAGAAGGTCAGTGAAAGCGAACTGTTCTCCTGCTGAAACCCGGGAACAGATGTTTTCCTTTGGGCTGTTGCTTTTTAAAAGCCCCGGGTGAAAACAAAAAAAAGGGGCTCCGGGCTTAAACTGGGGGGAGTCTTCTATGGCTGGGGAAATCACAAATGATTTGGGGACCAAAAAATCATAGACAAACCCCGGGCGGGGGCTTCAAATAGAGGAAAATGGTCTTTCTGGGGTTTTTATGTCCCCGGGTCTGTCGACCCGAAAGGGTGACCCAAAATTCATCAAAACGGGACTGTTAAAACCAGATGTTTTGCACTGCTGGAATGACTGCTTCCTAGACCTTCTGATTCCCGCAGAATTTCAGAATTGGGGGGGATGGCAAGTCGCTCAGCTTGGGCCCGTTTTTGTGGGTTTTCAGTTTGATCCTGGGGTTCTTTACCTTTGATCATTTACCTGGGCGCCAAAACCCATTCCCGGGGTTCCCCTTTAATCTGCAAGGGTTTGGGACGAAAAAAGGGGGGCCAACAAAACTTTTGGGAGTGGTTTAATAAGTTCTTTTTCTTTAAAATTTTTTTTAGTGTGTGATGCCCTTGTTCTTTCTTATTTTAGATATACCCTGAGGGCCCTGTTTTCTTCACGCCCCGGAGCCCTGCAGTGTAATTCAGGTTGAGGACAAACCCCCTCTCCTGGGGTCAGAGGTTTTTTCGATGAGTTAGGGGGTTTGGGGGCACCAAATGTTAAGACCCCTTTCATTCCTCCATGATTCCAATTGTTTGCTCACAAAAAGGGGTAATGTTTTTTTTTTTTTCCCTTCCCCGCCCCAAAAGAATTTGGGGGGGGATAATGATTGCAAATTTCATTTTTTAATATAGCTGGGAATTTTCATTTTTGGGGTTTCGCTTCATCTACTGGGAAAATTATCTAAATTTTTTAAATTTTCCCTAGTACCCGTGGCTACCCTTCAGTAAAACTAAATTTAAATTTTTTAAAAAGGAATTTTGAAAAATTTTAAGGGGTTAAAGTGGATTGGGTGTCTATAGACTGAAAATTACTGGCAAATGACAAACCAAATTTTGTGTTTTTTTTTTCATAAATTTAATCAAAAAATTAAAAACTTTGATTGAGGTTGCAGATTGTAAAAGTAACTTGGGGCACCCTGTTTGAATTTTTCATCCCAAATGTGGGTTTCATGAGGCTAAAAATTTGTGTGGAATAGCGGAATTTTTATTCCCAAATTTAGGGTTTAAGGATTTTTATTGTATTCTTTGACAGAACATTTGTTTTTTTATAGAAAAAAAGGGGGGGCATGAATTTGGAAATTTACTGATAAAATTTTTAGTTTGGATCTCTGCATTTTCTTTTCGGGAAAAAAAGGTTATTTAAGTTAAATCAAAAATACATTAAATGTTTTACGGTGTATTTCCAGCATTAAAGAGAGCTAACTATTTTGGTAAAGAAATAAGTAAAATGTAAAAATTGAATATACTAAACAAAAAAATTGACTATAAAAAAATTTACCCTAAAATAAATGTTTTTAAAAATAAGGGGAAAGGGGATCATTGGGTTGTTGTAATTTTCTAATTTATATGGTTTTTTTAAAATAAGTTTTTTTAACTAAGAAAATCCCGGAAGGTCTAAAATAAAAAATTTACATCATTTTTAAAAAAATTAGCTGTATTTTAAATCTTTTCCAAAACTGAAAAGGGAATTGATAAATTTTAAACAATATAAAAAGGGGTAATCATTATTTTAATTAAAAAAAATTTTTTTTAAATTTGGTTTTAAATTTAATAAAAGGGTCAAAGGTAAAAAGGGTTTAAATTTTTGGGGTTTTTAAAAAAGATTGGAATAAAGTAGGGCATTTTTGGGTATTTTTTGCTCCCTGTAAAAACAGGTGATCATTCTTTAAGGGTTTTTAAAAAAAAAAAAAATTTTGAAAATTTAAAATTTTTTTTGGTCTAAATTGGAGATTTACAAATTAACCCCGTTATGGAATGCTTCTAAAAAAACAGTTTAAAATTTTGGGGTTTTAAAAATATAGGGAAAATTTCTTTCTCATTAGGCCCCATATAAAAAAAGGGTCAAAGGGGTGGTTAAAATACAGCTCCAAAGTAGCAGATTTAAATAAAAAAGGAAGGGGCAGTGAAGCTGTCCCTAAAGGTAGGATCAAACATTAACCAATCAACAAGGGGGGCTCTTTCCCTATGAGTCCAGACAAGGGGCGGAAAGTTTCCAGGGCCCCCTACCCCGCATTCCAGGGTGGAAAGGGAAGTTTTCCCCAAATTTTTCTCATAAAAAATTTCCCTTCCCAAAAGTTACAGGGGCCTGGGAGCAGAATTTACAAAATACCAGACGTCACAGGAACGTCCAGGCTCGGGATCAGTTCGGGAAATCGACTGGGTGCGCCTGAAGGTCATCAAAAGAAAGTGGTCTGAACCTCGCTTCGCCAGACCATACCGAGTCGTGGAGAGTACATCTCAGGCTGTCCGTCTACAAGAGAGAAGGAGACACGTGGTTCCATTGGAGTCAGCTGAGGAGCCACGGCGCACGCTGCAGGGCATACAGGAGAATCTACAGTCTCAACCTGCGGTCGAGGAGTGTCTGAGGGCCATCACAGCGCGGAGGAGGATCTGCATTTCCGGGCAGAAGTCTGCCAAAACCACTTCATTTTCCTGAATTACAAGGCTTAAAAGGCCCAGACAGGCACAATAATCCTGTTCCGGTGTCCTTCCATTGAGAAAAGGAGATTGCACCCTCTCCTTAAACTCACTGTTAAATTGGCATAATACTCCAATTTTCAGTGAGCAACGGACACTCAGGTGAAAACCTGAGGTTTACAACCGAGGAGGAACACGTGAAGGATCCAGCTACAAGATCATCATTAACTTATCTTCTTTTTATTGCGTGTTTTCGTTTTTGCGAACTCTTCAAGAACATTCGTTTCTTTTTGCGCGTATCTTTGGATCGTTTCCTGACGAAGAATTCATATTCATTTTTGAAAGACTATCGAAGGAGCATAGAGACGAACTCTAACTTCTTATTGTTGAATTGTGAAAAAAAAAAAAGAAAAAAAGGTCTTTTGTAATTTTTATGTGTTTATGATGTATTTTTTATGTTGTTATTGTTTTGTATTGACAAATTGTAATTTTTGTGGCGAGTATTGTCTTTTGAGTCTGCTGAGCATTTTTTGGTAATTTCGAGATATCTTGCTTTGGTTTTCTAATTTTATACTTGGGCTAATATTTCTATTGTGTGTTTTCTTCTATTGACATAACTGAGTTTTATGATTTTTCATGTTTGATAAGTGAAATGTATTTTTTAGTTTAGTTTTTACTGGTTAAAATTTTGTGGTTCATCAGGTGAGTATTAAATTGTTGGACAGCGCAAGATACATTTGATAAGTTTAGATTATGGAGTTTAGCTTTAGACACATGACCTGGCAGTGGACCTAGGAGGTGCTGTTTAAAAAGGGGACTGTTATAAAAATTGGGCTAATGTTTTAGTTTTTTAGTATACTAAATAGTTTTTTGGTTCCTCTATTAGAAGGCTTAATCATTTTATTTGTGAGGTCTGTATGTCTCAGACCTCAAAACGGGGACTGTTAAAGAAAAATGATTATTTTTTAGACTTTAATACAGTTAATCTTATGGCATGTGTAAACACTCTCACTTGAACATATTTCTTAATTTTGAACAAGGCTGTGTTAATGATTTAAAACTACTAATGGATAAGTATTTAGACCACCAGCCCATAGAATGAGTATCTCCTGGGGGGTGAATAACAGTTAAGCCTGCAGGAGAGATTTCTGCTTGGTTTACAGAAGGTCAAAAGTCTTTCAGAATAAACAACCAGGGATGGTGAGACCCCCGCATTCCACAAGCTGTCTGTGAGAGCTTATCTTGTGTTTTATGACTTTAGGAATGCTAGATGCCAGGACAAGCTTTCCGCCTTTTCTTGTTAAAACAAAGAAGCAAATGACCCCAGATGTTTGCAGTAAATAAGGGGAAGCCCTAGCAGTGTCAGAGATGGCGTTTGATTGGAGGACCGAGGGCCAGCCCCTTTTTGAATGGATTAGATACAAGAGGATAAAGCTTTCTAAATAGAAGAAAAAGATCAGATTTTGCTCTTGCAAACTCTCCAAAGATGTCTTGTACGTCTTTGCTTTCTTTCCTCCTATGTCAGGTAATGGAATGTATGTCTCTGTTGTTCTGCAGTTTCTGGTGTAGGTTTGTGCATTGTCTTATTTCTAAGTGTATCCATTGTCTTATATTAGATTAAACTCCGTAATTCTGTGACGTCAACATGCAATGTTGGTTTTTATTACCAAACGCAGCTCGCCGAGTGGACCTGGGGAAGGGAAGAATGAAAAGCCAACCTTTTTCCAAAGTTAACTATGTTAGAATATTTTCTTCCTTTACAACAACCACATATCAACGAGGGAAACTGATTAAACTATGACCAATGGAGCTACTTGTTCTTATATTAATGATATAAAAACGTTTAAATATTCCCCTCCTGGGGAAAACATTTGTGATTATATGGAAGATTCATTTAAAAAATATATGGATGTTATGAACAACATTTAATCCAAAGATTTTGATCGAGGTACGGCTGATTTATTTTTTCTAGTCTCTTGTTTTTCACACACAACAATAAACGGTGATGCCGACGTGAGTTTGGAAACTGCAAAGCTTTGTCTGAAGCGGAAAATCAAACGCGCATCAACACAGCACAGCGTTCACAGACCAGTGTGATGCATTCACGAGCGTCAGATAGCTATGGTGCATTCAGGAGCGTGGGACATTTCATATTTTCAAGGAAAGATACATAAACGGAACAGAACTTAACTAATACAATAATGTATCTATTCAGAAACAGTGTGGGCTTTTTTTTTATAATACTGATTGCTCTATAATTGTAATTCTAATTTTTGTTTGATTGTGCACATCTGCTAGTTTTTTATTCTAAAAAAATCTGTAATATTAGCAGCAAATTATCAAAGTTTTTCAAAAGCCAGTTTAGAAGCTCCAAATGAGGCTTCAGATCAGACAACGACAATTACGCTGTTATTGCTTTACAGGTAGAATTAGCATTTGCTGACCCTTGACCTTTAACTACTGATGGATGTATAGGAATACAGTCATATAAGTGTCAACTCCTCTGAGATAACACAGGATGCAATTTTTGGCAATTTTTTTTTTTTTTTTCAATTTAAAAATTTTATGTATTTTCTTTATTCAGACCAGCTGATTTTTAATTGGTTCCCCTGGTTTAATGTTTCTAAATCTTTATTTCCCGTCATGTGCTCCATCCAATGCAGATCATTGGCTCCATCCACATCTAGTGAAAACTATTGTGATTGGATGAGTCATATAACGCAAACACTCATTGGTTAGCTAAAGGAAATCATCAGAAGCAAGCAGGTGTTCTTCAAACTGCTAACGTGAATTGTCTATGCCATGCTACAATGTGGTATTCAGAAAAAGATGTTGAAATGTCTGAAAGGTCGGACACAGGCGAGAGCGTATCGGGAGACGGAGACCAACCAGACCTCCCTCATCCTTGGCCCTATCTCAGAGAATTTATAGAAATAGTCCAAAAATTGAGCTTTTATATTCATATAGTGGCATCTGGCTGTTTTTTTTTTAAAGTTTACTTTATACTTTTATACTTTAAGTAGTTTTTGGAGCACATACTTTTTCACTTTTACTTGAGTAAAGAGGTCAAGTTGATACTTCTACTTTTACCAGAGTGTTTTTAAACTGCAGTATCTAAACTTCTACTTAAGTAACAAATGTGGGTACTTTTGACACCACTGCAAAGTGGTGACCACTCTCATAGTGTGGGATACACTGCTGACCATTTCACCACCCTTTCCTGAGCAATTGCCATTGGGATACCTTGCAAATACACTGCCCCTGCTCCAGACACCCTGTGTGTTATGAATGCACCTTAAAGGAAAAGTCCGGTCAGCAAGGAATAATCCATGGATCATTATTTATACCTATAACCACTACGTTTGTGGTGATTTAATGAATTTAGCTAAATAAGTAAAAAAATAAAAATAATAATTTTCGTTGCGATCACTGAGTGTGGAGGCAGCCATTTTTGCCCAAATATATTAACACCTCAGTCCTGACATCTTCCTGCAGTGACGTCACGCTGCGGTGAGCCTAGCGCCACTACTAGACACATCTGCAATCAAAAACAATTATTCACCATTGAAATTAGTTAGAGCTATAGTTAAGCTTGTAACAAACAGCAGCTACAGCACTTGGACTTGATCAACAGCCGATACCGCACCGTGACGTCACAAACCAGTAGGTGGCAGTAGTGTTCTTTAACAAACATGGATGCCTCCAGTAAAGCACATTCACATGAAAATTACTCTTAATTAAAAACACTTATCATTTATTGAAAGGTATGTAATAATTTCATTTTTAAAGTACTTTCAGAAGTTTGTATTCTGAATATGACCGGACTTTTCCTTTAAGTACCCATGGATGTGTGTAGAAAGTTACTGATTAAGAACAGTTTACACCAAATGGTCCTACTTTGGTTGTATTTTTTAACCTAATTATGTTGAACGTTATGTTGAATGTTGAGGTCCCATGTAGGATCAAATATATTAAATATATAGGCCTAAATGGAAAAATTTACACATATTGTCATTTGTTTTAAGATGACCGCATCTTAAGTTCAAATTTTACCATAACTGAGCTTCACTTTGCAAAACAGAAAACAGAGGAACATGGACACAGGAACAGGAATCATTATTTATTAATTTAAGTATTTAATTTCATGAGTCCATGATTGTTGAGTCTCTTCTCAGCTGTGAGTCATGATTCAGGCAGCAAGACATCTCAGGCCAGCTTCACCTCCACTGGGAAATGGTCACTAACATCCAGTGCCTGAAGGAGACAAAGCAAACAGTGGTCATTAGATAGGGGAGAGATGATTAAATAGAGCAGACATTGTAAAAATAACTGGGGCCATCCAAATGCATCAACATTTATTAAAATGTCATGTTGTTTGGACTTTGACAAATGAGACCATGATGAAAAAAAAAAAAAAAACGTTACCACGTCTAATGTGACTTATATTTACCCTCAAACTAATACTTAATTTCAGTTTATTTCTATAGCGCCAATTCACAACACGTCATCTCAAGGTGCTTTACAATTCACCAGATCATACAGTCAGATTGATTCAAAGTTTTCTATCTAAGGAAAACCAGTTGATTGCACCGACTCATTGACTCAAATGCAATCCCTCACACCAAGCATGCTTGTAGCGACAGTGGAGAGGAAAAACTCCCTTTTAACAGAAAGAAACCTCCAGCAGAACCAGGCTCAGTGTGAGCGGCCATCTGCTGAGGCCGACTGGGGTTCAAGGAGACAGAAGCGGAGATATAAAAATGTCATCCCATGTCAGAGGATGAAAGAGTTGCACCTCCAGCCACTGAAAAAATAATGCAACCATTGTTGGCTTTTATTTCATCATATTAACACAATTGTTTCATGTTATCAGGGTAGAACATAAAACAATGGTGTTAAAGTCACTGAATATAATTAAGTAAATGCAAAAAGAGGTTGTATTATTTTTTCAACATCTAGAAAGAAAGGTGTAGATGGTAGCAGCACAGCTGATATGTCTCTCCAGGATGGAGTCACAGCCAAAGTTGACCTTTTAACCTTTCATCAGAATCAAGCACAAAGTGGTGTTTTGCTGTATTGATGCATGTCTACATAATCCTCATGCTCTCTGAGCAGCCCCTCCTTGTACTGGAAGTTTAGTGGCCATCATGTTTTATGTAAAGGAATGATTAACCCACGGACTACAGATAATACCGACACTGACACCGCCCCACCTACCCATAAAAAAAATAAATAAATAAAAATATACCCAATCTCCCTGAGGGGCCACTGATGTCGTGAGGCAGAGTGCAATAATTTTCTAACTTTCTAACTTTCTCTTTAAGCAGCTAATCATAAACCAAGTTTATGTTGTTTGTAAACTGTGAAAGTGAAACAAATTTAAATATCCTGATAGATAATGCAACAGTAGAAAGAGTTAAGGAAATTAAGTTCTTGGGAGTAATGATAGACAATAAGACTTGCTGGAGACATATAAAATACATTCAAACTAAAACATGCAGAAGTGTTGCTAACTAAAAAAAAGCAAAACATTTACTAAATTGTGCTGCACTTCACATTCTGATTCCTCACTTATATTACTCTACTTGAGTTACTATGTAGAAATACGGGGCAACAACTATAAAACCTCGCTGCTACCGTTATGCACATTACAAAACAAGGCCATCAGAATGGTTCATAAGCAGGATTCCACCATCATACTAACCTAATATTTATAGAGTCTTGCCTCCTAAAACTCTCAGATCTGGTAGAATTTCAAACAGCTCAGTTTATGTTTGAAGCTAGAAACAAACAACTACCAGAAAATATTCAAAAGCTGTTGCCTGTTGGAGTGGGGGGCTATTATTACAGGGAAAACCTTAAATTCAGAACCTTGAGGGTTCGAACCACCTTGAAGAGAATGTGCATTTCAGTCAGTGGGGTGAAGGTCTGGAATAAACTCCAAAAAGACCAACATGTCATGCTAACCCCGAAATCCCACATACTCCGTCAGCGCCCCGCCCCGCTGCGCTCCAGACTGCCTGCACAAGGCAAAGCCTTCAGCCTCCGCTGTGGCTCCCGTCCGCTCTGCTCTGAGTTCCTTGGAGATCGTAGAGGGCATGCGCGAGATGATTCAGTTCAAAGCAGAAAAAAACATGCGGAAATGATCCAGGGCTTCCGCGGATCATTAACAATAATTACAATTCATTAATTTTTTGGGATTTCTTCATTAATGTTTATGGGATTTCGGGGTAACAATCAAAATATACCGAACCAAACCGAAAACCATGACCACGAAACCATGAACCGAACCGAACCGTGGATTTTGTGAACCGTTCCACCCCTAATATATATATATATATATATATATATATATATATATATAATATATATATATAAATGTATTTGTATATATATGCTGGAGATAGGCACCACCCCTCACAACCCCAGCAGGGATAAAGAGAGGAAAAACATGGATGTTATCTGACCACTGAATATGATTAGCTCTTACCCCACTGCTACTGAGATTCATGTCAGCCATGAAGTTATAAACTCTTGCGCTGCCCTGCACCACTCCCTTATTCATGTCAGTCGTGACCACAATCCTGCAAGAAACAAAGAAATGAGTAGAAAGAGTGAATCATGGAGTTCATGTGTTGGTGCAGCTGTGTTAGTATGGATCTACCTGTCATAAGGGCAGAAAGACTGGCCGACGGTGGTGTCAGCCGTATCTGGGATCAACCAGTGGAAGGTCTTGTCTGTGAAGAGCCGGATCTGTTGCCACTCAGAGGTCGTCACGTAACTACAGCCTGCGTTGAAATCCCCCAGCAGCACAATGTTCTGCACAGAGAGGGTGGAGGGTTAACTGTGCTGCAGCTGCCCATCTCATTACCTTAATGTCTTCACTTAGAGTTTATTCACATTGGTGTTCCACCGATTGCGGACATCGACCACCACGTCGTAGAGAGAATTTATCTCCTTCACAGCCGAGTCTGGAGAGGTATGCTGGGGGATCAGGGTGAAGCTGCTTGAGGCTGGAAAACAAAGAGGATGTCTGTTAATAGAGAGATCCAGAGAAGTGGATCATAAGCCTGAAAGAGCTGAAGGCTAAATAACAACATATGCTAGGCGTAACAAGAAGTTTTTTGTCGGATGACTTCAATGACCTGTTTGGGATGTACTCGATAAAAGTATAAGAAATATAAGAAGGCGTCAGACCTTTTAAGGCTTTATAAACAGAATGTTAAAATCTGAGTAACCAGTTAAAGATCAGAAAATCATCAACCAGTAAATATAATTAGGGGTTTATGCATCCATGTTATACATTAATTTAAAAAAAAAAGAAAAGAAAATGTTTCCATTTTAAAATCTAAAGTGTTTCTGAAGTAGAGAACAACAATCGTTCAGTTTGGTATATAGACAATTTTGTGATTCACATATTGAACCCCAGTCAGACTAAGCAGATGGCTGCTCACACTGAGCCTGGTTCTGCTGGAGGTTTCTTCCAGTTAAAAACGAGTTTTTCCTCTCCACTGTCGCTATAAGCATGCTTACTGTGAGGGATGCATTCAAGTCAATGAGTCGATGCAATAAACTGGTTTTCCTTAAATAGAATTGAATCAATTTGACTTTATGATCTGGTTGAATTGTAAACGGCTTTGATATCACGTGTTGTGAATTGACACTATATAAATAAAATGAATTGAATTTTATAGCATAATGAGAGCAGTGGGCTTTATGCTGCCCTGCAAGGCTTTAAACCTGGGTTTGAATGGAGACAAAGCCGTTCTAAAGCAGAGATCAAGGTGCTCATTTTGAGCCTGGATCCATATTTATTGTTGATTCTGTTCATGGTGGAGAATCCTGCTTCACAGCAGCAGGTTGAGCCAAACATCCTCTAAATGTTCAGGGTCATCTTTGAGCACCATTTCACTTTTCTTTCACCAGTTCACCGCAGTTCTTGCAGCAGTCCACACTTTCTCTGCTCTCTTTTTCTCATCATCTTCTCCTTCTTTCCCATCGCCCGGCTTACCACAGGTTTGCCTGCTGTGTCTAAAAGTAGCAGCAGCAGCAACCCAAACTGACAGCAGCTCATTGGATCATTTGTATCCCTTGTAGCCTGGTGCCGGACGCTCTGGACGGTTTTACCATATTAACAGGAGAAGAGGTGCAAGTGAATTTAGACACTCTCGTCGAACAACATGCGGTAATTTATAAATATTTTTAATCAGGTTGGGTCCGGATTAGCCAGCAGGTGGGTCCAGATCCGGAGCCTGGTCCACTAATCTGTGACCTCTTGTTTATGTCCCTGGCCTCTATTTTCAGGTACTTTTTCGATTATTCTACCTTTCTTAGGTGTGGGATGGGTGTGGCTGTACGGCAGGTGGGATACAATCCCCGTGCACGAATACTTCTCAGCCTGTTTGTTCCTTATATTGGGTTCAGTTCCAGCTATCGGGGCCAGATCATTGTTTGTTTGATTTCTGTTTCGTTAGTTTTAGTTATTTCTAAGGTTCATGTATCTTCAGACGAGTTAATTCCTTAACCAGTGGTGAGATTGTTTCAGCATTTCCCTAGTGATTCTGATTTCTTGATTCCGTTCCCTTTCACCCACTGGCCTGCCTGTCCCATATGATCTGTTTGCCTGAACCAAACTTTGACTCTACTGGATCCAGCCTGTCTGCTTCTGTGCGTGTCCGTCTGGGCACACCGTCTGAATCCAAACCAGCCTTTACCCTCTAAGGATTCCTGGATGTCTGTGAGGACACCAGCCAGGTGACCTGCACAGTTCTTGAGGCAGAGTGCCTCCTCACCCTGATGGGGAACAGCTTTCACTGCTGGAGTGCGGTTCGGAGGTTTGGGGCTCAATGATAAAGGCAATCTCCTGGACACCATCTGGAGGGAAATATCAGCTGTGCTGCTGCCATAAACACCTTTGTTTATAGATGTTCGTGAAGACCTGTTTTTATAGTGTAGTCCTGTTTCTCTGACTGAGACTGGCCTGCTGGTCTTGAACCTTATTTTGATGTTTACTCTGGTTGTTTGTTGTCCTCTTTTTGCTGTTATGCTCTCTGTTTTGTGCTCCTCTCATCTCAAACAGGTATGGAAGCAGACTTGTAGGAGTCACTGTATATCTTCTGTGTTTATTTTTGCTGTTTTGTTTTATTTAATCTCTTTTAATTCAGTCTTTCCTGCCCGTCTGCCTGTCTTTCTCTCTCTTTCCTTAGTTCATATACTCTTTATTCATGTCCGCTGTATACAATTATACTCCCTAAATAATTTTCAATAAATTTTACCTTACAAGTATCAAGGGGAACCTTATGGGAACAGTCATAATGGTTTGCATGTGAAAGAAACGTTGTTGGACTATCTTCTAGTTCTGGGACATCTAATCCCAGAGCGAGATTAGAAAAATATAGAAAATTTAAGAAAAAAAGAGCATAAATTTGTTTTTTCTAGGTCAGTTTTTAAAAAGTTTAGACTGCAATCCATTATCACACCAAGGCTCTTAACATGCACACAAGGCTAAACCAAAGAGTTCAGAATGGATTGAATAGTTTTCCAGGTTGTCTTTACACCAATAGAGCATTCAAAAAGCTTATTGGCAGAGCTCATATCATCAGGAGATACAGACATGTATAGCTGTGCATCATCTGCATATGAATATATAAAACGCTGCTGTGTCCTTTGTCTTATTTCAGGAAGACACATTAGGCGCTCTTATTTCTAGTGGTTCCTAAAGCGATTTTATTTATTTCAATTAACTTGGTTTTCTATGTATTTTATATACCATGATGTGATGACTGAGGTCTATGGAGGGCCAAAATGATGGATAAAAGTACAATGAAATAAGCAGATGTAACATCTATTATTTATTTTGATCCATGATTTAAATATTAAATACCGGTATACAACTAAATCATAAAATCAACAAATTAAATAAATAAAAATACATTTAAAATGATGAATGTTATTTTGAAAAATTTATTTATTAAAAAAACTAATATAACTACTTCATAGGTATAAATAAATATATGAAAAACATATTTATTTTTATTCATTTTCATTATTCGATGTATTTAATTTCTCTTTGGAATTAATAACGTATATTTTAACTGAATATGTATTTTTAGAGGATCACCGGTCTGTTGCGTGGTTAATTTTCTTTGGAAACCCCTGCAGAGTCTTTAAAACTGTTGTCTTGCAGAAAGAAGATTCTGGGCCCAGGGTCTTTGTGCATAGAATTGCTGGGACGCTACATGAACCATTGAAACCAATAGGAAATATTAAAGTTAATAGCCACCTTTCAACAGGAAGGCAGCACTAAGTTTGCATTGCTAAACAAGTTTACCAAACAAAAGATAAATAGTATCTTTTAGACACTGAGAGACTTATTTTATCTGCAAAAATTGTGGTTTTGGGGTAAGTTACCCTTTAAAGAGAACATCAAAGTCTGGGTGTTTGGAGAATAAATGTTACTGAAACAGAGGAAGTGTTTTAAAGCATACCGGTATATTTGGATGAGAACTGGACAACAAAAGGTTCCCTGATGAAAGCATCTGTCCCACAGGACTCACAGCCATCATCATAGGTGTAGCTTTTAACCACCGATACACTTGCATGCCTGCAGATAAAGGGTTAAAGAGAATTACATCAGGAGCTGAGGTGTTAAAGTGCTACACATTGAAAAGCAGAATGTATAAAATAGAAGAATAAGAACATTTATTTTATATGATTTTATATAGATTTGCTTATTCCTACCTGTAAAGGAAGAGGTACCTCTCTGTGTAGGTGCTGCGACCCAGAGGCTCACTCACAATGTAGCGGTAATCAGAAGAAGCTCTGGGGAAAACGCACAAATAAACATTAGAAAGATGTTATGATTTTCTGAAACTTTACTGCTACTTCTTTTAGAAACATTGATGCTATGTTAGCATAATGGTGCAGTGGATGCTGGGTATGAGTGACTCTAACTTGTTGACATAGTCCATTAATTCTTTGGTTGCTGAAAGGTCGCTGTCTCTGACCTCCTGGATCAGAATGATGTCATAGCGACGGACAATCTGCAAAAAAAACAGAGGAAGAGTATTTCTTTATGCTCTTTGTTCTGTATGTACCAACCCTGTTTTCAGGTTACTTGCAGCGTAGAGCAAATATCTATTGAGAAACACTGCAGCACTGGTTTTACGCATCCAACTTAGTTAAGTTATAACACAAAGGTGCAGAAGGGAGATAGTTTATGAAGTTTCTTCCTAATCGTTAGTTAATCAGAAAAGCTTTTTATTGCATTTAGTAAAAAATCTCATTGAGATATAGTAGGGAAAGCACCCTTTTAATCATTTTACAGTCTGAAACAGTCATCCTTGAGGTTGAACTGAAATTTCTGAGAAAGTATTTGCCAAACAAGTGTGCGACCACTTACACCATAATGAACTCTTTGAAGCATTTCAATCTGGTTTTAGGGCTCATCATAGCACTGACAGAGCCTTGGTGAAAGTCAAAAATTATATTCTCATGGCCTCAGATAATGGACTTGTATCTGTACTTGTCCTTTTAGATCTCAGTGCTGCATTTATAATATATTTATAATATTCAAAGACTTGAATATTTTGTAGGAATTAAAGGAACAGCACTAGACTGGTTTAGATCTTATCTATCTGATCGAATTCAGTTTGTTCACATTAATGATAAAAGTTCCTTATGCTCCAGGGCTACCTGTGGAGTACCACCGGGATCAGTGCTAGGACCAATTCTCTTTATATATGCCCCCATTTGGTAGAATTATCAGGCAGCATGGGATTAATTCCCACTGGTATGCTGATGATATTCAGCTATATCTGTCTATAAATCCAAAGGAAGCTAACCCATTACATAGATTACAGGCATTTTCTTGAAGACATATAAACCTGGATTCATGGGCGTAGGTTTGCACATGGACCATAGGGACATGTCCCTACCAAAATTTTGAACCGACCTACTTGTCCCAACCAAAAATGACATGTTTATAATTTACAATACAGCTTTGTTGCAGCAGTAGAGGGGTTCTGGATGGAGAATATTGACAGACGAAAACATTTTTGAATATATATTTTTTTACTATTTTGGTATGATGTGGGTCGCTCTGTGAGCTAAAGACATGGTTTAGAGTCTCAATACTCCAGTTAACAATTAATTGATTACTAAATTTGTTGGCATTTCAATATTTGATTATTCCGATGAATTGTTTCAGCCCAAGATAAAAATACATGATATGGGTTAAATAGAGTAATTATAGAAGAAATTTATTTGGTGTCCCTTAAATCTATTATTTTTGCTTTGTTTCATGATACAGAGAGAATATATAAAAGATAAGAGTGGGTTTTACCTCTGCACAATTGTATATCTTCAAAAGAAAAAACAGGATAAATCCACATAAAACAGACATATTTAGACTATATTTTGTTACATAGGCACATATTTACTTTCTGTTTTAATCGCTGGTAATTTCAAATGCAAACCTTTTCAAAGTGGAAAAAAGTCATAATTCCTCATTCATCAGAGCCGATGATGCTTCAAACATTGATAAACAGCATCTAGTGTGTGTAGCGCTTATCACATTTTTACAATGTAGCAAGAAATGCTGCTTTACTCTTTAAACAAAATACACCCTGATTTTCCCGTCAAGCATACAAAAATGAGCATGCATCATTTTGCAAAGGGACCAATGATATCAGACCAATAGTGTCCCTACCAAAGTTGAAATCAAGCCTTTGCCTTTGCCTGGATTACTCTTAACTTTCTGCTTCTGAATGCAGAAAAAACAGAAGTTAGTCTTTGGAACAGAAGCTGATTAGTCAGTCACTTCATTTGGATGGGATTAAATTGATCTCAGCTAATAAAGTAAAAAATCTTGGTGTTATTTCCCATATCAAAGAGGTTTCTAGAATTTCCTTCTTTCATCTGCGAAATATTGTAAAAATTAGAAATATCCTGTCCAGGGTTGATGCTGAGAAACTAGTCCATGCATTTGTTACTTCAAGACTGGATTATTGTAATTCTTTACTATCAGGAAGTCCACAAACTGTAGTTAAAAGCCTTCAGCTGATCCAAAATGCTGCAGCCAGAGTTCTGATGGAAATGAAAAACAGAGATCATATCTCTCCTATCCTGGCTTCTCTTCATTGGCTTCCTGTTAAATCCAGGATAGAATTTAAAATCCTCCTTCTCACATATAAAGCCTTAAATGGCCAAGCTCCATCTGATATCAGAGATCTGATTGTTCCTTATGTTCCTAACAGAGCACTTCGCTCTCAATCTGCAGGTTTACTAGTGGTTCCTAGAATTTCTAAAAGTAGAATGGGAGTCAGATCTTTTTCACGCTCCTCTCCTGTGGAACCAACTACCAGTTTTAGTCCATGAGGCAGACACCCTGTCTACTTTTAAGGCTAGACTTAAAAGTAGGTTATCCTGAGTTTTCTCTATAGTTATGCTGCTATAGGCTTAGACTGCTGGAGGACATAGGGACCCATTTTTCATCATTCTGCTTCATTCTATCTGTATTCTCCCACTCTGCAGAATCTGTTAGTTTAATCTCTAAAGCGTCTGTCACACCTTGATGATTTAGCCAGCGTATTCCTGGCATACGATAAATCCGGGCATACATTGTATAAATTATGTGTCACTTTTGTATAAGTTATGAGCACGCTGAAACACACTGGCTCATGTCGACATACGGCAAGTTATGTCAGCTCATGCTCATACGTGGGGCATAAGTTGCAGGTAAGTTGTTTGATCATTTTGATCAAGTTTACTCATAAATCGTGGTGTCTAGCTTATCCAAAACCTATTAGCAACTTGAGCATAACTTATCAGGAACGTATCCAACACATATTATTGTATTTGAAATGTTCCAGGCGAATGCTAAACGTGTTTCTAACGTACTGCTAATGTATAACGGTTTATTGGCAGCATTTTGGATAAAAAGAGGGTTCACAGGAGGAAACTGTCAGTACTCCCCAAGACTTCAAATGTTCCACAAGAGATGGAGGGTCTGCAAGGCTGAGACGGGAATACATACTAGCTCTTCTCCAACATCAGCATGATCTCATCAATTTGGCAGTTGTAGGGTGAGTGAGAAGGTGAGCGTGATAGATCCTCCCTGCATTCACGCCCACAGCCACTACCAACACTAGCAGACATGACGCTGAATCTTCCGTGAGTGCCAACCTTCTTATTTTCTTTTTTGTTTGTTCTTTATATTTATTTTTTTGATGGGCGGTAATCAGCAACTAGTTTAATACCACGATCAAAGAAATCTTTTTATGCAGGCCAGGCGCCTCCAGGCGAAATTATGCATAAGTTAGACTGTCGTTGGACATAAGCTCTGGACTCATTATGAATAATAATAAATACAAAATTTGAAAAGATACAGCTGATGCCCTTTTCTGTTTATAAACAATGTGACCAAAATGTGATTAATATGTGGTTGTGTTTATGAATGGGGGATTTCATATTTTAAAAAAGCAAAATACAGTTTTTACTGTTAATTGTAATTAAGTTTGGGGGGAGTAATAAAATACAAAAATCTAAATGCAACAAAGAAAACCAAACTGCTCTCTGACTTTAGAGGCATATATTTAATGTCTGATTTCTGCAACATTTTTTTTATCTCTGTGATTTCATTCAAGCAACAACAACAACAGAATGAAAGATTATAGTTAAAGAACTGTGAACGCTGAGTGGAGATGCAGACCTTGGTAATGATGTTCATCAGATTCGAGTCGGAGGCTTTTGTGTCCCCAAATGCTTTGATGTTGAAGGCCCCCAGCAGGAGGGAGGAGGACAGATGCAGCAGAGCCACAAAGAACACCACAGAGCACAGCAGCCGCATCCTGGACCACAGAGGACAGATCTAAATGTGGAAGATGGTAGAGTTAGCAAGTGGAAACTAGAAGTTTAGAGAACAGAATCACCATTTGGTTGAGATAAACTAATAAAAGGCAGTTTATTCACAGACGTCCATCCCCGTGAACACTGGGATGGAACTCAATGGGAATGTAAATGATTCTTACTTCAACCGTTGCGTATATTAGCTGCTATACATGAATCAAGATACTATGACCGAAAAAATTTACAAGCTGACGTATAACTAACTGGCCTGCATAGGAAAATGGGGAGGGCAAAACAAAGATTTTAAGTCAGGATAGTGACTGAGCAGCAGCCTAGCAGTGAAAATTGAACAATTAAGTGCAGCAGTGATCAAAATGTAAACAACGTGGGAGAGACGTGGTGCAAAAAGGCATTGATGTGGAAGTTCAGAGCAGTGCAAAAATAAATACATATATATGTTGCGAAAATGCAGTAGAACACATTTGAGTTGAGTTCTATAGGTATGTTATCGTTGTGATGCAGAGTCTCGATTTGTGACTTGATTAGATTTTTCCACAGTTCAACAGTCTGATGGCAGCGGGGAAAAGCTGTTACAGAACCTGCTGGTCCTGCATGGAATGCTGCAAAGCCTCTACCTAGAGAGGGAGAACAGTCCATGGTGGGGGTGTGAGGGGTCACTGATGATGCCGTGTGTATGTTATGATTCAATATAATATTTAATGTTTAATTTTTGGGGGGTGACTGGTAACACTTATTGCACTTTTATGTAATATGACATAATTTTTTGATATGGTAAAAATCAGGTAAACTTGTTCCCTGCAAGATGAGGTGCAAAACCCAGTTCAGCCAGAAGGTGGCGCCTGTTAAAGGAGCACATAGATGGAACATATTACTAGCAGAGACAGAGATATTCATTATTCAGAACTATAAGCATTCATTCATGCTGTCCTTCTCATCTTGGTTCTGACGGCTCTGAGTCCTGCTGTCAGACACTTTTGTTCACTATTAGTGGTGAAAAAAGTTGTGTCCAACTTGTTTAACAGAACCAGTGTTGATAATTTTCATCTAATGATATGGCCTCCTGTTGTTTCATAACACATTAACCTGATATTTGTTTTCTTATTGAGCTCTAATTTATTTTCCATCCTTTAAGTCTTTTTAAAAATCATTTTTATTACCTCTATTGTGTATCTAAATGTAAAGCTGCAGTATTACATTTAGCTCAGATTTGCCAGAATCTGTGGTTTTCTCTGATGTTCACCGCTCCTCAGCAAACACAGTTCAATATATCAATATTGAATTGAACTGAAAATTGAACTGAATTGGATTGAAACTGAATTAATCTGAATTGAAATATATTCTATAAAAGGTTTAGGTCTATGGAGGGAATTTTGTTCCATTACTTTTGCAAACAACATGTTTTTTATAACTGATTTTTGAGATCTTTTAAAAAGAGCTACGGACGTACGGAAGCGTATTGTATTCACCAAAGAAAAAAAATCTGACAGCTTATCTCATAATTGCGAGATCGGTATCTCGTAATTACGAGATAAGCTGTCATATTTTTTTTTTTTTTTTTGATGAATACAATACGCTTCCAAATTTTTTCTGTTGCAACTGTATGGAAGAAATTCCACTCCATAATTTTGATGTTAAGACATTCTTTCTTCTACCATTTGTTCTTGAATGAGGAGCGAAGAAGCATTTGTATTGGTCTGCAACAACATATTATTGAGGTAAAGAACTGGGCTTGAGGTAAAGATACTTTGAGAGAGAACTTTGAATAGAAAAAGTGTAAAAACAACATTTCCGTTTACAAAACATGTTCTTTATAACAATAACGGAACAAAATTTACCAACAGAGCCAATACTATATAAAAGCTTAATGCCCTGACATATTATAGCTAATAGAATCAGATCACTGTACAGCGGTGTGAGCAGCTTTAAATCCCCTGTTGTCGCCCACCTCAGTGTGGGATTGTGAAGCAGACAGAACACCTGCTTCACCACCTCACAGCATTCTGCTGCTTGATCCACCTGTGAGAGCAGGAACATTTTATGCCATATGTAGCTTTTTCTAATCAACTTTAAAAGGGTGGACGAAATATAACACCAGTGAAGGATCATACGTTTTCTCGTTACCCTGGTTACACATTTCAAACTGAGCGAGAGAGAACGATTGTCAGACAACCAGATCAGCACAACAGCGGTCAAACTGCAAACAAGCAAAGAGCCAAGAAGTGCATACCTGCTCAGCAAGTCGAAGAGGAAAGCCTGTTAACAAAGCCTGGCTTGTATTAGTCCCAGGAGCGTTTATATAAACCCAGAGTCCAGCCGCTGATAACATCCCCTGTCAGGGTTTTGTGTTTACCTGCTGATTCATGTGATGACTGCATGCTAGGAGCAGAGATGAAGGATGGGTGATGAATTTAGCTCAGGAATCCTGTTCAAACTGCCACACTGTATAACAAGCTAACTTTCCTTCTGGATTTTTGTCTTTTGATAGTAACATTTCTGCAACATAAACTCCACTTTGGCCCTAACAGCTGCATTAGATGGGCAGCTGCCCTTTCCAAAAGTATTCACAGCCCTTCACATTATTACATTTCATTAACAAAACTTCAACTCTTTAGATAAAGTTGTAGATGTTGACCAACACACAGAAACGCGTCTAAAGTGCAGATAAAATAGATTTCTGTATTTTTATCTCTTTGCAAATTTGAATGATGTGTGTTGTGATATGGCATTAAGCCCTTTTTTACTGTGTTACCCACAAATTAAATCAATTTAAGGTTATATAGTTTGTCTTTACGGGGTTTGGACATCGACAACCAACTTACCTTTGCAGGTCAGCTCAGAAACTATGGACAGAATCTGTTAACCTCTTACACCCTCAGGGGGTATAAATAAATTTCTGCCTGACAAAAACACACAAAAGTAAATCACTTATAGCCTCACAGCTATTAGATTTAAGAAGAAACTTTTGGTACGTCTGTAAAGGTAAGATGTCATAGAATGGTTTTCTGGTGTCAGCACCATTGTAGCTTTGACCCTGCCTGAAATATTAGGGACAAAATACAAAATATTTTGCATTTTTTGAACCTCGCCAAAATTTTCTTTGACATAAACATTGCAAAACACTACCAAAATATTATTTATAGCACAAAAAAGTAGTACAGACTTTTAAATCTAAATGTTGTGTAAAAATATACCAAATTTGGACTCAATCAGATGAATCATATTTATTTTAGAATGGTATTAGTGAGAAATTTCTTAGGCGGAGAGGCCATTTTGGCACATTTATCCAAAAATGTCACCAAACTGTGCCAAATGTGTTTTTTACATCAATACTGGGGGTTTGTTAAAATTATGAGGTCACGTAGCAGCTGGACCCACCGGTGGGTCCGTAGGGTTCTAGGGGTTAACATCTTCATCCAAATTTTGTCACAGATTTTTCAGTTGAATTCCTGCTTTGACTTTGACTAGGCCGTCCTTGAGCATAGCTTTATTTTGATCTAAATTAATTCTTTTTTTGCTTTAACCACATTAGCTTTAGCCTCTAAACAGTTTACACGCAGGATTAGCTAACGCTTACCTCCATTAGCCTTCCACAGCTTTCCTGTTCCTGCTCAAGAAAAGGAATCTGACGTCATAATACTGCCACCACCGTGTTTCACAATGGGTATAGGAACATTTTGATCCATGGAGATGTAGTTTTTTTGTTGCATTTACTTCCTCTTTTTTATCCTGCTGGTTTCAGATATATATATATATATATATATATATATATATATATATATATATATATATATATATATATATATATATATATATATATATATAGATATATATATAGATACAGTTATAGATATAGATAGCGTTTTACTGTCCGGATGCACAAAGACTCAACTTCCATGAGTCTTTAATATATTCTTTTACTTAGACTTAGAGTTTATTGACATTTTGTACACACAGAGTGTATACACAAAGAAACTACGTTCAGTGCATCTTTCAAGACATTTTCATTTGTTAAAGTGCAGCACTGATAAATGTAAACATACGACTGTATGAGTTACAGTTTCCAATATTTAGGTTTTTTTTGTTTTGTTTGTTTTTTAAACTCAAAACTTTCCTTTTCTCAACATTTTGCATTTCTTGCCAAAGTACTAAAGAGTAATGCTGGTGTTTTTTAAGTCACCAGTTTAGTCAACATGTTGCAGTAATGGAAAATTTAGCTTTGTTTGTGAAAGCATTTGTATCTTTATTATGATTGTATTTTAAAGAGAACTGGAACACATTGAAAAGAACAAATGACTTATGGATGTTGATGATGATGCTGATGGCAGCAGCACAGCTGATATTTCTCTCCAGTATGGAGTCACAGCCAAACAGGAACAAACCTTATGAAGCTGCTATGATGAGAAAAAGCAGAGAGAGCAGAACAATAACGTTAGAGATCATACTGACAAATACTGTAGAGTGGGAGAATAGAGATAGAATGGAGCAAAAGGAGGGAGTCTTTATGTCCTCCTGCAGTCTAAGCCTATAGCAGCATAACTATAGAGATAGCTCGGGATCAGTGCTGAAGCATAAGAACGTCACATATGGAGGCTAAAATACATCATGAAATAGATATCTAATAAGGAATTTATTATTAACATTAAAATTCAATAATTTATCTATACCATGATTTAAATATCAAATAAACAAACTTTCCCATTGAATAATAAAAATTACATTTTAAATCATAAGTTTAAATCATAAGAAACATAATTGAAAATGTTTAATCCACACATCATAGAATCTAGAAAGAAATGTAACAAAAAAAGGGACCAAATAAATCATTAAGGCAACCATGAGAGCATGAAGCTATCTTCCATCAGTCTCGTTTAATGCATAGAAGTATAAAAGCATCAATTAGCATCAATTTATCCAGTCATTGAATTGGACCTTCAGAGGACGTTGTTAAAAGAAGAAGTTCTGCTATCAGTAGTTATGATGAAATATTTGAATGTGTGGTTAGCTTCATATCAGCTTTTATTTTGTAGACATAATGGATGTGCAAATATCTTTGGTTTAAAGTAGAAAGTGGGAAGGCAGCAGATGGTGCCCACGTCTGATAAAAAAAGTTTATTTGGGGGTTATGAGGGATGGAAAATTTCTGTTGCCTTGCTTCCAATTTTTCCTAAATTTCCTGCCAAGACCAACACTCCTCCCATTAAACAGCTACTTTGGAGCTGAAATGGATTCTACTCTTCACAGATCTGTATATCAGGCCTGCGCATTATTTATTTATGAAGAGTTATTTTCTGTTTTGGAATCGAGAAGCAAACAACCTGCATATAATTCTATTCAGTTTATTTATATAGCGCCAATTCACAACACATCTCAAGGCACTTTACAGTTCAACCAGATCATACAGTCAAATTGATTCAAAGTTTACTATCTAAGGAAAACCAGTTGATTGCATCAACTCATTGATTCGAAGGTTATCCCTCACACTAAGCATGCTTGTAGCGACAGTGGAGAGGAAAAACTCCCTTTTAACAGGAAGAAACCTCCAGCAGAACCAGGCTCAGTGTGAGCGGCCATCTGCTGAGGCCGACTGGGGTTCAAGGAGACAGAAGCAGAGACACAAAAAGCATCTGTGAACGGTGGCCCCATCCAGGAAACACACAGCCAGGCAGACGAGCTCCGAGCCAGCTCCCACCCCGTGTTCAGGGTGAAGTGCAGTGTTTTACATCTAGGTCAGAAAGTAATGTTTTGTTACCCACTGATCAGATAATCTCCTTCCCTTCTGTTTGCTCTGTTCCTTACGTAGTTTATACCAAACTTAAAACAGTTTTTTTTTCTATAAATTCACCCCCATCTTGCCTCATTCCTTTTTTAAAGGCCAGATTTTTGAAGAGCACAAGTAATCAGCATAAACATTAAATATACGGCTTCTTTCTCATGAATCCTCTCTTTACCTGGGTTCTCTGTTTTAGTGGCTATAGGGTGATATGATTCCTGGTGGCAGAATTAAAGTTGTTATACTGACGGCTCTCTTTTAACTTTTTATTTACAGTTTTGTGTCATTTATCGAGTATTATTATTGTATCCTTGAGTATGGAAATTAAATACCTACAACTGTGAGAAGAGGAATAAGAAGAAACATAAATTCCTCATAAATCTCCCATAAAACAAACAGAAAAAGGAAGCACGTCTCATATGCATCTTACTTTTCTTAATATGGTCTTAATAAATAAACAAAACAACATTTCTTCATGACAGAATTTCCTGAATCTTACAACAACTTCATCAAGTCTTCATCAAGATGCTAAGAAATGCTGAAAGAGCGCCACCTTTGGTCTAAGAGACAGGTATTCAAGTGTAAAACTTCATTTCTATTTATTATTTTTTTTAGGTTTCAGTTCTTTGAAATTTGCTGTAATTATTATTATTATTTATTTTGTTTTGCAGCTAATGATAAAAGTAATAAATATTTAATTTACATTAAAATCCTGATTTGATACGACCTTCAATAATTAAAAATTCCCAAAATGTTCACAAGTTCCACCATGATATCTCTGTAGTATTTGTGATCCCAGAATATTTGTGTATATTGTCCTATTTCCACACATTATCCTCAATAATGTTCCACTGAAGGGCCTTTTACAAAATTAGACATAATAACAAGGCTATAAAAAAATCTAGCTCTCAATTTTCCATGAAATTCTCTTCATAATTGACAATTAAAATCCTCTCCACATATTATTTTATCTTCATCTGCTTTCAGGGATTTAATTCCAGTCTCCTCTTTTATATGCCAAATATTCTGGGTGGTAACAGCTGTGAGCCTCTTATAAAATATAGAAACATGTATTTTAGTTGGTATTTTCTTTTCTATAGTATTGTTCTTTATCATTTGGATCTTTATTAATTATCTCCTTCTCTTTATGATCAATAATGTAATGTCTGGTATAGAGATATCTATACATATCAGCAGGAAGATCAAAAGGCTCCCTAATTTGGCAGATTTAGAGCTTTTTTCTCCAAACAATGGGATGAGAGTTATGAGACCTTTGATTATATTTTCAAATTTTGTGGCAAAAATAAATTTTTTATCATTGCAGGTTTATTTTAGTACTGTAAAAGTATCCATAGCTGTATATTGGTTATTTATTCTCCAGATGCAAAGTTTTTTTTATATTGTTAAAACACTTTACAGTACAGTATTTTATTTGTTTATCTTTTAACTCTTCACTGTTATGTTGTTTTTATACATGTTTCTAAGGTCCACATTTCAGGGGTAGAGCTAGATGGGGGACCAGGGCCACCCTTAGCCAATTATTGGCCACTCCTGTGGCCGACCCCTACCATTTTTTCCCTCTAATACAGACGGTGGCAGCAGTAATACTCTGAAAGGGGAATGCTTAAACTTATTTAACATTTATATTTTCCATATATTAACAACTACTTGACTACAGAAACACTGGTTAGTTATGTACATCAATATGCAAACATTAAAAATGATAGATACAGAATTCATGCTCTTTTCAGAAGTAAATTTTGAAATATTTGGGGTAAAGAGAAATTTATGTGCCTCTGCAAGTCATCTAGGAGTCTAAATCATAGATAAATAATTACTTTAATAGTAACTCAAAAATTTGTTAAATGTGGATATTAGTAGATTTTAATATAATTTTTTTGCAGAATGATTATTGATAAAAGTAGGTAATGACACCTGAAATATGTTCGCCCCAGAACTCAAACCTGAAAGAATTTTGTTCCCTATGCCTTTTATTTACATATTTACATGTAGATATTTAAATATATGTTTCTATTTGTTAGCAAAGGCTGCAGGAAAGTATAGTTTGGCTTTACTTAAAAAATATGGATGTTGTGCTTATTCCTGTTGGAACAGTGTAGATTGACTGAGGTTTTGGTAGCTTTTGGCCACCCCTCAATGTACATTGGTTATTGACTAATTTTGTCACAGATTTTTCAGTTGAATTCCTGCTTTGACTTTGACTAGGCCGTCCTTGAGCCTTGGGCATAGCTTTATTTTAATCTAAATTATTTATTTTTTACTTTAATCACTTTAGCTTTAGCCTCTAAGCAGTTTACATGCAGGATTAGCTAATGCTTACCTCCATTAGCCTTCCACAGCTTTCCTGTTACTGCTCAAGAAAAGGAATCTGATGTCATAATACTGCCGCCATCGTGTTTCACAATGGGTATAGGAACGTTTTGATCCACAGAAATGTTGTTTCTTTGTGCCATTTACTTCCTTTTTTTTATCCTGCTGGGTTCCAATATACCCCTATTAGGATTTTCTAGCTACGCCTCTGCCACATTTGTCTGATCATTTTTTTTGTATAATAATGTTTCTGTAACACCAGAATTTCCCCATTGTTGGACAATAAAATGATTTTTTTTTTTTTTTATTCTATTTAAAAAAAAACACCAATAATGCTTTAGAAGGTTGCGGGTTTGCAACTACGCGTCAGGATTACTAATTATGAATTAGGTTCAAAGCACTTTCTTTCCGTTTATATAAAATATATGAAACTCCGCATGTTAAACCTCCAGGCCACAGTGTGGCGGTGGTTCGCCCACCGACTTGAGAGGCAGCCTAAATAAGTAGGAGAAGAAGTGGTCTCTGCTGTCAGGCTCCAAAGAGGAAGAAAACATCCAGTTGTTCTCCGGAGCAGGGACTGGTGCAGCAGCCTGTGTTGAAGTGGCTCAGTAATGAGGCGGGTTTGAGAGCCGAGTCGGTACCATGGTGTGTCCGGAGTAGCTCCAGAACCGACTGATAGCACAGAAACTCAGTGCTGCTCCACTTTCCTCCGGTCCGACCGTTGAAACGCGGTGAGTTAGCCTAGCCACCGAGCATTAGCTTCTAGTTAGCCTCTCTGTTAGCAGCCATATATTGCTGTCTTCTTTAGAAAATGACATATTATTCCGTTGCATTGCTACTTAGCTTATATACATGTTATAATTTGAGCTAAAAGTTTATTTCCATGCTAAATGAAAGCTAGCTAGCCTGTCCTATGTCACCTGCTCATTTACCTTCACTTAAATGACCATATGATGAGTGTTTTGGGGCCAGTTAGAGGGATATTGCTTCTATTATGTCATTAGCGGGTTGTGACAGTTTTATAAAGCTCAGCCCTGGACTATTATCCAACATACGTGTCTTGAATGTTGGACCGTTTGAGTCTATTTCATTCTGTCCATCAAAAGCTTTACTTTTTTCAGAGTAATGATATTTTGTTGAATCCGGTGTTTTTTAATTTTTATTTTAAGGTCAGTTTAACCGATTCCTGATGAGAATGTGTATCTGGGTACATGTCGCTGTCCTGTATGTCCAGAGAAAACCAAATCCCTCTGGACTGAGAGCAGCTTTACTTTCCAGTTATATAGCTTTGTGTTTGACTTTTAGAAATACAGATTAATCATTCACTGTTTTGGCTGTGAATTTACTGTAATGTTGTTCAGATGGCACAAAGTTGCCTTGATGCTTTACTTTGATAAAAGTCTTTGTGATGTTAAAAACAACCAGTTTTCTGGTAAAGGCTGTGATTAATAACAGAATGTCTGCATTGTTGATGTTGAAGACTGCCTCCTAATTCCGAAAAGTTAAAGTCGTAGGGAAATCATATTTAAATGTCAGATCTTTCTGGCTTAAACATGTAAATAAATGTACTCTTTATCAGACCATATTGTCCCAAAAGTTAGAAAATTTCTATTTAAAAAAAATCCTGTCTAAAATCAGTTTTTTTTTCCTCGTTATCTTATGCAGGCCAGTTAGTTATACGTCAGCCTGAACACCTAAATTCGGCCAATCATATATTACCGGTCATCTGTCAATTTAATTTTTTCGGTCATAGCATCTTGATTCATATGTCGCAGCTAATATACGCAACGGTTGACATAAGAATAATTTCCTTTCCTATTGAGTTCCGTCCCAGTGTTCACGGGGATGGACGTCTGTGTCTTCAGCAGGCGTAGAGCTAACAGAACTGGCAGCGTTGTGAGGCAAGGGCTCAAACATGTACGGCTGTAAGCCTTCTACACCAAACCAAGCTTCTGCCACCTTGGCATCCTCTTCCACAACATCTTCATCCCCGCTTTCCTCCTCTAAATAAAAAAATGTATGATGGAGGAGACTCATTCACGGCCTCCGACACAAAACTCTCCTCCTCTTGCATGTTTCCTCTGTCCATAGCGTTCCTTGACAGTGTTGTTTCTAAGTCACCAATTTAGTGCTACTTGGTCCCAATGGAATTTCCCATTGGGAACCTATTAGCACTAAGTTGCTAACTGGTTAGCAAGATGCTTCCGCAAACCGGCCACAACCAAACTTGCTCGCAAACCTTCCACCACAACAATCCCGCCCCCTCGATAAACGACCAATCACATTCACTTTATTCACTCGTGTAAAGTCGTGCACCACTCGGGAGAATTCAGAAATGCAACGATTGAAACAGCCGCTTCCCTACGACTTTAAAAAAACAATCCACTGGACTTTGTTTCCAAGTTTGAAGGCATTTCGCTTCCCATCCAGGAAGCTTTTTCAATTCAATGAATTTAAATCTAATTTTATGAAATTTTGAATTGAAAAAGCTTCCTGGATGGGAAGCGAAACGTCTTCAAACTTGTAGGCAAGGTCCAGTCGGTTGTTTTTTTATAACTTTTTTGAGTGACTATTACCTGGATGACTGAGAATCTTTACCAGCAGACTGCCTCGTAACCATCTGATGTGATCAGACCCACTGGTGTAGATGAGTACAACCAAAACAGGTTGAGGTTTGATTGTGCGACTGATAGGTCAGGTTTAACCGAAAGGGACGTCATACTTTTTGTTTCCTACACATCATTTACTTGTCTGCTACAAACCGACCAACAGGTATCTAGGCAACCAGAAAATACAATATTACAGAGACGTGTTACTGATTACCTTTAGGACTGATTTCAGAGGCACAGGGTGGTCTAAGGCAGCAGGTAAATGTTCTATTTCATAATGAATAATACAAAAATCCTGGTGTACTTTGAACATTCAGAAAATGAAGACATTGAATTCATATCTGTTAAATGCTTAAATCAAATTTAGTAAAGTTAAACAGCAAACAAGTCACAGTGTGCAGGGCGAGAGGCATTAAATAAAATCTAAATAAAAAACATTTAATAATAATAAAATGTTGAATTGTTTCTTTCAACTTTATTACTGAATTATCAAAAAAGTTAAGATACCAGTATTTTATTTTCTTCTGGGTCTAACGATTACATAATTAAAATGTCACAAGGATACACAACAAAGCTCATCAACCAGACAGCAAATTCTGGAAAGCTGAGAAAGTGTAGAGAATAAAGAATTAGACCAACCAGAGAGCGAACCTGCTACCCAGACACGGCGCCCAGGTGGTGTGCAGGAAGACCTTAGAACATTAATTTATATATAAAGGCAGCTCCTGTTCTGTAAGGTGATAGTGGAACCGACTTTATAAGGAAAGGGATGATTGTTTTCAACAAAAGAGTGTTAGAAAATTAGTTCTTAAATGCCATTTTTATAACTTTAAATCTGTTAATCTTTTCGTTTCTGCCAAACTGTGAAAAACATCCTTAATTCATTCTTCATCTTGTAAAACTTTTTCTTTCTGACAGACAGGTATTTTGATTTAAAATAGAAGGAAGTTCCTGGTATTATAAATATTGGAGTTTTTTTTAAGTATTTCCTCTAACAGATTAAATCCTGTGATGCTTCTATTTTGGTTAAGTTACTTCCTCACACTAACAGTCTAATCATTAAATGTTTTTTTTGTTTATAAACGCTGTTTTTGGTTGAAACATGGACACTCAGATATTTAGGGGGTGACTTCTGTTCCAGTATTTTTTGCAAGGATCTGTAAAATGCAATTTAAAAATAAATACAATTTGTAAAACTCAACCTGAATAACAGAGATTTAAGTAAAAATAAAAAATAAAAAGGGAAAAAGGGAAAAAAAATGAAAATGTGTTCAAAAAATGTATAAGATTTGAAATAAATTTAAAATACATTTGAATAAAACAAAGTTTCTCTCTAAACCTTTTTTGAAATGTTTTTAAAGTTTCATTTCTATGTTTGATTTAAAATGACCATTTACACTGTTTGCAACAATAATGGAACAAAGTTGGTCTTTCTTTAAAATCCCCCGTTTCCAAATTCAATGAGTTGATCTTTCCACCTGCTCTACACTCAGACTCCTGCGTACTGAAGCTGTATGTTTGCATGACAAATGTTTGCAGACTGACCTGTTCCTGTTTTAAACCCTGCAGGTGTGAATGAGTGACGTGGTGCCTCCCACAGCTCTTAGTGAAGTCCAGCTCCGCTTCCTTTGTCACGATGACATAGACAACGTCAAACTGCTCTGTGGTGACTGGTTCCCCATCGAGTAAGCTTTCAACCCTTTTTGCATGTTTAGGGTTTGGTCATTTCATTTTTTTTTTATTTTGAACTTTATTGATCTCACATTTGAGAAATTTACCTCTGTATTCAACCCATCCCCTTGGGGAGCAGTGGGCTGCCATCGTGGGGCCCCCCGGGAGCAGTGTGGGGTTAAGGGTCTTGCTCAGAGACCCAGAACTCACAAACTCAATTCAATTCACTTTATGTATATAGCGCCAATTTACAACACATCATTAGCTTCTCTTCATTGACTTCCTGTTAAATCCAGAATATAATTTAAAATCCTCCTTCTCACATATAAAGCCTTAAATGGCCAAGCTCCATCTGATATCAGAGATCTGATTGTTCCTTATGTTCCTAACAGAGCACTTCGCTCTCAATCTGCAGGTTTACTAGTGGTTCCTAGATGATGTCTCATTATTATCTATCTTCAACTCTGAGCAGCTGCCCTCCCCACAGCATACTGCTGCCACCTCCATGGTGGGATGATGTGCAGATGTTAGTCCCTGCCTTTACTTTAGGGCAGCATATATTCAGGTTCTTCTAATTCTTAATTATGCATTTTTTTGATTGGGAAAACAGACATTTATGGTTGTACTTTGTCCTAAAGCTGGGTTAAATTTTTTTTATTATTATTTGTTTTCCAACGATGTGTATTTTTGTCCCCAAAGTGGGAGTGGAGAGATGGTTTTAGAGTCTTTGTAATGTTTAATGATATGTATGGAGGGTCAAAGTATATTATGTAATAAATAAATGTCCTATGATATTAGTAGATGATAATATCTAATATAAAAGATCTAATACTTGATTTAATCAATTAATATGCCGTTAAGTTGTAAAAGTGAACAAATAATGTCACAATCGATAAACAATGAAAAACACAGTTTAAATGATAATCAAATGTTGATTTTCAATATAAATATAATTACTTCATACTTCTCATTTATCGATAATACAGTGATTGTGTGTATTTTTAGTGGGTCTGCTGTGGGTAGCTTTGGCTTCACAGCCGGAGATGTTCTGATCCCTGTTTGTCTCCAGGTATCCAGACTCATGGTATCAAGACATCACCTCCAACAAGAAATTCTTCTCCCTCGCTGCCACCTTCAGAGGAAGCATCGTGGGGATGATCGTGGCCGAGATCAAGAGCCGGACCAAAGTACACAAGGAGGTCAGTTCTGCAGCGCAGCACGAATGAAGACGTGAACAGGTGTGGCTGGTGTGAAAAGGTCTGGTGGAAGTGAACAGATGAGGCTGGTGTGAACAGGTGAGGCTGGTGTGAACAGGTGAGGCTGGTGTGAACAGGTGAGGCTGGTGTGAAAAGGTCTGGCGGAAGTGAACAGGTGTGGCTGGTGTGAAAAGTTCTGGTGGAAGTGACAGGTGTGGCTGGTGTGAAAAGGTCTGGTGGAAGTGAACAGGTGTGGCACAAGTGAACAGGTGTGGCACACGTGAACAGGTGTGGCACAAGTGAACAGGTGTGGCTGGTGTGAACCAGTGTGGCTGGTGTGAACCAGTGTGGCTGGTGTGAAAAGGTGTGGCAGAAGTGAACAGGTGTGGCTGGTGTGAAAAGGTCTGGTGGAAGTGAACAGGTGTGGCACAAGTGAACAGGTGTGGCACAAGTGAACAGGTGTGGCACAAGTGAACAGGTGTGGCACAAGTGAACAGGTGTGGCACAAGTGAACAGGTGTGGCTGGTGTGAAAAGGTCTGGTGGAAGTGAACAGGTGTGGCACAAGTGAACAGGTGTGGCTGGTGTGAACAGGTCTGGTGGAAGTGAACAGGTGTGGCACAAGTGAACAGGTGTGGCACAAGTGAACAGGTGAGGCTGGTGTGAAAAGGTCTGGCGGAAGTGAACAGGTGTGGCTGGTGTGAAAAGTTCTGTTGGAAGTGACAGGTGTGGCTGGTGTGAAAAGGTCTGGTGGAAGTGAACAGGTGTGGCACAAGTGGACAGGTGTGGCACAAGTGGACAGGTGTGGCACAAGTGAACAGGTGTGGCTGGTGTGAACCGGTGTGGCTGGTGTGAAAAGGTGTGGCAGAAGTGAACAGGTGTGGCTGGTGTGAAAAGGTCTGGTGGAAGTGAACAGGTGTGGCACAAGTGAACAGGTGTGGCACAAGTGAACAGGTGTGGCACAAGTGAACAGGTGTGGCTGGTGTGAAAAGGTGTGGCAGAAGTGAACAGGTGAGGCTGGTGGGAAAAGGTGTGGCAGAAGTGAACAGGTGAGGCTGGTGGGAAAAGGTGTGGCAGAAGTGAACAGGTGAGGCTGGTGGGAAAAGGTGTGGCAGAAGTGAACAGGTGAGGCTGGTGGGAAAAGGTCTGGTGGAAGTGAACAGGTGAGGCTGGTGGGAAAAGGTCTGGTGGAAGTGAACAGGTGTGGCACAAGTGAACAGGTGTGGCTGGTGTGAACCAGTGTGGCTGGTGTGAAAAGGTCTGGTGGAAGTGAACAGGTGAGGCTGGTGTGAAAAGGTGTGGCAGAAGTGAACAGGTGTGGCTGGTGTGAAAAGGTCTGGTGGAAGTGAACAGGTGTGGCACAAGTGAACAGGTGTGGCACAAGTGAACAGGTGGCACAAGTGAACAGGTGTGGCTGGTGTGAAAAGGTCTGGTGGAAGTGAACAGGTGTGGCACAAGTGAACAGGTGTGGCTGGTGTGAACCAGTGTGGCTGGTGTGAAAAGGTGTGGCAGAAGTGAACAGGTGAGGCTGGTGGGAAAAGGTCTGGTGGAAGTGACAGGTGAGGCTGGTATGTACAGGTGCGGCTGAAGTGAACAGGAGAGGCTGGTGTGAACAGGTGAGATGGAAGTGAACAGTTGTGACTGTGCACTGCCAGTGGTGCCTGTTTTTAGGGCGCCCCTCTGGCAAACCTCTGAAAACGTGTCTCAGGTGTGAAAGGCAAAATGAGAATAAAATTGATTGAAATTTAGACCTTAAAATAAAACCGTCCCCTTCGGTGCTTTAATACACAGCTGATGTTTTGACTAAGTCACTATCAGGTGTGATATCAAAGCATCCCTGCTTCTCTGGTGTTTAAAACAATCTGTCCTCTCCTTTATCGCTCCAACATGTCAGCTCTTATCATTTCCATTTGGGACTATTTGCATGTGTAGAATTTGCCTTCGCTGCAGGCAGTTTGCATAGCCTCAGATCCAGCCTGCATAGGAAGGATCAGGGAGAGACTGGAAGCTGGTTTCCAGTTACAAAGCATTGATAATGGTTGAAATGTTTAGCAATCATGGAGAACGTTTGATTCTGATGACTTTTTCTGTGACTTCTGCTTCCATTAGGATGGAGACATCCTGGCCTCCAGTTTTCCTGTGGAGACGCAGGTGGCCTACATCCTCAGCCTAGGAGTGGTCAAAGAGTTCAGGAAACACGGCATTGGTATGATTGCTTCCATAGGCGTCATTAAAAGGAAACAGATGTTTTATTGCACAGGCATTCATTTTAGATGATCTATTGGACGTTGATCTTCAGTGTAATCAGATCTGTTTTATTATCAGAGTAAAGCTACAGTCTGTTTTTTTTTTGGCTGAAATTAAATCATTATTTGATTTATGACATTCAAATAATGGAGGTCTATGGTGCCCGAGGCAGAAAGGTCCATAAAAGTCCACAAAAAACGTGTCAATATTCCTCCATACTGCTCGTCCAATGTATTCCAAGTGTCCTGAGTGGGTAGCATCCAGAATTTACTCGAAACGAAGTCATTTAGAATGTTTTTAGAGCATAAACAGTAGTGTATAGGATTTCCTGAAAGCGCGTTCACGAGCCTACGGAAACCGTTGCAGACCAAACCAGATGAAAGTGCGCATTCAGCGTCTGCTCTGCCGATGATGCAAGCGTAGAAGAAGAAATGTGCTGTTTACCTGTGCAAAGAAAGAAACAACGAAAGAAAAATGTCTGAGGACTTCAGTGTTGAGGAAGAGCATCAGTTCTTCGCCGAGCTGAATGCGCACTTTCGTCTGGTTTGGTCTGCCGTGGTTTCCCTAGACTCGTGAACGCGCTTTTAGGAAATCCTATACACTACTGTTTATGCTCTAAAAACATTCTAAATGACTTCGTTTCGAGTAAATTCTGGATGCTACCCACTCAGGACACTTGGAATACATTGGACGAGCAGTATGGAGGAATATTGACACGTTTTTTGTGGATTTTTATGGACCTTTCTGCCTCGGGCACCATAGACCTCCATTATTTGAATGTCAGCAGACTACAAGAAGCCTCCCAGATCTCCAGATGCATTTGAGATATCAAAAAAGTACTCCAGGGTGTTGTTCAGCATGGGGGTGAGTAGAAAATGAAGGCTAATCATGTTTTGGGTGTACTATTCCTTTAACAAATGGGGGCTAAGCAGCAAACACCCTGTAGTTGCTACAGACAACGCTGCACATGTGGTTAGTGCAGTGAAGATAATGCAGCTCATGCATGTCTGCTGTGTCCCCCCCCCCGTCACGTCTGCTTGCTCGAGTATGGCTTTACTTTTTCACTTTTAACAAACAAGTTTGCACTTTTAAGACAGTTTTGTTCACATCTCAAGTTTAAACTGTCTGATTTACAAGTTTGCACTTTGTGTTTAATGTGACAAAAAAATGTAATACATGAGTGTTTTATGGAAACACAGTTGAACCACTTTCATTATTGTAAAAACAGATCGAATCAAAATTAATCAATTTAGAACCGTTTGAATCAAAATCGAATCGATTCAGGACTTGTAAACCAGTGGATCACCAATCACCATTTTTTTTTTCTCTCTTACAGCTGATATGGCCTCAGTTGTTATAAGTACGCCATAAGTCTACCTTAGACCCATTAAGATTTAATTAGAAATAAAAGGTTCTTCCTAAGAGGAACGTGCTTTTTGTTTGCTCTTCAAAAAAAAGATAAATTTCTCTGTTTTTGATGAGGATCTACAGGTCTCACCTTAAAGATGTGATTTAATGTAGAACATTAGTTGAGGTGCAGTCCTACATACATTGTAGTTTATGAAGCTAAAGAAAAGGAAATTGATGCAGACAAGTCTGCAGGAGCTGAATGAACAGACTGTAGAGCAGAGATTAACCTATATGGGGGTTGGAATTAATCTATTATTGAAATAATCATCTACTTACTTAGTAATCGATTGTTAACTGGAGTCTACAGCCTCTAAAGTATGCTTGAAGCTGAAGCCAGACCTACTTAGAGCAGTAATTATGTCAAAATTGTAAAAGAATTATGTAAATATTTTGCATTTTAGATGGAAAAAAATAGTCTGTCAACATGCTCTATCCAGACGTTTTAGTTTGACCTGGTTTAATTTCATAAAACGTCTTCTTTAAGGAACCTTTTTTTATTTTATTACTCGTAAATTCCACTCCAACATCCTGTGAAGTGTTTGATGTTCAGTAGAGGTTTGATGTTTTAGTGATGGAGCTCTGTGGCTCTCCTCGTCCCCCTCTACCCACCCAGGCTCCCTGCTGCTGGACAGCCTGAAGGAGCACATCTCAACCGTCGCTCAGGACCACTGCAAGGCAATCTACCTGCACGTCCTCACCACCAACAACACTGCCATCCACTTCTATGAGAACAGGGACTTCAGGCAGCACCACTACCTTCCCTACTACTACTCCATACGCGGCGTCCTCAAAGACGGATTCACCTACGTGCTCTACATCAACGGCGGCCATCCGCCCTGGACAATATTATATCCTTTCACTGCAGTGCAAGTTTATGGCATCATTCAAAAGCATTTATACCCTTTAAACCTGTTAGACATTTTCCCACTAAACTTCTATCTATTTTAATAGGATTATAGAACATATTGATTAAAAAGAGGGAAAGGATGCTTGGTTTCCACCCATTATTAGATGGTTAAACAGTAAAACAACAGAGCAAAAAGCAGAAGTATTTTTTCTTAAAATAAGTGATTTTTTTCTTGAATTAAGGTAAGTGAGACACTTTGCCAATAGAACAATTTATATTTAAAATAAAAAAAACAATTGCATTGTCTTATTTCAAGTGTAAATGTCTTATTTTAAGAGTAAAATACTTAGTACATTGGCAGGTCATCCTATTTACTCACTCAAATTAAGGTTAAATACACTTCATTTAAGAAGTTTTCTAAAAAAAAATCGTTTTTGCAGTGAAGGAGAGTGTTTTTGGTTACTCTGGAGGATCTGCAGAGATTTACAGCTTAGGTGGAAACTCTGTGTTATAGTGGCAACAAGAAGCCATTAAAAAGTCCTGTCTGTACATACAGAGCACTCATATGGGGGCGGAGCCTCATATCTCTGGAGAACCAGATTCTTAGAAATAGAGCTAGAGACTAAATATGTGATAAAGACCCAATTATGATGCGTTCACTCTGAGATGTTTTAAATGTAAGTGGCGTCTGGTTTACTTGGCGGATGCACGTCACTGAGGGGTTCTGGGAAAACTTTAGCTGCCTGTATTCACAGCACTGCCCTGATGATACTGAAATGCTGTTTACTATAGCCCCATTTTCACTACTAGGGGTGTAAATCACACCCATCATGGCGATTCGATTCAGTATTGATTTCCTGACCCAACGATTCGATTATTTTCGATACTCAAAAATACATAATCTTTTTCCTCCGCCATGTCTGTCTTGCCTACTGTTTACGCGACTGTGTGTGCATGCGGAAAGAGGGTAGTGGCTAAAGGAAGCGAGGTAGGAGAGAAAAACAGGTTTAGTGCCACCGCAGCATGGGAGTAAGAATTACGTCCAGGAGCAAATGGATAAAAATAGACCACATGTATCGATACTCTTGCAGACGTATCGATGCATCGGATCGTCGGCTGTTGGATCGATGCATCGATACAAAACGATTATTATTTACACCCTATTTTCACTACCCCTTTGAAACCATGCAGAGAACGCTCCGAGCACGGTAACCGAGATGACTTAAGTGTAAATGGCACGCACAACTGAACCGGACCGCACCAGACACAACCAAAGTCTACTAAACTGGTAGTAGTTCATCAGTAAGGCTCGGCGTGGTTCAGTTCTGGCTCGGTTCTCAGTTAACAAAGAACGCATGAGCGGACCGCCTCATCTCCTTACAGTCAGCCTCCAGTAGTTGGGGGGTAATTTACATCAGTAAGTTGCTTGCCAACTGCCACAAAATAGAGGAAGAAGAACTTTAAACATTAATCAAAGGCCGTTTCTCAATATGTGTACTTGTGCATTCTGATGTGCTCGTGAAAGGTCATCATCCTCAGCCCTAGTATTGTTCCAATTCACAAAAACAAGAAGACAAAGAACGGACAAAGGCCTCGGATGTTGTTCTCGCCCCTCTCTCTTTACCCAGCATGCATCTGAGCAGACGTGTCTGTTCCTGAGATTGACAGCAGTCCCAGCATGCACTGCGACAGCAGCAGCTTCCAGGTTAGCGCTCACAGAGCTCAGAGTATTAAGTTAAAAGTTTACTTTTCTGTTGTTCAATAAAGGAACGTTTTAAGATCATTGAGGCGAGAACATTATATTTTTAAGCGTCACGATTTGGCCCATTTACCAATTTAATGCGGAATAAAAAAAAAAGTTGAGAGGACCGTGGCAACCCGCGGAGCTCCAATGCAGCTTCAGACGAGCCAAGCGTGTGGTGTCGTCACGAGTACGCTTCTGTTCCAATTGACCAATATTTATGCAGCGTGCTCCTGTTCTGAACATACTTGGCGAGGACACGAGTTCGTACTCGCGTTCTAGTGAATGGAGAAACGGCCAAAATCTTCTCAACATTAAATTTTAAAAAATGGCTTCAAAAGAGATTGGTGCGACCTGGGATGACGCCGAGACTGAGGCTCTTATTGCAATTTGGGCGGAGGACGGTATCCAGGTAATGTTGGGCGAAACGAAACATAATCACAAAATCTTTCCCTCTAGAGAGCAGTAATACCGTAGATCGTCACTAGGAGGCGAGGAACCGTGCTAGCGTTGTGTGTAAACGGTCATAAGGAACTGAGCCCGGCGCGGTTAACTGGTCTAAGCCCGGTCCAAACTGGGCACAGATCGGTTTTCAGAGGATAGTGTAAATGGGGGCTTGAGTTGCGGTTTGCAAGAACGCCACGCAGTATTTTTCATGACAGCAACAAGCCCCATGTTAGGCGATGAAGTATATGTTATTATCCCGCAGGCTAACAAAAGAGGCCAAAACAACCCCCATTCCAAAGGGGTGGACCCGTTGGTCCATTTCAATTTGCATGTTTCCTAAGGAAAAAAAAAAAGCTTAGTTTGACATCTCCAAAAACTAATTTCAGGATGATGCTTACTGTTTTTTATGGGACTCCAGCATACAGTGCACTTTGCCACGGTGTCATCATTCCTCACCATGGCCGGTTCTAGACAGGGGCCAATGGGGGCCAGTGCCCCAGTAACTTAAATTAAGTAAAAAATATGTAAAATTCCTACATTTTAAATGTATATTGACCTCAAAAGAAATTGAATTTTTGTTGAACCTCATTGAAAAGACATTTCCCTTTATGCAGCTCTCTTAATATATTTGAATCTCTTGCCCTGTTTTTTATTTCATGCTTTTCTGGGCCCCCATGAAAACACGCTGGCCCCCTTGTAAATTTGGTCTAGATCTGCCACTGTTCCTCCCCTCCACTAGACGTGGATATACTTTAGTACATTCTGCTATAAAATAAGTCCTATATTTTAGTTTTTTACTCGAGGATTCAACCTCTGCCGTTTTCCAGGATGCACAGCTTTGAGTGGTAACCAGGTGACTGCCAGAAAGTAAACTTATCGGATTGATCCAATCAGCTCTCTGATCAACCAGTCGCCTGGAACGCTGGTTGAACAGAGCATCACTTTGGACAGATACGCTGCACAGGTTTCACCGGCAACCTCCTCCCGATACCCCGCTCTCTTGTTGTTTGTGCACAATCACAGTAGTTCTAATCCGCACATGGTGCACAAATTATTGTACTGCCTGCCTGCTCTCACTAGCATTAAAAAAACACCGCCTCACATAGTCTAAAATCCGGGATAATTTTTATGTGACTCGCGGGCATCCGTCAACAACGACTTGGGATGTCTGTTTTGTTAGGCTAATGTATAAAACAACTCAATGTTATAACTGACATTTGAATTGAAAAAGCTTCCTGGATGGGAAGCGAAACGTCTTTAAACTTGGAAACAAAGTCCAGTGGATTGGTTTTTTTTTTACTGTTTTTGAAATGACTAACTCCCAGATTCCACGTACTCCGTCAGCGCTCCGATCACGTACGTCATGCAGAGTATTTTCTGTCATGTTAATCAATGATAGCATTTCCACGTCCACCGCTAGTCCTCCGCACCTCACTGTCCACGTACGTCTCCTCCATTCTTCACCGCCAAAATATGGAGTCAAGCTATTTTTTGCGTGGAATTTGGAATCTCACCAAACAGGAAAGAAACTCAAGAAGATCCGGTTTGTCAAATTAAAATATAGTAACGACAGGTCAGGAACTATAAATATTCCCAAAAACTAAGTTTAATTAAATGATTGGATGCAAACTATTGGTACTTTAACATACCAGGAAGCAGATTTCTCATTTCAATCAAAAGGCTTAAAAGTTTAATCAAATCCAGTCACAAGAACTTCCAAGAGAGCATCTCACAACTTCAAAACAAACTTCTTATCGCAGGCATGGATGAAGAGATGCTAAGTTAGGAAATAGAGAACAAACTTAGTTTATACAAAGCATGTATGATCGTAGTTATCCCAGTTACAAAAATCCACAACAAAAAGAAAATATTTGGGCAGAAACTGCATGTCCTGGATGCTGATGGGGATTTTTTTATGTCGTATAACATTAAGCGTTCTTTTGCGCATGTTTTGCTCCTTTGAATTGAATAATAATATAGCGCATGCTCTGCTAGGAGGGGCGCATGATGGGAGGAAGAGCGGAGGCTGTAGGCTTTGCTTTGCGCAGTCTGGAGCGAAGCGGGGCGGTGATGGAGGATGTGGGATTTCGCAGTAAGGTGGAGCGGATTAAAAAGGACTTTTCAGAAGCTCCCTGTATGATCAGAATGATCTTCAGCTGATTTATAAAGAACATTTAACCCAAAAAGAGTTTTATTTGTACTTCAAACCCCATCTACGGTCCTCCCTCCACTTCAGCTAAGCTCTAGTTCAGATGTAAGACGCTGATAAGGATACTGGTAATGATGGATTCCTCCTTAACGTTCTCCTCTACTGACTACATCCAGCACATCGGTTCTACTCTGGCCAGCCTGAGCCCCTGCTCCATCCCTCAGAGGTTGTACCGCCAGGCCCAGTCGCTGCTGCGCTCGCTGCTCCCCTGGTCCAACATCGCTTCAAAAACCGGCATCCAGTACAGCAGGACCATGTGACGCGGAACAACCAACGGCGCCTCCGTTCTGCCGGCTGCCTGAGCCTCTTTGTCTGTTTTTAATGTCATGTTTTTTATTTTTAGGAGCCTCCGTCAGTCTTCCCCTGTACAGACCAAGTTCACCACATTCTTTCTCTCTCATGCCTTCCCTCTTCCTGCGTGCACCATAAAGGACTCAGGTTCAACATCTCCTCATTCTCCACCACATCTGGTCCTAAACCTGCAGCCTAAACAGGGTCGTATTTTTAGTAGCTGCAGGCGATTTTTGGAGGAAAAGCCGCAGCTTTTCTAGTTATTCACTTCCTGTATTTGGATATAGATATAACACTACGCCACTGAGGTCATCACCCTGTCTGTAAATTCACCGCGTTATCTAAGGAAGCTGAGATTATTCACTGGATGAACAGACCCATAATGAGACTGAAGTTTTACCGTTACCATATCTCCTTTATCTTGTCAGATACTATGTATTCTATTTGTATATATATTATATTTAGCTAATATATAAATCTATCTTAAAATGTTTGTGGATTCTATTGTATGTCGCTGGGCTCAGTTGGATGAACATCCATCCCATAATTCCCCTTTTTTAGAGTAAATTTAAGCCTGAATTAATTTAGTTTTTATAAATTGGCACAAAAATAATCCATTATTGTTAAGCTGGTTATATGTAATTTAGTAGAAATAAAATGTTATTAAACTAAAACGGAGAAAGTGGGACATTTGTTTTAAATTTCTGCTTTAAAATCTGTTGTTTTGGGGTTTTTTTGTTAGCAGGCAGATTATAGTTGATCCACATTCATTTCTCGGTTTTAGAGGTTTTAAAAGCTGAATCCCTCCTCTTCTAACTTTGCTGCTAATGTAAAGAAATTTCTAAATGTGAAGAAATAAAATCGACCCGGTTTAGATTTTTTATGTCGGCCTGTTAAAGAGATTAGAAGACATCAAAGCGTCCAGAGGACATTCAGGTGTGCGTTTGTTTCTCAGCACTGGGTTTGTCGTTCTGCTGCGTTTCATTCGCTTCACAGGGTCAGAAGTTTGATCTGTCAGACAAAAACTAAAGGTTTTTTACCTTAGAAACCGTTGATGGTTTCCTACCTGCAGTAGACAAATGTCTTGGTTACATCGACTTTGGTTCCAACACTTCATGTTAAACATTTAACAGATTATTTTACCCAGAGAACAACAGTTCTGGAAACAGGAAGTGAGGCAGTCAGGGTGGGAATAAATGAAAAAGAAAACTGAGTTTTCTACTGTAGGTAAGATATTGACTACTTCACTCACTCCGAGTATTTGAAGCTATTCTTTGAAATATTTTCCTGTTCAGGCTGTGAAACTATCAGGATTAGTTATTTGTAGAGTTCAGTGATCAGACCAAACTGGAAAAAATCGAAATCTAAAGTAATTTGTTTTTAAAATAAGTGCATTTGTTCTTGTATTGAGGAGGTAAAAGAGACATTTTGCTAATGGAACAAGACAAGTTACATTTAAAATAAGAAAACACAATTGCATTGTCTTATGTCAAGAGCATATTTTCTAATTATCTTATTTTAAGAATAAAAATACTAACTCATTGGTAAACTCATTTACCTGCTCAAATTAAAAGTAAATACACTTAATTTAAGAATTCTTTTCTTATTTCTAGATCGTTTTTTTCAATGCAGTTGCAGCAGATTAGTTCACGTTCCCACATTTTGGGACCTCGGCTAAAGAATAAAACATTGAGATGTTGGTCCAGTGAGAATATTATACCTTTTAGTTTAATATTTTATGTTTTCTGGTCATTTATTTGAATCTGGCCTGGACTTCCAGCTGTAAATGGGACACAGCGTGTGAGTGCCAAAAGCTAACAGTGACTTTATCAGTGAACAACACCCAGTTTGTTTTTATTTCATTTTATGCTTCTGAGGTTCTGGTTGGGGGGGGCTTATGCCCATAATCTACTGAGCAAATACAAGATTGATTGTGCTTTTTTTTTTTTTTTTACCTGGAATAAAGCTTTGGGGAGGTTTGGGTGACAGTGTGAATCATTAAAGTTTTCTGTTCTTTTTTTGTGGAAACCTGAACATTTCTCACTCTTCCTGCCCTTTGGAAGGTGATCCAAGTTATGTGCAGACTTTGTTTATGCAATAAATCTGTTTCATTTCAATTACTGCAGTCTTGGTCTCGTTTTAACCTGGTTCATCCTTGATTTTTCTCTCATCAAGTTAGGTGGGAAAAACTTTATGTATTTATTAACGAGGGGCCTATAGTAATCGTATTATTTTTAGCCTAAATGTTTCCTAGATGGCTTTTTGCCTGTAGAAGCTTAGATGGTCTCATTTACAGACGGGGACAAAATTGTTGGTTCCCCTCGTTTAACGGATAAAACATCTTCAATAGTTACAGAAAGGACTTTAATCTGATAAAAGTAAAAAAAATAATGGAAAGAAGAAAGTCAGCTATTGCTTATCAACCAGAGTTCAGAAAAATGATTAAAAAATGAAACAGACAAAATGATGGGAAAGAATCACCATCCTAAACCTCCATGTTTTTAATCCTTATTTCATATTGAAACACTTTTCCTATCGGTTTTATCTTTAAAAAAAACATTTCCAGCAAACTTTAACTTAAGCATCAGTTTTATATGATGAATTATATTCAGCATTGCGTATAAAAACTGAAACTAAGCTGTTCCTCCAGCAGCCTAAAGATGAGGCTGATGTTTTCTGAATAAAACAGAAAATATTTTGATGATTTAAAGAATCTAAAACATTACAAAAAATATATATTTTCACAGAAAATCCATAGTGAGTTTATCTACCGTAGAGTAACTACTGGTAAGGTATATTTTTATTTATTTATTTTTCACAAGATGTATCAGAATATTACCTTTGGTGAAAACGTATTAATCAAATGTTTTTTCTTAGGTGTTCTATGGCATTTCAAGGGGTAGCAATAGCGCCCCCTAGCGCCCCCACTGCCTGTATAACATGCGATTCCCAAAATAAACGCTCACATTTTAAACTATTTTTACCAAACTTAATTCATCAGGTAACTTATGTCCTTCTTTTAGCAACATACTGCTAGCAAAAACAGTTCATAACATAATAATAAATAAAATTAACATAATAATAAATATAAATAGAATAACAAAAATCTGTTCACACGGAGCTTTATTGTCTTTGCGCCCTGTTTCTGATGTTTACGGTAGGATATTTTTTGTCTCTCTTCCTGCTCTGGTTGTTACGGTAATAAGGCGTCATAACGGAGGTAACGCCCATTGAGAAAACTGGAGGGAGAGAGAGAGCAGTAGAGCGAGTATTTACGGTGCCTGGCTCCTGGAGAATGAACCTCATCCTCTCTGCTCTTTGTGCTATAGTGGGAAGACATAAAGCTTTATAGTTAACCAGCTGTGGGACCATTTTAACCGTCCTGGACGCTGTTTTCTGGTTTTAGGACCAACTGCTAGCTCTCAACTTGGTGGAATTAAGGTAAGTGATGCAATTAAAACAGTAAAAAAGCTCAACCTGCTGTTAGCTGAGTAACAATGTGTCTGAAGCTAGCTGCTAACTTTCAGCCTGAGTTCGCCTGACTTGATTTCTTTGCTAATTTTCTCGAGTGTTTAACTTTTTTCAAGCTGTTTGGGTTTGCTGATGCTCTCCGGTAACTTTAATTGGCGTTAAAGTTGTTAAACTCTGCTTTCCAATGCGGTCTGGGGTTTTCCTGGCGCGTGCTGGCGGTGGTTTCCTTCAGAAAGTGGGGGTGGGGGCGGAATACCAGGAACCATAGGCTGAGGGGGGGGGTCGGTCAGCGTGGGATCTGTGTGAGAAAGATGTTGGTCACAGAGTGGAAAAAGCTGAATAAATGTCAGAAAGAAGCTGTCACTGTGGCCCCACAGGACCAGGGTCCATTTCTCTGTGTGACACTTCAGGCCTGGAGATGATGGAACAAGAAACGCCTTCTGTGCACATCTGACATGCTTTAAATCAGATTTATTTATTTTCTTTTGAAATTATGACTTTTTAGAAACAGGACAGCACACTGGAAAAACGATCTAGAAATAAAATTTCTTAAATGAAGTTTATTTCCCCTTAATTTAAGTGGGTAAATTAGATTGTTTGCCAACAGAATGAAAATATTTACTCTTAAAATAAGATGATTAGATAATATGCACTTGAAATAAGACAATGCCATTGTGTTTTATTTTTTTTTCCAGTGTAAATTGTCTTGTTCAATTGACAAAATGTCTCTTTTTACCCAAGAACAAATGCACTTATTTTAAGAAAAAATAAATTTTTTCCAGAGGTGTCAAGTACTGACCTACAAATACTTCATTATTGTACTTAACTACACTTTTTAGGTATCTATACTTTACTCCATTACTTATTTTTCTTCCTGCTTCTGACTTCTATTCATTACATTTTTAAAACAAACATTACTCTTGGCTTCGGTTTAATGTTTATAAATATTTAATTCACCTCATGTGCGCCATCCAATGCAGATCATTGGCGCCATCCACATCTTGTGATAAATACACAGTAAATTTTGAAGTGTTGAAGCTGCACCTTAAGAGTGCATTTGCACTCTAAATTAGAACCATACGTAGTGTATATTTTACTCCAGTTGTTGTAATGACTCTAAAAGACTCTATGTACTTTGACACTGCATATTTAACACTGTAGAATTTACTGTGTAGTGTAATTGGATGATTCCTATAACGCAAACACTAATTGGTTAGCTAAAGGAAATCATCAGAAGCAAGCAGGTGTTCTTCAAACTGCAAACGTGAATTGTCTATGCCATGCTACAATGTCGGATTCAGAAAAAGATGCTAAAATGTCTGAAAGGTCAGACACAGGCGAGGGCGTATCGGGAGACTGAGACCAACAAGACCTCCCTCATCCTTGGTCCTTTCTTAAAGAATTTTACAAAATAGTCGAAAAATTGAGCTTTCAATTCATATAGTGGCATCTGGCTGTTTTACCTTTAAAAAGTAACCTTTTTAAAGGTTACTTTATACTTTTATACTTTAGGTAGTTTTTTGAGCACATACCTTTTCACTTTTACTTGAGCAAAGAGGTCAAGTTGATACTTCAACTTTTACCAGAGTGTCTTTAAACTGCAGTATCTATACTTCTACTTAAGTAACAAATGTGTGTACTTTTGACACCAGTGATTTTTGTCCAGTGTAGTAGGTTTGTATGATGGCATGTTTTTATGTTTGGATGTGTTTGGGGTTTCCTTTCAGCTGGCATGAAGGTTAAAAGAAAAAAACAATACTCTTGACTGATTTTTATTTTCATCATTTTCTGGTTTTGTATCAAAAATGTAAACATGATTGTTTTTTGTTTTTTTTATCATCAAAGTGTCAGAAACAACCTTCCCTGTAGTAATCCTCAGCCACCATTCAGTAGATAATTGCATATCAAACATTAACTACTGTGATCTCAGTGAAGATAATTAATGGAATTGAGTAGTTGAGTATTGTACAAAAATAAAGAAAAAATTGATTTTTTTTCCATTTTGAAATCAAAATTGCATTTGAAACAATCATTCAGTTTGTTATAGAGACACTTTCCTGATTCACATATTTTATAAAACACCTGAACTGTTCGGTTTTTCTTTTTTTTTTCTTTTTCTTTTTCTGTCTTAATGTTCGCAGTGGGCTTTATGCTGCCCTGCAAGGCTTTAAACCTGGGTTTGAATGGAGACAAAGCCGTTCTAAAGCACAGATCAAGGTGCTCATTTTGACCCTGGATCCATATTTATTTTTGATTCTGTTCATGGTGGAGAATCCTGCTTCACAGCAGCAGGTTGAGCCAAACATACTCTAAATGTTCAGGGTTATCTTTGAGCACCATTTCACTTTTCTTTCACCAGTTCACCACAGTTCTTCCAGCAGTTCACACTTTCTCTGCTCTCTTTTTCTCATCATCTTCTCCTTCTTTCCCATCGCCCGGCTTTCCACAGGTTTGCCTGCTGTGTCTAAAAGTAGCAGCAGCAGCAACCCAGACTGACAGCAGCTCAATGGATCATTTGTATCACGCGCAGCCTGGTGACGGACGCTCCAGAGGGCTTTACCGTATTAACAGGAGAAGCAGCACAAGTGAATTTAGACGCTGAAATATTTATAAATGTTTTAAATCAAGTTGGATCTGGATCCTGCACCGCTAATCCATGACATTTGGCCTAGTGGTTAGAGCAGTGCTCTTGTGCTCTGAGAAGATTGCATGTACCCAGTTCCATCCCCACAGCCTCCACTCTGGGTCTCTGAGCAAAACCCTTAATCCCACACTGCTCCCTGGGCGCCGCACAATGACAGCCCACTGCTTCCCGAGAGGATGGGTTAAATGCAGAGAGTTCATTTTGTTGCTCTTTACTTATAACTTGTAATAACAATAAAACGCTGGAAAAAGGGGAAGAAAAAAAAGATTTCCCAACATTGGAGCGTATAAGGTCAGGAGCCTTTGACCAACCCGTGCAAAGTCTGTATAGATCATTAAAACTATGACTAACTCTATCTAGCTGTAAGCCACAGGTGACTGTCATGTGAGCCCTTTTGTCTGTTCTGCAACGCTGTTTAAAATAAATTAAAAAAATTGAATACTTAAAACTCTGTTGGAAGGTGTATTTGCATTAAAAGTTTTTAGAAGTTAATATTTCCAAGCCAAGATCAGGTTCAATAAATACAACATGAGTGGCCCCACCACGAACTGATCAGAGATACCTTTTTATAACAGAAATGGAAAATCTAATCTCTGAGTGAAAAGCAAACTGTGTTTTCATTTATGAAACAATGAAGAAGTTTAAATTGCAAAATAGAAAGTATACATTTTATGATTAAGATATAAAGTGTTTGTCAAAATGTTCTATCCAGAATTAATTGGATTAGTTTATAGCTTTACCTGGTTTCAATTCTGAATAAAATTTGTGTAAAGTAAACTTCCTGTTGGATTATTAATCAACAGATGAATTGGTTAATAAAGTAATCATTAGTCGGCGCTCTGCTCGTATCTCACTGGAAGTGCATGCTGCCTGTCAGGCCGCATCGATTCTCTTCACACCATTGGTCTGTTCTGGTCAGACCGGAAGAGAGACACCATGAAAAAGTAGTTTCCCCGTTTGGAAACGCATGGTGCTAACATAGAAAAATGGGGACAGACCTGGATATACATGATTGATTACTAATCAATAAACGGATTATCTATAGAAACTCAGAGGGATAAATAAAGTGTGATAGAATCATCTTTTAAAAACAAGAAAATACCTGTAGAAAAATAAGGAGGAAATTGTGGGACATGCGCCACTGTCTTTAACTGTAATTAATTTAAACGTAACCCCAGAAAGCTCGGTTAGCAACACTTGGGGCTGAGCTGCTGCATAGATTTTTATCGGTCAATCGTGTGTTTTGTTTCTAGAGATTTAATTTTTGGAGAATCAATATATTTTTCCCTCTACTTCCCTCCTTGGGCTTCCAGAGCTCAGAGTAATTCAATTCATCTCTTTCTCGTTTATTTTCCAGATAAACTATCTTTCTTTGTGGGAAATGTATATAATTTGTTATTTTTATTATGAAAATTAAGTTTTAAAAAGTGATTAATTGGATTTTGTACAAGGGGGGGGGGGAATATAGAATCTGGTTCAGGGGTTGACGTTAAGGATTTTTCTTTCACATTTCATTTGCCCAGAAACAATTTTTACTTGCCCAGTATAATGTTTGATAAATATAGTTCCTAATATTAATTTTTGTACATATATCAATGTTTTTTTAAATGGTTTTGTAGTTCAGTATTTTTTAAGTTTCCAGGTTCCTGGTGTGTATATGCATGCGTCAGATAATAAACTCAAGCCTACATTACCGTGTTAACATGCTTTTCAATCCTTCCTGCACATTCTTTTCAAACTAAACTTTGCTTTAAACTGTTGTGTGCTTGGAAAAATATAAATTGTAATGTTAAAAATCTAAAAAAAAAAAAAAAACTTGACAGGTTAAAAACTTAAGATAAATCACAAGACAAAAGTCAATGTCACAAATGAATAACTTTTATTTTAGAGTCACGGTATGTTTATACAAGATAATACTATTAATATAATGTGACTTTTCTAGAGAATCATTATACATAGTTATTTTATACAGGGTTTCCACAGTCTCACATCATTTCATAATTCCCTGACTTTTAACTGACTCGGGATTAGTTTTCCCTGACAAAATAAATGCAGCAACAAGACAATAATATAACAGGTCACCAATTTAACATGTTTAGCTCTATAACATTTAAATGCACCTCTCCAATGTCTAAGAGAAAAAATATTAATGAACATTTTTTAATGTATGACCTGCATCACTGTACAGAAGACTGCCATATTTGCACTGTGCGCATGGCATACAATTATGGCAATTTTTCTAATTCCTGACCGATCATTTTTAATCTAGGGTTATCTTGGTGGTGGGTGAAATGGGGGGAGGGTAAAATAGGTGATGGGTGTGTAACTCTACTTAAATTTTTTTGCCTTGTGGTTGTTTTGTAGCCTGCCAAGTCGAAAAAAATTTGTCTGATTTGCGCCAATTCCCAGACAAAAATCACACCATCTGGCGGAAAATCACACGGCTTTTTCAAATCACGTGAGAATGTGTCCAAAACAACCAAAATGGCGCCTGCAACGCTTCTGGGTCATTTTCATCGAATGTCTGTGTATTTAAAGTAATTTTGAGTGATAAATATATTTTTTTTTGCGATCATTACACTTGCCCGGGGGGGCAAATGCAATGAAATTTATACTCTCCCAACAATAAAAACTACTTGCCCAGGGAGATCAGGCGATGGTTAACATCGAGCCCTGTGGTTTTATTCAAACCATCTGTCCCGGTCATAGAATCACATTTCTTCTCTATAAAGTTAGATTTGTATATATTAAAATCTTCACCTGTTCTGCTTTATTTAAAGAGCGTCCTGTGCAGGATGGTCATTAGGCGTGACTGGGCTCTAAATTTGGATCGACTGTAGGGCTGCAGCTAAACATTATTTTCAAGTTGATTAATCTGTCAATTTTTTTCTTTTTTGCCGATTAATAATCGAATAACCAAAGATTTCACAAAGGCTTTTTATGAAATTAAACCAGGTGAAACTAAAACTTTTCCACTTGTGGCGTTCTGGATAGGGCTTACTGACAGAGGATGATTATTATTTTTATCTAAAATACAAAATGTATATATATATTTTACAATCTTGGTATAATTACTGCTCTAAGGGGGGTCACTCTGTCAGCTAAAGGCATGTTTTAGAGTCTATACTCCAGTTACTATATTATTTCAATAACTGATTAATTGTTTTATTGACAGAGTTCAGCTCTTTGGCAATAACTGCAGCTCTGCTTTTTTAGTTTTTTACTTTCTAAAGCAACGCAACCTGATTTTGGACCCAAGCATTTACTTCATTGTCAAATGTCAAACTAATTATGCAGGGTTAATAACTGTTGATGGTTGGAAGGAGTCGGATTAACGGTTGTTATGGGGACTTAAAGGTCACAGTGGGACGTTTACTGCAGTTCTTAAGCGCTAAACTTTTGGGTGAACTTGTAAGAGTTTATTTTAGCTTTTGCCTTTTTGGTTGAAACAGTTTTCTCAGTTTTTTCTGTTAGTTTTACTACATGTCTCATTGTGTTTATGAGAACAGTGTGAGGACGAGTTTGTTCATGCCTGAGGGCTACACAGATAAATGGAGTGATTAAAGTATGCCAGGAGTGATTGTTGGGAGCACGGCAGGAGGATTAAAGGGAATAAAAGGAATCTAGTTACGCTGTCGATATAGTCACCTGTGCAGCTCCAGCATCAGCACAATGTTTGAAATGTCTGTTTCCAAACGGTTGTTTCCTGGTGTTTAAGCAAGGGGGGCAAATTCCACTTACAGGAGTCCAATGGATTTTATTGCCACATAAACCAAACAGACACTCAAAGCTCAATCTGGGTGAAGGCATTTTCTGTTCCCTGGTAGAAATGAATTACCGTCTGTTTAAAGAGGCGGCCTCTGAATGCGAATCATCGCAGTCATTTCAGCAGTTTTAGTCAAACACCTTTAAAATCCCAACCGTAAATTAAACACAGTCAAACCTCCTTTATCAGCTAGCTGAGCCTTTTCTTTTCCCTGTTCTGACTACTCAACAACACGCATCAAACACTACAGAGAAAAGACGTTCCAGCCGAAACATGGATCTAAAACAAACAATAAACGAAACTCAAACCAGTGTTTGTATTAAAAGTTCTTGAGAAAAAAACTTAACCACAGTTTAGAACATTGATTTAATAGAAGATATCCATTACTTTATATAGGTTTTATTTATGAAATTGCTGCTTAAATGATGAACATTTATCACAGTTATGATGTCATCAAAGGTATTTAAAGTATGCAGACATTGTGAGTAAGTGGAAAAACACAGGTGACAGTGATCACCATCGCTTGAAGAAGTGCTTCATATATTCATGGCAATAAATCAGGAAGAGGAATAAATTAAACGTCGGTCTCGGCTCAAGCGACTGAGCAAATATGCTCCATACTGTAGGAAACTGCCTTCTACTGAACTTTTCTTATTTGCTTAATATTTGTAAACTGAAAGAGCGGTATGAAGAGACCATGTAATGCTAATGCATTACTATGCAGCTGTGCTCGGATAGAAAACAGATAACATGAGACAAGATGCTTTGTAATGTAAGGTGATTTGTTTTTTAAAGAAACAGTTATGGTTAATTATGTTTTCTATAAGTGGCAACATTGAATATTTTAAGATATGGTTAAAAACATTTAGTTAAAATAATCCTCTAGCTCTAAGCTGAGCTCCCTACTGCCATCAGATTCATGACCTGTACTCGCGGCGTCCTCCCCCGTGGGAAGGAGTTCTGTAAACAGGACGCTGATGGTGGTATTGCACAAACAGAAGAGAGGAAATGCACGATCATGTCGAACTTGAAGCCGCTCAGAACTGTGTGGTGTTTTTTTGCGAAACTATTTCTTTTTCAACTCTGGTGAACAGTTGCAACCTCAGACGTCAGTGGATTTTATTGGTATTTTTCAGATGGGCCAGAATAACCACATACCTGACAAAGGCACGCAGTGCTGTCTGTTCTGCTACGCACATGAAAGTGGTGTCAGGAAGTCAAAAAGATGCCCCCATGTTTTTCTTTTTTTCTTTTTCTTTTTTACATATATATGCATTTATGTTCCATCCTGAAGGTATTAAGTACTTTAATTGAAAATAAGTTCTGCAGCAAAGCCACCACAACACTGTTACTTCTTTTTGTATGTTAAACAAAGACCACAGAGTAAAGGGCAGGTTAGACTTCTGCACATCAAATGTCGCTTGAGTTTGGTCGTGAACCAGTTTTGCTTGTATGCTTCTGCACCGCCGGGACACAGCAGTTTCCCGCCGAAGCGCAAGGGGGAGCCTATTGGAGAACTCACGAGAACTTTGGCGGCGCCGGCAGGAGTGTTTACCTTCCAAAACAACAATGGCGCGTCTGCAAGATGTCACGGAGATGGATCTAGAGTTGCTAGACATCAAAGAGGAACAGGTTCGGTTAATGGAGTTGGCAAAAAGACAAAGGAGGACACATAGGACGTGTGTACGCCCCTTAAATCAGACTACGGATGAGACTGGGGAGTTTCGACCCGGCAGCGAATCGAGACGGACGACCACAGAGACAGCTGGAAAAGCATACCAAGGACCAATCACAGCTGCTTCTCTCTGCGCGCTTCCACTTGAGGTCTGCGCCGGTTTGTGACCATCCGACGCGTAGTCAGGATTTTTTTTTTAGGTGTGCGATGATTATAGTTTTCCATTGTAGTTGTTCCTCGGTTTTTAAAAATGCCGCGCCCCCGGCAGCGAATCGAGAAGGACGACCACACAGACAGCCAGAAAGGCATACCAAGGACCAATCACAGCTGTTTTTTGTATGAGCACCTCCGCTTGAGGTCTGCGCGGGTTTGCGACCGTCCGACACGTGTGCAACAACGGTTGCAGAACTTCTGTGCGGGGGGCATGGTCGAGCACAGAGACAGATTTGACGGTTGCAGAGGCTGTGCATCAAAGGCATAAATTGGCGTTCAAATTGCTTTTCTTGAATCGTTGCTGGCTCAGTTGTTCTTGTGTCCTGCTGGTCTGCTGTGGTTTATACTGAGCCTCAGTGACTCAGGCATCCTGCCACAGTCTCACTTTCACTTTCCAAGCCTTGGAGTGTGTGAAGAAAAGAAACTGGGATTTATATAGTTTGTGGAAGAGTGAGCTATACTAAATGGGGATCAGTTACTGATTAATGAATACGCCTGAAGCTGATTGAGCTCTTCTATTTATTAATAAGGAGCAATTTTCTTAAAAACCTGAGTTTTCTATTGTATCAAGAGGGACTTTCCACTTTTTTTCAGTACCACAATGTACTGGGGGAAAAAAAGTGCATTGTTGTATTTTAAGTTTATTGTGCCACCTATAGGAAATACTGACTGAATAAACAAACATTTGTTTTGTTTTTTTGTTTTTTTTTACTATTATTAATCTTAAGATGCAACAAGATGGGAACCTTTTGGCAGGGGCGGATTTACCATAAGGTAAAACTAGACAGTTGCCTAGGGCCCCAAGTTCATGGGGGCCCCATAAAACTCTTTTTACCTGTATGGTTAATGCACATTGTTCACATTAACTAGTACTCATGTACTCATTAATGCTCCGTCACTGGGAATCCCGCTCAACAGCAGCCTCTGGCCCGGTCGCCTCTTCGCTGTTTGACGCTGTGAAGGCTACCGGTTGGAAGGCGTTTCCATGTCCATGACCAGGATAATAAATCAAACATATTTTTCCATCAGATTTCGCCATTTTAAGTTAATTTAGGCGTTACTAAACAGTTTCAGAGGAGTTATCATAGAGCTCTGCATCATCAGCGCTGCCGGTCTCCCTGCCAGGTCCCAGATCAGCAACGCGCTGCAGACAGAATACACGTTAATGTGTTTTGAAGCCTTGATTTCGAGGGGTGGTCTGAAAGGGGAGGCATGGTCGTGTATGTTCAAAAATATAGCTAGATGGAACTGTTTTTCCAAGATCTCCTACAGTACCTTTATACCCCGTTTACACTACCCTTAAAAAACTGAGCCGAGACCGGTCCGAGCTCAGTAACTGAGATAACTTGTCGTGTGTGAACGGAAACAACCTGAACTGAACCGAGATAGACATAACCGGACCGCGCTAACTGCAGACCAGTTCCCGAGGTGGGTTCGGCTCGGTTTTTTCCTGGCTCGGTTCTCTGATAACAAGAGCGCATGAGCAGAACGCGTCATCGCCGACTGGCTGAACATGCCAATTCACACTCCATTCCAGTAGTTGGCGGTAATGCCCCACCGGAAGTTGCTTGCCAACAAACACAAAACAGAAGAAGAAGAACAAGTATAAACAACAGAGATCTTCTCCACGCAACATTTTCAATAATGGCTTCAAAAGAGCGTGGTGCGACCTGGGACGACGCCGAGACTGAGGCCGTTATTGCTATATGGGCAGAGGACGCTATCCAGGCGATGTTGGAGGGCGCGAAACACAACCACAAAGTGTTTAAAAAGATTTCGGACGAAATGACGGTAAAGGGATACGACCGAGACCCGAAGCAGTGCCGAGAAAAGATAAAAAAACTTCGAACACATTATAAGAAGATTGTCGACCACAATAACAAGTCGGGGAGAGGAAGAAAAACGTGGAAGTTCTACGGTGCCATGGATGAAGTGCTGGGCCTCCGTGCATCGTCGAGACCTCCAGTACTTATAGAGACCTCTTCTCTAAACCCTGCAGCAACAGGTATGTTAACGAAAATCATTAGTTTTTTATTCTGTTGATCTACTAATCTACTAAGAAATTTCTTTAACTGCACTTTTTCATTCATTTTTTTGTTTCCATTTTAGTGGACGATGATGCAACATCAGACCACGAGGAGCATGAGTACAGCACGCATGATGGTATGTAGGCTCTACAGCAGCATGTCCACATTTATGCTTCAACAACCTTTGTTTACAGTATCAGTGTTAAAATGACAAATCTGCTGCCATTAAAAAATGTGTTCAATTTAATCTTCATATCTTTCTCTATCAAATTGAGATCTTTGTTTACTCTTGTAATACGGCATTAAAAGTAGCTGTAGCTCTACATGTAAATTTGAGGGTGCATGTATTTCAGATTCAATATTTATCTATTTTCTTTGTTCTTGTTTGTTGTTTATTGCAGAGATGGATGATGAGCGGTCTTTGAACGAATCTATAGCAAGTTGTGTTTCTGAGGAGCCAGGAGGAAGTCGCATTCCTGAAGGTCCTGGCGATGATACTCCTGATCCCAAGGCTCCTGAATCATCTGTTAAACGCAAGAGGAAGAGCAAAACCGTAAAAGCTATTGACTCTACAATAGAGGAATACATTAAAGCTCAAAAACAGTCTGATGACCTTTGGCTGGCAGCATTTAAAGAACATGAGGAGTCAATCCAACGACATCAGCGCCACATGATGCAGGAAATGGAAAGGAACCGATTTCAGGTAAAAATGCATTTCTTTAATTAATCAGAAAATGAAATGTACATTTGACATTTACATAAATTGTTTTTTTTTTTTTTACAGGCTGAAGAGAAACAGAGGGAACACGAGATGCGGATGATGCAGATGATGGTCCAGTTGTTGACTCAACCAGCACAATTACAACCTCTGAACCCTGCGTCCCCTTCGACTTCTGTGCCAAATTTTTCGACTTATGGACCTTATCAATAACTGCAACATATTGTAAAATATGTAAAAAATTTTATTGTTTTACAAATGTACAATACATAACATGTTTATACAAAAATTGTTGTTGTTACTGACTTTTTCAAAATATACACCACACTAGTAATTGCAAAATTATGTAAAACTAAACTGTAAGAAATTATTTAAAATACATAACATTTAAGTCGATGTAGGCTAATTTTGCTCTGCAAAGTAACGGCAGAGAGCATTTCTTATATTGTGGGCATTGTTAATATCAGGATTGTTATCTCCATCAACCAAATTGTTCCTAGGTGGCTGATTTGCCTCATTGGCCCACTGATCAAGGAAATCCTCTCCTTGCATCTCACAGATATTGTGTAGGGTACAGCAAGCAGCGATGACATTTGGAACATTTGATGTCTTGTTGTCAACTCGTTTCAAAAGCCTTCTCCATCTCCCTTTTAGCCGCCCAAAAGCGTTCTCTACCACCATCCTGTTACGGCTATGGATGTGGTTGTATTTTTTTTGGGCTTCTGTTGTCCCTGCATTTTCTGGATAAGGCTTCATCAGCCAGGGTAAGAGAGGGTATGCTGGATCGCCAAGTATAACGGGAGGCACCATCACACCATCAATTTCTGTTTGAAGATGGGGGAAAACACCATTTTCCCAAATCTGGTATAGACGGGAGTTGACTAAAACACGAGCATCATGGGTGCTTCCTGGCCATCCAATACAGAGATCTCTAAACATATACCTGTCATCTACAAGCACTTGCATATTAATGCTATACCAGCCCTTTCTATTAAAATAATCAACTCTGCTCTCCTTGGGGGCGACAATGGGTATGTGTGAGCCATCAAAAGCACCTATGCAAGTCGGATATCCCCATTTTTCTTTAAATGACTCCATAATATTTCTAGCCTCTATATCAGTGGGTGGCTTTATGAACTGTGGTGTCGGATGAAAAAATATTGCTTCACAAACATCCTTGACAAACATGCACAGTGAGGCTCTGGATATTCCGAAAAGGTGAGCAATGGTCCGATAATCTGATGTGGTTCCAAGAAACCACAAGACAGCACCAACTTTCTGCTCCACAGGAATAGGCTGTCGCATCTTCGTTTCTGCCTTGGAGACATGAGGCCTGAGCGACTCACAAAGCCATTTGAAGGTTCTGTAGCTCATTCTGAAAAAAAAAAAGAAATTTCACAATATTTTTGCATTTATTATACGCAGTGCTTTGTCGTTTTTCACTTTATTAATTCAGAAATCAAAACAAATAATGGTTTCATTCATCGCATTGCTCTTCAGGAAAAAAATGGGTCTATCAGTTGAAGTATTAATAACCCTTATTTAAAAAATGGGAAAGAAAATCAGCTTTTTTTTTGTAATTACCTGAAGTTTTCGATCCATTGCTGAGGGTTGAATGTCTCTCGTACTATATAAAGCCACCAGTGTTCGCTCCGCTCTCTCATCCAAACCCTTCTGTAAGCACAACAAAAATAAGGGAGACTTAAAAAAAAGCGAAATAATACATCTCAAATGCGGACAGTTAATGGAAAGAACAGGTAACAAGTATACTAGCTTTCCTACCGTTCCACACGGTTTCCAGTGATTACTCGGCTCAGCAGTGTGATGAACCTCAGGGTCCGTCGCTGTTTCCGGCGTCTGTAAATCCGGAGTAGACGATAATTTCCCTGATCCACTTCCCAAAAGCCGACTTTCTCAAGTACATCCGCGCAAGGTTGCCGTCTTCGCCTGACCCACCGCAAACACCGAAGTACAGCAATAATAATCAAGCATAACTTTCTGAATGTGACGGGTGCCGCCATTTTGATTTGCTTGATTCCCTCCTCCTTCGTCTTCTTCTTCTTGGGTTTTACGGCGGTTGACAAACAGCGTTTGGTGCATTACCGCCACCAGCTGCTTGAGTCCCTCCTTCAATCCTAGCAGTAATACCGCACATCGTCACTAGGAGGCGAGGAGTCGAGATAACCGAGATAAGTGTGACGTGTGAACGGTCGTCAAAACTGAGCTTGGCCTGGTTACCGATCCAAGCTCGGACCGGTCTCGGCCTGGATCAGTTTTTCAAGGGTAGTGTAAATGGGGCATATAATCCAACTAGGGATGTAAATGGCGGTGAACATCTGTGAATTTGGGCGGCTTCAGAAACGCACCGCAGCGTATTCCGTGGAACCGCTCTGACCGATTAGTGTTAGTGCCATCGAATGGAAAGGCGCAGAGCACAACCACAACACCTTTCTAGTTCAATGGAACCAAGGGGAAAAGGTTTGCCTCATGTAGAGTATACCCAAGGTTTGGAAGATGTCAGCTTGACATGTCTCTTGTTTCTACACATAAAAGCAGGATGATGTAGGGCGCAGGGCAGGAGCTGCTGATGCAAGTCGGAGTGAATCTAAATGATAGAGATGCTCCACTGACGCACGTCGTAGGGATGAGTCATGAAATTGCCAGATCAGGATCGCTGCTTTCTGTCGCACAGGAATATCTCATTTGGCCTTGGACACACAAACCGTGGAACATCAGGCAGCATAAAGCCTCTGAGGGAGATAACCTCCAACCTTTCTGTTGATTTTCAGTGAACTGACTGGAACTAATTCATTCCCTGTTCACCTCATCTGTTCAGTCCACCTACTGTCTCACAGTTATACCTCCATAACATCTGCTTATTATAAAAACAGAAAAAGCTGAAACTTTTCTTTTATTTCAATGATTCAGAATCAGCAGTTCTGTCAATTACTGGAAACCTTAAGAAACTGAAGTTTAATCACCAGTTTTTCACTTTTATCCACATATTTTGAATCACCTGGGATGAAAATAACAAAACTTCTACATCTAATTTGATTATTATGACCATTTCGATCAGTAAGTGTTTTATTGGTCTGCTTTAGTCTTTAGTCTCGATTTTAAGCCGAATCTAAATTTATTTCATCGCTCAATAACGGCAGCTGGAAAGGTGAGAAATAAACAGTGATGCTGAACACATTTTGACCCTCTCTAAATGACAAAGATATAGATGTATTAGCAGACACTTTTTTTTTTTTTATGGTTTAATAATGGTGTCCAGCTATGGAGGACCAAGTCTGCCATATCTACAAATAAATACTACATAAATAATAGCTCAATAAATTAAATAAGCATACAATTAATTTCCCCCAAAAATTCAATAAACAAATAAATGTAGGTAGAAATTATACAGTGAGACATAAATGTGTATGTATTTTAATTAAGCTGACTCTCTTAAGATACACCCCTCCTCGTTTGCATAATGAGGCAGAAATGCAGACAGAAATGTAAAAACGACAGACAGAAATAAATAGCATTAAAGAAATAAATAGGGTGAAAAAAAACAAAGAAAAAAATAAAACGGAACAAAATATAACATGCACAAAAATATATACTTAAAGAAATAAGTAATGAATAAATAAAGTTGAAGATTATAATGGACAATAAATAAATAAGGTAATTATAACAAAGGTGAATAAATAAAGAAGCTAATTAAAAGATTCATACATTTATCTCTCGTTGTATACTTTAATTTCCACCTACATTTATATTTTTATTGTGTTTTGGGGGGCAATTAATTATATGCTTATTTATTGAGCATTTATTTATTTCTGTTTTTTAAATATGGCAAAGTTGGTCCTCTATATCTTTCAAAATCAAATTAAGATGACAAAGATTATTCAACTCTTCAAATTTGGTGATAAACACAATATTAAAAATTACAGGATTATACCTTTGCTTCTCAAATTTAAAAAATATTGGAAAGAAAATCTGATAATTCTTTAGAAAAAAAACATTGTTTATTAAATGACAATTTGTTTGGTTTTAGGAGCAATCGCTCAATAGCTTTAGTATTAAAGAAAATCACAAGAACCACTACAGAATATCAAAACCATACAGCTCGAGCTTTTGATGACTTTAAGGTTTTTGATTAACCTGATCACAGCGTATTGATTGTAAATAAACAAATATATTGAATAATAGGTTTAGCTGTAGCCCTAATGATGTCTACACTACATATATCTCAATATATGAATATATTTTCAGCTGAATGCTTTTCTATCTTACAAGATTTTTTTTTCTTTTTTCAGTTCTTTGCTAAAAATGCATATCTGTTTTATCCGTCTCCAGCCCCAGAAACCGCCTTTCATCAGACATCATAGAAATCCTAATCTTTTACAAAGTTCCAGACCTGTGAGGGAGCTGCTGATTTTGGGGGGGAGAATTGAACGTTTCTTTTTGTTGGATTATTTCTTGTTTTATATTTTCTGACCATTCTTAAAGCTACAGTGTGTAATAATTACAGGGATATACAGTCAGAAATGTAATATATATATATATAACTATGTTATTTTATCATCATCTACGAGCTCAGCCTCTTAACCTTAATATTTGCGTTGCCTTAGAATTCGTTATTTATAATTACATAGGAGCGGGTCTCGCAGCCATGGAGGCAGACATCTTTGCACTACGGCAGCGCAGAGCCAACAAACTAGCGATTGCGAGATCGCCCATTATGCTCGAAAGTAACTACGGCAAGTTGAGAGAGATTAACTGAGACGGTACTGAACACAGAGACTAATGAAATACTATCTGTAAAATTATCTATGTAAACAAACCTCATCACTTGAGAAGGTAGGTGATGCGGACGTCGTGGAAGACATTTTGTCCCGTAACACTCGCCATACTGTTGGGGGGGGGGGGGGGGGGGATGTTCATGTTGCTGCGGTCTGCAGTCTGGACGTTAGATGTCGCTGAAAATTACACACTGTAGCTTTAAAATAAAGTTATTTATCCCTATTTTTTTAGGTCTATAGATTTTCTTTTCTTTTGGAAGTCTTTAGCATGTGATGCAGCTGAACTCCTTAATAAAACGGTAAAGTCGTCCGTTGGTTTAGTGGAATCTTGATCCTGCGGTTAACATCTTCAGCTGAGGGTTAGATGGTTCACGTTTTCTCACAGTGCTTAAAAGGTTTGAAAGTTTTTGCCACTACTGCTATTTCTACATTTGATCTCACATTTAAATGTCACAGTAGTTTAATGTTGATGATCAGATGCATGGCCCAAGCATCATATGCATAAAACAGGTTTGTAGCTTAAAGTTGTAAGGAAATCATATTTAAATTGATTAAACATGTATATAAATGTATTCTTTATCAGACCATATTGTCCAAAAAGTTTGAAAATTTCTCTTTTCAAAAAAATCCTGTCTTAAAATCTGTGTTTAAGTTTTCTTATGCAGGCCAGTTAGTTATAGGTCAGCCTGAACACCTAAATTCGGCCAATCGTATATCAGCGGTCATCTGTCAATCAAATCTTTTCGGCGATAGCATCATGATTCAATGATAGTCTGTGAAGGCTGAAAACCTCTCGGTTGGTTTAGGTAAACTACAGATTTGTATCAATGACATAATGTGCAGCGCCTTTAAAACACAGAGACTTTTGGGGGGTTTTGTTCTGTTTCCTTTTTTTTTTTTGTGCGTGTGTGTTTTTTCTTAAGAAATGTGAGCGCCTCTGTCAGAGTTATCAGAGAAACACGCCTCAGGAACGGCTGTTATCATCGGCGTCTGAGGCGTGTTTATCTCCAGAGTCGTGTTTTTTAAGGGTGTTATGTTTTCACCCCAGAGAGCCGATGTGGGTGTTTGAATGATGAAGTGTTGGTGATGCCCCAGTGGACTGCTATGTGCTGCTTCAGCAGGGTCATTAGGTGACGGGGGCCCAGGGAGGACTAGCATGGAAACTTCTGTGCTGCTGAGGGACAATAACAACAAGGATTTCTTTTTTTTTTTAGTTGATGATGAAAACACTAATGAAAATAAAATGAAATCCTATTATAAAGGGATGCAAATTATTGATCAAGTTATTCTGCATTTTTAATGATATTCTAAATTCATTTTCTTTCATATTTCCATTTAGGAAAAATATTTTTTTTCTTCCAAATGTCCATGTACTTGGAGAAGTAATCAAAACAAAGTAATTGATACCAAGTGACTGACTGATACATGAACTAGTTGATTTTTTTTTTTAGCCAATATTAGCCTGTTTTTATTTGTTTGGTTACTTTTTTTTTATCTTGTACTGCCTTGCAGGATGCGTTCAGGCATTGGCTGATTAATTAGTGCATTTAGAAACCATGCCTTATGTGAAGTGCATATCTGGCATCCCCTTTATTTGCTATAAATTGTTTTTGAAATTTGATTTGTTCATGAATGTGTTTCTTTTTTGTCATAGGGAAATCATATTTAAATGTCAAATCATTATGGCTTAAACATGTATATAAATGTACTCTTTAACAGACCATATTGTCCCAAAAGTTAGAAAATTTCAAATTTTTTTTTTTATCTTGTCTTATCTGTTTTGTTGTTGTTTTTTTCTGATATATTATGCAGGCCAGTTAGTTTTACGTCAGCCGGTACACCTAAATTCGGACAATTTTATAGCAACGTTCATCTGTCAATTAAATCTTTTCGGTCATAGCATCTTGATTCATATGTCGCAGCTAATATACGCAACGGTTGAAATTAGAATCATTTCCTTTCCCATTGAGTTCCGTCCCAGTGTTCACAGGGCTGGACGTCTGTGTCTTCAGCAGGCGTAGAGCTAACAGAACTGGCAGCGTTGCGAGGCAAGGGCTCAAACATGTACGGCTGGAAGCCTTCTACACCAAACCAAGCTTCTGCCGCCCTGGCGTCCTCTTCAACAACATCTTCGTCCCCGCTTTCCTCCTCTAAATAAAAAATGTATGACGGAGGAGACTCATCCACGACCTCTGACACAAAACTCTCCTCCTCTTGCATGTTTCCTCTGTCCATAGCGTTCCTTAACAGTGTCGTTTCTAAGTCACCAATTTAGTGCCACTTGGTCCCAATGGAATTTCCCATTGGAACCTACTATCACTAAGTTGCTAACTGGTTAGCAAGATGCTTCCAACAAACCGGCTACAATTAAACTTGCTTGCAAACCTTCCGCCACAACAATCCCGCCCTCTTGATAAATTACCAATCACATTCACTTTATTCACTCGTGTAAAGTCGTGCACCACTCGGGAGAATTCAGAAATGCAACGGTTGGAACGGGTGCTTCACTACAAATTTAAACTAGCTTTTCTGTTATTATTATTAACTCTATTATTATTATTAGTTTACTGGTTCCAAGAATCGGCCCAAATATCAGCAGCAAATATCAGTGATCGGGATTGACTAATAATCTCTCATCTTAAAAAACCAGTCGGTCGATCTCTGCAGTCGCAGCTCTGAACCAGGGTTCCTTGGTTCCTGATCCAAACTGCAAACGTTTCTTCTTCTCTTATCACAATAGTCTCCTGTGAGCAGCAAAGCAAAACCAATAGTCATCTCTAACTGATGACGACTGGTTCTGCTTGTTGTTGCAGAACTGGTTGTTCTGCAAAGCAGTAATGATAAATCAAGCATACTGTCCAGGGAGAGGGGCGATTGCATTAAGTCGATGTTTATTGAGTTTAGCTCTGCTCCCTGTTCCTGCAGATAGCAGGGTCCATATCAGGACATGCAGAGCTTCTGAGAAGCTGTAACCATGGAGACGTGATGCTGCACTTGGTTTATATGTAAATAATCATCACACCTCTGTTTGGATCTCAGATCTGATGGTGTATGGAGTGAGTTTTGCTTCAATATTGTATCAAAGAACATGTTTTGCAAATGGCAGTTTAATTAAAAAAAATACAACCCAGAAATGTACCTGAAAAATGTACAATCAAAAAGGTTTTCAGATAAACTTTGCTGTTTACCTAGATCATTAAAAAATTCCTACTTTATTTTACTTACTTTATTTATATATTTTTTTGATTATATTTTCTAAAAAAATAAAACATTTCCTCTGCTGGATGTTGGTAATAGCATTTTCATTTGGCTAGAAGTGACGAGAACATAGAACCAGTTTGAAAAGAATCCCATTCATCAACCTCAATCTGAAAAAAATAAAAAATAATTAGAGTAATTTGGAAAATTAAAGTAATTTAACGAAATTTATTTGATTATGACATTTTTGTAGAGTTTCATTTCTGGGTTGCTTTATTTAATTTCGACAAGTATTTAGTTTGCCTTCAGCAATACTGGAACAAATTTCCCTCCATAGCTGTGCTGTTAGTGTGGAAGTTGTGTGCCTACATGTGCAGGTTCCACAAAAACCATCAAAAAAACATTTAGTAGACCCTTTTAAGTAGATTGATTATTATATATATTTTTTGTTTTTTTTATTAATCCAAAAACCAAAGAAAATGGGATGTAATCTATATTTAATTGAACTTGATTTATCTCACATTGGAGAAATTTACCCCTGCATTTAACCCATCCCCTTGGGGAGCAGTGGGCTGCCATTGTATGGTGCCCTGGGAGCAGTGTGGGGGGTTAAGGGTCTTTGCTCAGGAACCCAGAGTGGAGGTCTGTGGGAGTGGGGCTTGAACACAGAACCTCTGGATTCCAAGCTCTCTGCCCCTAACCACTAGGCTGCCGCTCCCTCTATATAGAGATAGTTTCTCTCTTTTTTCTTTTTTTATTCTATAATAATCATCACCATCATCCAGCTGTCCTGTACGACTGTTTCTTGATCATTTTCAGGCTGCTGCTGCTCAGCACTGTTTGTGTTTGAACTGGAACACAGAACGATCCTCTGGCTGAATAAGCTGAGTGACATCATGACAACTTTAGAGGATAAAAACGTTTCTTTGCAGAAGCATCACAGTTATCACTGTGGAGCTGGGCTGCAGTGAAAAAAAACAAAGGGAGCATTAAAGAAACACAAAATAAAACCAAATAAATGTACCCACTACAGTATTAAAGGATTATTAACAATACAGTAACCATCCGAAATAATCATTGTTGTCTTTGCTTCTCACTCCGGAGGAAAGCCTGCCTCCAGAGGATGTAATCTATGAAATGCAATTTGAGAAGAAAACTAATTGAGTTTTATATATATATCGTCTAACCAAATCTAAAGAAAATGTTGAAAAATGATATTTAAAAAATCTTAGTTGCTCTTAAATACCACCTGTCTGACGCCCAGATGTTTTCTGGCACCATCAGTAGTAGAAATCCTCCATCAGAGGCTCAGTCCTGCTTTATTGTGCTGCGTTTAATGTCCAGACAACAGTCGCTCTCACTCAGGCCACCGCAAAGTCTCAAATTGTCATCGCCATGGTAACGGGGGGGGGGGTGCTAGCCTACCACCAGCTGGTCACTGCTTCAGATTTAGTTTGTTGGGGGGGTTCTGCTGATTTCTTCCTGGGTTAAAGTCGTTCTCCTGTCCTCCTCCATCCAGCCTCACTGTGTAAACTTCAGAGTGACGCTCCGTGACCCTGTGACCCCAACATGTCATCTGAGGCCACGCCCATCCAGGAGACCCGACCTGTGACCCCTCCCCTGTCCGCTGCAAAGTCCCCGAGTTCTCCAGGTAAATAAAAACACACATTACTGCAGGAGTAATTTATTTTCACATCTGGATTAACAGACATGAACAGATGCAAGAAATTAATATTCCTTGGATTTTTCTCCTTGATTTATCCGATTAATATAGATAAAAAACATAGTTTAAACCGGGAATTAAATTATTTCCTGTTAACTAAAGGAGGTGAGGCTGCCTTCCCTTTCTGTCTGAATCATTTAGAAATACTTCAACTTTTTTGATTAAGACGTTTTTTAAAGATTTATTTTTGAATTGCATTTGTTTTCTTAAATTTTCTAATTTGCTAAATAACAGAACTAAATTCACTCCATATTTGCAGGTTAGAGAAACTCTCTGCTTTTACTTTTTTATTTTTTTGTAACACTATTATTGTGGTATGGCTGGATCCAGTAGGTCCCCATCATGGTATGATGATGTGGCAGCCTGTGTGTATAAAATGCTTCTTTAAATGTGATTCGGGGCCGGCCTTCTAAAGAAGCGAGCCCGGTGTTAAGCGCCGCCATAAGTAACCTGCAACTTCTGTCAAAATCTGCTGTCATGTCTCAGTCATTTAATACACAAATATAGTGTTGTTTAAAGTGTTTGTTCTGAGGGATCTGGTCTCAGAAAAGAATCGGGGAGAGAAGCTTTAAGATGTAAAGAACTTTGCATTACAGTGAAGTTATGCTACGATCAGACTGCACGCGCTAGAGGCAGGAGAAGCAGATGCTTTACATGCAAAGTCAATGGTTGATGCACATTAAGTTGCAGCAAAAGGTCCTGCAGCACGTTTTGAGAAGCAGGAGCAGCGCCTCATGAGTTTCTGAGCATCTACTGGAGTTGAAATAAAAAAGTTGAACTTTTGCTGCTGGACGCACCACATCAACCAATCAGAAGCTGATCTTGGAGCTGGCAGGGAGACGGACACATCACTGCTGATGCAGATCGCTATGATCACTCCTCTGAAACTGTTTATTGAAGCTTGAATTATCTTAAAATGTCGAAACCTGCTGGAAAAATATGTTTTTTATTATTCTGGTGCCTGCAGTTTGAATTTCGTACATGGAAAACGCCTTCCAGCCGCCATGAACAGTAACGGAAAACTGTGAAGACGCAACCGGGCCAGAGGCTGCCGTTGAGCAATTAAATTCAGTTTATTCATATAGCACCAATTCACAATACAAAATCTCAAGGCACTCTACAGTTCAGCCAGATCATACAGTCAAATTGATTCAAAGTTTTCTATCTAAGGAAAACCAGTTGATTGCATCGACTCATTGATTAGAATGCAATCCCTCACACTAAGCATGCTTGTAGCGACAGTGGAGAGGAAAAACTCCCTTTTAACAGGAAGTAACCTCCATTAAAACCAGGCTCAGTGTGAGCGGCCATCTGCAGAGGCCGACTGGGGTTCAAGGAGACAGAAGCAGAGATATTTCCGGTGACGGCAGACCGGCCAATGTACGGGGGTCTGAGCAGCTCCGACAGAAATAATATTTGATGGCAGGATGGTAATCTGGATGAACTGACTGCACTGATGTGAGGTTTCAGGTGGACTTTCTCACTGAAAAACATTAAAACTTCCTTTTACCCACTGATCACAGCAAATAAAGCAAAGCCGCTCTCTGCCATTGAACACAGGAGCAGCAGACGCATCCGACGTCTCTGGACACAATTTACAGGACCCGCTTCAGGAGCATCAAAGTTGCTCTTGAGGCGTGTCGGACCTTAATGTGTACAAGCATAAAAAATATGCAGCAGAAGCTTTTTTACTGCTCCAGCTGCTTGCGGTGTGAACCCTACATGCTGCTTCATTTGTGATGCTTGTACAAGTTTAGTTCTGATGCACGGCTGAAGCATCTCTGCTGCTCTAGCTGCATGGGTCTAATGCGCGTTGGGCGGAGCTACTCTATCCTTTCTTTGATAGAGTAGCTGGCAGCTATATTTGCTGTTATCAGTGGGTAAAAAGTAGTTTGAATCTATTTTGAAGTGAGAAAGTCCACCTGAAAACTTCCATCAGTGCAGTCAGTTCATCCAGGTTACCATCCTGCCTTCAAATATTATTTCTGTCGGAGCCGCTCAGACCCCCGTACACCGGCGATGCTCTGTCACTGGGAATCCCGTTCAACAGCAGCCTCCTGCCAGGTCGCCTCTTCGCAGTTTGCTAATACTGTTCACAGTGGCTGTAGGCAGATGTTTGTGTTTTTAACGTACGTAATCCAAACTGCAGGCACCAGGATAATAAAATGGAACATATTTTACCAGTAGATACTTTAATAAACGTTAAACTGTTTCAGAGGAGTGATGATAGCGCTCTGTATCAGCAGTGATGTGTCCGTCTCCCTGCCTGCTCCCAGATCAGCTTCTGATTGGTTGATGTGGCGCGTCCAGCAGCAAAAGTTCAATTTTTCCAGCTCCAGCAGCTGCTGCTTCTGAAGTGCATCACGAGCGTCAGATGCTCAGAAGCTCACGACCCGCAGCTCCAAACGCGCCAACCTCTGACTTTGCATGAAAACTAGCTGCTTCTGCTGCTTTAGATCTGAACGTAGCATTACTCATGATGGATGGAGCAGCTAAACGCTTTACTAGAGGAAAAGTAAAAATAATGATGCAGTAAAACTACTTCTAAAAGTCGATTTTTGTCAAAAAGTCCCTCAAGTAACTGATTTAATGTAACTAGTTACTACCCTCCTCTGCTTACGTTTCTTCATGGCGTTTACATGGTTGAAGGATGAAAATGTGCTGAGTCATGCTAAACCTGCAGCTCCTTATTAAGGCTCTACCTGCCTGCTCTGCTTTCAGAGGCTCTGCATCTTCCTACCAACAAGCTTAGAGAGCGTTCCCCTTCCCCGATGAGAGACTTCCTCATCCCCAGCCCCCTGCCCACACGCAGGAACAGGACCTTCTCAGCGTAAGAACACACACACACACCGGATGGTTCACAGCTTTGACTTTATGGTGGAAGGTTTCTTAAATCATGCAGATTTAGATTAAACCCATAAAGAAGGACGTCAGCTGTGTCGGTTTCAGCCGTTTTCCCTCCATCCTCTCTCTTCTCCAGCTCTGCCCGCGCCTCTGAGGGCCCCGTGTATTCTGGCGTGTGTAAATGCTTCTCCCGCTCCAAAGGCCACGGTTTCATCACGCCATCAGACGGAGGCAGCGACATCTTCGTCCACATCTCAGAGTAAGTGTGGCTCTGTCTGTTTTCTGCTTTGTCACCTGCGATGAGGTGAAGGGAGAGCAGCTGCGGTTTCAATCACCGTCATCGAGCTCTGCCGGCGTGGGAGGAGGAGGAGGAAACAAACACGCAGCAGAGATGTGAGGAGTGTGTAGGAGGCGACGGGGCGACCTTCAATAATGTGTTTGGAGCTGCGGGCGTCAGATGGACATGTGTCCTCTAAAACATAATGAAGGGATCCAGCTCCTCTACCTGCTTTATTTAGCAGCAGTTTCCTTTCAGAGAGAGAAAACTGTGACATCAGGTTTGATGCAGGAAGTTCGAACTAAAAGAGAATCAGAAAAACCTTTGATAAAAGTCAGACAGGAACCAACCGTGAAGCAGCAAAACCACACATTATCATTTGAGACTTAAATGCAGTTAAAGTAATAGGGAAATCATATTTAAATGTCAAATAATTCTGGCTTAAACACATATATATATAAATATATTTTTTATCAGACGATATTGTCCAAAAAGTTCGAAAATTTCTATATATATAAAAAAAAAAAAATCCTGTATTAAAATCTGTTTTTTTGTTGTTTTTTTCTTCTCGTTACTTTATGCAGGCCAGTTAGTCATACATCAGCCTGAACACCTAAATATAGCCAATCATATATCAACAGTCATCTGTCAATAATTTTTTTCGGTCATAGCATCTTGATTCATATGTCGCAGCTAATATACGCAACGGTTAATATAAGAATCTTCGCAGATAAGTGGTGACTGTTACAGGTCTATAGTTGAAGAGCGAATTGTTGGCCGTTTCTCAATTCACAAGACACGAGTACGAACTCGTGTTCTCGCCAAGTATGTTCTTGAGAGGAACACAGGAAAGTCTGGACTCTGGGAAAACGCAGCATAAATATGGGTCAGTTGGAATGAAGTGTACTGATGACATCACCACACTCGGCTCGTCCAGAGCTGCACTTCACCTTATTAATAGTTCTAGATAATAAATTCTACCTTTTTTTCCATTTAGCGGGGGAATAATAATGAACACAGTCAGATAGAACATTTTGCAAAGAAATACAGAAAAAAAATCGCCATCAGAGCCAGCGGTCCTTCACACACGGCTATGCAGAGAGAGAGCTGCTAACGTTAGCCCATTCTGCTCTCGGAGCGCTGCTGGTTGCTACGGTCCTCAAGTTCTGAAAAAAAAAATTTTAAGTACGCATTAAATCTGTAAATGGGGCATATAGTGATGCTTTGAAGTATAATGTTCTCGCATCAAATGATCTTACAACATAATTTTATTGAAAGCAGAAAAGAAAACTTTTAACTTAATACTCTTGGCTCCATTAGCGCTCCATAGGAAGGAGATGGAGGAGACTCATCCACGACCTCCGACACTAAACTCTCCTCCTCTTGCATGTTTCCTCTGTCCATAGCGTTCCTTGACAGTGTCGTTTCTAAGTCACCAATTTAGTGCTACTTGGTGCCAATGGAATTTCCCGTTGGGAACCTATTAGCACTAAGTTGCTAACTGGTTAGCAAGATGCTTCCGACAAACCGACCACAACCAAACTTGCTTGCGAACCTTCCGCCACAACAATCCCGCCCCCTTGATAAACGACCAATCACATTCACTTTATGCACTCCTGTAAACTCGGGCACCACTTGGGAGAATTCGGAACGGTTGGAACAGTCGTTGCATTTCCCTACGACTTTAAGCTGCTTCACTTGGCCCCAAGTTTTTGTTTTCTATTTAAAAACCATATTTATGAAGGAAGCTAATTAATCTGGGGGGGCCAGGGGCCCTGAGCAGACACTATGACCGGCCCTGCCCAAATGGGACTAAGGTTTTTGTCTTTGTTTATAGTTCTGCCTCCTAAGTTTTCCCTCCTTCTTCTGCTCCTTCCAGCATTGAGGGCGAGTACGTTCCAGTGGAAGGAGACGAAGTGACCTACAAGCTCTGCCACATCCCTCCTAAACATGAGAAGGTCCAGGCCGTGGAGGTGAACATCGTCCATCTGAAGCCAGGAAGCAAGCATGAGACCTGGGGGGGGCACATCATCACCAGCTGAGCACCTCACTGAGTGTGCGGAGTCAGGGGGGGAGACGACGTCTGCAGAATTTAAAGGGGGGTGATGGATATGATGAGATTCCAGTTTAAATCCCAACCGTCTCATAATCATCTAGTTTTGCAGTGTGAGCAACCGCCGGTTGCCCCCGGCGACTCGCCCAATCCTGGACAGAACCGGGTTTTCTTTGGTAGGATCTGCATCTTGGACTGCAGACATCTTTATTCCTGTTAATCGTCACCGCGGTGCATTTACAGAGTTTAGAGCATAAAGCTGCAGCCTGTCAGTGTTTCCGAGGATGGAAAACTGATCTGGGTTCAGCTCATCTGTGTGCCTCCATTCTTCAGCCTGTAATCTCTACTTGATCATATTGGGAGAAATAAAGGATTTTCAACAGATCTATCCTGTGTATCCTTTTGTTTTCTTTAGAAAGACATATTTATGACTAAATAATATCAGGTAATTGATGCACCTCCATTCATTTTCTAATCTATTCTATGAACATCTTCAAGAAATGAAGATCTGGTCCTGTTCCTCCATCGGGCTGAAAGCATGTTCAGTAGCTTTTATTTGTCCCAGTATGGGCAATTTTTGTGCAGTAGTAGTAAACCTTTCACACACACGTTCACATTTCACAAATAAAAAATAAAAGAAGAAACATAAAATATTTTAAAAAGATAAAAGTAAGTTTAAAAAAATATGTGCGGTGCAGGGGATGAATGAGAGCATAGGCCTATATGCATGCAGCGTCTGCTTTTCCTAGTAGAGTTTAGCAGCTGAACAGCAGAGGGAATAAAGGAGTGTTTGTATCTGTTGGTTTGAGCTGGTGGATGTTTAAAACGGGAACCAGAGGGTAGAAACGAATTTGTTATGTAGGGGATGAGTATAATTGTCCAAGATGTGTCCAGTTTCTGTTATCAGGGGGTCACGGGAGTTCAGCTGCCAAATGCTTTGCTTTCTTTTTCAGACGTATTTTTGGTGCTCTTCATGTCCCATCATCAAAAATGTTTTTTGTTTTTTTTTTTTCCTCCAGATTGTTGCTGCCATGTTACTTTTTTTCATTTTGTTTAAAATCCAATTGACAGCAGTTTTGTTTGATTTGAAGAAGCTGGGTGGGTTGACCTTTAGTTACCCCTCATGGTTTTTATACAAAATAAGAACAAATATTTGACCCCAATTTTGATATCCAGGCTTCTGCCCCCTAAAGCTAATTCCCAGCTCGTTTTTGTCTCTTTAAATAACTTTGTTTTCATAGTAATCGACTCTCAGCCAGAACTTAAACTTGATCATGCTTTAATCTAAGTTGAGTAGAGCAATAGTACACTGCTCAAAAAAACTAAAGGAACACTTTGAAAACACATCAGATCTCAATGGGGCAAAAAAAAGCTGTTTATTTCTACTGATATGGAGTGGTTAATGGGTTAGGAACAAAAGGATGCCACATCATTTGATGGAAATGAAAATTATCAACCTACAGAGGCTGAATTCAAAGATTCCCTAAAAATACAGTGAAAAAATGATGCGGCAGGCTAGTCCATTATGCTGGAATTTCAGTGCAGCAACTCAAAATGGTATCCAGTAATTTGTATGGCCCCCCACGTGCGTGTATGCATGCCTGACAACATCGGGACATGCTCCTAATGAGACGATGGGCGGCGTTTTGGGGTATTTCCTCCCAGATCTGGACCAGGGCATCACTGAGGTCCTGGACAGTCTGAGGTGCAACCTCAACCTTCATTATTTTTTGGCAATGAAGATTGTTTTTAATCTCTTCAATTAATCTGACTCCTGAGGAAGATAAAATAAAACAGAAGTTATATATTTTACACTAATGGTAGGAAAAAGTATAATCAATTTATAAGTTTACACATCTATTTAACTATTGGGTTTTAATGAGAAATAATGATTATTCCTAACAGTAGAAATAGTTCCTTGTTTGTCATACATGGTAAAACAGTTAGTTTTTTCGTCAGGGAAAGCTGCTGCATAAATCTAGGCAGAGAGGCTGAGGAGCTGCTTCCCCCGGGTCACATTTCTGCTCTCCACCTGATCTAGGTGGTTTGGACAGAAGCTGGAAGAGGGAAAATGAAGTCGTCCGTGTCTAACTGGAAAAACCAGCAATTCCCATCAGCAGAGAGCTGAGGGGTTGACCTGTTAGTGGTTTGACAAAGCCAGCTCTGATTCCCCTCCTGGGTTACTGAGGGAGTTAAACAAATTAGAGTTAAAAATAGGATTCAGAGGCTCATCTATGGGTCAGAGGAAAGATGGAGTCCAGGCAGTTTATAGCGATTAAACCTTTTTCTGTTCTCTGATTCTTTGTGTTCATTTATTTCATATGTGAATACATCTATAAACTCAGCTAAAGTTCCTGTTTTCTTGCTTAAACTGCTGTGCTGCCACCTTCTGACCACATTTGACTACTACACCCATTTAAATCCATAAAACTGAAACATTTGAAGGTGGCCTCAGTGGTTAGATTTGTTAATTAATTAGAAAAACAGGGAAAAATTAGTGTTTTACAGTCTAAATAAAACGCAAACAAGAACTTTAGATTCATCTTTAGGGCTCATTTAGCACATCTCTGATGTTGCTATTTTCAAATATCCATTATGTCAACAGCTGTATATTGGTTATTTATTCTTTTATTGTTTAAACACTTTACAGTAAAGTATTTTATTGTTTATCTTTTAACTTCACTATTATGTTATTCTTATACATTTTTCCAAGGTCCACATTTTTTTGACCTTTTTTTCTATAATGTTTTACACTGCAAAAAATCAAAATCTAGATAAGTATTTTTTTCTTAAAATAAGTGCATTTGTTCTTGAATTGAGGAGGTAAAAGAGACATTTTGCCAATGGAACAAGACAAGTTACACTTAAAATAAGAAAACACAATTGCATTGTCTTATTTCAAGTGCATATTATCTAATTTTCTTATTTTAAGAGTAAAATTACTCATTCCATTGGCAAACTATTTCCTTTACTTACTCAAATTAAGGGTGAACACACTTAATTTAAGAAATTTTAAGTTATTTCTAGATCCTTTTTGCAGCGTAGTTGCTGTAAACAGCAGAATTTCCCCATTGTGGGACAATAAAGGGATTTTCTATTCTATTCTAAATAGAAACCTGGTCCCATTAAGGAGCTGATCTTGATCTCAGCTCATTTTCCAGGTTTTAAAGCTTAAATTGTTGATGTTTTTGGACTATTTATTCATTCTGTTTCTTAGACTGAGACAAGTCTAAGTGTTAATGGGAATAAGATCCATTAGAAATTGGATGGAAATGCTTGTAGGTTATAATTCTAACTCTATAGGTACATCAGCTTTATGCTGAAAAATGACTAGAATTAAAACTACCTTTTTTGGCTTCATACAAACAAACCTCAAAATCTCCTAAAATCTAGGAGTTGTCGGTTAAATTCCTCCATGTGACGCATTATTAAGAAAAAAAAAGCAGGCATGGCAGCAAGTTAGAGCTTTAAAAGCAAACAAATCTTCCCACAGGTGAAGTTGGTGCGATTGTGGAGCTAACGCAGCATCCGTGACAGAATGAAGACCGGATCTCCATGAAGCCGGCGTTAAAGCGAGGGATGCACTGATCCAATTCTTATACTTGCAGATCTGAAACCACGGCTCTGTTTGCTTCAGCAAAGGCTTTCATAAACTCATTAAAAGCAATCATGATGTGCATGAAAGTATATTATATATTCAAATATATATATATATATATATATACACATGTATATCCTAAAGGATATTAAAGATTCCTCTGAGGTCAGAAAAAGGAAACCATGTTAACAGGACAAATTCTATCCTGTTAAGAAAGGATTCACCTTTTCATCAAAGACAGATGCTTTCCTGCTGTTCAACATATTTTAATCTATATTATATTTTAATTTAACATGAATTTAGTATAGAAATAGATTAGTTAGATACTGACGGACCCCCTTTTCGCCGCTTTCAATCTAGATTGTTACAATCTCAGACTTTAATGTATTTTATTGTTTTTTTTTTCAGCTTGCCCTGCTTATCCATCAGGGTCACTGTGGATCTGGTTTCTATCTCTAGCAATCTGTGGTTGGATGTATAAAAACGCATGCACACCCTAAAGGGTGATATAAAGAAGCCATATAACCTAACAGTCATCTTTTTGTACTGTGGGAGGAAGCCAGAGTACCCGGAGAGAACCAACAAGGAGAAAATGGAAACTAGATGAAGAAAGACCCAGCTGGGAAATAAACTCATGACCTTCTTGCTGCAAAGCAATAGTGCTACAAACTGGACAGCTCTGCAGCTCCATGGTTTTTATTTTGTGATTGATGAAAAAAAAAAAAAAAAAAGGTACATGAGTGTGGAGTGAAAAACAAAGTTTAGATGGTTTTAAAAATCTGAAAAGTGTGGAGTGCATTTGCATTCAGAACCAGCTTTTGCCTTTATATATGAAGTGATTTCCCCCATTATTGTTGGAAGCATAGATCTTTCTTAGTGAATGAAATAATAGAAATGAAAAAATAATGCAATCCAGAAATGAAACATTGAGAAGCATTTTGATTAAAAAATTTGGGGAAAAAAAAGTAAATTTGTTTTTGACATTTTTTCCAATTAAGTTTTCTTTACAGGTTTTTTTTTTTTTTTTTTTTGCTCCCTTTTCTCTTTTTCAGAGAGAGTTTTAAAAATGGTGGTCTTGAGATCGTGTTTCGTCACCTTCTTAAAATAATTGCCTAAGTCATTTTTTGCAATTTTTCAGGAAACACAAAAAACTGAACCATTTGTTGAATAAATGATATTTACGAACAATTTTAATCAAAAAAGTTGTAACAACAGATGTCTTTTGACATACAAACAGCAAGGTCAGTCAAACATGGAACATGACAGAATTAAATGACTTAGGCAAATTTCTGAACATGCCTTTGTGATCTAGGCAATTTTACAGCACAAACTAACAAAACATAAGGCTGAGGAGGCATGTGCATTTTTTCCACTTCTCCTTCCAGCTCTTCTTTGCTGAGTTTTTGTCTGATGCCTATTAGTGTGGCAAATTGTCAAAGAAGTGATGACACTCGACAGGCATGATGGGTTTCATTGACTGGAGGTCCTGGAACTTTCTCTCTTTGATTGGCAGAGCACATGGAAACAAACTTATCCATACCATTGGCCCATTTGACACCTGCACTCTTTGTGGCAGTTCTTCCCACACAGAGTCTTCTGAAAAGGACAGCTTGAAATGGACCTTGCCGTCACTGCTAAACTGAAGACCCCGCAAGTCATGCACAGTCGGGTCTCCAACTTTTTTGCCTGGTCTGATGCTGAAGAAGTAAGATCCATTCAGCTTCAGGAACTCATCGTGCTTGAGCACTTTCACATAGTAAGGTGATGGCCTGATTCTTGCAGTCTGGAGTACAACGACATAGTCTCTTGGGGTGAAGATATCTGCAACTAATTTTCGTTCAATAGTACTATGCATACTGTCACACTCCATTTGTGTATGACCTGCAAGAAGGTATTTCTGGGTTATTAGCACCCCATATTTCCTTGCAAGCTCAGAGTATGCATTTGCTACACATGTATTGCGATTCTGATAACCGCAACCGTCGCTCCACACTATGATCTCCTTGAGGTCTGGATGGCCTTTGATCACAGCTTCAAAATGATGATACTGAAGATGTGCAAATACCTCGCTACAGAGGTCACCTTCTGATTCATCCCAAACATAGCAGTAGCCTTCCTTTGATCTCAAGTTGAAAAGGGTAAAGTTGTGGACCTGCAGTTTTGTTTTGTAATACAGGCTGCTGGCTTGGGTTTTTGGACACAGTAGCACAGCTTGCAAGTCCATTGTCCAAACGGACTTCTCTTTATCAGCAGAATCCTTGTCCCTAGATTTCTCTTGCCTTGCTTCATCCTTCTTGGTGACATGTGCGTTGTATGCAGCCTTACTGATATTTCCATGTTTGAATGAAACACAAACATCACACTGATCTTTTCTTGGAATAAATACGGAGTAGTTCTCCTCATGGAACACAGCTGTGAAATATTGGATTCCAACAGCTCTCACTCCAGCAGTTGCAGCTGCCTGTCCATATTCACGATGTAGTTGGGAGATGGTTGTGCCTTGGTAAAGGAACTTCTTGTCTTTGTAGGTAGCTGTGCTTCTGCAGTAGTGTGAGTCAACACTGGGCAGGTCCCTCAACCAGTTCTTAAGGAAATCCTTGACATCAGTTTCAACCTTTCTGTGCCTGCCACTTTTGGGTCCAGATTTTGATGGCACTTCTGCTTGTTTTTCAGGGTTGATGGGGTCATCCAGCCATTTTGTAATGGTTCTTTCAGGGAGACCAATTGTAGAAGAAAAAAGTGCCTTGCACACTTTAACTCTTGTTCCATCTTCAAGCTTCAGTTGGTAGGTAAATGATGAATTGCGTCGGGATCCCTCCGTAACTTTTTTTTGCTTTATGCTAGTCTTTGTGACCAAAGTGGTGACGTATAACCGACGTTCTTCCCAGGTGTTCATTGCCCAAATCTTGTCAAATACCCACTGCCGCTGCTCTTCTGTAAGGACTTGGCAGTCTCGAGTTGAGACTCGCTGACAGAACTTGGAGTTGCAGGGAGGACCCATAGTCTTTGCACTTATTTCTTTGCCACTTTTGCTCTTGTATGAAATTCCTTTTAGACGTTTCTGCTTGGATTCATTTTGCTTCCATGTTCTTGGACTGAGGTGTTTATTTCTTTTCTTTTTGCCTACATTTTTTAATTCAACATCCTCATCCTGCTGTTCTAAAGTTGTTGCCACCATAGATAGGCTGTTTTCATCTTCAGGAGAAGAGGACTCATCACAGGTTGGGGTATAGTCCGGATCTTGAATGACATCATCACCATCATCGCCATCATCATTTGATATTGTGTCTTCTTGGTGTGGATGTGTCTGCTTGGCATCTTTAACTTTATCCATGGGAGCAGATGGTGCATCATTATCAACATACTGCATCATCTCTTTATTGATGGTCTCATTGTCATTCTCAGTAGATGAGGACAGACTGGTGTCATCAATATCAAGTGCATCTCCTACCAAAATGGGAAAAAAAAATATTCAAATCTTTCAAAAATGTGTGATTATTCTGACAAACATGAATTGCCTTTGAGGTCAATTGTATTTAAGATACATTGTGGATTCCCAAAATGGTTTGCAAGTTGCCTCTAGATACAGCAACACAGGCACACTATAACACCAGTCAAATCATTTACGATTACTTATGTTCATCTGAAATTTTCATTAGTTAAAATCAATCGAGTAAAGAGGGTCCTTTGTGAATTTTTTCTAGACTGTAGATTACATTACAGAATTGAAAACTTTCTTAGTTAGATGACTCTGGAGTCTTTCCACTGTGCTTTTTAGCTAACTTACATCCATCCATCCATCCATCCATCCATCCATCCATCTATTATCGATACCGCTTATTCCTCATCAGGGTCATGGTTAATGCTGGAGGCAATCTCAGCTGGCTTCGGGCAAAGGCAGGGCATACCCTGGACAGGCCGCCAGTCTAACACAGAGCATTTTTAGCTAGCTTCCTAAACTAAAATTTTCACAAAAGATCACATTTTATGCAATTTTGATAGCCTAGTGTATATTATAGTAAACATCTTCACTTACCAACATGGGAAGAGTCCAGAATCTTGGAAATAGCTTCAGCAGCTGTGTAGAATTTTCGTCTCCTAGAATCATCCGCCATTTTGAAAAACTTCTAAAATTGCCTAAGTCAATTTGTCTGGTGACTTAAGCAAAAATAAAACTGCCTAAGTCACACTCTTGACATAGGCAATTATACAAAAGGGGTAGAATGGCATGATCTGTTTAATTGAGGATGTAGGCAATTTACCAGAGGTGGCCAGCATCATGAAGAGATGATTTAGGCAAAAAAATCATTTTTGAAAAAAAATGACTTAGGCAATTATTTTAAGAAGGTGACGGTTTTCCAGCTCATGAACGGCATCTTGTGTGGAATGTGGGTGAGAGCGCACAGCTGTGCTGATGGGCGGAGTTAAAATCCAGTATTACCTGAGCCAGTCTAACTATTAGTAATAAGACACATCCTGATTGTCAAACTGCACCAACTGCACCTTTTATGCTCGTGTCTTTTACACCAAAAACATGTTTAAAAAAGTTTTGTAGAACGGAGAACCGGACTGAACTGAACTTAACCTTCCTGGAGTTCTGACTTTTGTATTTGAATATTTGGGAGCAAATCTGAATATCAGAGACCTGTTGGTGTCCCACACCTTACAGGGACTTTGTCTGCAAATTGGAACCCAAAACAGTGGCCTGTCAAAGTATTCAACACCCCCTATTTTGATGTTTTCACAGCCTGGAATTCAACTGGAACATACTATTACTTAGAAGATTGAAGCAAACAAGATGGAATGACATAATACTGCAGAAAAGCCCCCAGAGGGAAAACTTCTGGAATCACAGCTGGAATTCTCTTTACCCTTTACAGACAAGCTGCTCCAGCTCCTTCATGTTTGATGGTTTATGGAGCCTAGGCAGAAGTTCAACTAAATAAACTAATCGCTCTCCTACATCCACCTGCGACACAGGTGGACAGCTTTGATCCACGCCTCCACGAAAGCCAATCGGCATCCAAAGTTCATCTTAAAAGGCCTCCGGTCTGCAACTTGTCTGCTTCTGTGTGCAGGCGGTGGTTGCGCAGTGAGATTTCATTCATATGACCCCGTTTCATCCCACCTCCAACTCCTCCTTTTTGTTAATAAACTCTTATAATTTGAACAGAAGTTGTGGTGAATTTATTCCATGTATGTGCAGAATTAACAGTTTGACCATGATTAGAGCTTGAATCCCTCTTTGATTTATTGTTCTAAACAGTATATTACAGCCAAAATAATATCTGATTAAATAAGATATTTACCACCCCTACCTGGGAGGGCAATAAACATCTTAAAGTATCAGAAAATATGAATTCCCAGCTGGATGGGAATTGAATATAAAATCCCAACACAGCACAGTGGCTGGTATTCAGACAGACACACTCAAAACATTTTATCTCACAGAATAGGCCAAGGAAAAATATGATTCCACATCCTGTACCCATAAGAACCATCCCACAGCTTCTGTTGCTGTGTTTTCCCTTTCTTTAAATGTAGTATGTTTAATATATTCCTGTAAAAATCCCCTTTCAGTTCTGATTGCTGCATAGTCATTAAGTTGGGCTTTGCTTTGTAGCTTCTCCATTTTTTTAAATAACTTTTCATAATCTTTCCCTGTCAAATGTGGGAAATTGTTTATTTTTTTGGGCTTAGAGACAGAAGTGAAAAATATCTGCACAGATCGGGATCTGCTCCTCCTGCATCGCAGCAATCTTTCTATACGCACTGCAGTCAGTGATGTGGGAAAAAATCAGATCAGAGATTTAAACTAAACAAAGTTTTATTTTTTCTGTTTAATTATTATTCAGCAGATAACTAAAATAAATGTATTATTTTAGTAGCTTTGATACTATTTTAGAGCAATATCCTGAGCTTTAAACTGAACCTGTGTGACCGTACATGTCAGCATTTCCATGAGGAAATTTAGATCTGGATCTGGAACTGCAGCAAAAAGTGATGACTCAGGAAAGCAGAACAGAAATGCACTAACAATGGATTCATTTAAAGGAAGACCTGTAAAAATGATCCTTAACTATCAGCCTATTTTTAGGCCGAGACAAGAATGTGTCATTTAAAACGAAATGAGCAGCCATCAATAAGTTAAAATCTTTGGACATCTTTTATGTCCTTTTAAACGATCAATCTAATGAGGTACTCAGCCTTTTGTTTGGCTGCTGAGAGACCATCACAGAGCCAGCTGGTCTGCTTTGGCTCATTGCCTTGACTTCAGATCACACGAACAGCATCCCTCTGCAGAGTGGGTCTGCCTTAGGATGCCTTCTGTTCAGCTTTGCCTGCATGTTTGGACTCCTCATCCATTCCAATCTGCTGCAGCAGGCTAACAGCATTTAGCAGCATCTGATATACACTCACCGGCCACTTTATTAGGTACACCTGTCCGACTGCTCATTAACACTTAATTTCTAAGCAGCCAATCACATGGCAGCAACTCAGTGCATTTATGCATGTAGACATGGTCAAGACAATCTCCTGCAGTTGAAACCGAGCATCAGTATGGGGAAGAAAGGTGATTTGAGTGACTTTGAACGTGGCATGATTGTTGGTGCCAGAGGAGCTGGTCTGAGTATTTCACAAACTGCTGATCTACTGGGATTTTCACGCACAACCATCTCTAGGGTTTACAGAGAATGGTCCGAAAAAGAAAAAACATCCAGTGAGCGGCAGTTCTGTGGGTGGAAATGCCGTGTTGATGCCAGAGGTCAGAGGAGAATGGCCAGACTGGTTCGAGCTGATAGAAGGGCAACAGTGACTCAAATAACCACCCGTTACAACCAAGGTGGGCAGAAGAGCATCTCTGAACGCACAGTACGTCGAACTTTGAGGCAGATGGGCTACAGCAGCAGAAGACCACAACGGGTGCCACTCCTTTCAGCTAAGAACAGGAAACTGAGGCTACAATTTGCACAAGCTCATCGAAATTGGACAATAGAAGATTGGAAAAACGTTGCCTGGTCTGATGAGTCTCGATTTCTGCTGCGACATTCGGATGGTAGGGTCAGAATTTGGCGTCTACAACATGAAAGCATGGATCCATCCTGCCTTGTATCAACGGTTCAGGCTGGTGGTGGTGATGTCATGGTGTGAGGAATATTTTCTTGGCACTCTTTGGGCCCCTTGGTACCAATTGAGCATTGTTGCAACGCCACAGCCTACCTGAGTATTGTTGCTGACCATGTCCATCCCTTTATGGCCACAATGTACCCAACTTCTGATGGCTACTTTCAGCAGGATAATGTGCCATGTCATAAAGCTGGAATCATCTCAGACTGGTTTCTTGAACATGACAATGAGTTCACTGTACTCAAATGGCCTCCACAGTTACCAGATCTCAATCCAATAGAGCATCTTTGGGATGTGGTGGAACGGGAGATTCACATCATGGATGTGCCGCCGACAAATCTGCAGCAAATGTGTGATGCCATCATGTCAATATGGACCAAACTCTCTGAGGAATGCTTCCAGCACCTTGTTGAATCTATGCCACGAAGAATTGAGGCAGTTCTGAAGGCAAAAGGGGGTCCAATCCGTTACTAGCATGGCATACCTAATAAAGTGGCCGGGGAGTGTATTTGGCCAGCAGATGTCGCAGAAGCACTGCTGCAGCTTTAATAACAAACCCGGCTTTAGATCCATCTGTTATCTGTTCCAGAACAATAAAAGGTCAGGCAGCTACCAGAACATCTAAACATGGCTGCTGATGTCTGAAGCCAACTTGCTTTGCTTTTAGTTTAACTTTAGAAAATCATTGAATACAACTTTTAGACTGGTTACTATACTGTACTTTTTTTTTGCATCAATTTGGATGTAAACCTGGCTCTGCATTAGAATTAGAAAGATTCCAACTCTCCAAAAAAAGCTTAAATGTTGCATTTTCTAATTATTAATAAGCTTCAAATCTCTAAATCTTGTTCTTATTAGTTTGATTCTCTGGTCAGTGGTGAACTTAGACATTTTAGGCCCCTGAGCACAATTTTTTAAAAGGCCCCTTTTTTACAAAAGTGTGATTTACGAAAATAAAAACAGACAAAAACAAGTTAAAGGCAAAGCAAGCGTTTTTCTATTGCATGTTTCAGTAGCAGGTGCTCAACGGGAGAAAAGAAAACAAAAGTATGTTTAGGGGCATAAAGCCAACACAATAAGTTAAAGAAAATCAAAAGTGACGCTTTATTTAAAAAAAATAGATAAAATTATTGATATTTCATTAAAATAAAAATTATAAAGAAATTGGAATACAATTTAGAGGAAATAATGACAGTTTTTTGTTATATTTTGATTGCTAAGTCATCAAATAATTTTAAGGCAGGATCTTATTAATTAGTACCTCCTAATTAAGAGCAGAGCATGTGAACGGAGCAGAACGCCGCGCTCTCCCTGCTCAGGAGGATGTTCACTCATTCATTCCACCACTCAAAGCTGTGGCAGGACGTTCCGCTCAAAATCTGCAATCATGTTAATTTTCCTGCTGCTCCGGTGAACATGCAACTGTTTCAACCGTTGGCGTGGTGCCCGACTTTACACGAGTGCATAAAGTGAATGTGATTGGTCGTTTATCAAGGAGGCGGGATTGTTGTGGCAGAAGGTTAGGAAAGAAGTTTAGTTGTGGCCGGTTTGTCAGAAGCATCTTGCTAACCAGTTAGCAACTTGCTGCTAGTAGGTTCCCAATGGGAAATTCCATTGGGACCAAGTAGCACTAAATTGGTGACTTAGAAACGACACTGTCAAGGAACGCTATGGACAGAGGAAACATGCAAGAGGAGGAGAGTTTAGTGTCGGAGGTTGTGGATGAGTCTCCTCCGTCATGCATTTTTTATTTAGAGGAGGAAAGCAGGGATGAAGATGTTGTTGAAGAGGACGCCAGGGCGACAGAAGCTTGGTTTGGTGTAGAAGGCTTCCAGCCGTACATGTTTGAGTCCTTGCCTCGCAACGCTGTCAGTTCTGTTAGCTCTACGCCTGCTGAAGACACAGACGTCCATCCCCGTGAACACTGGGACGGAACTCAATGGGAAAGGAAATGATTCTAATTTCAACCGTTGCGTATATTAGCAACTACATATGAATCAAGATGCTATGACCGAAAAAATTTGATTGACAGATGACCGTTGATATTTGATTGGCTGAATTTAGGTGTTCAGGCTGACGTATAACTAACTGGCCTGCATAAGATAATGGGAAAAAAACAACAGGATTTTTTTTTTTTTACTATAAATTTTCTAACTTTTGGGACAATATGGTCTGATCAAGAGTACATTTATATACATGTTTAAGCCAAAATGATTTGAAATTTCCATAGGATTTCCCTACGACTTTAACTAAGAGAAAGAGAGAGGCTGGTAAAAAGTAGATTTTCAATAATGTAATTTTGGATTTATATAATAAAGTAGAGAAAGTTTCTTTTTTTTAGAAGGGTGGGGGAGTAATGAACTTTGGGAATTCAACTATTTTTGACCGGCCCTGGTGCCTCACTATCTTTACCATGATGGGCCCCCATCTGGGCCCTTCTAAAAGCTGGGGGCGCCCCTGATAAGAAAGGATAAGGGGGGGGGGGGGGGGGGGGGGGGATGGAGGAAAACAGATGATGAGCGAAAAGAGGAGGAGGAGGAGCAGCGAGGAGGCAGGCTCTCAGAGGAGAATCAGCGACAGCAGCAGGACAATGGGCTGCCTCCGATCATAACGGCCACCGCTTCCACTGACCGGATTAGCAGGTATGGCTGCCGGGGGACCGGCTCAGCTGGGGGCTCCGCGGTTTGCTGCTGTTTCTCCCGCTTTAACAGCTTCTGTTTGTCAGCGGCAGAGGGGGGGGGTGATGGGGGGTGCAGGAAGGAAGCAGCGGCTCAGCAGCAGACACCCAGCGGGGCCTGCTGACCGGCTGGCTCCGGCTCCGCAACCAGCCGGTGACAACGATTTATTCAGCTGGGAACAAAACCCGGCCGTTTTCGAACCGGCAGGACCCGAAACGACGCGACAGAAATCACAGCGGGACGACACATCCGGAACATCCCCGCCGCTCGCCTCTAGACAGGCGCCCCGCCGAACCGCCTTAGAAAAACACGGAAATTAAGCTTTTTCGCTTCCCCTGCGGAGAAAATCACCTCTGAGAACCAGAGAAATATCAATATTTATCCACTAGTATCCCAGGAGTAATTCGGCTGAAAAAATTTGCATTTATTTTGGACTCCAAATCGAAATAATACAATAAAGTAAATAAATATTGCATCCTTGCATATAATACGACACAGTAAAGAAGCTCTAACTGTTTGTGTTAAATATAAATGCAGAAAAAGCAGGGGGAAAAATCAACAAATTTCTGTTTTGCTGCTGTTTTCCAGCAGGAGTTTGACAAACAAAGCCCCAGCAGCTCAGACTGAAGTCCCGCTCCAGTCCAGGCCGGACTGTCTCCTGCACAGATTGCGGGGATTGTTGCGGGAATAGACGGACTCATTGTGTTTACTATAATGCGCCTTCTGTTGGACGCTGCGTGTTGGTGACGCACGCAGACGTGCGGGGATGGGGAGCTGCTGCGCGGGCATCAGGAAACTAAACTCACCGCATATCTTTCTTTCTTTTTTGCTGCAAACAGACAGATGTGACCAGAGTTTGTGTGTTTTTGGGGGGATAGAGATGAAGCATGTCTGCAGAACAGGAGGAAAAGATGATGCGTTGAACTGATTTGAACCAACTGCGCAAAGCATCTTTCCTGCAGCTGATTTTTTTTGGATGATATGAGAAAATATTTGAATCCAGGGATTTAGATTAGAGAAGTCACCAGAGCAGAAAGAAGTGATTAAAGGGAAAGTGCCGGGACAGAGGATGAGCTAAATCTTTTGCAGCAGATTTTGTGGCATGTAATAAACTGGGATAATCACATAATCAGAGCCAGCCCCAGGTATAAGAGAACTAAGTCGTTGCTTAAAACTAGGGTGGCCAGCTGCTCAGGAAGAAAAGCAGCTATGAGCTGATCTAAATGGTGTTAAAAGAGGTAACAGACACATTTGCATAACTGACTAAAGCTGTGGGTCTGAAATAGATGCCGTAGGAGAGAGGAATGACACCATGGGAGGGAAGTAAAACAGCAAAACAGCTCGGTTTGTACTCTAAAGGGCTGATTAGACTTCTGCAGCTGCACAGATCAAATGTCGTCCGGTCTCGAACCAGTTTTGCTGGTATCCTTCTGCATCGTCGGTTTGGAATTTCTAAGGACGGACAGCAGTTTCCCGCCAAAGCGCAGAACTTCGGTGGATGGTCACGAGAACTTCGGCGTTGCCGGTTGGAAGTGTTTATCTTCCAAAACAACAATGGCGCGTCTTGAAGTTATCACAGTCAGGGAGATGGATCTAGAGTTGCTGGACATCGAAGAGGAACAGGTTCTGTTAATGGAGTTGGCAAAAACACAAAGGAGGATGTGTAGGTGGTCTGTACGCCCCTTGAATCCGACCACGGATGAGACTGGGGAGCTTAGACCCGGCACCGAATCGAGAAGGACGACCACTCAGACAGCTGGAAAATCACAGCTGCTTCTGTCTGCGCACTTCCGCTTGAGATCTGCGCTGGTTTGTGACCATCCAAGGCGTAGTCAGGATTTTTGAGGTGTGCAATGACGGTTGCAGAACCTCTGCGTGGGGGGCGTGGTTGTGCACAGAGACAGATTTGACGGTGGCAGAGGCTATGCATCAGAAGCATCAATTGGCCTTAAGGGAACTAAGTAGCTGCTTAAAACTAGTGTGGCCAGCTGCTCTGGAAGAAAAGCAGCTAAATGGTGTTAAGAGGTAACAGCCACATTTGTATACTAAAGGGCAGATTAGACATCTGCAACCGCACACATCAAATGTCACCTGGATCTGGTCGCGAACCCGTTTTGCTGGTATGCTTTAGCACGTCTGTCTGGAAATTCTTCTGACGGACAGCAGTTTCCCGCCAAAGCTCTAAGGGGAGCCTATTCAAGAACGCGCAAGAACTTCGGCGTATGGTCACGAGAACTTCGTTTTTGCCGAGACCTTGGTATCTTTATATGATTTGTCTGAGGCACCGTACAAGTGATATAACTTCTACTTCTGAACCTCCTGGATTAACCTTTCGTCGTAGTTGTTCCTCGGTTTTTAAAAATGGCGCACCCGGCACCAAATCGAGAAGGACGACCACACAGACAGCCTGAAAGGCAAACCAAGGACCAATCACAGCTGCTTTTTGTCTGAGCACTTCCGCTTCCGTACAGAGACAGATTTGACGGTTACAGAGGCTATGTGTCAGAAGCATAAATTGGCCTTTAAACTGTTATTATTATCTGTATCGGTCTAGGGCTGCACAGTGGCGCTGGGTAGCACCGCTGCCTTGCAGCAAGAAGGTTCCAAGTTTGATTCCTGACAATGGGTCTTTCTGCATGGAGTTTGCATCTTCTCCCTGAGCATTCATGGGTTCTTTCCAGGTACTCCGGCTTACTCCTACAGTCCAAAAACATGACTGTTAGGTTAATTGGCTTCTCTAAAATTCTCCTTAGGTGTGAGTGCGTGAATGGTTACCCTGTGATGGACTGGCGACCTGTCCAGGGGGAAACCCGCCTCTCACCCGTAGACAGCTGGAGATGGGCACCAGCACTCCTCGTGACCCCGCTTGGGATAAGTGTGACAGAAAATGGATGGATTGATGTATCGGTCTATCTCCAGTGGGATCGGCAACTCTTGTTTTTGTCCCCACACCTGGTGACATGTTGCAAACATCCTGTGGTCAGGATACAAATGTCTGGTAGCTCTATAAGGATGGTCTGGTTTTCAAGACTACATCTATCCCAGAGATAAACCAGAGAAAGTCCTGGAAGGAAGGGAATTTTATGGTTTATAGAGCACAAAGTAAAACAGGTTCATTTTTTTTAAAGTGGTTTATAGAATTCAATTTTTTGTCATTCCACTGTCATAAGTACAGAGCAACGAAATTAATTCTCAGCATTTAACCTATTCCCTTGGGAATGGCCCAGGGAGCAGTGTGGGGTTAAGGGTCTTCCTCAGGGACCCAGAGCGGCAGTCGAACTCACAACCTCAGGATTCAAAGCCCTATGCCCTAACCACTAGGCCGCCACGAGCTTTGGTTAATGGTCGTAAAGTTGTTCTCAGCTTGATTGCCCTGTGTTGCCCTTTAATGGACCATGTACATTACAAAGGAAATTAGTTGATTATTTCGATTAGTTAGATTAAAAGTAATTTTTTAAAAGTTAATAATTAACCCCAGATCATTTTGCCAATGTGAAACGTCCCCGCATTAATAAGAAAGAAAAACTTAGAATTAGTTTTTGCTCAAAGTGTGAAACACCAGCAGTAAAACCTGAAAGGTTGTCCCTGGCAACCACAGCTAAGGTGTGAGCTGCTGCCTCATGGTTAAGAGGTTCCCCTTGAAGGTGCGCCTGACTATAACATTAGTGCTGCCGCTAAATTTGCTCAATCTGGATAGAAATTTAATTCTTGCTCTAATACTGACCCCCTTATTTATTTGATTTTGTATCACTTAAACTGTGTCACAAGTTTCATTTGGATCATATCAACTTATTGGCAATTCTTCCTGGTGACATGCTGCAGTCATCATGTGGTTTGCTCCATCCAGAGAGAGAAACTAGAGAAAGTCCTCCAGGGAAGGGAATTTCACGGCTTTAATGACCACAAAGTAGAACAGGGTCCCCTCCTCCACCTGTTGCTGTGCACTGCTGTCAGCTGGCTGAAAGAAACCTACTACACTTTTCTTTCGCTTTAAAAAAAACAAATTTTTTTAGATTTTTTAAAATTTGGTGAATCAGGATGGAAACTTAATTTTTGCTTCAAAACTGAGCCCTTATTTTTATTATTATTGGTTTTTTTTTATCATTCAAACACTTTGAGGAGAACAGTAAAACATTCACATTTATTTAAGTTTCATTTGGATCAACTTAGAGTAAAGAAGTTTCATTTAACTGGCGGTTAATAAATTTTAATTTTGGAGCAAAAATTTAAGTTTGTATCTCCTCAAGGATTACACTGGAGAAACAATACAGAAATAAGTAAAAATCTCTTAAATTAAGTGTATTTTTTCTTAATTTGAGTAGGTAAATATGATAAAGTTTGCCAATGGAATGAGTATTTTTACTCTTAAAATAAGATAATTAGATAATATGCACTTGAAATAAGACAATGCAACTAGTTTTTCAGATTTTAAATCTAAATTGTCTCGTTCCATTGGCAAAATGTCTCTTTTACCTCCTCAATCTGAGAATAAATCACTTATTTTACGAACAAATAACTTTTTTCCGTATGTATTTGTATTCACGTAAAAACAACAAATGCAAGAACTGTTTAAAACAGTGACAGAAGAATAAATGTCTTAAAAACTAATACAACAAGGTTGCATGTCAAACCTTTCCTTGACAGTGAATGTATTTTTATAGTCTAGTTCTATTTTAGAGCGGTGGAATTGGCTCCAAACAAATCCTGAAACGAACGCGGCCTATAAAAGTCTCCATCTTTAAAAGGGAGAAACCTAACGATGCAGGCAGGAGCGATCATCCAGGCTGAATAGCAGGAAGCAGCTCCAAACCGGCGGGGACTAGGAACCCAGCAGGAGGCAAATGAGTTGTTCCAGTGAGAGCAGTGCGGCTGCAGTTTGTTGTTTCTTTCCTCACCGATCGAGAAGAGATGCTCAGAGGTGGAGGCACTGGACTCAGCTTTTTATTCCTCACTTCAGACAGGAGCCACCGGCTTCATGTTAACAATAACAGGAAGGAGGCGAGTAGCTGTGCAATAGCTCATGCTTTTTTGTGGTTCTCTAGGCCTCTATAGAGATTATTTGTGTCACATCATGTTTGTTCCACATGATCAGTATGTGAGAATCTATTACCGGTATCTGGGAAGAAAGTGTCACAAGACAGTGGTTGCAGAGTGGATGTTTGTCAGCAGTGTCATCAGGAGCTGCTGTGGGACCAGAAAGTACTGCTAACTCTCTGTCCTTTTCCTCACATTACCTCAATGTTTACAATGGGCTGCCACACAGACATGATTGTCCTTATTTATAGTTCTGCTAATTATTTACAGAGCTATAATTATTGCAAATAAGCTGCAAATGATTTTAAAATTGGCCCTCAGACCTTCGCAGGAATTTTGATAGATAAGCATGAACAGGAGTAAAGAACAGGGCTGTTTCCCCCCCAGGTCTAAAACTGGTGGTGAAGTGGAGATAGATGGAGTTGGTCAGTCTGTAGACTGCTGGTTAGCGAGACGGTCTGCTGAGCTTTATGGGGAGATCCAGTGGATTGCATGAGCTGATTCTAGTGCTTCACTCAGGGACCTGGAATATGGAAGTCCAACTTTAATAACAGAGGTTGAGAGAACCTGTCCTTGATGAGCAAGCATGAAGCGACAGTGGAGAGGAAAAACTCCTCATTGGAAAGAAACCTCTGGCAGAAACAGACTTGGCATGGCGATCTTCTGCCAGAGCGGTTGAAATGAGACGCGGAATGCAGTAGGGGTGGGCGATATGACGATTTAAGACTGTGTTACGATCTACACCTCTGACGATCTGTCATTATTAAGAGGTCGTTTTATCAGGATTCACAAAACTGCAGTGCTGCTGTATTTCTGCCACTGACCACATTTACATGCATCATCACAGCTAGAATAAAATCCGAGGGTTTGACGTCCGTCCGTTAGTTTAAAAATCAGTTAGAATCTATTGTTTAATGTAATATATTTTTTGAAACTTAAGTTAGTTTCTGTGTGCTTTCTTTCTTCTTTTACTTTATTAGACCAGTCAAGATTTTAAAGTAATAAAACTGCACTTACTTGAAAAAAGTAACTAATTTGTAATTGTTTTACTCAGGAGTTATTGTATTTTTATACTCTTTTGTGTGTTTACAATATAGAAAAAAAAAAAAAAAGTTTGTTAGCACTGCTTTGATTCTCTAATTTTAATAAACTTGTTCATTTATTTAATTTTTCTCTCCTTTGCATGTAACTGAAGTTATGTTGGTCGTATCTAAAAAAAATGTGATAAAATTACAATAATATAATCAAAAAATCACGATATTTTATTTTTGCCATATCGCCCAGCCCTAGAATTCAGTAAGAGTCCGGGAGGAATGAAACTCTGATGAAGCTTTGGCGACGATGGTGGAGGAAGGGGTGGAAGTGGGTTGAAACGGGGTCATCTGAATGAAAGTCTGATACAACACGACCACTGCCTGCGCACAAGAGCAGACAAGTTGCGGATCGGAGGCCTTTCAAGATGAACTTTGGATGCCGATTGGCTTTAGTGGAGGTGTGGGTCAAAGCTGATTGGCTGTGTCGCAGGTGGATGAAGGAGAACAATCAGTTTCTTCAGTTGAACTTCTGCCTAGGCTCCATATTGTAAATATTATAAACAGGAGTAAAAATGTCCCACTTTTTTCAGACATTTTTTTAATTATTCACACTGATACTATATGATACTATAACATATTTTTTTTTAGTTTTTTGATATATAGACTCAATAATAGACTCAAAATGGTTATTTTAAATGCCTTAAGCATTCCACTTGTAACAGAATAATGCACATGCAATATTAGGCTTGTATATGACATTAAAACTAGATTGCTCCAGTTTTGTGAAGGACATCATCATGTATGTGTCTACAAAGATATTTATTTTTAGCTGGGCTATCTGCTGTGGAAGACAGACTCTCCTTTTGTTTTTCCACCACACATGTCGCTATGATTTGCAAAGGGAACGTTTTCCAGTCAGTCAAATATTTGTCAGATGAATTACCTGTTGGTGAATTACTATTGGGTTAAATTTTAACATGGACTGTAAATCTAAATATGTAAAAATATGTAAAAAGCCTCTACAGCAAAAACAAAAAACAAAAAAAAAAAACAGAAAAGCAACAATTTTGCCCATTGTAGCAAAAGGAAAGAAATATATCCAACATTACCCTAAAAAAAATATTTTTTCTTGTGCACGTGTGGCTTGTTTCTTCCACATATGGTATCTGTTTTGTTCATAAAAATGCCATAAATTTCCCATGTGAATCCAGGGGGAGCATTTTGGTCATTTATTCCATGTTTCACTGAACTTCTAAATACATGTTTAAATTGTAATTGCATATTTCTCACATATTCATATAAAATATAACAAAAGCAAATTAGTTAAAACATTAGTAACAAAAGAAAAAGTATTTTAAAATCTAATATAATAAGATTGCCTGTTAATCTTTTGCTTGACACTACATTGCTAATAGCTGCTGTATGGTTAAGGCACTTAACTGGCTAGTTTGCTTTTCTAATTCACCGTGTCTGTTTCCAAAGGGAAATATATGATGTCTGGTAATAATTGTGCTTAGCAGTGTGATGAATCTGGACGTCTCGTTGTTTCCTGCGTCGATAAGCCCTGATTAGACTATCGCTGTGAAGTAAATTCACCAAAGGCTGCCTTCTTCGTTGGACTCCAGTCCTTGAGGGCCGTTGTCCTGACGCGTTCAGTTATGTCCTTGCTTCTACATTCCTGATTCCAATATTTAGATGATTGCCAGGACTCCAGAGAACCTGCATAAGGAGGGATTTATTCAATGGTTTGATACAGGTGCACTGGAACAAAGACACATCTTAAAGGTGCAAGACACTGGTACTTAAGGAGTTTCACATCCTTGATCTTCTTATTATCGATTTTAAGCAAAGATGCTTCTAAAAACTCATTGGTTTCTAAGAGCAGAAGGTAGCTTATGGTTGAAATGAACTCTCTGCATTTAACCCATCCCCTTGGGGAGCAGCGGGCTGCCGTTGTGCAGTGCCCATGGAGCAGTGTGGGCAGTGTTGGGAAAGTTCTTTTTCTACGTGAACTAGTTCAAAGTTCAGTTTACACATCATAAAATGAACTAGTTCAGTTCATAGTTCATAATTCAAAATTTTGAACTAAGTTCACAGTTCCAAAAAATGAACTAGTTCATAGTTCTTTTTTTTTTCATATATTGCTCAATTACTCCATAGCCTCCTGTAGAACCACAGACAGTAATTATTTTATCAGTTGTAACACTGAAACTGAGCGTCAGATTTCATCTTCATATCCAGTTTTGAATCCTTATCCAACCAGGGTTTACATTAGCATTGAGGGGACAGCATTTCCTCATTGTTGCTTTAATGCTTTGTTGCTGTCCATTCACTTCACACTAGTAGCAGCTGCAGCTTTCACCCCTACAGTATATTCTCAAAAACATCAGGAAAAATGTGCTGCTTGAATGGTCTTTTTTATAAGGAATTATTAAAAGAAAAACAGGAAAGTAGTCTTTAAGGTGCAAATGTTTTTTTTTTATTTTAATATTTTTTTCAATTTGAAATTTAATTTCAGTACATACTAAAAAGGAATACTGGAATCCTGGAAATTATACCAGGCAGGTTTACATGAATAGTAAATCCTCAAAAACATTTTACTAACACAAACTGAGGGACCAGGCTGAGGTAGGAATTTAAGGTTACTGAAGTGCGGATTTTTTTTACTGAAAGCCGGCGGGCAAAGTTTGCAGAGAAATGTAAGATTGTTGCCATCAACCTCACGGACCACCTGGTCATAAAACTGTTTTAAGTGATCATACTGCTGCTTTGTCGCCTCCACGGTCGCCTCCATGCTGCTGTGGCTTCCACGCTGCATTTTGTTTTGATGACGCACGCAGCTTTAGGCTACGACACTGGTAGCTGGTGTTGCCAGATTGGGTGTTTTCCCCGCTACATATTAAGGCCTGTTTACGGTGTGATTTAGCCGGGGTTTCGCCTGGAGGGCTCTATAGAAATTTGGCAACCTATTGAACGGAGTTGAATTGAGAGAGCGCGCCGTTCACAGACACCAGAATGAACGAGTTCCCAATAACGTTCATCAGGCAGTAATACAGTACGTTCAGTTCACGTTCGCCCAAAATATGAACGAGTTCATGAACTTTCGTTCAATGAACGCGTTCAGACACAGCACTGAGTGTGTTAAGGGTCTTTGCTCAGGCACCCAGAGTGGCAGTCTGTGGGAGTGGGGCTTGAAGTCAGAACCTCAGGATTCCAAGTGCAATGCCCTAACCACTAGTCTGACACTCTCCAAAGCAGGCATTAGCGTAAAGGGTCTTGCCTAAAAACCCATACTGGCAGCTCATCCACCGAGCCGGGATGGGAACCCTCCCGTTTGCAGGACGGATGACTTACCTCTGGAGGTAGCCGGCCGCTCCACACGTGCAAACATACGTCCTAAAGTGACATATGTTTGAAGAAACAGCTCTGCACGCGATAAGGAGAGAATCTACAGGTGCATAGAAGGCAGGACAGCGAAGAGAAGGAGCATGAAGTCACAGTTGTGACATATTGGGGGCCTCATTTTGTTAAATCCGCATGTATACAATGTGTTTGTGAGTTTTAAATAAAACTCAGCATTTATAACACAGTTTTTTGGCAGATATCTGACTTGATGTCATCTATTTACAGGAGGGGAATGTGAACCAGCGGCAGGATGTGGCCCCCTTTATCCCTGTTGATCTGTTCTTCACCAGGCGGGTTTTGACGCACCAAAAATGATTAAGACTCAGCCCCCGTCGGCCACGGGGGGGAATGGGACCTCTGGTGGGAACAACGGGGGCTCCAATCTGCGGAGTGCCTCGCCTCACCGCAATGCCTACGAGGCGGGGCTGGCGGCTTTGAAGAAGGCCACCGACCACCTCAACAATGCCGCGAACGGAACCCCCAATCCTGGCTCCAAACCGCCCCTCCTGCCCCGACCCACCGGAAGAGGCCAGCGCTATGGGTCCAACGTCCACCGCATCAAGAACATGTTCATGCAGATGCAGTCTCCTGGCGACGAAGAGGACGGTGGCAAAATGTTAGGTGAGGAGCCTTCAAAGGTTTACTTTGAAAGAGTTTCTTTTAAAACTGTGTTTGATCGATTCTTTATCATTGACAGGAAGGGAAGAGGCACTGAAACTATCTATTCCAAGGGCCTCCAGCCTCAACGAGAACGTCAACCACAGCGCTCTGCTCAAACTTGGGGATACAGTCTCAGAGAAAGTCAACAGGTTCGACTCTAAAACAGGCGGCGAGAGCGGAGGCTCATCTTTTGGTCTCTCCAAACTTCAAGAGACCAGAAGGATGTTTGAACAACGGACTCTCCAGGTAGGTTCTTCAATGGGTTGGTTTTCTCTAATCCATTTGTTCTAAAGCTATAGACTGAAAGATTTTATTTGATCTCTGTGTCAGGAGAAGCAAGCCGCCACCAACCGCATATTGCTGAAGAAGGAGCGAGCGTCGGGTTTTCAGGGCAGCCGCCTAGACGTTGTGGCCCGTTTTAATGGTTCTACGGAAGCTCTAGATCGACTGGATGAACCTCCCGCTGCTGTCCCCTCCGCCGCAGCTTCAGGCGGCCCCAGCGAGGCGGTTAGCCCCACTGTGAGCCAACTCAGTGCGGCATTTGAAAAAGGCGACGTGCGAAACAATCTCTACCTCCCCCAGCGTCGGTCCGCCCCTACCTTAGCCCCTAAACCCAAATCTGCAGCCAAAGCAGATCCAGCTGAAAAAAAGGTAAGAACTTGATGAAATCTCACTGAAAAACAAAACGATTCGATGAAGCTTTTGAGTTCAAATTAAATATTTGTATCTTTATTGTGTACGAAGGCACATCCTGTTGGTAAGGAGAGCATAAAGGAGATAACGGCCGAGGCTACAAGTACCATGGCAGCTCAGGCGCCAGAAGCAGCAGGATCTCTACCAGGGAGCTCTGCGGGACAGGCTATAGGTCAAGAGAAGGACGGGTCTGGACTGTCAGAAGACATGTACTTGAATTCATCAGCGCCTTCAATTACAGTGACTGTAACATCCGCCTCGTTTGAGGCTAAATCGGATCCCGGTGCCCAGGCTGACGAAACTGAAGAAATGGGTCCAACTATAGAGGAGTGCCAGGCCAAAGAACAGGAATTCCCCACCGAGGCGTCTGGAGGGACGCTGGTGCAGGCCCAGGTTCACGCTGCTCTAGAAATAGGAGGGAAAGAACCTTCCTCTTCAACCTTGGGGGAGAAAGGCGAAGACTCTACATGGGGGGCAAAGGAAGAGGACGGAAACGAGGAGGACGATGGCTCGCACCGGGAGGATTACTCTGAGGGGGATCTGGTAGATGTCAGTGCCTACAGTGGCATCGGGGAGGAGGATTCAGGGGGAAGCCAGCTGGACGACGAGGATGACGAAGAAGACGAGGAGGCGTATCAGCCAGAGAGCAGTTGCTCCGAAATGCCTGGCCTCCCCGAGGAAGAGGAAGCTCCGCCACCCAGCAGGAAGATTTGTTTCAGCACAGAGCCAATTAAGGTCAGTACGCTCTGGCCGCATCATGTTTTTCATCCTTATGGGTATTTTTTTTTTTTTTAAAGATGATGAAATTTGGGAAAACAAACCCTGGAAAACCCCCAAAAAAACACTTTCTGTAATTTTTTACTGGGATCTTACCTGAAATAAAAACACTATTAGGCTTTAACTCAACACCAAAGCAAAAAGAAACGTAACTACCACAGCTGTGGTCGTCTCGCATTGCTCTAATGGCAACGTTCGCTTCAAACGAAATGTGGCCTTTGCAGAGAGATAATAATAATAATAAATAAACTTTATTAATCTCACACTGGAGAAATTTGCCTCTGAATTTGACCCATCCCCTTAGGAAGCAGTGGCTGCCATTGTGCGGCGCCCGGGGAGCAGTGTGGGGTCAAGGGTCCTGCTCAGGGACCCAGGGTGGCAGTCTGTGGGAGTGGAGCTTGAACTCAGAACCTTATAGGAGCCAAGTGCAATGCCCTAACCAAAATGCCCAAGAGCGAATTTTTGGGAGTGAATGGAACCAATTCGCTCCCAAAAAAAATCAGCATATCTTCAGTTTGATAAGCTGCTCCTAAAGCAACGTCTTTTGGAAAGATGGGAGCAGAATTAGAAACAATTGGCCAAAACATATTACTTCATCTTTGAGCAAAGAAGGTAGCCTCGTGAGACCAATCCTGATCTCGCGAGCTTTCAAGGTTTCACTCGCAGATCAGTCTGGAGACTCTCCGTTAAAGAAAATTTGGAGCCGTTCACCAAACGAACGTCCAATCAGCGTTGGCTTTGAGGCGGGTTGAGGTGTGACGCAACGAGAAGCGCGACAGTTCAGTATAAAGAACATGGCGGCTTCAGCCGATGAAACTAGCATTAGCGTGGCTATCAAGCAAGTTTTATCAGAATTACAAAGTATTTCTTCACTGAAAGAAGAGCAAAACACTGCTCTGGCGGAGTCAGGTTAGGTGCACAGTGGTGGAGGGGTCATGATCTGGGCTTGTTATAAGGATCACGTCAATTATGAGATTAAACCTCTGGAAGTTAGTTTGACCCTAAATGGATCATTTATCAGAAAAAGGTCCCAAACACAGCAGCAAATCTAGAACAGAAGGACTGAAGGAGAAAAGCCAAGATAAAGAGTCCTGGTGGGATTCCTTTGGTCACCCTAAAACGTCCTGCTAAGCTAAACATTTCTTTACATATCACAAGTTTTTCTTACCAGCCTTCGCATTTTGAGGGCTTGACTTTTTTAAGCCGCTACTCTTTTACTTCTCTTGTTTTCGGACTGCAGCTGTGAGCTGGTAGGTTTGCAGCAGAGCGTTGTCAAACAGGCCTCAGCATGCAGCAGTAGAAGGATAACATTACCAACATACTTCCTCTGTTATCTGTTAAACTGTTTATCAGAGTGCTCAGGTTAGAAAGTGTTACCGTTCAAGATCACATGACGAGATAGGAGAAAGAACAAGAGATTGCCTTTAGCTCCGCCGTCCTGCTTTATAGACCATGGTTTGAGAAATGAAGGTTTTTCCGTCCATCCAAATGTTAACCACTCATCCCTGTTTTGTTGCTTCAGAGCAGCTTAAAGCACAGAAGTGGCCTGAGGCAACGGCGCTGGTTGTAGCTCAAAGGTTTCAGATGCTACATGCCACAGGTTGGCATCTCAAATTTTTTATTCCCCCATTCCAAGAGTGAGCCTCACCTCTTTGTCTGCGCCTCGAGCTTCTGGGATCTGCAGTGCAGGCAGGAGGATGTGTTTCTAGATGTTACTGCAGATACAGTCACTGCTGCTTGCTAAACATCATTCAGCTATTATATTCAATAAAAGGACGAAAATCAAACCTGAAACTTGCTAAATTCTTTGACTTAACTGTTTTTTTTTATATTTAACACATCGTTGTCAGATGTATCAACTTATTCAGCTGGATATAGTTACTACTATTTAAAGTCGTAGGGAAATCATATTTAAATCATTCTGGTTTAAACATGTATATAAATGTACTCTTTATCAGACGATATTGTCCCAAAATTTAGAAGATTTCCATAAAAAAAAAAAAAAATGTTGAAAAAGATGTTTTCGGCATCTTGATTCATGTGTCGCAGCTAATATACGCAACGGTTGAAGTAAGAATTATTTCCTTTCCCATTGAGTTCCGTCACAGTGTTCACAGGGATGGACGTCTGTGTCTTCGGCAGGCGTAGAGCTAACAGAACTGGCAGCGTTGTGAGGCAAGGGCTCAAACATGTACGGCTGGAAGCCTTCTACACCAAACCAAGCTTCTGCCGCCCTGGCGTCCTCTTCCACTACATCTTCATTCCCACTTTCCTCCTCTAAATAAAAAATGTATGACGGAGGAGACTCATCCACGACCTCCGACACTAAACTCTCCTCCTCTTGCATGTTTCCTCTGTCCATAGCGTTCCTTGACAGTGTCGTTTCTAAGTCACCAATTTAGTGCTACTTCGTCTCAATGGAATTGCCCATTGGGAATAGCATTAAGTTGCTAACTGGTTAGCGAGATGCTTCTGAGAAAACGGCTACAATCAAAATGCTTGGGAACCTTCTGCCACAACAATCCCGCCCCCTTGATAATCGACCAATCACATTCACTTTATCCACTCGTGTAAAGTCGGGCTCCACTCGGGAGAATTCGGAAATATAACGGTTGGAACAGCCGCTTCCCTACGACTTTAATTATCTTCTTATGAAAATAAATTGTCTTCTCAATAAATCAGAATATTGTAGGAGATCCTTTGTAAAGATCCTCCACAGACCTGATAAAACTGATACCAGGATAATTTGACTGGAAAAGGAGCTAACCTGTTCCAGGGAAGAAGAGGAAAAGTCCTTAAATTCGATTCGGTTCTATTAATTCATTACTGCGTCTTTTCTTGATAGTTATTACCTTCTCCACAGCGCAGTTGTTCTTTAAATCTCCCAGAATGAGAATTAGTTCACTTTGTTAATTATTTTTGTCAGATTTGGATCTGATCTCATGCAGCCAAAGCTTGACTTCACTTTTCATTTGCCGAAGCTGCTCTGTTATTGATAGAATCCGTCTTCATCATCTTCTAGCTCACGAAATTAACCAGTATTTAAAACTCTCATGGTTCTGCCCTCCTTATTGTCTCCATTTGAACAAGAGTAACCCCAGACCATGATGCTGCCACCACGTACATTGCACTGGGTTCAAACTTAGATTAACTTCGGTTTCTTTAGAGCAGGAGATGTTTAGGAAGATTTTAGTTGAGTCTCGGTGTTTGGTTTGAAAGCTTTCAGATGTGGTAACACATCCCACACCAGCCAAGCATTCCTGCAGCTTCTGCAGCATCACACGAACAGTTCTCCTTTTAACTTTTGATCTCCACTGTGAAAAATATCCGACTTTTGAAACGGCCTTTTAACAGAAAGAAAACCTCCAGCAGAACCAGGCTCAGTGTGAGCGGCCTTCTGCTGAACGAGACAGAAACAGAGACACAAGAGGAACATAGAAACACTAATCCATAAACACTTTCTATGTTAGAAAAGCTCCTTAGGTGGCTCTGTCTAGAAAGAAACAGTTAAGCAGATGAGCTCTGTGTTGATTTTTATGTCAAAAAAAGAAAAATGAGCAGACATCCAGCTAATCGCAGTGAAATCTGAGCTCATCTAGGGGAGAAACAGGACCAATCACTAAAAAACAGACCCAAGTGTATTGAGTTGTTAATAGCAGCCCTGCTGATATTCCGCTCCAGGATGGAGTCACTAACCTGACTCAGTCACATGGATTTGCTTCGCATATCCATCTGGAAACCTTCCGTTGAAGTAATTTTGGGAAGGGGCGAAAATACTGGTTAGCTGATTGGCCTATGTTGGTGATAGACAGGCCAAATAAACCAATCAGATCAACGAAGCATATGACGTACTAACAGAGCGACGACGAAAACACAACCACAAGCCAGGCTACTCTTGCCGAAACAAGTCGGAAGAAGAGCAAAAACATCTTTTCCTCCTAGAAAAGCCTCCAGAGCAGTGTTTTGCTCTTCTTTCAGTGAAGAAATACTCTGTAATTCCGATAAAACTTGCTCGATAGTCACGCTAACGCTAGTTTCATCGGCTGAAGCTGCCATGTTCTTTAGACTGAACTGTCGCGCTTCTCGTTGCGTCACACCTCAACCCGCCTCAAAGCCAACGCTGATTGGACGTTTGTTTGGTGAACGGCTCCAAATTTTCTTTAATGGAGAGTCTCCAGACTGATCTGCGAGTGAAACCTTGAAAACTCGCGAGATCAGGATTGGTCTCACGAGGCTATGGAGTCACAGCTCTCAGGTGCAAGAAACAGAAAACAAGAGAGGGAACAGGATAGGGATGAGTAAAACTCTTTTATTCATATAAACCAAATAGGTCATTTAAATGAGTCTATCAAGAAATAGGGGGGTTGTCGGTATTAGCCAAAAGTACTGGTGGTAAAATGAAAGGTTGCTGTTGTCTTACAACTGGGGAAACTTCTTTCCAGAGAAAAGCAGCAGAGCTGCTCCTCTGTTTATTGGAAAAAATACTGTTTTTAGGGTGTGAAGGTTTTTTTTTTGCTTGAGCTCAGTTTTTGTTAATCTGTTATCAGTTTTTTTGTGATTAAGCTCAAACCTAAATGGTTTAAAGGTCCAGGATCAACATACAATATCAGACGCTTCGGTGTGGGTCTGTTTCTGTGAGCTCAGGTCATTTTTTGGTCATTTAGAAGGATGAACCAACATGAGAAAGTAAATTACCTCAATCGGCCACAGCCTCAAATATAAACCAGAGAACTAGTTTAGTCTTTTGCTGTTTTCCACTGATTATGGTTTATCGATTATGGATTTACACAATTCAGTTTCTAATACTGATAAATTTAAATTATTTTTAATGTTGTGTAATAGCCATGTTATAGCTATAGGCTGAGGAGGCTGTATCCAGGGCTATTAATGGAACGTGTAGAGAAAGGAAAAAAGGTGCAAAAGCAAAGGGGATAAATAAACTAAAACTTTGACAGGATTTTGACACTTCTTAGATTTCTCTACTCCATAGTTTCCAGATCTTTGCATAAACCAGAAGTGATTTTGACCTTCAGTTTATCTGAAATGCTTTTGGATAGCTTCCGAGACTCTGTCTCAGCCTGGTGTTTCCTCTAACTTCCATGACCTGGTAGGTTGGCTATCACATTTGGTATCTTGTTTGCATAGCTTGGCTCCCACATGATAAAAGGACTGAACTTATTTGTTCTTTAGTACGGTAGTCTGACAGCCACTCAAAGGGCTGCACCTTTTTGCACATCTCAAAGCACCCTGTGGTTTATTGTTTTGACCAAGGACGCATCAACACGTGAAGGGGAGGGGTAGAAACCGCAGCCTGCTGTAGCGAAGACAGCAGTACGACAGATACAGTCTGAACCTGCATATGGTGAAGATTCAGGTTAAACGATTTTGTAAGTGCAACTCACTCCATGAGATGCACAGAGACATGGCTAATGGCAGCTAGCCTGGTAGAAATCCACGGCTTCATCACCCTGTTTTCCACCTGAACTGCTGCTCCAACTGGAGAACTCCCCACTGGGGCATGGCATCAGTTGCAGCTCAAGATTTTGACCAAATGAAGCCAAGCAACTTAGACAGGAAGTAAGGGCTTTGCAGAGTGCGTGAAGCTGCTTATAAGGACATCTAGAGTCTGCTTTTCTTCTGGTAAAGCAGCTTGAAGTGTTCTAAGATGATTAGAGATGCAGTAGATCTGGAATTACAATGGCGTTTTTAGTCATCAGAGGCTCAAGCTAGAACCCGGAGTCACAGAGTAAAATAAGGTCCTAATTCTGGCTCTCACCTGTTCAATTTAGTTCAATTCAGTTTATTCATATAGCGCCAATTCACAACACATGTCATCTAAAGGCACTTTACAGTTCACCAGATCATGCAGTTAAACTGATTCAAAGTTTTCTATCTAAGGAAAACCAGATGATTGCATCGACTCATTGACTCAAATGCAATCCCTCCCACTAAGCATGCTTATAGCGACAGTGGAGAGGAAAAAGTCCCTTTCAACAGGAAGAAACCTCCAGCAGAACCAGGCTCAGTGTGAGCGGCCATCTGCAGAGGCCGACTGGGGTTCAAGGAGACAGAAGCAGAGGTATGAAAGGCAAAAAACAACGTTAAAAGGCGGTCAGTCCAGGAAACCCAGCTCCCATGTCAGAGGATGAAGAGAGCACATCCAGTTAGTCACAGAAATGCTTTGATCCAAAGCGTAGGTCTTCAACAGGGGGTCCGCGAAGGTACTACATGGGGGTTGCAAACGGTTTGGTTTATTAGACTTTTTTTTTAATATTCCCCCTGCAATTTTTTCCACTAATTGAAATGTCCTAAAATCCAAATTAACACGAATTCATCACACTGTAGGAAACAGATAAATGGAGGCAGAAGATCTCTTTCAGTCATCAATGCACACATTCAGCGACACACAGGAGCTCTTTCAAACTGGGCCCTGTTTCATTCACAACACCTGTCCCATCAACCAGGAACCAGAATCAGAAATACTTTAATAATCCCAGGGAGACATTACTTTAATTACATTACTCCATCTACAATAGAGTGATTATAGGACCAGTTTGATATGACACAATTTCATACAATTTATATAAATAGGGATTAGGGTGAAACCGAGGAAATATGGTAATGCACAGAGCGGTTTTCAATTCAAAGGCCGGAGCGAGGATTTCACTCCGCTCCAGTTCGCTCCAATGTGCTCACGTCATTTAAAAATGTTGGATAAAATATGTAATATAACATTTATTTGATTTAAGTGTGATTCTTTACGACTTATTTTTTAATTGAAAAACAGTTGCAACAGTTTTTAATCCTTAAAAAATATGTATTGCACAAGCTGCAGCCACTGACCCTGGCGCATAATAGCGCATTATACGATATTATCTCATTTGCAGTGGGATGCGGAGTAACCTTTTTTAATGTAGTCTAGTAAAATAAATGAATAATTAAATAGGAAACGCGCGGCAACATGAATGGAACGAGGCGTTACGTTCACAGCTTGGTTGCGATAATTTAACAGCCAGTTCAATAAGACAATACACATATATCGGTGACATCATTAAATCAAATGCTGTAGGTTCCCGGGCCCTGGCATCATTGCAGGAAGGAAATATGTAAGAAAATGCCTTCCTCTGAAAATCTGAGTGAGTGTGGAGTGATTTTGCCGCCGCAGCAGGAAAATTAAGGTGAGTGTGGAGCGGATTTTGAGTGGCGCGTCCTGGAGCAATTTTGAGCGGCAGAACGAATGAGCGAGGAGCGGGAATTGCACGGCGCTCCGCTCCATTCAAATGCTCTGATTGACAACATATAAGACACATGAATAGCTTCTTCATTCAATTTCTATCCATTTAATTTATTAATAAAGGTTTATTTTAGGGGTCTCCCTGTCATTTCAATATCGGACATCAGTCCAATCTTAGCCAAAAATACTAATATTGGATTATATCGGCCGGCATGTATAATCCCCAGTATTGTCATGCTATTAGAAACTCTCTGCTTCTGGTTAACGTTCCTGCAACCCACTGGGTAATATTACACCGGCCAGTTGTTCTCATATCTATTGTTTTTGACTATTGTTCTCTGTTTTAGTAATATCATTTCTTCTGCTGGAGGTATCTTCCTTTTAAAAGGGAGTTTTTCCTCTCAACTGTCGCTACAAGCATGCTTAGTCTGAGGAATTGCCTTCGAGTCAACAAATTGATGCAATCAACTGGTTTTCCTTAGATAGAAAACTTTGAATTAATTTGACTGCATGATCTGGTTGAACTGCAAAGTGCCTTGAGATGACATGTGTTGGGAATTGGAGCTATATAAACAAAATGAATTGAAAAACTGAATTGAATCAAATCAACCCTTCTGTAACAATACACATTACAAAATAAGTAATAAAACCATGTAACCATGTAACTGTGTCGGTCAGTGCTCAAAGCTCTGATATCAGTTTCGTATCGGAATTGAAATAGCTGTATCAGGACACCCCTAGTTTCTTTATGGTTTAATTTGAGACTTTTGTAACATTTTTTATCACTGTGTTATTTTTATTATGTAAATGGAGAAAGAAAAAGTAATGAGCCTAAAAATACCCCCCAAAAACGAATCAGCAGTAGCCTAGTGAACTAGCCCCACCTGCCAGCTGCCAAAAACATTTTTGCCTGCGAGTTGGTCTAGCCTCGATCAATGCCCCAGGCCCTAGAACTGGCGGGCCAATCACACCCATAGATGTGTATTACATTTCTAGATGCGAAGCAGGCGGGGTTTGGAGGGCGGGACGACAAAGCTGCGCGACGCTGGAGAAAGCACAACAAGGAAGATGGCAGCAACTATTGAACAGTAGCATGCACTGCGGCAGCTTTCAATGGAGCGCTCCATTGAAAGTTAAAAGTTCTCTTTCTGTTGCTGCTGTTCAATAAAAGTACATTTGAAGATCATTTGTCTTCAATTAGTCAAAATATGGTCCATTTACCGATTTAATGCGGATTTAAAAAAACAATATCCGAAGTTGAGAGGATCGTGGCAACCAGCGGACCTCCGAGGCTAACAGTAGCCAGGGCTAACTGCAGTCGTCTGCATCGGCCCTCTCTCAGCATAGTGGTGTTTGAAGGACCGCTGGTTCTGATGGCGATTTTTGACTCGGCTTTGGAATCAGTTTTGGAAGGATTAGACTTGGGGTTTTCTTTGAAACGTGAGCAGGAAGAGGCTTTACGCTCATTCATTTTCAAGGACGTATTCGCCGTTGTTTGTTTACACTCCCCCACCAGCTTCCTGTCGCGCTTCCTACGTCACTGCCATTTGCGCTTATTGGTCAGAGCGTTGGCCAATAGGCACAGACAGGGTTTGAAAAACCACGGGTTGTTTTCATCAATCTTCCGATGTCTCATTCATCTGGGGCCACACTAAATTACACCTTTAATCTCACATTTAGTCTGGTTTACACGTCTAGATCAGCAGTATATATCAGTGATCAGTTAGACTGATGTCAAAATATATTGATATATATTGATATTATATTGATCCAATTAGCTAATGATGAAGCCATGCCATAACCTCCAGGTGTTTGTTTTAAAATACATTTTTCTACCACTGGGAAATTTATGAAATCGTAATAAAATTACGGAAATTTGTGGTTAGAAATTTACTTCTTTTAATTCCCTTAAAAGAAGGGAAAGTGCTTTATAACCATTTTAGAAAGCCAGCTTAAGCCCAGGTTTTCATGGCTAAACCAGATGTGTTTGAAAGCAGCTGAGCAGGAGAAAATCTTTAGTGAGGTCTGGAGTCAGAGAGCGATCCTCCTTCCACAGACACCCAAGAGATTCGCAGTCTGGGCTTGTTCTGTGTAATTAGGTTTCAAAACTGGTTGTTAATTGCTGTCCTGACGATGCACGCTGAGCACTCAGGCCTTCCCCTGGCGCTTCGCACGTTTCACAAACCCTCTTCAGCTCAACATCCTGTCGTAAAGTTTCCGCTATATTTGAATCGCCGTGTCACTAGAGAGCTGTATCAGAAGACTCAGCAGATTCTTACACTCAGCAGCAAGTGAAACGGTAACAGGCTGAGAAACGGCTCCCAACCCCAGCCCACCATCCTGAGAGACGTCCTTCCTTGCACCTAAACTTAGGAGACCAAGTGGAAGTCTCTGCTTTGCACAGGACTACCTCTGTGAGCGTGTCAACAGCAGTTGGAATGCAGTTGGGTGTGTTTGTTTTCCTTGAGAAAGGAAAAAAAAAAAAAAAAAAAGGACACACACAGTCAACCAAGGGAAGCCGGTAGATAAAAATCACATAATGAAGCTTTGTTTTGATAAAAACCCACCTGGTGTGGGCATTTAGAATAACCGAAAAAAGTGGAACTTTGGGGTAAAAAACCAAGTTTTTATTTCACACTTTTTATGCTGATTCCTGCAGAGGAATAAAAAGAGAGAAGCAGAGATGCTAGCTGCTCTGCTGCATCGGTTCTGCTGTTCTCTGTGCAACGCTCTCATTAAAGCCATGAAGGGGAAGATTTGCATCGTTACATGGGTTTGATGCATCAGAGGGAAGCTCATAATAGAACACAGTCAAACATGTCTTCAATGAAAGTGAAAATTAGGAAGCAAAAACTTCTGCTTAATGCACCCATTCATGTTCGCATGGATAATTTAGGCTGAATAATCTGACTGCTGCTGTTGATTTATTAAAAGCTTGTTAAGGTTCATTCACTTCAGTCTGTATTCCTTAAATTTAATATGGGGTTGTGTAACAAGCTTGGGAAGATTCTGAGTCATCCAGGTCATAGTCATTCCAAAAAAAGTTTAAAAACAATATACTGGACTTTGTTTCCAAGTTTGAAGACGTTTCTCTTCCCATCCAAGAAGCGTTTTCAATTCAAAATGTCAGGAATGGAGTTGAGTTCAAGGCTTTATACAGTAGCCCAACAAAGCCTTGTTTTGGCTTATGCTACGTTCACACCGGACGCAGCAGGAGCAGCAAAATCACGTCTGCTGCTTCATTTTTGCTGCTTGTACCAGTTAGTTCTGACGTTAATAAACTGTTTCAGAGGAGTGATCACAGCGCTCTTTATCATCAGCGCTGTGTCTCTCTCCCTGCCAGCTCCCAGATCAGCTTCTCTGATTGGTTGACGTGGCGCATCAAGCAGCGAAAGTTCAATTTTTTCATCTCGAGCAGCATCAGATGCTTAAACACGCTGCGGGACCTTTTGCTGCGCCTTGACGCGGGTCAACCATTGACTTTGCATGTAAACTCGCTGCTTCTGCTATGCCTGCTGCATCCGGTGTGAACGTAGCATTAGACAACATACAACAGATGGAAGAATGGGTCCACCCCTTTGGAATGAGGGTCGTTTGGCTTCTTTTGTTAGCCTGCAATACCTCGTACCGACTATGTCTCTATGACCCCCCTTTCAGAGACATAGACAGGTATGGGGCATTGCAACCTAACAAAAGAAGCCAAACGACCCTCCTTCCAAAGGGGTGGACCTGTTCGTCCGTATCAATTTGCATGTTTTCTAACCTCTCAAAACCCACCCGCGACCTGTTTTAAAGAGTTTAAAAATAACTCAGAAAGCATTAAAAATTCCGCTTCTAAAATGTTTACCAATATAGACATGTTAGACATCGTTGGAAAGCTTTAGATTCTCCACAATTCAACCACCTAGTTAATTTTATGGACACAGTGAGCACCAAAGCACTATAAACACAGGTATAGCAGCATGTCAAAATGTAAACATGACAAAGCAGCCACAACAAGCAAGCATGTCTTATTACTGCTGTTCAAAAAAGACCTTTTATATTCGAGAATAAAAGAAACAATTTTGTTTCAAGTTTGAACTGATGCAGCTTGGGCTGTGTTTTACTCACCCAATTTCCATGTATATTTTTAGAAACTAGAAGGTGTTAGCTTTGAAATAATGTATCACACATGTAATTTGTGCTTAAAGGTCCTAAGTTATTTGCTTTTCCATTTGGGTATGCAAAATAGGCGAGAATTTACCAAAATGATGTAAGAGGCTAAGCAAAAACCAGGCTTTGTTGGGCTACTGTATAAAGCCTCGAACTCAACGCTATTTCTGACAGATGTAACGTAACATTCAGTAATACGGGTAAATGTATGAAATTGGACTTTTATCGAAATCGCATACAAGTAACTACTCATATGAAGAGTTTTATTCAAAACAGACAAACATGAACTTTTCTACTCGAGCATTTTGAACTTTGTAATCATGCAAATTCAATTTACATGTAAACTTTTGTGACGTTGAGGGTGGAGCCAACCTAAAAAAGGTTGTGATTGGCTGCTTTTTTAAATTCCCGCCTTTTTTGAGACAGAGCTTTGTTTTCCTTCTTGCTACTAGAAGCGTTAGCATCTTTTGGTTAATTGCTGTTCAAGTTAAGGTTAAGTTATCATTAACTAACTTAGTTAAACAGTCATGAATGTGTTCTGACATCAGTCTATCCGATCCTGATATGTAATGCCGCTTTTTGTTTATTAGAGCTGATTATCAAGGCTGTGAGATTAGGGGGGAGTGGCAGCCTATTGGTTAGGGCATAGAGCTTGGATCCCTGAGGTTCTGGGTTTGAGCCCCACTCCCACAGACTGCCACTCTGGGTCCCTGAGCAAGACCCTTAACCACGGATTGCTCCCAATACGTCCCACGATGGCAGCCCACTGCTCCCCAAGGGGATGGATTAAATGCAGAGGTACATTTCTCCAGTGTGAGATCAATAAAGTTAGATTAGTATTATTTTAATATTATTATTATTACCAATGGATAAATAGAGGGAAAGGCAATACATGTGCCCTATGTAATTTCAACGTGTCGCTGCCGAACGCACTAATTTATTTATGCATGTTTCCACCGATACGATACAAAAAAATTGCTAATATTGGCTAGCCGTTGTATCTAGCTGTAACGTCACAACATGCACTGATCCTAAACTGAGCAAAGCATTGAACACGTGGTTATTATATGGGCTTTAACATTGTAGTTTAAATCTGAACTGGGAGGAAAATGAGAAAATACTTCAAATTGAATAGGATATAAAATAATTGCCCTTTACTTTTCTATAGAGGGAAAATCCATTAGAAAAGGTTCATTTCAAGTTAAGTGCCACAAACATAAAGTTCTTTAATGAATCACACCTAACCAGCTTGTGCATCTTTTCTCAGAGCCCAGAGATAACCAGTAAGCTCACCTCTGTCTTGGTGCTGTGCTTCTTTAACAAAAGTGAATTATAACCCAGGGGATTATCTGTGTCTGGACACATGTCTCCTCCAGATACTAATCAGTCCTAGTTTTCATGTAAATCAATCCTTTTGTTGGTCTGAAGTGGATGTGTACCTTTTTTTGGCAGCAGTAGGATATGGTATGCTATAGCCTACATTCCAGACTCACTGACTTTTAGGAAATGGGCTTTGTTATCTTGCCAGGATGTGTGCATTTCATTCAGGATCGCCAAATAACCGACCATGTTAAACTGAAATACAATCGAAGCATTGAAAAAAATGTGAATGGTTGTCAACATCTACAATCTGAGGCTTTGTGATCAGGAATCACAATATGCTGGTTTGGAACTCATCCTGAGAAAAACAGCAGTTTTTGTCAGACAGGTTTCTCAGCTAATTTAGTCACTTAGCTGCTAGAAAACAGAGAAAAAGTCAAAAAGCTTGTTTTCCGTCCTAATGGGCCTTTGTCCTGTAATTGTTGAACTGCCAAATGTAGAAAACCTAAAGAGCATGGTGGAAAAAAGGGGTTTCAGTACAGCTGATAACTTACTGATTTGAAGAAACGTTGAACAGGATGAGGGAAGGATCCAGCATGGAACAATAAAGACCAAGGAGATTAAATACAGAGGAGATATTATCAGAGAACAGTATCGTGCTAGTTACTGGAAAAAAGTAGTTAGTTACCAGTTAGTTCATCCATAAAGCTACTCAGTTAATTTGTTAGTTTACTTTTAAAAATAACTTTTAAGTTACTTTTTTAAACATTTTTTTTAAATATTCATTACAGTTAATGTCCTTGTAACAAAGTTATTTTTAACACAATTCATTTAGGTAAGTATGATTTGAAATAGATAAAAAATACAACTGCTCAAAAAACACACTTTAATTAGCTAATGTAACTTGGTCATCTTGGTCATACACATTTTACATGTTAGTATGCTTAAGTTACCTCCTAATTTAGTTAAATTATCCCAGTGATTCTGTATTTTTGTAAATGTTGCAAAATCCCACATGAGACACTGGATCCGTTGCTTATTGTGCCACAACTATACAATTTGGAGATGTGACGGCGTAGGTACCAGATCTGCTCGGGTCCTTCACTGCCGGTGACTTTACACCACGTGATTGGCTGAACGTTGCCACATGATGTAAAACATTGTGGTTGCCCAGACAACGATAATTTAATCACACAGTGTCCGTGTGCTGAGTCGGGAGCATCTGTAGTGTTAAGGGCAGATTAGAGCTCTCCAACTGCACACATCAAATGTTGCTTGGGTCAGGTCCCGAACCAGTTTTGCTGGAATTTCTAGGGACGCACAGCAGTTTCCCGCCAAAGCGCAAGGGGGAGCCTATTTGAGAACTCGCAAGAACTTCGACCTTCTCGATTAACCTTTCGTCATAGTTATCCATTGTAGTTGTTTTTAAAAATGGTGCGTCCCGGCAGCGAATCGAGAAGGACGACCGCACAGAGAGCCGGAAAGGCATACCAAGGACCAATCACAGCTGCTTTTTGTCTGCGCACTTCCGCTTGAGGTCTAGGCGGGTTTGCGACCGTCTGACGCGTAGTCCGGATTTTTTTGAGATGCACAGAGACAGATTTGATGGTTGCAGAGGGTATGCGTCAGAAGCATAAATTGGCCTTTAGTGGGTCTAATGACTGAAGTTTTATCGAATCGATAACAAAACTGAAAAAAATCTTTTTATGGTGGACAGAGTAACTGTTAGACCATGATATAAAGGGGAGAGCTGGGTAGCACTGTGGCTAGCTGTGCTCAGTAGCTGACAGGTTAGCCTCTTTTAGCTCAGTTAGTTAGCCATATTAAGCTACACTACTTAACTTCGTGTCAACAACAACCGTTAGTTTTCTAAAACTCTTTTGTCTAAAATCTCTATCAAAGTCATTTTTTAAGATGTTCCATTTGTCCTCCACTGCCTTCAGATCTTAATAAAAGCATAAATAATATGTGACTTTTTTTGTCACCTTGTTAAATGGCAGAGCTCAGTACTTTCCCTCAAGACTGACGATGATTGTTTTCTACTACCTGCTACTTTAGATCGCCAATGAAATGTCAAATAATAGCAAATATAGGTAATTATATGTTGAGACTCCAAAAGAGATTTGATCCTTAAGAAACCAGTGCAATACAGTTTGTCCGAGTGGAGTTGCCATATGTTGACGTCATAAGAAGGGGCATTAGCTAATGTCATATGGGACTATGTAGACACTCTGTCTGCGCTGCTGGAGATGTACTTACCTCTGCATGAAGATTGCAAGAAGCGGTTCAAGAAGACAGTAACTCAACCATGTTTCTGATTAATTTGACCAAAGTTATTTTACTACCAAAGGGCGATTGCAGAGCTCTAATTCCCAGATGGTATACTGATATATAAAAATGAGAAGAAAAGACAATGGCTTCATTGCAAAAGTAACAAATCCTAAATGTTTCATTCCAATAATGTCAACTGAGGACGATCAATGATGTCACAGCTCAACAGTGTAACCGAGTTCCAGTCAAATGATATTTGCTAATTTTTGCAAGTAGGATAAGCATTACAAAATATCAAAAATGTATTCCTCAATAATTTAAATATTTGTGGTCCCTGTAACATTGAAATGATCTTATTGTATTTGATTTAATTAGTTTTAAAGGTCGGTTTACTACTGCTGCCCTAACATTGGTTTGAATATAGTAGCCATTTTGGATTTTGAGGTCAAGATTGGTAACCTTTTTAAACCTTTTGGGTAACATTTTATTTGAATCCTGATCCAAATGGAGCTCAACATGAAGCCTAGAGGATAAACTAAGGATGAGTTCAAACTGCCGGACCTGCTGGACTGATGGTAGATGCTAAAACTAATGAGGCTATTGAAATCGCAGAGCCTCCATATGGAGTCAATTATTTAAATGTGCGTGTTCCTCCATTCCAGCCTCTCATGTCATGATGTGCTTTTATTTGCCGTGCCTGATTGGTTTCCCACGCTCTTGTGTCACAACCCAGCCAGCTGCATTGGACTGTGTGTGCAAAGACAAAACCCAGCATGAGGTAAAAGGTCTGGACTAGCAGATAAATTCTTGCAGCTTCGCCTTTATCAACAGAGGTTGTCAATAACCTGATTCCATGATTCCATCACTGAAATATCTGGGGTTTGATTTAGATTTGTTCCATCTTTGCATAGCTATGAAAAAAAATAAAAGCATGGAAAATTCATCTATTTCGAGTCTTTGTGCCCTGTCTCCATCTTCGTATTTACATTGTGACCATTGTATAAAGTTAGGATGAATTTATTTAAGAACAATATGTTTGGGACTGAGTGGGAATCTCTGATAATCTGAATTCAATAATGTGAAATATTCTACAGGTGGGCTTATCTTATTCTGAAAGGATGTTTTATTTATTAACTTCTATGTTTCAGTTTTTATATATAAATAAAAAACTCCTCATAAATATGAAACTATTTAAAGATATGCTAGTTGGATGGAGTTATAAGAACAACAATCCACGTATTTCAACAGAAAAGGGGAAGTTGAAAATTTCTCGAGAAAAACGTCTATCTAAGTTGAACCACTGAGTTCCACAGTGAAATGAACCTGATCAGGTCATGCATTTTCTGACACTGTTATCTGTTTTTGTTTAGTTTTGGTTTTGAGCCGTCTCTAAGGTTGACTCAGTTGTTCTTGCTTGTCTGCAGGGAGAATTGGGACCTTTTCGCAGCACGTTTGTGCAGGCATTTACACAGCTTAAAGTTACTCAACAGGAAGGAAGTGTGACAACAGGAAGTAGTCTAACAATACTGCCCTATGACCCCGTTTCTGCTGGTTCGTGTCAGAGTGATTGCGTTAAAGAGAGAAAGAAAGAAGTAGAGAGAGTGATACAGAGAGAGTGTATCTTTGTATCTTCCACAGATGAATGGAATGTAAATAATACAGAAAGAAAAGCCTCCTACACAATAAGATTCTTAATCTGTTGTGTCTTTTCTCAGCTATATATATATATATATATATATATATATATATATATATATATATATATATATATATATATATATATATATATTTGTGTATGTATATGTGTGTATATGTTTAGTATATTTATAGAATCCCAGTGAGACTGGGCCAGATTATAGGCTGCCATCGTGATGCAGCCTGATCAAGATGGTTACCAAGGAAACCGATGCTGATGACCTTTTGGGGTTGGGGGAGGGGAAATATAGATGGCAGAACAAATAACAGGATACTATGGAGGGGTACGGTAACTACATGTAGTGGGTAATTTCTCAAATAAACAGTAGAACATTAAAAGTAAAGTGTAGAATGTAGATTGTGTGACAATATTTTTTATATGATAACAGTTAATATGAATATTAATACATGCAGTGTGTTACAAAAGTATTCACAACCTGCTGGATTTTGCAAAACATTTTTTCATATTTAACCAAATGGTTTGAGGTTCTATGTTAATATTTATTTGTTTTGATAGATGAATAAATGAGAAGGAAAACCTTATAAACAACCCCCTTCAAGACACTGAAAGACTTATTATCTGTAAAAGCAAATATCAAGTATTGTCACATAAATCTGTTGAGGTTAAGGTCTGGACTTTGACTAGGCCATTCATTTACAGGGATATGCTGTTAGATGTTTTTAATTTTAATTGATCGTGTTTGGATTTAAACTCTTTCATTGTGGCTCAGCCTGTCTCCTTCGATTTTTGAAGCCTCTAAATGTTTTAGCTCTGTATTTAACTCTTCCCTTCATATTTTGATTGGTGTCCTTTTGATTAGATCTGACCGATATGAAATGCTTTATGTAGAAATGTCTGACCTTTAACCTTTATCCCCTGTTTAGGTCTTCACTACCTACTCTAACGAAGACTACGACCGCCGCAATGACGACGTTGACCCCATGGCTGCTTCGGCCGAGTATGAGCTTGAAAAGAGAGTTGAAAAGCTGGATTTGTTTCCTGTTGAGCTTGAAAAAGGTTTGTACGCCATCAAAGTCGCCAAGAGTCACCAAGTCAAGTCTCTTATGTAACCAAACAAATCACACACACACCCAGATAAACAGTGGAGGTTCCTTGAAAGGGCATACTCCCTTTCTCTGCTTGTAACACTTATCTTCTTATAGGATTAAAGTTAGTGTGGATTAGCCTAATTAGCAGCTTGTAATTCGGGAGGTAATAGATTTGGACCAGATGGTGTGTGTGATGTCTAGTTATCAATGTTACCATACAACAGCAGTGTATATCCACAACACTGATAGTATTTATAGGCATAATACTTCCCAAATATTTATATATATTAACATTTAGCTGCAATATAAATGTAAATTAGCTTATTTTATAAATGTATTAGCATAACAATTAGACAATACCCACATGAGTTCTTGTATTGATGTAGCATACCAGCTATTCTATTTTAAAATATTATCAAAGTACTTAGTAGTATATTAGTTGATTAGTTGTATGATATGAACAGGTACTTGCATTTAGCCAGAATATTTAGATTAGCTTTATTTGCTAACCAGCCACTCTGACTAGTGGATATCCTGAGTTACTGGCCACTTGGCATTTTTACTAGCCACGATTTTGTTGTTGGGAAATAGTGTTTTACCTGGTTAAAGCTGACTATGGTCTGCTAAAGTGTGCTTGAACTGGATTTACAACCGTTTTAAATGATGTTGTTATACATACTTGCAGTTTTTCATTGTTTTTTTTAGCCTGCTTTTCTTGGTTTCTTGACACTTTGAATGTGTCGCCACATAACCCCACCAAAGTTGTAGTGTCACATTTCAATATGTTTATTATTTCAAACGTCATTTGAGTAAGATAAATACAAAAATGTATATAGAATGTGACTTGCCAAAGTGGCTAGTCGGATTGGCTGTTTATCTTCACCCTCATTTGGCCAGTTGGCTTGTATTAATGTTAAGCCCTGCTGGCAAAGGATAATAAGAAAGCTTCAATTTTAACACGTATAAACAGATTAATTACAATAATAGTTATGATTCTGAATTAGAAACAACACTGAATAGATTAGCATATTATCTTTTTACACATTAATTACAATACTTCTATGTATTAGCATGGTATCCACATACTCATAAAATATATTATCTATAATATTTATTTGTATAATAACTACACGATTAGCTTCTAATAACTTCTATATTAACTTTAACACCAACATTAATCGAGATACCATCAATGATACCATTATGTGTTTTCATATTCAGCTACAATACTGCATGATAACAAAAATGCCTGAATTTATTAGCATCAATGCTAGCTTGTATCACCATAGTAGCTACAATGCTTTCATAAACAGCATTAACATGACATGGCTACAATGCTGACATATATAATATACGAAAAACAACACTTTCATCTATTAGAAAGGTAACTGTGTCATGCTAACATGTGTTAGCTTAGCAGCTACAGTGAAAGCATATTTGAAAGGTCAAAATGGAAAAAGTTACGGCTAAATATGACACTTTTTAAAATTTTATTTTCGACATGAAAAAATGCTTTCTTCCAAATCAAAACCAGGTCTTCAAATTATTAGTCATAACATGAAATAAAGGATGTGCTCCAATATGTGCTGAAGCCAAGAGAGGTAATGATTTATATATTAATAGTGGCTAATATACAACAGTTGAAGCTTGGCTAAAATTAGACTGTCTACACAAAGGAAAGGAAATAAAAACATTTTGGCCTTGTCAAAGTCTAGACTGCGGCAGAATAAAATGTTGCGGTGAGACCTCGAGAGCTGTGGACAAAAATGCCCACAAACCTCACTAAACTGAAGAACCATTTTAACATTACACACAAAAGATTTTCTTAACTTCTGCTTATTGTTTTTCAATTCATTCATTTCTTTCACAATGGAATAGCTTTTATTTTCAATTAGAAAAATGTTACATTGATGGGCTGTTTGTTTAAAGTTGTAATAAGCTCTAATAACTGTCCTCACGTCTAAGCCAAACAAAAAAGTGATTGTTTTTGTATTTTGTGACCCTCAGACAGCGACGGCCTTGGTATCAGTATCATCGGCATGGGAGCGGGAGCGGATATGGGTCTGGAGAAGCTGGGGATCTTTGTGAAGACGGTCACTGAGGGTGGAGCGGCTCACAGAGACGGCAGGTACCCCGTCCACCTGTCTGTACTCGTCCTGAGACTTGTTCCAACTGGATCGGGATCAACAAGCTGAACAGAAAAATGAAAACTATTCATGCAACCAAAACATTTCCCCATTTTGTCACAACATAACTTAAAGTTGTAGGGAAGTTATATTTGCATGTCAAATCATTCTGGCTTAAACGTGTATATAAATGTACTATTTATCAGACTATCTTTAGAAAATTTTTAGAAAAAAAAAAAATCCTGTCTTAAATTCTGGGTTTTATTTCGTTATCCAGGCCAGTTAGTTATACAGGTGCTGGTCATAAAATTAGAATATCATGAAAAAGTAGATTGATTTCAGTAATTCCATTTAAAAAGTGAAACTTGTATATTATATTCATACATTACATACAAACTCATATATTTCAGATGTTTATTTTGTTTAATTTTGATGATTACAAATGACAACAAATGAAAATCTCAAATTCATCATATCAGAAAATTAGAATATTGTGAAAAGGTTCAAAATTGATGGCCCCTGGTGCCACACTCTAATCAGCTAATTAACTCAAACCACCTGCAAAAGCCTTTAAATGGTCTTTCAGTCTAGTTCTATAGGCTACACAATCATGGGGAAGACTGCTGACTTGACAGTTGTCCAAAAGACGACCATCGACACCTTGCACAAGGAGGGCAAGACACAAAAGGTCATCGCTAAAGAGGCTGGCTGTTCACAGAGCTCAGTGTCCAAGCACATTAATAGAGAGGCGAAGGGAAGGAAAAGATGTGGTCGAAAAAAGTGTACAAGCAAGAGAGATAACCGCACCCTGGAGAGGATTGTGAAACAAAACCCATTCAAAAATGTGGGGGAGATTCACAAAGAGTGGACTGCAGCTGGAGTGAGTGCTTCAAGAACCACCACACACAGACGTATGAAAGACATGGGTTTCTGCTGTCGCATTCCTTGTGTCAAGCCACTCTTGAACCACAGACAGCGTCAGAAGCGTCTTGCCTGGGCTAAAGAGAAACAGGACTGGACTGCTGGTGAGTGGTCCAAAGTCATGTTCTCTGATGAAAGTAAATTTTGCATTTCCTTTGGAAATCAAGGTCCCAGAGTCTGGAGGAAAAGAAGAGAGGCACTTCATCCACGTTGCTTGAAGTCCAGTGTAAAGTTTCCAGTCAGTGATGGTTTGGGGTGCCATGTCATCTGCTGGTGTTGGTCCATTGTGTTTTCTGAGGTCCAGGGTCAACGCAGCCACATACCAGGAAGTTTTAGAGCACTTCATGCTTCCTGCAGCTGACCAACTTTTTGGAGATGCAGATTTCATTTTCCAACAGGACTTGGCACCTGCACACAGTGCCAAAGCTACCAGTACCTGGTTGAAGGACCATGGTATCCCTGTTCTTAATTGGCCAGCAAACTCTCCTGACCTTAACCCCATAGAAAATCTATGGGGTATTGTGAAGAAGAAGATGCAATACACCAGACCCAACAATTCAGAAGAGCTAAAAGCCACTATTAGAGCAACCTGGGCTATCATAACACCTGAGCAGTGCCACAGACTGATCGACTCCATGCCACGCCGCATTGCTGCAGTAATACAGGCCAAAGGAGGCCCAACTAAATACTGAGTGCTGTACATGCTCATACTTTTCATGTTCATACTTTTCAGTTGGCCAACATTTCTATAAATCCTTTGTTTTTATTGGTCTTCAGTAATATTCTAATTTTCTGATATGATGAATTTGAGATTTTCATTTGTTGTCATTTGTAATCATCAAAATTAAACAAAATAAACATCTGAAATATATGAGTTTGTATGTAATGTATGAATATAATATACAAGTTTCACTTTTTAAATGGAATTACTGAAATCAATCTACTTTTTCATGATATTCTAATTTTATGACCAGCACCTGTATGTCAGCTTGTACACCTACATTTGGCCAATCATATATCAATGGTCATTTGCCAATAGAATTTTTTCGGTCATAGGATCTTGATTCATATGTCGCAGCTGATATAAGCAAAGGTGGAAATAAGAATCATTTACTTGACCAATTTAGTGCTACTTGGTCCCAATGTAATTTCCCATTGGGAACCTACTAGCACTAAGGTGCTAACTGGTTAGCAAGATGCATCCAACAAACCGGCCACAACCAAAACTGCTTGCAAACCTTCCGTCGCAACAACCCCGCCCCGAAGAGGCGACCTAGCCGGTATGTGGGGGTCTGAGCGCCTCTCTGACAGCAAAAATATTTTAGGGCAGTATCATAATCTTTATGAACTGACTGCAAAGATTATATTTTCAGATGGACCTTCTAACTTATTAAAACTACCTTCTACCCACTGATCACAGCAACTATAGCAAAGCTGCTCTTTGCCATTGAACTCAGGAATAGCAATGCATCAGACGCATTTGGACAAACTATCTTGGATGCACTTTAGGAGCGTCAAAGATGCTCTTGAGACGCGTCTCACTTTAACCTCTCTAAATCCAACGGGTCGCCAGCGACCCGTTTTAAAGCATTTACAACTAATAACTCAGAATGCATGAAAATTCAACTGCTAAAATACTTACCAATATAGTTCAGTTAATTTCAGTTCAGTTTATTTCTATAGCGCCAATTCACAACACATGTCATCTCAAGTCACTTTACATTTCAGCAGATCATCCAGTTAAATTGATTCAAAGTTTTCTATGTAAGGAAAAGCAGTTGATTGCATCGACTCATTGTCTCGAATGCAATGCCTCACACTAAGCATGCTTGTAGCGACGGTGGAGAGGAAAAACTCCCTTTTAACAGGAAGAAACCTCCAGCAGAACCAGCCTCAGTGTGAGCGGCCATCTGCTGAGGCCGACTGAGGTTTAAGGAGACAGAAGCAGAGATACAAAAAGCAGCTGTAAAAGGCGGCCCCTTCCAGGAAACACACAGCCAGGCAGATGAGCTCTGAGACAACTCCCATGTTAGAGGATGAAGAGAGCACATCCAGCCAGTCACAGTCAGAGAAACAGGACTACACTGAAAAACAGGCCGATCTCAAACATATATAAACAAAGGTGTTGATGGCAGCAGCACAGCTGATATTTCTCTCCAGGATGGAGTCACAGCAAAACAGGAACAGACCAGAAGCTCTTATGAGAAAAAGCAGAGAGAGCAGAACGTTAGAGATTGAACTAACAGATTCTACAGAGTGGGAGAATAGAGATAGAATGATGAAATAGGGTCCCTATGTCCTCCAGCAGTCTAAGCCTATAGCAGCGTAACTATAGAGATAGCTCAGGATAACCTGAGCCACTCTAACTTTAAGCTTTAACAAAGAGGAAAGTTTTAAACCTAGGCTTAAAATTAGACAGGGTGTCTGTCTCAATATAGACATGTTAGGCATCGTTGGAAAGCTTAGATTCTCCACAATTCAACTACCAAGGTCATTTTATGGACATAGCGAGCACCAAAGCACAATTTACACAGATATAGCAGCATGTCAAAATGTAAACATGACAAAGCAAGCATGTCTTTATTACTGCTGTAGACCTATTATTATCTAGCATAATAAAAAAAAAACTGAGTCAAGTTTGAACTGATGCAGCTTGGGATGTTTTACTTACCCAATATTCATAAACCAGAAGGTGTTAGCTTTCAAATAATGTGTCACACATGTAATTTGGGCTTACAGTTCCTAAGTTATTTACTTTTCCATTTGGAAATGCTAAACAGGCGAGAATTTCCAGAAATGAGGTGGATGTTAATGTGTAAAAGCATAAAAAATAAAGCAGCAGACGCTTTTTTGCAGCCCAAATCGCATTCGGTATGAATGTATAGGGATGGGAATCGAAAACCGGTTCCTGTTAAGAACCGGTTCCGTATTTTCCGATTCCATGGCATCGTTTGGCAGCTCGCTGAACGATTCTTTTTTCGATTCCCGCAGCACCAGAGCCTAGTGCGCCGGCTCTAGGGAGCACGACTTACGTCACGTTTTTTTACGTAAGTTACGCAACTTACGCAAGTTACGCAAGTTAGAAGAACTATTCGAGGAGGAAGACAACGAGCTGCGGTCACTTTGTGAATCAAAGCCCCGTCTTTCCTTAGCCCAGAGGGTAGATCAGGAAATCCAGCTCTGTAAAAGCTTGCCCTCCATCCCCTGCAGGGATAGCGCCACACTGTGGTGGTGGAACAAGCAAGATACGCTGCCCTTGCTATCTGGACAGGCTGAAAACTACCTCTGTGTGCAGGCTTCCTCCACCCCATCTGAGAGGGTGTTCTCCACGGCTGGAGACACCATAAGCCCTGAAAGATCCCGTATCCTTCCAGAAAAAGCAGATATGCTCATCTTTCTGCAAAATAACTTAATTTTCCCTACTACTGTTTTATAATTAGTATTTTTTGTTATTTAAAATAGGTTATTATCCCATCATTTGTTATTAGACATTGTTGGTTATTAAGTTTGTTCTTGTATTCATTTTTCATTTAAACACAGATGTTACTCCAGTTTCACATTTCCTGTGGACATCTTGATCTTGTTGAGTTTGTAAGATTGTGCAATAGTTAAGTAAACAAAGTTGATTCTGATAATCAAACTGTTTGTTCTCCTTTTTCCCCCAAATTGGAATCGAAAAAAGAATCGATAAAGAATCGAATCGTTTCATAGAATCGAAAAGGGAATCGGAATCGTGAAAATCTTTTCAATTCCCAACCCTATGAATGTAGCATAATTTTTGAGGTCCTCATAGAACAGGATGATCAGAGATATTAAACCACACTCAGCTGGTGATTGTTTACTAATTAGTGGAACATATGTAGGCGTATTAGACTGAAGACGCTGCAGTTTTTAGATTTTTATCTATGCATACATTTTCAAACCGTGCACTATTTTCCTTCCACTTTATAACCATGTTGGCTCGTCACATAAAATCCCAATAAAATAAATTGAAGTTCCGGTTGGGGTTAAATTTAGAGTGTCTCATTGCTTCAGAAAGTTCATGTCACAGATGAAAAGTTACAGTTGGGTTTTGTTGGCCCATCAGTCGTCATAGTGAAACAGTTTTTTTTTTTCAGAGCCTACTTCCGTTCTGATAGTGGTACTCAGACTAACATATAGATGGTGGTTTGCACTCATGTGGATAGAAATATTCTTTAAATTTGTACAGTATGTACATTATCATGCATACAGTGGGTTTGTTTCTGCTCCAGGATCCAGGTGAATGATCTGATAGTGGAGGTCGATGGGACCAGTCTGGTCGGCGTCACTCAGAGCTTTGCCGCCTCAGTGCTCCGCAACACCTCAGGCAAAGTCAAGTCAGTCTCAGTTGGTTGATATGGTTTTAATATTTTAAGCCAATTGAGTTTCATGCTTCAAGTTTGGGTTAAATGTGTGTTGTTGTTTTTTTTTTTAGGTTTGTTATTGGCAGGGAGAAACCGGGCGAGCAGAGCGAAGTGGCTCAGTTGATCCAGCAGACTCTTGAGCAGGAGAGATGGCAGAGAGAGATGATGGAGCAGAGATACAAACAGTACATGGACGACGATGAGGAGGTATCAGGAAGACTGGCGGCGTGAAAAAAAAAAACAGAAATCACACCACAGATGTCGAGCAGGATAACGTCTGCCCCGTTATCCTGTCTGTATTACTAAAGCCGTCCCTGAAAGCACCGCCGGCTTTCTGGTGTGGCTGTCAGAGCGTCTGGAAACCGCTAAAAATCAAAAGTGTCAGTTTAATGTGTGTTTGTGTTGAGACAAAATGTCCTCTGTGTGCAACCACACGGCCTGTCGTTTCTCAGTCTAACCTCTCCACCTTGTGGTCAGAAATGGGAACTTAATCCTTACACTTAGCATTTCAATTACCTTTGTGTTATCTAATTTTAAAGCATTTAAAAGCTAATTTCCCTTGAAATCTGCTGTGATGAAGTTATCCTGTAATTACTGCATAACTCAACTTGAAATTAGGGAATAAAAAGCAATACATGGATTGCTAAAAGAAAATACTCCTTAACTCAAAGGATATAGAGCCGTGGTTTTCAACAGGGGGTCCGTGACCCCTAGGGGTTACACGGAGGTACTGCATGGGGGTCGGGAAAGTTTTGGTTGATTAGAATTTTTTATTATATTCCCCCTTTAAATCCACATTAACATGAATTCAACAGACTGTAGTAAACAGATAAATGGAGGCAGAAGATGTCTTTCAGTCATCAATGCTCACATTCAGTGACATACAGGAGCTCTTTCAAGCTGGGCACCGTTTCATTCACAACACCTGTCCCATCAACCAGGAATCACAATCAGAAACACTTTAATAATCCCAGGGAGAAATTACTTTCGTTACATTACTCCATTTGTAACACAGTGACTATAGGATCAGTTTGATAGAACACAATTTCATACAATATATACATCTAGTCATCAGTTTGGGGTCCTTGGCCTGGAAAACGTTGAAGACCCCTTATATAGAGTTTTGTCTCTGCTGAGGTTTTATGCAAAACAGCATAAAAACTGCTGTGTTGGACTTTTTTCTTGTTAACCTAGTTATTTTTGACGAAAATCATCATAATGTGGGTCCAAGTGGACGTGCAGTGTTTGTTCTTTTAGATTTAGCATTTTCTTTGTAGAATTAAACTTTTTTTTTTTCATTAAACCTGATAAAAAATGTAATTTGAAATTGGCTTCTAAATTAGAATTCATTTGTAAGCAAAAAAGGGAAAATATTAATTTCAAACCATGTTTTTTTTTTGTATAATATATTAAAATTTCTATTATCAGGCAGGTCATTTCTTAAAGGTATAATGGAGAATTTTGACAAATTGTTTAAAAGACCCGTCCTGTCCACTAAAAAAAAAAAAAAAGCACAACTCTGTACCCACTCCTAAGAGGGAAGGCCTATTTAATGCATGCAAGAGTCCATTTCTCCACGTGCACGCTGTGTTTAAAAGTTGCTGTTTGCATCGCTCAAACAAGCTTACTTTCTAAAAGAAGATGCAATAAGGAGGACCACTTATTTTGATGATCCACCCAGAAAAAAAACATCCTCCACTATACCTTTATTTAACCTTGTGACACCCATTGTTGCAAATATGCAACAACGGGTGTTGCAAATATGCAAACAGCTTTTTTTCTTTTTTTATTGCACAAACAACCAAGCTAGTTACATTAGAAACCTTCGGGACGCACTTGTTTCTGGTACATCTAGTTCCTGAAAGTGTATAATATCATTGATCGTTATAACGGATGTCAGAAATTTGTAATATTCCTACATTTACTTTACAATAGTAACAATCTCAAAATTCAAAACACATTAAAAGAAGGAAACTTTTTTTATTTATATCTATTTAAACCAACCAAATCACAGAGCAGACCTCTGCTAATAATAATGATAATGATGATAATAATAATAATAATAATAATAATAATAGCAGTGTCTCAGTAGAGTTGTGACTTTAGCTAGCATCGATCCTCGGTGTGAAGAAGAGGACATTAGTATTGGCATCTTGTCTGTTGTGGTCTAAAAACACTCTCTGATATCAAGCTTGTCTTTGTGTCTGAATGCAGAGGTGTAAGCAGAGCTGAAAATCCATTATGACGATAACATGACTTTATATACCGGATGTTAGTGTGTTTAGCTCACCATTAGCCTGTTAATGTGATGCTAACTCGCTTTGTGATGTAGAGCAGGAAGATGATGTATGATCAGGAGATTGGCAACGGTCATTAGCTTAGCTTTGAAAGGCTCTGGGTGTATTTAGTTTCAGCAGATGGAGTCCCTCCTGTGTTAACATTATACGTAGGGTTTCCACCTTTTAGAAATGGAAATAAGGGATGTGGGGGTCCTAGAGAAACTTCATTTAGTGGGGTGTCTGAGGGGTCCTCCCCCAGAAAATCTTGTATTTCTTAGATGCAATTTCCTGCATTTTAACCAAATTGTTTCCCGTTTCAACTCAACACAGAACCATACTTTTATTTTCTTCTTTGAGAGTGGCTTGTATTTCTTGCAAAAAGCTGCAGCCAATTAAAATAATTAATAAATGGAAATGTTAAGTTTGCACAGTATCATCGCGCACAGAATGATGCCTGGTAGAATTATTTTAGGCTATAGAGAAGATTACCGCTGGTAATGTTCCCTATATGTTTGGCGTCTTTCTCTCCCTCCCTTTCTCTTCAGATAGGCTAAATCGTTCAAGGAAAAAAGAAAGTTTTACGACTAGCGGTATTCATGAATAAAGTGCTTCGTATTTGTTTAAATGCACTTGAGCAGGTCAGCACTTCCAATGAATAATGCTGCAATGGATGCTTTGAGTTGTTGTGCGCCGGTGCGCAGTTTGTAGAACCAAAACTAAACATGAAGACCGTCACCAGGAAACCATGACAAACGCCCCAAGTATAGAGATAGCATTCTCTCGGTAATCTCTAAGTATAGAGATTACCGAGTGGAGAATGCTTTAGACGGCCGACGTCATAAGGGGAAGGTGAATCAAGAACAGTAGAACTCTAAGCTCTAGCTACGAGAGTGAGGGAGAGAGAATCAGGCATGGGTCACACTCGCAACAGTAGAGTTGTTCTGTGCGCAGGTGCCACCGAAATGACTGTTTATTTAGTTATTTGTGAAAATACGGAACAAATGGCGTCCCTTATCAGCTCAATACAGGATGCGTAATTTAACTTCCAAATACTTTTAGACTTGTTTACAGAAGTGTAAAACAAAAAAGAAATTTCGTTTGAAAACAGCTCACTGGACAATTTCATCTTTTTAAAAGTGCAGCCTTGAAAATGAGTAAAAATGACTGTGAATTTACAGTTCAAACTTTGTTGTTTTTTTTTTAATACGGGACGATTCCGTGTTTTGAGGGACGGGTGACTACCCTAATTATACATGAAAAAGTTATTTTCTAATATTAGTGTAATTATAACCGTTATTTATCTAAAATTACATAAAACATCCTTCCAGAAACTGTTTTAATAGGTAATTAATTCACCTTTTGTATGATTTTTTTAAAGCGGTTCGTTAAATTAATCCTAATCCTAATCTAATCTGAGTTCTAACATTTTAAATTCAACTGAATAAACTGGCAAATAAAAACATTTCTCAGCAGCCAAAGCCTCAAAATCCAATATGGCTGCCATTAGTGTTAAAAATTGTGAGAATTAAGGCAAGGCAAATGTATTTGTATAGCACAATTCAGTTCAAAGACAATGCAAAGTGCTTTACATGATTAAAATACAGGAAGATAAAACAGAATCAAAGCAAGTAGGAAAAATATATATATAAATAAAAAGAATAAAATAAAAGATGGAGAAACAAAAAAGAATATTAAAAACAGTTGGACTAAAGAAAATAAAAAAGTATATATAGTGTCAAAATATATATAGTATCCTGTATAACAAGAACAGTTGAAGGTAATCCTAAACAAATGTGTTTTTAGTCTTGATATAAAGGAACTCAGGCTTTCCGCATTTTTACAGTTTTCTGGAAGTTTGTTCCAGATAAGTGGAGCATAGGAACTAAATGCTGCTTCTCCATGTTTAGTTCTGGTTCTAGGTATGCAGAGCAGGCTGGAGCCAGAAGACCTGAGTGGTCTGGAGGGTTGATACACTGATAGCAAGTCTGTGATGCATTTAGGTGCTAAGCCATTCAAAGATTTATAAACTAACAGAAGTATTTTAAAGTCTATTCTCTGAGATACAGGGAGCCAGTGGAAGGACTTTAGAACCGGGGTGATGTGCTCTACTTTCTTAGTCTTACTGAGGACACGGGCAGCAGCGTTCTGGATCAGCTGCAGCTGTCTGATCCACTTTTTAGGCAGACCTGTGAAAACACCGTTGTAATCAATTCGACTAAAAATAAACGCATGGATAATTAAGATTATTATCTAATGTTCTGTATCTCATTACGCCGCTTACCTCCAGCTGGCTCACTAAACTGTTTAGCTTTAGGTTTTAATTGCATAAAATGTGGGGAAATATTTTAATATTTTCACTGGATTTCCTACTTTTAACTACTTAAATACAGGTTTCATTTAAAGCCTTTCCTGATATATGCTCTGATATTTGGGAGGATTTAGCAACAGCTTGCTCTGGTAAAAGTTTAATGATTGATGGTTTTAAATGTCCCGTTCTCCCATTTTTACACCCCTAAATGTATTTTCTTTATTGTCTGTGAACAGACTGGTGAATATGCCACAGATGAAGAAGAAGAGATGAGTCCCATGTTTCCCAACTCCATCGAGGTTTTCGACCTGGCAGAGAACCAGGACTTGTCTCCTGTGGAGCTGGACCCTGAGAAGTTAGCCCACAAGTTTAAGGAGGTACATTTTATTCATCTTCACTTAAAAAGATCTGATCTTCTATTTCTTCGGTTTGATAAATTTCCATGTTTCCCAGTATTTATTTATTTTTTGCTCTGCTGCAAATAAAATGTCCTTTTTCTGTCGGTGCAGCTCCAGATTAAACATGCAGTAACGCAGGCAGAGATCCAGCTGTTAAAGAGGAAGGTGAGCCCACTTTATTTTCACTTCGCCTCTACAGGATGAAATGAAAAACAAACTCAGAAGTGTGTGGTACAGAGGGGAATGGTTCTCTGTCTGTTCTAAACAATGACTTAACGCTGGCTCTGCCTCCCACATACCACCTCCTTCCTCCCACCATCACGCCCCTTACCTCCAGCTGGCTCATGCAGAGCAGGATAAGCTGCGTTGGCGGATGGAGCGCGCTCAGTTGGAGCAAAACATCAGAGACAGCAAAGAGAGGATGGAGAAACTGGAGGGCTACTGGATGGAGGCACAATCCCTGTGTAAGGTAATTTCTTAGAGAATAAAAAGGATTTTTTTACCTGTTCTTAAACTAGGAGCTTCCAGTCCCAGTGAAAGTTGAATTCTGAACATTTTGTAACACTCAGCATGTGCTTTCAGGCTGTGGATGAACACCTGAAGGAAACCCAGTCCCAGTACCAAACCTTAGAGAGGAAATACAACAAAGCCAAGAGAATGATTAAAGAATACCAGCAAAAGTAAGAGAATAGAAACTAATATAAGGAACCCTGATCAGAAAGTCACATTGGATTACAGCTAAAAGCGCATATCATCAACATAGAAACAAACATACATGTGCATTTGGGATTTGTAGGGAAATTGAGTACCTGAAGAAAGAGACCGCTCAGTGGCGTGCACAAGAAGAGAGCGAGGCCACTCACAAAGAAGAGACGGACATCCTGCAGGAAAAGGTTGGTGACTTGACCTTTTTTTTATTCCCATACTGATGTAGAAATCCTTACTGATGCACAGAAACACACAGCTCAGGTTGAGCAGCAGAGCTGACCCTGTCCCCTCCTAGCTTTGTACTTTCTCCTCACTGTGGCTGCCTCTGTGACTCAAACCCACATGTGAAAACTCCTCATTTAGCAGCTAAAGGAGGAGCGGAGGTAAACTTGAGACCCCTGGTCTCACTTAAAGCTGATTTATTTTCAGAATCCAGGTCGTCTGCGTGTGTTTCGCAGGCAGGAGTTCTCTGATTGGTCAAATCTACACTATGTGTATTTCCTGTTTGGTACCTTAACGGCTTGTTTTGTTTGTATGACCGCCATTGTGGAAAACGACTCGTGAAGATGGACCAGCTAGAAGAGCGAGGTGCGTGAGAACGCTGGGACCCTTTTTTCCACCTGGATCCCCGCTTTTTTCGCCCTTCTGTCCCTCTGTTGTCGCACAAACTTTCCCCCACTTCCTGACAAATGTTGTGATCGCCCATTTAAATTCAGTGATTGTTACGCCAGAACTGTAAAGCGACACTTCCACCATCACAATACACCTCTAGGGGGCTCCCTCCACTCGCAACTGTCTAATCAGCTGGCGGTGTAGAGTCAAGGACAGGGTCCTTCCCTTCTCTGGGATTTGATTAAAACTTGGCTGAGTGAGGGGCAGATGTTAAAGGGGCATACTTTTTAAAAATGCACCTGCAAAAATGTGGTGGAATTATTGATTGGTGTACCAAAAGGAGGAATTTAAATCTACACTGGTAAAAATAAAAACAATACCATCTGTGCTATATTTGTTCAATGAATTCAATTCAGTTTATTTCTATAGTGCCAATTCACAACACGTCACCTAAAGGAACTTTACAGTTCACCAGATCATCCAGTCAAACTGATTCAAAGTTTTCTATCGTAGGAAAACTAGCTGATTGCATCGACTCATTGACTCGGATACAATCCCTCACACTAAGCATACATGTAGCGACAGTGGAGAGGAAAAACCTCAAGCAGAACCAGGCTCAATGTGAGACTCAGAAAACAGAAGCAGAGATACAAAAGGCAATTATAAAAGGCGGCCCTGTCCAGGAAACACACAGCCAGGCAGGCGAGCTCCGAGCCAGCTCCCATGTCAGAGGATGAAGAGAACACATCCACTCAGTTACGGTCAGAGAAACAGGACTACACTGGAAAACAGGCCGATCTCCAGCATCTATAAACAAAGGCGTTGATGGCAGCAGCACAGCTGATGTTTCTCTCCAGGATGGAGTCACAGCCAAACAGAAACAGACGAGACAAAGCTACTCTGAGAAACAGCAGAGAGAGCATAACATTAGAGATTGAACTAACAGATTCTGCAGAGTGGGAGAATAGAGATAGAATGAAGCAGAATGATGAAATAGGGGTCCCCATGTCCTCCAGCAGTCTAAGCCTATAGCAGCATAACTATAGAGATAGCTCAGGATAACCTGAGCCACTCTAACTATAAGCTTTATAATCACTGTATATTTGTTTATTTCTCCTTCCAGGAATGTTGCACAAATTATTAACCTCCTCAGGAGGCCTTTGTTGACGATAGAGTAAATTCTTCTCACTGAGCTGTTAATAGTGATCACATCCAATTAATTACCATTCATTATAGATATTATATTTATATATATCTATATATAGTTAAAGGATTAATTTCTTGAATCGTGATTAATCACAGAAGCTTCATAGTTAACTGCGATTAATCCTGGTTTGGTTACAGAAAGAACTCCATTTCATTCACACCCCCACCATGCTTCTGTGTTTACATCTGAGAAGAAGAGGAAATCTTGTTTGCCCACTGAGCTTTTTGCCCACGATGGTTGATTGAAAACCAAACATGTTTGATTTTCTCCCGACCTCACGTTTCCTGATGGGGAGATGGTCGTGAGAGGCTGATCGCCCGTCATTACCCCCTGTACACTACACGATGCACAATCAGGCTGAAAGTCGGGCCGATCGAAAACTTCTCACACGACTGGGAAGTCGGGCTGATTAATGCAAAAAATCGCACAGCGTACGCCCGGCTTTAGACGTACAGTGGGAGCAGGTAGATCGCATCATGAGATGTAAACTCTGTACACTGTACAGTGTACAGCTGGCTACCGAACTTCGGTTCTTTTATGGTACCGACCGAAATGCTTCGGTTCTACAGAGTATCCAAACATGCCTCGTCTTTCGGTACCAAGTTTCGGTGATTGGCTGTAACAATTAACGTGATTGCGTCATCCAGGAAAAATACAGAGGTGGTAACGCCTACAGCTGGGGTTCATGTGTATCTGTTGTGAACTGGTTGCGAGCGTCGTGGAACCCCTTTAAAATGCCCCCCAGGTCAAAAGTGCGGCTTCACTTTATTAAGACTGATGCCAATAGTGCGCAATGCGATACATCGTGTACGGAAATAATTTAAGAGCAGAAAGTTTCTCTGTGTTTGACTGCAAGAAGAGCGGACAGCAGCCGGCGCGACCATCCTCCTCTCAGCAGCCCGTGGGCAGAGCAAAGCCAGAGCGGAGTGAATCATGCTGCTTTCACACCGAACGCAGCAAGAGCAGCAAAATCACGTCTGCTGCTTCCTTTTTTGCTGCTTGTACCAGCTTCTGACGCGGCTGAAGCAGCTTTGCTGCTCTGGCTGCGCGGCCGAAAAGTGGCTCTGACGCGCGTTGGGTGGAGCTACTCTATCCTTTATTTGCCTTGCAGCTATATTTGCTGTGATCAGTGGGAATAAAGTAGTTTTATTATGTTTTTAAGTGGGAAAATCCACCTGAAAACTTAATCAGTGCAGTCAGTTCATCCAGATTACCATCCTGCCTTCCAATATTCTTTCTGTCGAAGCCGCTCAGACCCCCACATACCAGCGGTGCGCTGTCAGTAGGATCCCATTCAACGGGCTTGTTTGTCTCCTGAGAAAGCAGACCTGTTCATTTTTCTAAAGAAAAACAGCAAAGTAAAAAGGTCATCACAATGTAACAGTAGGGTGACCATATTTTCATTTGGGAAAACCAGGACACCTTGGAGTGGTGGTGGTGGTGGTGGGGGTGGGGGGGGGTGGGGTGAGGGGGGGGGTTGATTGAAAGAAGAAATGTCTCATCATCGGGACTTGCTCCGTGATCAGAGGAAAGGTTACTTGGCGCAGAACAGTGGTGAAAATTGGAAGTTCAGTTTAATATGATACAACTCTGTGAATAGTTCCGTCTGAAATGAATCAAAATAGTTGTTTTAATGGTTATTTAGTCAGATATGTGGCGGTAATGTTTGGTTTATCTAAAGCTTTTTATCTGTTACTGTGTAAATGAGTTTGGCTGTAATTTAAGGACAGATTCTAATAGATCTGCAGTATGGGAACTATAAATCTGATAGGAGTTTAATTTTTTTATTGTTGTTTTGCACAATATGCTTAACTACGTATTTTTTGTTGTTGAATGTTAGAGATTTTGCAGATATATTTTGTAGATACATTGTTTAGATTTACTTATATATTTCTAACCCTTTTATAGAATAGAATAGAAAATCCCTTTATTGTCCCACAATGGGCAAATTTACAGCAGCAGAAAGATTATTGAAAATGGTCACACAAATGTGGACCTTAGAAAAATGTATAAGAATAACATAATAGGGAAGAGTTAAAATATAAACAATAAAATTCTGTAAAGTGTTTTAACAGTGTTTTACAGTAATGGATATTTGAAAATAGCAGCAACATCAGAGATGTGCAGAATGACAGCAGCAGGTTTTTAAACTGACTAAGGTTTCTATCATTAAATTTGATTTTATTTGTTCCTGCGGATATGTCCCGGGAAATACGGACGTTTGGTCACCCTATGTAACAGTGAATATTAGACACTGACTTTTTTGCAACTGTTCCTCTTCACTGAAAAAATGTTTTGTACGTAAGAGGAAAAATGTAAATGGAAAAATCAGAGCTTAAAATAAAACTCAAGGTTTGTACTTTATTATGTTGTGTAATTTTCTTTTCCTTTGAATTGATATTATAAAACTGGTATCGAAAAAAGTATCGTTCAGGAACCGGTATCGAAGTGAAGGTATCAGTATTGGTACCGGAACCGAAAACAATACCCAGCCCTAGTACAGTGTGAGCTGTAGCTGCGTGCAGCGATTGAAAAAATTGTACAGTGTATGCCCGGCTTTAGCTAACTAGAAAGGATTCTCTTTTCATTATTATGTAACGATGCGGTTCTATTCATTTGAATATAAATTAATTGACCTTAAATTGTATTTATTCCACAGATTACAGACCTGGAGACCAAAGTGGATGCCTTGAAGAGCCCTACGCCGTCCTAGACTGCTGCTAAGTCCTACCTCCCGTCTGTGACCAGAAGAGGAGGTGTTGAGCCTCCATTCAGATAGGGCTGTCTACATTTCCGATTATCCAATCGCTGCACGGACAGAAATGGAAAAATCTCAAAGTGTTAAAGAGGCTGAGGAGGAAGCGACCCCTCATCCTGTCCCTGAATGCACCACCTGTAATAACCGGAATCCTCCTCTTTTGTGTCTTCCTGTCAACCAGCTTGGCAATCAACAAAATATCACAATCACCTGACTCGGGCCCCATCTGTGGATGATCCGTTCTGGTTTCATTTTTCTCTCCTCATCAACAGTATCTCACCAGGTCCTAATTATAATTCAACTGACTTCATCATTAAAAGAAAAAAAAAAAGCGCTTTTAATACCCAGGCTCGTCACAAAGTGCTTTATAGACAGTTGGCATGAATGGAGGACGAAACGGAAAAAAGGACAGATGATTGTTGCTTTTTGAACTCAGTGAACCACCTGTTTCGACTCTTCTTTTCTGTCCCCATGAGGGCGAGTTTTTCTTCTGCTCTTTGGCGTCGATCCATCGACTCGACGAACACTGAGACGAACCGTCTGCCTAACGGAATCTCTATAGAGAAACTTTACACGTTTTTATGGAAAAAGCCAAGAAACCGCCGGTAGTTGAGTAATAAATACAACGAAAACACATTTTTCATCCAAACCTGTGAAACTGCAGAGAGCCTTGGAAACCCCATGCCTGCGGCGTCCCTCCTTCAGCCGACGGTTGTGTGTCTGCGATGAGGTCTGAACTGCAGAGGCACCATGGTGTATATACTCCCTACACATTTATTTAAAAGCTTTTAAACGGCTTAAGCAGTTCAGTGGTAGATGTCAGGAGGAAACGATGACCCCATCCCTCCCTCCTCACTGCTGTAGGGAGGCTTCAGTGTTTCCTCCGTTTTGTTTCTTTTCTCTCTGCATTAGTGGCAAACAGGGTGCGAGCGCTCTATGCTGTGCAGCTAGAGCTTCTCACGGTGTCTGCAGTATCTGTGGGCATTCAGACTTCCAGCTCTACAGTCGTTTATAACAAATGTAAATCTGCTGCAAGTGCAGATGGCCATAAAATGTCTCTCTAAAGGCTTTCCCAGTTACAATATGGGGTTTTAACCCCTATAGTAAATTTTATAAAGAAGAACCTAGCTTCATTAACGTGCGCTAAACCCTAAACAAATACTATTTGATTCAGTTTCAGTATTTAGTCCTCCTGAGTTTGCAGCTGTCACCAGTCCTATTGAATCTGAATTTAGCTGCCCTAGCAAGACTGTCATGACATTTTCTTATTTGCATTGGAAAAAATCAAAAAACATTTTTTTAAATAAGTGCATTTTTTTGGGATTGGGAGGTAAAACAGACATTTTGCCAACGGCAATTTACACTTAAAATAAGAAAACACAATTGCACACTGGAAAAAATCAAAATCTAGATAAGTATTTTTTTCTTAAAATAAGTGCATTTGTTCTTGGATTAAGTAGGTAAAAGAGACATTTTGTCAATGGTACAAGACAATTTACACTTAAAGTAAGAAAACACAATTGCATTGTCTTATTTTAAGTGCATTTTGTCTAAATATCTTACTTTAAGAGTAAAAACACTCATTCCATTGGCAAATCATCTCATTAACCCACTCAAATTAAGGTTAAATATACTTAATTTCAGACATTTTTACTTAAAATACTCATTATATTGGTAAATTATCTCATTTACTTAGTCAAATTAAGGGTAAATAAAATTTTACTTATTCCTAGATTGTTTTTCCAGTGTGTATCCGAAAAAGAAGTCAGAGTTCACAGAGATGATAATCAGTTTGTGCAAAGGTATCACTCACATACATATGCCTTTGCATATTTTATTTTCCATTCAAGTTTGAAGTTAAACAAACAAACCTATCTTCCCGTGTATTTCATACCAATAACCCAAATGCTGCCAGTGGTCTAGTTTAAAGTCATAATTCTGATTTTCCAGCCTCTATTAACAAATGGATCCAGTTAGAACAGGAAATGCACTGAATAACAGGCCCCAGGTGCGGTAGGCCATGACTAGATGATCCAATGGAAATGATTGCCAATACAGGTAGTTTGGTTCACTAAAATAACAGTCAGTATCTTACCTTCTCTAATTAAAGCGATGCTAGCCAGCAGGTTTCAAGAGAGAAGCACATATTCTGACCATCAAAAACCAACTTTTGTTTGTGTGAAGGCTAACGTAGCATCTCCGCTAATACAACAAATAAATCTTTATTTTTGGAAATTGCGATAACCTTCAGATAATACTGCTAAGCAGAACATGTTTTGCACATTTGATAAAGAAATTAAATATAAAATTAAAAAAATACTTTATTCTAGTGTTGCACCGATACCAGTATGGACAGGGCCCTGATCCAGCTCTAAAATAGTATCGGAATCGGCGAGTACCAACAAATAGGGCACCGATATCATTTTAAGAGCCAAAAGTTTATTCAACTATTGTCACCCATTCCAGGTAGACAACAAAAAGTTCTACTGGATTCACTTTGTATTAGTCTTTTTCCTGCTTCACAAAGGTAGGCAGCAGCTTGACAAATCAATGATGGCAATTATTTTCCATCCAAGTAGTATGCAGTTCTTCATATATACAAACATCGGTATGGTATCGGCCAATACTGCACAGCCAGGTATCGGTATCGTTGCCAAAAAATGGGATCGGTGCAACACTACATCACCAATGTTTTGACTCTTATTTTTTATTTTCGCAAATAACTAAAGATGTTTGTAAGTCTTATGGTCCATACTTACTACAAGTAAGATAAAGACATCAGATAACCAGAAAAGAAAACACACCTAGAAAATCTGAATTGTCCCTTTTGAAAAGATATATTTTCATTTAGATTTTTGTTAACTAAAAATACCGACCGATCAAAGTCTTTGAACAAACTTGAATTAACTAGGAAATGGGGGAATTGTCAAGGATTCACCAAAACAATGCGCATCGCGATACAGGTCCAACTAGACGATTTTTTTCTCAATACATACAACATATTGCGATTTTTATAATAATATAGCTCTGGAAAATCTCATGACAGCTGCTGAATAATTAGCAATTTTCTTTCACCGCTACAAGAAAAGGCGAAAGCTAACACAGTTCTAATTTGGGGGTTTAAACCATTAGTTTTAAAAGCATTTAAATATGTCTCTAAAAAATTTACATCTGAGGTTTTGGATTTGTTTAAAGAACACGGACGCCTCTGAGTACAGAACATTTCAGTTCTGTAAACTTTTTTTAGCATGCCACGTTCATTTCCTGCATGTAACTTTGCTTAGCTAGCCTGCAGGTTGCTACATGACAAACATGCTAATAGCAGATGACGTCACCCTAATTTTTTCTTTTGTGCTAATGGCAGATGTCACAAAGAAAAGCACGTTTCTTCTACTTTGAATTCACGTTTAATTGGAATCTGTCCATTGTCGTTAGCTAGTAAACGGGTATCTAAAGTTCACTTAAAATCCATTTGTTTAATCTGTGATTTTCAACACCCGTTAGCTTGTCAACCCTTGGTGATCTAAGCGGCCATGACGGTTTTACTTTTGGTTTACGCTGGTGTTTGGACGCTTTAAAGTCGTAGGGAAATCATATTTGAATGTCAAACCATTCTGGCCTAAACATGTATATAACTGTACTCTTTATCAGACATCAGATATTGTCCCAAAAGTTAGAAAATTTCTATATCTATATGTTTTTAAATCTGTGTTTTTTTCGTTATCTTATGCAGGCCAGTTAGTTATACGTCAGCTTGTACACCTAAATTCAGCAAATCATATATCAACGATCATTTGTCAATCAAATTTTTTTGGTCATAGCACCTTGATTCATACGTCGCGGCTAATATTTAATAATAATTTGCCAGGCATAGAGCTACCAGAACTGGCAGCGTTGTGAGGCAAGGGTTCAAACATGTACGGCTGTAAGCATGCTACACCAAACCAAGCTTCTGTCGCCCTGGCGTCCTCTTCCACAACATCTTCGTCCCGCTTTCCTCCTCTAAATAAAAAATGTATGACGGAGGAGACTCATCCACGACCTCCACCACAAAACTCTCCTCCTCTTGCATGTTTACGCTGTCCATAGCGTTCCTTGACAGTGTCATTTCTAAGTCACCGATTTAGTGCTACTTGGTCTTAATGGAATTTCCCATTGGGAACCTGCTAGCACTAAGTTGCTAACTGGTTAGCAAGATGCTTCCGACAAACCGGCCAAAACCAAACTTGCTTGTAAATCTTTCGCCACAACAATCCCGCCTCCTTGATAAACGACCAATCACATTCACTTTATTCATAAGTGTAAAGTCGGGCACCACTCGGGAAAATTTGTAAATGCAACGGTTAGAACAGCCGCTTCCCTACGACTTTAAATTCAGAGTTTCTGTGTCAGTATTCAACCTATGGAGCTTGTGGCAATGATGACCAAAAGACGAGCTTTAGGAGTTTCCTGGTTGTGTAACCGACTTATTTTTATTTATATCAATAAAAGTTTGTTCTGGTAAACGAGAAATGATGCTAGCAGTTATCTTGTACTCAAAGTTAGCCGTCAGTTAGCTTCAGACTCTTAGGCCTCGTCACACTGCTGTTACAGAACAGTCTGTATGTTTTTACAGTAAGAAACTGAACTGTTACGATATCCACTGGAAGTTAGCTATTGGTTGGTTAAAAGCGGTGCTTTAGGAAGGTCTTTAACAGGGGGTCCGTGACCCCTAGGGGACTACGGAGGTACTGCATGGGGGTCGATTAGGCTTTTTTTTAATATTCCCCCCTGCAATTTTTTCCACTAATTAAAATATCTTTAAATCCACATTAACATGAATTCAACACACTGTAGTAAACAGATAAATGGAGGCAGAAGATGTCTTTCAGTCATCGATGCACACATTTAGCGACACACAGGAGCTCTTTCAAGCTGGGCACCGTTTCATTCACAACACCTGTCCCATCAACCAGGAATCAGAATCAGAAATACTTTAATAATCCCAGGGAGAAATTACTTTCATTACATTACTCCATCTGTAATAGAGTGACTACAGGAACAGGTTGATATAACACAATTTCATATAATATATATATAATTAGGGGGTCCCTGCTCCATCTCACTATCAGTTTGGGGGTCCTTGGCCTGTAAAAAAACGTTTAGGACCCCTGCTTTAGGACATTGTAGAAGTGGTGGATTAAATCGCTTTTGTCTCTAAAAGCAGCGGGTCTTTTTTTTTTTTTTTTTTTTTATCATGAATGTGTTTATCGGAATGATAAAGCTTGCTGGCAAGCTCCTGATTAGGACATGTTACTGTTAGTACAGTAAAACATTTCACTTGGCCTGTTTTGTTTCAATAAATAATTAAATCTAGCAATTTTTTAAATGTTTTACATCCATAAAAAGTTTCATAAATATCTCATTAAAGAGGTTCTTCATCTCCTAAAATCAAACAATACAAATACACGTATTTACAGCCAGGCATTTGTTTTAAAGATCATTACAGCAGAGGACGTTACATTAAGGTGTTTGTGTGTTCAGAGGGACTTTAGATAGAAATAAGACTTTGATCTTCATATGTTTTATTTGAATACCTTTTTTTTGTTGTACACAGTTGGGATTTTGTATCTATTTACACCAAGTATTTGTTAAGGAAAACTGCAGTATGTTTAAATATTAGTCGTACTGGATGGGAACAAGTGTTTGCGAGAATATTATTTTATTAATAGAATGAAAATCAGCCATAAGCAACTCACTTGAGTCCTGTTAGGTCTTTAGCATTTTTATTACAGTTTCATCTCTATTTTGAACTAATGTGAGCTGTACAGTTGCCGTCGTATCACCAAAACCGTGTTCACTTTGGGTTTTTAAGCGTTTAAACACAAAAGTGATCGGTTTGCCTTTCAGTGATGTATTAGTTAACATGCTGCTTTTGCCTCTATGAAGCCTTTACATGTGTTTAAACTGAAAGCTGTCAGCCATTTCCTGTCATTGTCTGCCCATTGCTCATGTCTGCATTGAAAACAATAAACTCAATACAATGAAGCGGTCTCCTGTTTGTGATTAAGCTCAAGCTGAATTTGGTTCAATCTCTGCTTCTGTCGGCCTCAGCAGATGGCCGCTCACACTGAGCCTGGTTCTGCTGGAGGTTTCTTCCTGTTAAAAGGGAGTTTTTCCTCCCCACTGTCACCCTAAGCATTCTTAGGGTGAGGGATTGCATTCAAGTCAATTTGACTGGATGATCTGGTGAACTGTAAAGTGCCTTGAGATGACTTGTGTTGTGAATTGGCGCTAAAGAAATAAACTGAATTGAAAACTTTAGAGCAGAAATTTAATATTTTATCTGATTATTTTATAAAAATAAAGCTACAATAATTTCTAACATGGGTTCCCAAAAAGGGGATTAGGGGCCTACGAGGGTTACAAAGCCCCAAATTCAATTCAATTCAGTTTATTTATATAGCGCCAAATTCACAACACATGTCATCTCAAGGCACTTTACAGTTCAACCAGATCAAATTGATACAAAGTTTTCTATCTAAGGAAAACCAGTTGATTGCATTGACTCATTGACTCAAATACAATCCCCCACACTAAGCATGCTTGTAGCGACAGTGGAGAGGAAAAACTCCCTTTTAACAGGAAGAAACCTCCAGCAGAACCAGGCTCAGTGTGAGCGGCCATCTGCCGAGGCCGACTGGGGTTCAAGGAGACAGAAGCAGAGATACAAAAAGCAGCTGTAAAAGGCGGCCCCGTCCAGGAAACAAATGAGGGGGTTATGAAATGATTTTAAATGTAATATGAAATAAGATACAAATTCTATTTTCATTGCAGTGGGAAGCACTGCTGCCTTGCATCAAGAAGGTTCTGGGTTCGATTCCCGGCCCGGGGTCTTTCTGTGTGCATGTTCTCCCTGAGCATGCATGGGTTCTCTCTGGGTACTCCAGCTTCCTCTCACGCAGAGGTGGAAAGAGTACTAAAAAATTGTAATCGAGTAAAAGTATCTTTGCCTAAATTCTACTCAGAGTAAAAGTAAAATTACCTATCTCAAAATTTACTCAAGTACAAAATTACTTCATTTAAAATGTAATTTGAGTAAAAGTTACTTAGTTACTTTGAGTTATTTCATGCAAAAAAAGCATGAGTCATGAATCGAATTGAGCACAATGTGTTTTAATCTATTTCAAGGCGTATTTCAGTGGACATCCACACTTGCAAAAGATCAGCTGGGCTAAAGAACATACTTCCTCACAGCACAAGGATAGTCCCAACCTGTACCATAAAGTGCAAACTATTTTCAATCCTACTGTTCAACAGACAACACCATGATAGGAATAAAGAAATTTAAACTACATTTTAAAGTTTTCAAAATGCACACAAAATTAAATGCCCAAAAGATACCAGAAATCAAACTAAAACACAACACGATGCCACTGTTACTAACAAGCTCCTCATTTAATGATTTTAACTGGCACTTGTTTTACTTTAATAGTGATTTTTAACTGTCACCTTTTTTTTACATCAATTGTTTATATGTTTGAATTGTGTAAAAAAAAAGTGCTGTTAAAAGTCAAAAGTCGTCTTCTATTTTTTTAATGGCGATTAAGTGTCGGTTCCGTAACACAGGGGTTTAAATTTCTGGCCGCATTAAATTTTTTCACCATCACTATTTATTTATTTTTTTTACTCAGTAACGTGAGGGGGTTTTAAATGAAGCGAAGTAAAACTACTTTGGTTAAAATTTACTCGAGTGAAAGTAAAAATTAAATATTTCAAAAACTACTCAGAAAATTACAAATTACATTATAAAAAGTACTCAATTACATGAGTAAATGTAATTCTTAGTTTCCACCCCTGCTCTCACAAGTTGTTTGTTTGGTTGATTGTCTCTGCAATGGACTGGCCTCTCACCCATAGACAACTGCAGATGGGCACCAGCACCCCTCACAACCCCAGCTGGGATAAAGGTGACAGAAAATGGATGGATGGTCAAATATGATTTAACGATTTAATTGTAAAGTACATAAATAAACTAGAAAAAATTTCCATTTCCTGCAAAAATAAAAAGTAAATGCTGTAAACTAAATTTTAGGCTGAAAAATGGCAAAAACAAGCAGAAGTAAAAAGAAGAAACTGCTGAGATGGTATAAAATAGAAGACAACAAAAATGGTTAATTTCTTTCCTTAAAAATAGAAGTGAGCTGAAGCCAACAGCAGAAACATGGAAGGAATGTTATGAATTGGCAGAAAACAGAAAAGCTTAATTCTTGTCCTAAAATAGCAGAATGAAGCCAAATTCTACAATAAAAAACCTGCTGAGGATAAAAAGTATGGAGAAATTATTTTAGAAGTAGAAAAAAACTATAGTTAAATTAGCAAACATGACTGTTATATTTAATATCTGTAGTGTTTTAACCCACAAGTCTTGATGTGATTTATAAAGCTTATCCTTAAGAATAATGACGTTCACTATTAATTTATGGCAGATATTTCCACCCTGCAGGCTTTAGAAGGGGAACTTATATAAACAGACAAGAATTTGGGAAAGAGAACAGAAGAAGCATTGTTAGTGGGAGGGGTTGTCAATGATGCAATCAACTGATTTTCCTTAGATATAAAACTTTGAATCAATTTGACTGGATGATCTGGCGAACTATAAAGTGCCTTAAGATGACATGTGTGGTGAATTGGCGCTATAGAAATAAACTGAAGAAAGATGCAAAGAAAGAAAGGACACATTTTTTTTCTAAAAGTAAGAAAGTGGAACTTATCTTTGACTAAATCAGCAGCAGTTATTGGCTGCCACCAACACGTTGTTAAAGCCTCTCTAAACTTTTAGACATTTTTAGATGTATAGTTTCCAGACAGGATCTGACTGTTCTATATCACATAGATCTTCAGCAGCTCCTCTTCATCTAGGCACGGGTTTTAAAAAGGATTTAGATCTAAAGAATGAGATGCACATTTGAAGAGAGCAGATGTGTCCTGTTTTTGTTGTTTTGATCTTTGCTAAAAGAACCAATTTTCTGGCAAAGTTTTTACACTTTTCCTTTAAAAGCTGCTGGTGTTTCAGCCTCAGCTTAATCCTCATACTTTGGATAAGAATACGTTTCGCACAGCCTCTTGGGGGAAAACCCAACAACACAGGCCCACAGCATCACAGACAGGTGTGGATAAGGCAAAACTAGGCAGTTGCCTAGGGCCCCAAGTTCCCGGGGGCCCCATAAAACTCCTTTTACATTTATGGTAAATTTAACTATCACTTATTTGTGCACATTATGTTTTTGATAAAAATCATTTTTGCTAAAATGCTCTGTTTAAAGACATCTAAAAGCAGCAAACTCTGCTCTCCAGAGCAAGTAGATTGGTAACCCCGCCTCCTGCTCTCCTCTATCCTGTCTGCTGTCATGATTCATGCAGCTATTATTTCATCCAAATGAAAAATGGAGAACAGATAAGCAGATCATGGCTTGTCTACAGTGAAAAGAAAAAGAGTGTTTTATGTACTTTTGCCATTGCAAAAAGCAATCAGTTAAGTAGTGATAGGAAAAAATCTTACATTCCTTTTGAGACAGCATGAACAGTTGGCTGAGTACGAAACAGAGATGAAAACAACAAGAAAAGGGACAAGAAGAGAGGGACAAAACCAGTGTTGGGCAAGCTACTTGTCCAGTGTAGTGAGCTAAGCTATCAGTTACTCAACAATAAATTAAGCTTCACTACACCAAAGCTACCACCTAAAGAATTATAGCAAGCTAAGTTACACTAATATGTTAACAGTAGCTTAACTACATCAGAAGCTACTTAACGTTGTACCAACCTAATATCAATTCAAAATGAGTCTGATACACTGGTTAAAACATTTATTAAAGATTAGCCAATGATATAACAGTGTTAACATTGCTTTATGATCAGCATAATAAAATGAAAACTGAAATAAATACTAGTAGACAAACTAGTAAACAATCTGTAAACAAGTAAACAACCAAACCCTACAAAAGGCATCTTTAGGGTCTGTCTTTGAGAAAACTTCTTTAGACCTCAAATAAACAAGTCGATTCAAATAACAAATTAAACTGCTTACAAAAAAAACATAACTAACCTTACATTTAACACAATGATTAATAAGCATGGCTGAGAGAGTGATCACTGGAACAATAGTCAATGAACTAAACTGAATGACAATCAAATTTCTGTGAAGTCCAATCAAAGTTTTAGTAAATAAGGAATAGAACAGGGTGGGGCTGGGGGGCTAACGGTGTATGCATCAGCCCTTATTGTTCTTACAAGAGGTGTTTGTTCACACGGCAGAAAAGAAGCTTTTTAAAAGTTGCATCAGAAAGGCGGTTCCTCTTTGGTCTGAAAATGTCTTTCCCTACGCTAAAGACTCTTTCACAGGCTGCACTTGCTGGGACTCCTGTATTATACTTAAGAAAGAGTTTTTTCATTAGTGGCAGACTTTGGAATGCATTTACAAGTTTAGTTTCAGATGACTGCAAGTAGGTGTCTACTTCATTCAGCTCTGTGGCTGATCTCAGTGATGGGAAGTACCCCGTTACCTCATCAACATCATCAGCTAGGTTGTCATCTTCTGTTTGCCTGTGACCTGAAGGCTGGGTTTGAAGCAGCTGTACCTCTACTTTCAGGTCTGACACAACTTGAGCCTTCTTGTCACTCGGGATGTAGGTCAGTCTGAACATCGGATGAGTTGCAGAGGCTCTGAGCAACCTGGTATCTTGAAAAATGTACTCAAATCTTTTCTTAATCCCACTGATGATCGAATCTACCATTGGGTTGCAGTGATGAAGCCGGCACTCCCTCTTCATCTCTTCCATCCTTTCAAGTAGAATTGAGATGGTTAGCACCAACACTCCCGAGAAGCCCATTCGGTCAGACTGTAAGACGTCAAGAGCCTTGGCCAAAGGCGTCATAACCTTGGAAAACAGTCAAAGAAAAATATTAATTCACATAAATCACATATTGTTAAATTATTTAAGTAAAAAAATTGAGTTGTTTTTATTATATTAATATTACCTCCGCCAAGGTGGTTATGTTTTTTATTTCTGTCTGTCTGCTTGTTAGCAAGACAATATTTTGGATGGAATTTTCAAAAAACATGGGTATTGGGACAAAGAACAGCTGATTTTTGGGGGTGATCCATAACACTGTGTGGAATTTGTGGGTCAGTCACCCATTTTACCTTGGCGGAGGTCTGCGCTCTCCAAGTGCCTTCTTAGTTATTTACTTTATCACTACGGCTGGGTAAAAAAATCAACTTAATCAATTTTGAATTGATTCCTTTACATTTTTGCAAAATCGATGTCTAGGAAATGAGATCGATTGGTTTAATAGTGACGCCTGTGACGTGCATATTCAAATGAGCAGGAGAGAAGCACTCAAGATGCCAGACAGCTGCAAATATAGCCAATAGGTCGACTGAAGACATTAACAAATGGGGGCTGAGCAGCAAACACCCTGTAGTTGCTACAGACAACACTGCAAAATATGGCTTGTGCAGTGGAGATAATGCAGCTCATGCATGTCTGCTGTGTCACGTCTGCTTGCTCGAGTGAGGCTTCACTTTTTCACTTTTCACAAACAAGTTTGCACTTTTGAGACAGTTTTGTTCACATCTCCAGTTTAAACTGTCTGATTTACAAGTTTGCACTTTGTGTTTAATATGACCGGAAAAAATAAAATATATGAGTATTTTGAAACACAGTTGAACCGCTTTCATTATTGTAAAAACAGATCGAATTGAAATTAATTGATTTAGAACTGTATGAATCAAAATCGAATTGATTCAGGACTTTGGCAAAATTACCCAGCCCTATTTATCACTTATAAAATTCAGGCTATTGTGATAGCTTGTTGTCATCATATTCACATACTATTTGCACACTAGGCATATTTACCTTCAGGTATTCCTGTATGTATGTGAATTCTGTTGACTTGAATCGTGCCACCTGCAGCTTCTCACAGACTTCATAGAATTCTTGTTCTTTTGTGAGGATACAAGTATTCAAGCGCTCCATGGCATGGTAAGTGGAGTTCCGCCTGGTTAAAATGGGCACTATCAGCTGACATCCTAGCTTCTCTTGAATGGTGTCAGAGGCTTGAGTGCTCCTGTGTTGCTTGTTCCAGAGAGCCTGACATTTGGCAAGCGTTGATCTCGATAATCTCTTGAATGTCTCTGACTGGGTCAATGCGTGTTCAATGTCTCTGCTGGCAACAAGATTTAGAGAGTGGCAGGCACAGCGCTGGTGTGGAGGAAGGCTGTAATCTTCCTGTGTTTCCGCCAGGATCTCTGTGAGATTAATGAAGACAGGTTGATCTTCCTCATCCTCATCGTCTTCCTCCTCCTCTTCCTCAGCTCTGTATTCCTGGATACTTCTCTGAACTTCCGTGAATATACTAAAGGCCTTGATAAAGTTAGAACCGTTATCGGTAGTTGTCAGAGTAAGCTTGTCTTTAATGTTGAATTCTCTGTAAACAGCTTCAAGCATCTCTGCCAAAACATCAAAAGTGTGCCTCCCTACAATTCTACGGCAGGCTAATGCTCCAGAGCGGATGTTCAAGGAGTCCTCATCTATCCAGTGGACACTGACACCGAGGAAGCTCCTATTATTTGATGACCAGGCATCTGCGGTGGTGCACAGGTGACTCTGTTTGGACATTACTTCAGCCAAAGCAGTCTTCATGGAAGAGTATTCCTTGTCAAGAAGTCGCCCTAATGTTCGCCTTGGAATCAAATGCCTTGAGGGCAGAATTTCACTAAATAATTGTCTATATTCAGGTCTGTCCACAGTGTGGAGGGGGTGCATTCCTTGAACTATGAAGTTAAGAATCAGCTTATCGAAATGTTCCTGAGATATGATGGGTGTGCCCCCCCTGAAAAAATGTGACACGCTGGGTTGTAAGTCACGGTCTTCATCTTTTCCAGGTGGCGACATCTGGTGACATCTTTTTTTGGCCCGAGCACGCTCCTTGTCCAGCCATTCCATTTTATTTGGGTGGACCCTCTAAAGAAGAAATGATTGATTCACAATTATTTTGTGGTCCCAAACCCCCCTCATATGGAGGACCAGCTCTGCCATATTTAAAAATAAATACAGAAATAAATAAATGCTCAATAAATAAATAAGCATGCAATTAATTGCCCCAAAAATACAATAAATAAATGTAGGTAAAAATTTAATTATACAGTGAAACATAAATGTATATATCCCTTTTAATTAGCTTCTTTATTTATTCGCCTTTGTAACATTACCTTATTTATTTATTGTTGTTATAATCTTTAACTTTATTTATTAAAATTTTCTTAAGTATTTATTTATGTGCATGATATATTATTTTTGTCTGTTTTATTCTGCCTTTGTATTTTTTCTCCCTATTTATTTCTGCCTGTGGTTTTTACATTTCTGCTTCATTATGCAAATCAGGAAGGGCTGTGTCTTAGAGGGTCAACTTCTGCTCATTGGTTCGAATCTACATAGCATTGAAGAAATAAATAGGGTAAAAAATTACAAGGAAGAATAAAACAGATAAAATACTACATAAATAAATAAGAATGATTACAAAGGTGAAAAAATAAAGAAGTTAATTAAGTGATATATATACATTCATGTCTCACTGTATAATTTAATTTCTACCTACATATATTTATTTATTGTATTTTTGGGGGCAATTAATTGAATGCTTATTTGATTATTGAGCATTTATTTATATTTGTATTTATTTTATATATATGGCATAGCTGTTCCTCCATATATAAAAATATCTTATCTGTGCAAATAAGCCCTAAAACAGATTCATATAATCATCCTGTCTGGTAAACTAGGCCATGAAAATACAATATCTAAGTTTGCTCTCTAATAAGAGTATCTTAGTGGAACTATCTGGAAATTAAAGGCGCTAATAAAGTTAAAGCTGATATATTTTTCTCATTTTTATTTTTTTTAAATTGACTGTAGTTGACCGTTTTATTGAGTGTTAAGCTATGTAAAACAAATGGCTAGTCTTGGCCACATGAGCTCTCTATGGCCAAGAACCTTGAAAATCACTCATGTTTGAATAACTGAACATTATAAAACAACATGCTAATCGAATTTTACAATTCTAAAAACTGCATAAGCTTTTTTTTTTAACACTTCTGCTTAGCCACTTGGCTAGTCCCTTTCCATCACACACTGCTTGCTGGTTAGCTAGGTAGCTTTCGTTTTACTAATTTATATACAGCATTTGGCTAAAGTGAGTTGGGATGTACATTGATGCTAGACATTTTTACTTGCATACTGCAGTAGGGAAATCAGTGATTCGCCTGAATGTGGGTTCTCAGGTTGGTGTTCGATGTCCAGGACGTTGACAACAGTTTCGTTTTGGGATTACAAAGCAGACATCTGAACACTTACTTTTTTTCAGAAGTTTCAACAAGTTTCATATATCTGTGAAGGTAAGGCCACGATGTGGTAGGGACTTTTGGCTGCTCCTCTCGCTCTGCTTCTGTCTCCTCCTCCATCCTGTGTGGGTGTGTGGCTCAGTGTGTTGTTCGGTGAGTTCCACTGCCATGCGCATGCGCATGTTTCGTAGATACACACAGAGGAGGCAGAATAGAGGCTCATGCGTGAATGTCCAACGAATAACTCCGATTGTTGTTTCAAAATAGAAAACCTGGTTTCATTGCTTAGTTATGCCCTGGATTTTGTAGCGTTTGTGGACGCGACGTCGCTACTTGATCAAAAAAATAGCGTCACTACAGGAAAGTTACTTGATAAATAAAGCAGCGACGCTACGGTCAAGCTACTGGAAAATGTAGTTAAACTAATAGCTTCGCTACATGTAGCGGCGCTACTGCCCATCACTGGACAAAACACAGAACACATAATGTATGTCTATTCTATTAAAATGTCTGTATCTGTATAATTGGTCTGTCTTATGTTTTGTCTTCTCAATTTAGAGGGTCCCCTGCCTGCCTTTGCCTAGGCCACCAAATTTCCTAAATCCGCCCCTGATCACAGATCCTCCAATGTGGGATTTTATTTTACTCTAAACTCAGCTGGAGTGTTTGTTACTAAATAAAGTTGCTGCAGAATTTACTAAACACCATTTATGATGGTAGGACAGAAGAGTTTTTTTTTTTTGTATCGCTCCTAAACAACCAGCAGACCTGTGATGTCTGATTGGTAAAGAGACTTGAATTATCATCCTTTGCAGCAGTTTTTCCTCGTCCTGCTAAGTTCAGGTTGTGTCAAACAAACAAGCTTCTCACCAAAAGCAATGAACCTCCTGGTTTCCTCATTTTTCTGACGTGTTTCACAACTTTAAAGGCTGTTTATATTTTATTTTTAAACCACTGAATTGGATGGATGCTGCATTGAAATGGAGGAAAATCTGTCCCATTATTTTAGCAAGCAAAAAAAACACATTTTGTAAATGGGCATTTAGGGGGGAAAAAAAGCAATCCAGAAATTTGGCTGAAAAATATGTAAATAAAAAAAAACTGATTTGAGGATAACTTCTTTAAGCTGTTTTCTAAGATTACTTTTCCATTTTATTTTTGTACAATGTCACATTTTCTCATTTCTCTTTTTCCAGATAGAAATTTTTGAATTACATTATGGTCTAATTGTATTTAACAGATCGTGTTCGCTTTACTTCTGGGGGCGGGCTTTCCTCTGGATCGAGGAGCAAAGAGGCATTTCTATTGGTCTGCTGGACGTTAGCAACAACATTTTTGTCACAGAAAGCTTTAAGAACAAGCATTTGAATTGGCCTGTAGTGAGGAGTGTTAACTCTGAAATGCAATTAGCTAAAAAAATTTAATTTATTATAAATATCTAAATATTTTTCAGCTTAATTTCTGGATTGCATTTTTTTTCCCTAAATGCCCATTTACAGAATACGTTTTTTGCCTGCTACAATAATGTAGCAGATTTTCCTCCACATATAGAGAGCATCTTCCCAATTCAGTGGTTAAAAACAAAATGTTAAACGTTAAATCTGAAAGTGAAAAATAAAGAAAAAAAATTATAATAAAATTCTGAATTTTGTTTGAAAATATATCTTAAAAAATGAAGAAAATGGAAAAAGGAAACTATTTGAAATAAAAAAGAAAAGAAATAAGCAAAGTTACTCTCAAAACTTTTTAAAATTAAAATCAATGTGTCATTTCTGGTTTATGGTGTTTTATTTCCATTTCCAAACCGCTTTTTGTGCTCGCAACAATTATGAAACACATTTCACTCCATACATTCACATTAACCGGGTTAATCTGCCTTTTTTTAAAAGAACCCAAAAACAACAGGCTTTCTTTGACAACATTTATTAATCTTCAGTGCAGAAAATAAATACAAAAACAGTTTTTGAAGCATATGCTAACAGGTTAACACAGAACTGCTCCGAACACGGAACACGTCTGGAACTTTGATAAAAGAAAACTAATGCGATTTCTTCCACACAGATCCAAGAATCAAGTTTTTACCAATTTCAACATTAAAAAAACGACAACTTTTTGACCAGAAACTGACCGCCGTATGTAACATTTCTATTCTCAGACCTTCAAACCAAGAATAGGGAGGAAAAAAAGACAAACGTTACACATTTAAAGCAGAACTCGACATAAAAGGTGTGGAAGCTCTGTGACGATGGCACAACGAGATACACTATATTGCCAAAAGTATTTGCTCACCCATCCAAATTATTGGAATCAGGTGTTCCAATCACTTCCATGGCCACAGGTGTATAAATTCAAGCACCTAGGCATGCAGACCGTTTTTACAAACATTTGTGAAAGAATGGGTCGCTCTCAGGAGCTCAGTGAATTCCAGCGTGGAACTGTGATAGGATGCCACCTGTGCAACAAATCCAGTCGTGAAATTTCCTCGCTCCTAAATATTCCACAGTCAACTGTCAGCTGTATTATAAGAAAATGGAAGTGTTTGGGAACGACAGCAACTCAGCCACGAAGTGGTAGGCCACGTAAACTGACGGAGCGGGGTCAGCGGATGCTGACGCGCATAGTGCGAAGAGGTCGCCAACTTTCTGCAGAGTCAATCACTACAGACCTCCAAACTTCATGTGGCCTTCAGATTAGCTCAAGAACAGTGCGCAGAGAGCTTCATGGAATGGGTTTCCATGGTCGAGCAGCTGCATCCAAGCCATACATCACCAAGTGCAATGCAAAGCGTCGGATGCGGTGGTGTAAAGCACGCCGCCACTGGACTCTAGAGCAGTGGAGACGCGTTCTCTGGAGTGACGAATCGCGCTTCTCCATCTGGCAATCTGATGGACGGGTCTGGGTTTGGCGGTTGCCAGGAGAACGGTACTTGTCTGACTGCATTGTGCCAAGTGTAAAGTTTGGTGGAGGGGGGATTATGGTGTGGGGTTGTTTTTCAGGAGCTGGGCTTGGCCCCTTAGTTCCAGTGAAAGGAACTCTGAATGCTTCAGCATACCAAGACATTTTGGACAATTCCATGCTCCCAACTTTGTGGGAACAGTTTGGAGCTGGCCCCTTCCTCTTCCAACATGACTGTGCACCAGTGCACAAAGCAAGGTCCATAAAGACATGGATGACAGAGTCTGGTGTGGATGAACTTGACTGGCCTGCACAGAGTCCTGACCTCAACCCGATAGAACACCTTTGGGATGAATTAGAGCGGAGACTGAGAGCCAGGCCTTCTCGTCCAACATCAGTGTGCGACCTCACAAATGCGCTTCTGGAAGAATGGTCAAAAATTCCCATAAACACACTCCTAAACCTTGTGGACAGCCTTCCCAGAAGAGTTGAAGCTGTTCTAGCTGCAAAGGGTGGACCGACGTCATATTGAACCCTATGGATTAGGAACGGGATGTCACTTAAGCTCATATGTGAGTCAAGGCAGGTGAGCAAATACTTTTGGCAATATAGTGTATGAGCGTTACTAATAAACCTTGCACAGGTGCTCGGCCATTAAGTCCAGTTAAAGTTAAAGAAAACGGGAGAAATCTCAACTTCAATTCCAGTTCAATTTAAAAAAATAAAAATTTGACACAACATAAGAATCTAACACTTTGGCAACTACAGATCTATGGCTAGCTGCAACTAAAAGACGGGTCAACCGTAAGAAATAAGTATTATCTAAAAAAGTATTGAAAGATACAAGATTGATTAGTTTGAACCTGCATATTCCTCTGGTTTAAAGAAGCAATCGGTGACATTATCAGATGTGCAGCGAAACCGTGAAGGTTTGTGTTCCAGAAGGCACCATCTCTCAGCACAACCGAATTACGCAAAACATTTCAGACGGGAGGAGAAGCTGAAGGTGTGTTTGGGTTGGACAGTGCCGCAGCCAGGAAGTGATCCATTAAATCCATTACAGGCGATTAAAACAGTAAAAGGCACCAACAGCACTTCAGCTTTAACACAGTTTGTCAAATTACAACCACTGACTTCAATGGTTTCCAGGTTCTTCATTGATTTAAATATATGGAGTGAGTTTTGTTCCATTACTGTTGAGAGCAAAGAACACAATCTGTTAATGGAAAAAAAAAAATTGTATAAATATTTTTGCACCTTTTTTATTTGGAAAAACTTCGATTTAAATAAACAAATTCAGATTGAGAGAAATTTGCATAGAAAAAAATTTGTAAAAAAAAAAAAAAGGAAAATAAATTCTAAGAAAACATTACTCTAAAAACATTTTTTGATGAAAGCTTTTATTCTAAATTAATTGTTTTAAATTTCCATTTCATAAGTTTGCTTTTTGCTTCCGACAGTAATGGTACAAATTTCACTCCATACATTACTTTCCTATCATATTAAGTATTTTCAGAGCTCGCAGCTTTGATGCAGAACAAAAAGGGGGGTGGCCTTAAAGTTGCAGTGTAAAAATGCTCTCTGCACCCTTATTGCCGCCATCTTTGATTTACTTCATGTAGCTACATTGCACTCGTTCCGTGATGAGGTCTTATTGAGATCAGAGTAATATCGCTGGGTTCTGCTCCTCATTCAAGTCCAGATCTTTCTGACAAGAACTAAAGGAACATGTGTAGATCTAGATCTAGACTGAAGGATGGAAATGACAACAGATTCAAATAGAAACCATCCAAAAGGTCTTTTTTCCCCCCTTACAGGCTATGCTGCTTTGGTCAGACAACAGAAACTGAAGTTTATCGGCTCAAGGGGGCAGATTACAAATGCCAGCCACACTTTTCAGATTTATTTAGAAAAAAACATGACATCTATGACTTAATTTGTCAGTTTTTTTTCTCTAAACCTCAATAAAATATAAAGACATCTGAGGTTGTAATATGAGAAAAGTGAAAAAGCTTAAATGTCAGTCGGTACATTTTGTTAGATTAATTTGTAATCCTCAAAGCAAAAAGGGAAGAAAAGAAAGTAACATATAAATATGTTTTTTTCGCCGGATTCTAGTAGTTAAATCAAAAGATCCACCAATAGAAGCAGATCTTATTGCTCAGAATGAGAGAAAAAAAAAAAGATAATTTCTTTAATCTTATTTTATCACGTAGATTTAATCTCATATTAAGGATGGAATAATCATTCCTGGAATATCGTTTCCTTCATTTCCATATCCAGAAATATTGACTGATTTTTAGCAGATTTGTTTTGTTTTTGTGGAAAAAGGTCAGAGGGAAACCAGAGGAGGTTTAGAGGAAGTGAGGAGATGAATTCAGCTGATCCAATAAACACAGCAGCGGGGCCATGATGCTTTCTGTTTTCCTCCCTGTATAAACGTTACCATGACCACCGCAGTGACCTCTGGATCCCCCCAGGCTGGAGTGTGGGTGTGGGACAGGAAAAGGAGAGGCGGTAGAGTCCCGTAGCGGCATGGCGGCCCGCTCAGTCGTCCACGCCGATGTTCCGGAACAGGTAGGACATGGATTCTCCGTTGTGGATGCGGCGGATGGCCTCCGACAGGATCATGCTGATGTCCACCGTTTTGATCTTTGGACACTGGAGCTTCTGCAGCTCGTGGGGGATGGTGTTGGTCACCACCACCTGTGGGGGTCAGAGGAGACTATGAAGGAGGACGTCACAGCAGGTCCAGCAGAAACAGGAAAAACAGGCATCTGACCTCGTCGATGGCCGACTCTTCTATAAACCGCGGGGCTTCCGAGGAGAGCAGGCCGTGCGTCGCCATGACGAAGATCTTGTAGGCCCCCCTCTCCTTCAGCGTCTCTGCCGCCGCCACGAAGCTGTCCACGTCGTCGATGATGTCATCCTGCAGGACAAGAGACGTCATGGCGACCTGTTTGAGAATGTGATGAAGTTAAATGACCTGTGCGAATCTCACCACTATGATGGCGATGCGGCCCCCAACGTCACCCACCACGGTGATCGGGGGCTTCTCTTTGGGGATCAGCACTGCGGACACAGATCAACATTTCCACTAAGCAACGGCGGCTCACACAGCTGGGGGCGTTCGGGGTTAGAAACTGAGCTTTACGTGGGATCTCCATGCTGGGGTGGATGGCTCCCGTGGTCTTGACGGTGGGCGGGGAATGTCGACCGTCTACCTGGTCTGACTCGGCGTCCTGAGCTTCCCCGTGGATCACAGCTATGCCGAGACGAAGCCGCTCGGCGAACGACTGAGCCCTGAACACAGAGCAGAGACTGATATCACCAAGGAGATTATAGGCAAAGGTTCGATCTGTTTGTTCCTTTAAATCAGAGATTTGTGTGACAGAGTTTTCTCCTGATAAAAAAACAAGCTTAGAAGTAGAAGCTTTGTAGGATCCAGTGCTCCGATGACGAGATGAGGAAGATGAAAGCAGAACCACGGAGTGATTGTCGAACAGTGAACGCCTTGAAAACTTTCATTAACCATAAACTAAACGCTAAGTCTCTTTCTTTTCTGGGAACTCTCACGTGATTGGCTCAGGAACCAGGAAGTAAACAAAGGCGACAAACCGCACGGAAAGGAGTTCTGGGCCGCACTTTTAAGTTTAAAGAGAAAAACCAGATAGAGGTTGATGATGAGAGAACAGATCGTTTCTAGATGCTATAACCATCTCAGTTATGTATGGAGTGACTTTTGTTCCATTATTGTTGCAAGAAAATAAGAATTTTAAATGTCGATAAAAAATGTTTTAAGAGTAAGTTAATTTTCTGAATTTTTGTACAAATGTTTCTTTTTTAATTATTTTTTTTTTACATTTTTTTTATTTTTTACAGATTTTTTCCACAGATTCTTTTTTTTGTCAAATTTAAAGTTTCAAATTTATTTTTACAAACTGATTTTTTTTTTTTTTCACATTCTCTTCACTTCTACCAAACATAAAAGCTCAGTCGTGATCTATTAAAATGCCATCACCCAAGCTGACAAACAGAAATCCGTCTTTGCTGCATAGCGCTGTGGAAAGCCCGCCCCCAGAAGTGAAGAGAACATGATCTGGAAAATGCCATTTTGAAAAGAATGCAAATTCTGACAATTTGCCTTCCTGAAAAGCTGATATTTGAAAAATTATATTTAAAAAAATCTAAAACCTATAAAAAGAAAAAAAAAAAATAGGAAAATAAATGCAAACTCATTCTAGTTACTTTAATTAACATTTTTTAATTATGAAGTTTTATTTCTGCATTCAATTTGTTTTATTTACAAAACAGTTTTGTGGCTTGAAATGATAATGGAACAAAAATCCCTGCATACATTCAGAATATTCTGGTTATGCTGCACATTTCTTACTTATTGCTCCTTTATTGGTGCTTAACGTACAACTTTTAGGTGCAATACTGCCACCAACTGGTAAGGAGTGTAAACAGCTTCATCAGGGATTGAGATTCATCTTTAGAAATTACAATTTCTACAGTAAGTTTTGGAAAGTTGTTATTTCTAAACTTGTTTCCTCAGTTTAAACATCTGATGTCACATGTATGTATGTATGAGTTGACCACAAGGAACAAATACACATCTTATATTTATTCAGATTTAATGCCTTAAAATGACAAATTCAGACACTACGCACATATTTCTATTCCACTAGGAGCTCCTCTATCCTGATAAACATCATGTTCAGGAAGGAAAACGGGAAAAAACTAATTTTACAAACTTGAAAATGTTTCAAACTGTCCCCTTTATAGATTAATCCTGAAAAACCAACAAGACTGAGCAAGAGTGGCCAATAAGAACATCAGGCAGAAGGCGGTGGAGGAGCTGCAGGAGTCCACAGCTCAGGAGGGAGAATCTATTAACAGGACAGCTAACAGCTAACAGCCTCGATGGGAAGCAGGTAAAAATTAAATCCTTGTTAAAAGTTTTCCACGCGTTCTGAAGGAGGAACTTTTTATTTTCATCTGACTTCATGTTAAATTCCATCTAAAGCAGAAAACTCACAGCGAGCATCGCTCTGAAGACAGCATACCCAACGTGATGCGTCTGTGTTTAGTTTTTGTAAAACTGGAACATAAACACGATAGAAAAGTCGACCCCTGGGAGCCAAATTCAAAAACATGTCTGAATATTTAGGTTCCTGGTTCTTTTATTTTCTGTCACACAGTTGAAAGTAAGAAAGATGTGAAAATCTTTGATTCTGCAGCTTTGGCGTAAAAAACAAACCAATAAAGCTGCATAGAAACCGGAGCAGACCTCACCTTTTAGCCGAAGCCGGGGATTTCGCCACAATTACAGCATTTCTGTAGTCGGGGATCTGAAGGCAAGAAAGTAAAATGGGATTAAAACGGTGGAGCAGTCGTTAATCTGTAGGCTCTATGATAAATATCTAAGATTTGTTTAATAAAAAGGAATAAAAATAAAGCTGTGAGAACCAGGATAGATGCTGCTGTGTCTTCTGATAAACAACCAGATTTAAAGTCCTTTTGCTTTTGGTTAAAATCAGAAACAGATCAGATGATTTATTTATTGGTAATAAAAATCTGTGTTTCCATCTGATTGAGAAAGTTGCTTCTGACTGAAGTCTGAATGTCATTGACCTGTCAATCAATGCTGGACTCATCAACAATCAACCAATCAGGATCCAGATTTCACCCCAAGTCAAACAGGATCTACAGCTCAACCAGAGCACCAGAACACTTATTTAAAAACTTATTTTTTTAGACTTTATACAGATTTTATTTGTCATTTTGTTTACACAAGTGTAAAACAAAAAGAAATTTAATTTGGAAACAGCTCACTGGACAATTTCATCTTTTAAAAGTACTGCCTTGAAAACTAGTAAAAGTGACTGTAAATTTACAGTTCTAACAATTTTTTAAATAATATATATATAAAATTATTTAAAAAATTGACTTATTTAGATACATAAATAATGATAAAAAAATAATAATTTAATAATAATTGAACTCAACTTCTCTTAGTCCAGTATAAACATCTTTAACATTTACAGGGATAAAGCAAAAAAAAAAGAAAAATCCTGAGCCTGAACTTTTTCAACACAGGCAAGAAAAAAAAAAAAAATAAATAAAAATATATCTATATCTATATATATTAGGGCTGCAACAACGAATCGATAAAATCGATAAAAATCGACTTTTAAAAGCGTTGGCAACGAATTTAATCATCGATTAGTTGTGTCGCGCGATTAATGCGTCATCCGCCGCCGCCGTCATCCCGGGGAAGAAAAAAAAATATGGCGGAGCGAGTCAGCGCCGCAGTTGCAGTGTTGCCAACTCAGCGACTTTTCAGACCCCTCCAGCGACTATTTTTTTTAAAAAGCGACTAGCGACAAATCTGGCGACTTTTTACGGTGTCACTGGCGGCTTTTGGAGACTCTTACGTGAAAGCATGTATCGTTCCTACTCTTGTCCTCCAGCGGCAGCTGCTGCCGTGGGGCGCCTCCCCCATCCCAACGCCTTTCTCCCTCTCCCACAAGAATCCCTCTCAGCGCTGCAGTCCGAGCCGCAGGATTTTAGTGAGGAGTTTAACCTCAGCGTCCAGACTGCAAATGAAGCGCGCATGCCCCGGGATTGACGGCGCAAATTGATCACAATAATTAAAATAGCCTGCGCTTTGTAAAGTGAAAAAAGTCGTAACACGCGACTTTTGTAAAAACAAATAAACATGGCACGGAAGCACCACTGTTATGACGCAGCATCTGAAAAGAAAACATGTTGGAGCCTTCAATGGCAGTGAAGAGAGCTGATCAGCAGGATGAGTAACCGTGTTTGTTTGGTTTTAAAGTGGGGAAACGTAAGTTAGTTTCTCAGGTAGCTCATCTGATGCTTTCCTTACCGTGTTAGTAGGTTACAGACAGTGATAAGGTTGGCTACTTATTTTACTTTTAATTTCATTTGAATTAGCTTAAGCAGCGTTTATATTTTCTTTATAAATAAATTAATTTGCAAATTATGAGGGCAAGGCTTTTAAAGTTTAAATCTTCTGGCAAAGATAAAGTAAAGAAGATCCTGCAATTTATGGAAGTAAAGCAGAATAAAATCCAGCAAGATCAGTAATATGTCAATTAATTATATGCCACATTCCCATGTAAATATCTGTCTTTGGAGGATGTGTTTTTTAGCACCCCTAGTTCTCTCATTTTTATTCCAAATACAGTTTATAATTTGAATCACAGGGCTATTTTTATCTCTATGGTTCAGTATTTTCTCAAGTAGCAACTTTAACTGCTATACTTTCCTGTCTTAAAAGGCAGAACTCTTCTAGTCTAAAAAAACCTCATTTGTTGAAATGGGGGGGCCTATTGTTTGAACCCCTTAGGGGCTTTAAAAAACAAAAATGCCTGTCTCTTTTTGCGCTTTATGAAACAAAGTACCCTATATTTTGTGGATGTACAGCTACATTTCTCATGTAAGTTTGCGTAGTTTTAAAACAAACATTTATTTTTCATATTGCACCAGTACAGTTAATGAGAAACCTGTACTTGTGTGCTTGTTTGTTCTGTCTAAAATGTTTATTTTGGAATAAAGAGGTTAATATAAAAAAAATATTTTGTGTCCGATTCATCGATTAATCGAAAAAATAATCGGCCGATTCATCGATTTTCAAAATAATCGTTAGTTGCAGCCCTAATATATATATATATATATATATATATATATGCGTGTGTGCATTTGTATTTTCAAGCTATGCCGGGGGGGTGTGTGGGATCACAGATTGCATGAATGATTGAAGACTAAATTTGACTTTTGAAAATCCAATACCAAATCTATATCTACCACTTGCATGAACCACTTTTCTTTTGATGTCCAGTTTTGCTGACAAGTTTTCCCTGGAGCACAGCGTGCAGAAACAAGCGCCTGGTTAACCTAACTTCCTGCACCAGCTGCTGCTTGGCTCGCCATCTCGCCCTGTCTCCTCCAGCCAGGCCCAGCGCCATTTATTTTTGAGTCTTTTATCTATGGTTGTGAGATCTTCATGAACTGCATTGTACCCAATCCATGCAATTCCGTTCTCTCCATCGTCCTTCTCTCCAAACACAGAGTTTCATTTATTTATTTTTTGAGTTGTTACTCATCTCTCTGTTGAATGGAGCCGTAAACGGTGCAAGGTGACTCTCTGTGTAGAAATTCAGCACTGAACCACAATCTATCTGGCAAGAAATGAGAGTAGAAGGTACATGCTTTCCTAAGACCCGCCCCCTTCTTCTTCTGATTGGTTAATACTGTTAGTTTCAGACGCCCCTTTGCTACCATTGCTGACAAATGCAAGAGGGATTTCAACTGTATTTTTAAAATGTATTTACTGTCAATTTATTTTCGAGTGATGTTTTTTACCCATGGCCTGGGGCCAGAATACTGTAATCCCTGCATTTAAGTGACAGAAAAAGGAAGACGATGCTCTTCCCCAGATGGTTTACCTCCTCCTGAATGTACTGGAGCAGAAACGGAGACGCTCTCAGGTTGTCCACTGGAATGTTGAAGAAACCCTGAATCTCCTTCTGATGGAGGTCCATAGTGATGAGGTGGGTGAGGCCTTCAAAGAAACCACACCGTCATGTTTGACTCTATGAAGGAACCGTTCCAGAGGGCGGAGCTTTGATCCTCCTACTCACCAGCTTTACAAACCATGGAGGCGATGAGCTTGGACACGATAGAGCCTCTCTTCCTCATCTTGCACTGCTTGCTGTAGGGGAAGTAGGGAAAGACGCCCGTGATGCTGCGGGCGCAGGATGTCCTGCAGGCGTACACCATGATCAGCATCTCCATGATGGTGGTGTTGACGTCCCTGATACAGAAAAACACCGTTTATTCTGCTGGAACTTCTAACTTTCTAATACACTAGAAAAACAATCTAGAAATTAGTAAAAACATCTTAAATTAAGTGTATTTTCTCTTAATTTGAGTATATATATATTTTTACAATATATTTTTACAGGTTTATATTTTCAAATAAAGATTTTCCTTTTTGAAAACCTCATTTAAACAAATTAACACAGAGTGTGATGCCGTTTGAGACTCAACCTGATTCTGACTGGATTGAGGAATGATGAGCTTTCATATGTCGTTCATTTTGTCAGAATCAGGTCGTAAAAACATGTATTAACCCATTCATTAATAGAGTAACCTGATAAATGCTTTCTGCAGGTTCTTTGTTTCTTTGCCTTTATTGAACATTTCCTTATTCGATCTTTTTAGCTCGTTTGTTCTAACCCCCCGGGGTTAGCACAGCTGTGCTGCGCTCAAAGTTTAATCAGAGACACTACAGGTGCTGGTCATAAAATTAGAATATCATGAAAAAGTAGATTGATTTCAGTAATTCCATTTAAAAAGTGAAACTTGTATATTATATTCATACATTACATACAAACTCATATATTTCAGATGTTTATTTTGTTTAATTTTGATGATTACAAATGACAACAAATGAAAATCTCAAATTCATCATATCAGAAAATTAGAATATTGTGAAAAGGTTCAAAATTGATGGCCCCTGGTGCCACACTCTAATCAGCTAATTAACTCAAACCACCTGCAAAAGCCTTTAAATGGTCTTTCAGTCTAGTTCTATAGGCTACACAATCATGGGGAAGACTGCTGACTTGACAGTTGTCCAAAAGACGACCATCGACACCTTGCACAAGGAGGGCAAGACACAAAAGGTCATCGCTAAAGAGGCTGGCTGTTCACAGAGCTCAGTGTCCAAGCACATTGATAGAGAGGCGAAGGGAAGGAAAAGATGTGGTCGAAAAAAGTGTACAAGCAAGAGAGATAACCGCACCCTGGAGAGGATTGTGAAACAAAACCCATTCAAAAATGTGGGGGAGATTCACAAAGAGTGGACTGCAGCTGGAGTGAGTGCTTCAAGAACCACCACACACAGACGTATGAAAGACATGGGTTTCTGCTGTCGCATTCCTTGTGTCAAGCCACTCTTGAACCACAGACAGCGTCAGAAGCGTCTTGCCTGGGCTAAAGAGAAACAGGACTGGACTGCTGGTGAGTGGTCCAAAGTCATGTTCTCTGATGAAAGTAAATTTTGCATTTCCTTTGGAAATCAAGGTCCCAGAGTCTGGAGGAAAAGAAGAGAGGCACTTCATCCACGTTGCTTGAAGTCCAGTGTAAAGTTTCCACAGTCAGTGATGGTTTGGGGTGCCATGTCATCTGCTGGTGTTGGTCCATTGTGTTTTCTGAGGTCCAGGGTCAATGCAGCCACATACCAGGAAGTTTTAGAGCACTTCATGCTTCCTGCAGCTGACCAACTTTTTGGAGATGCAGATTTCATTTTCCAACAGGACTTGGCACCTGCACACAGTGCCAAAGCTACCAGTACCTGGTTGAAGGACCATGGTATCCCTGTTCTTAATTGGCCAGCAAACTCTCCTGACCTTAACCCCATAGAAAATCTATGGGGTATTGTGAAGAAGAAGATGCAATACACCAGACCCAACAATTCAGAAGAGCTAAAAGCCACTATTAGAGCAACCTGGGCTATCATAACACCTGAGCAGTGCCACAGACTGATCGACTCCATGCCACGCCGCATTGCTGCAGTAATACAGGCCAAAGGAGGCCCAACTAAATACTGAGTGCTGTACATGCTCATACTTTTCATGTTCATACTTTTCAGTTGGCCAACATTTCTATAAATCCTTTGTTTTTATTGGTCTTCAGTAATATTCTAATTTTCTGATATGATGAATTTGAGATTTTCATTTGTTGTCATTTGTAATCATCAAAATTAAACAAAATAAACATCTGAAATATATGAGTTTGTATGTAATGTATGAATATAATATACAAGTTTCACTTTTTAAATGGAATTACTGAAATCAATCTACTTTTTCATGATATTCTAATTTTATGACCAGCACCTGTAAAACAGACGCTGACGCTGCAGATAAAGACGAGTTATCTGGAGACACTGGCCTCATTGTTTGCTCTATTTAGTTTCTCTAAATCCTCTCAGGTTCTTCTAGGTTTAGTTTGTGGACAAACATGTCACCTGGAAACTCTGACCAACGTCTGCCGTGTTTTACTGAGCTGAAGACGAACAGAGGTTTTAGCGCTTGTCGCCGTCTCCACTGGAAACCTTCGTTTCCGTCTCCGACGTTAATATGTTGCGCTGCTATGCTAAGTTAAGCTAAGCTAAGCTAAGGACTTCTGATTCTCTCATTTTAGTAGATTTTGCCAAAAAATCTCAAACCATCTTTTTCCTGAAGTTTTTATCTCTAGTCCATCTATGTTAACGAAGGTCGTCGGGTGAAAAATATGAAGTGAACTTTATTCCATCATCGTTTCAAAGGAAGAACAGGTTTTGTAAATGGAAATAAAAGCAATCCAGAAATTTTACTTTCAAAGACTCCAAAATCAAAAAGCTTTTAAAGAAATCTGTCATTCATTCCAATTCTTCTTTTTTTTTTCAAATCTTAATTTTTATAAAGAAAAAAAAATTTGTTTTTAAATTTATTTTATCACAGACTTAGTTTTACAAACTACATTCTTCAAATATTGCGTTCCACAGATCATATGAACTTCTGGCTTTTCTCTGGAGCCAAGATGCATTTCTATTGGTCTGCTGGTCATTAGCGACAACATTGATTTGAGTGGGGAAGGAAGGAAGGAAGGAAGGAAGGAAGGAAGGAAGGAAGGAAGGAAGGAAGGAAGGAAGGAAGGAAGGAAGGAAGGAAGGAAGCATTTGGAATATTCAGTTATTGTATTAAATGTTAATTGGGTTTTCTTTTACTGTATGAAATCACAAAGATTAAAATGTGGTCCGTACATCTAAAACCGACTCCTTTCATGGCTGTTTTTGAGGTTGATGCTGCGATATCTTAGCCTCGTGAGACCATCCTGATCTTGCGAGTTTTCAAGTTTTCAATCGCAGATCAGTCTGGCTACTTTCCGTTAAAGAAAATTTGGGGCAGTTCACCAAACGAACGTCCAATCAGCGTTGGCTTTGAGGCGGGTTGAGGTGTGACGCAACGAGAAGCGCGACAGTTCAGTCTAAAGAACATGGCGGCTTCAGCCGATGAAACTAGCATTAGCGTGGCTATCGAGCAAGTTTTATCGGAATTACAGAGTATTGCTTCACTGAAAGAAGAGCAAAACGCTGCTCTGGAAGCTTTTCTCAGAGGAAAAGATGTTTATGCTCTTCTCCCAACTGATTTCGGCAAGAGTTTGATCTATCAATTGGCTCCTCTCTGTCGTCGCTCTGTTACGTCATATGCTTCATTGATCTGATTGGTTTATTTGGCCCGTCTATCACCAACATAGGCCAATCAGCTAACCAGTATTTTCGCCCCTTCCCAAAATAACTTCAACGGAAGGTTTCCAGATGGATATGCGGAGCAAATCCATCTGGCGGAGTCATCTTAGCGATATCTAGCAAGGAAAATTTTATTGATTTTGCAACTCTAATTGCTCGAAGGAGAACACTGTTAGAATGGAAATCCCAATTACCACCTATGTGTAGGTATGTACTTGACTGTATGATCTGGGTGAACTATAAAGTGCCTTGAGATGACGTGTTGTGAATTGGCGCTATAGAAATAAACTGATTGAATTGAAATGATGCTCCTAAAAATTGAAAAAGTAGAATATTTTCTGAAATGATCAACCAAAAAATTCTACAAAGTCTGAGTTATTTTGACAAACTTGCAACTGTCCCTTCTCACTAGTAAAAGAGTCATAAAACACTACAATCTGAATGGCATTGTACATCTGTTTTAACAACAATAAAAATATGAGTAAAAAAAAGAAAAGCGGTCCATAATAATTCTCAGTATAACGTCTAAAGTGACAGAATAAGATGAATCTAAAGGGGTGTGAATATTTTCTTACTTTGACACCGTCTGGATGATGAAGACATCTTTTCCTCGGACAGACTCTTGGATCTGTACCCGCGTTTCTAAGGAAACAAAAACAGGGTATGAAAAAAAATTAAAAAAAAATAAAATCCAGCCTGTTATCTGATAACAAAGCCTGAGAAGCCCCCCCCCCCCACACTGCTGTAGATACCAGCATTCCAGAACTAAACCACCCACATTAGGAGGGAATTAGAAACACAACGGTTTCCCACAACAGTGTGGAGAGACGGGTTCTGTAGTTTAACCTCAGATTGATCCGTTTTTTTAATGATTTTTCATCATCAGTCTCAGATAAACAGGCAGCAGGAACAGTTTGCCTTAGAATCAGCATCTAAATCATTAGTGACAATGCTGGTAAAAACAAACACCAAAGGCTGAAGTCACGTGGAACAGATCATCTCTGCTTAGACAGAATGTGATGGAGCGTGAACGCATTCTGACCCCCAGTTTAAACTCCGCGCCAAACTTCTAACTCCATGATGTCTGCTCCGCTGTAGTGCGAAGCCTAGAGGAGCTCTAAGCTCACATGGAGCATCAGACGCCTCTGAAGTCAGACCACACCCTCTCCCATGGATTTTAAAGAGGCATTTATGAAGAAACACATTTATAAGTGAGGTTTTAAAGACATCTTTATTAAACCTTTTTAGGAATCTGGTTATAGTTTTATTGGAACAATGTGATTGGTTCAAATAAATCGATTTTCTTTGAACAATTCATAAAATTATTTGATCGCTGCTCCAACATTTGCTCTAAATCTTTTTGAACCAGTCAGAGGGACTGAGGTCAATGACCTGAGCTCACTGTGTTTGTAGCAGCTTTGCATTCCCTGCCCTGTGGTTTGAGCTTATTTACATGACTTTTGTTTTGGTGAGGTCATGGTGAATAAAAAGTGCAACAGCAATCTAAATGCTCAGGGTTGAGTTCTTAATGTTCAGATTAATGGACCAACATAATTGTTTTCTAATTACAATTTTAATTATTCTGAAAATGGCGGCCTCATCATCAAACAATCACCCTGGTCCGCCTGGATCACTAGATTGATAATAAGAAATAAGAAACTGATTCCCAGCATCATGGTTTCAAATGAAGAACAAGTTTTGTAGGTGGAAAAAAATGCAATCCAGAAATTTTACTTTCAAAAACTCCAAAATCAAAAAGGTCTTAAAGAAATCCGTCATTCATTCCAATTCTTCTTTTTTGAAAATCTTAATTTTTATAAAGAAAAAAAATATATTTTTTTAACTTTATTTCATCACATCCATGATCAGAGGAAATGGTACTTTGCGCCTAACAGTGAATATTGGACGTTCAGTTTAAAATAATCCAAGTATGTGAATGGTTCCTTCTGAATGAAAATAGTTGTTTTAATGGTTTTGAGTCAGATATGTGGCGGGTAGGGGAGGGCGTTTCCTGTTGGTCATCAACTTACCTCTGTTTGCTTCCTGGTAAACCTGCACCTTTCCCAGCTCCACCCCTAATCGCCTAGAATGGGAGAATACAAGAATGAGAATATATTTTCAGTCACTTATTATTAAGTTATTTAACATATCGCCAGATTATGAAATTAAATATTTTAATGAAAACTTGGTGTTACTGAGAAATGGAAGGAAAGAAATGGTTTTAAAACGTTCAAACAGATCTGAGCTCATCAATAATAAGCTTCTGTGCCTCCTGAGGAAAACCATCCTCACAGCATAATGCTGCCCCCACCATGCTACACACTGAAAGAATGTGTCTTCAATAGTACCGTCAGGAAAGGACATCTTTTATTGGAAATTATTGCAATAAATAATAATAAATGACAACGTATATTTTTCATGTACGGTATATAATAAATAATGTAAGTTAATCCTATAAAAGATCAATAAAGCTTCTATTTTGAAGAACACTGGAAGAGGACGACATTTTAAATATTCAAAACCAAAAAATAAAACGGAGTATCATGCTACGTTCAGACTGCAAGCAGCAGGAGCAGCAAAAATGCGCGTTCTGCTTCATTTTTGATGCTTGTACAAGTTTATTTCTGACGCGCAGCTGAAGTATCTTTGCTGCTCTGGCTGCCCGTTGGCGGAGCTACCCTATCCTTTCTTTGTCTGTAACAATTGCAGCTATATAAACTATTACTAAACTAGTGCTTTTTACATAGGTATCACACAGTGTTGCAAAAATAGTTAAAAACACAACTAAATAAAAGAAGTCATGTATCTTGCATATTAAGTTACTTTTATACAATTATTTCATATCTTACTCTGCTAACAAGAAACAGCTGTATTAAAGTAAGTAAATATGCTTACATAGATGAAAAAGACGCATGATTTATTTTTTCAGGGCAAGAAAAGTAATATTGAAAAGCTTTGAAAAGTTTCCTCCAGCCCCCATCCGACAGTCAGATTCATTTCCAGATTGTGCTCTAAACAGCTGGATCTACCTCCTCCAAACTCCTCACAACATGTTCTTGATCCAGAATAATTCATCATTGCGTTCCGACACTGTTTACATTTAATCACTGCTGCACTTTATGGAATCGAAATGTTCATTTACTGTCTGAAAAGCAGCAAAGTAAATGAAATCTCTGTGTAAACAAAACAACAATAAAAGTTGTCTAAGTCTAGGTTAAAGTTGCCAAACCAAGGGAGACACATAATTTTAATAAAAAAATAACTGCTTTATGGGAAGCACATAAAGAAACAAAGGAAAAAAATGGTTTTGCCACAAGTTAGAGATTCACACTTCCTGGAATTTCCTTGATGTGGTTCAGCTTTACTCTGTTCTTCTGTAGCCTTTCCCAATTTTGCTTGAATGCTGTTATAATTCCTGTTGCTGGTGAACTTTTTCCTTAGCCTGATGTAGTCCTACTCAATTCTAGTCAGAATATGAGTCTGATACTGCTCCATAGAGCTGTGATAATGGGGCGTGTTTTGAACGAACCAGGAAAAAAAAATGCCTCTGCATTCAATTGGATAGACCTACAACCAATAAGAGCAACGGAGTGCGTGACTTATGTTAAGCGACGCATAGTTGTTGTCAACAAAAATCAAAGCGTGCAGTTGCACGCCTAGAATAAGAAGATGAGCCTTGATCGCGTTTCTCTGTTCCTCTTTTAAAATTAAATTGCTGTCGATATCTTCTAGAACAGACCTAATAGCAGAATCTACTCACCTCAACTCTCCAGCGGCAGCCATTGTTGTTGTCACCCAAGCGCGCTTTGGTCACATGGTTGATTACGTTACTGTTGATCATCTGTCCATCATCGTATAAAGCCCGCCCTGACAATTTGACCCGACCTCAAACGTTGTGGGCGGGACTAAGTTCGGAATGGCACCCAGGCTACTTTTTCCTACCACCCTTTTTTTCTTAATCTTTTTTTTTTTTTTTTTTTTTTTTTAAGTAGTTTTAATACATATTTTAAGTGAGAAAATCCACCTAAAAACATCATCTGTTAAGTCAGTTCATCCAGATTACCATCCTGTCATCAAATATTAGTTCTGTTGGAGCCGCTCAGACCCCCGTACACCTGCGCTGCTCTGTCACCTTTCAACATCAGCCTCTGGCCCGGTCGCCTCTTCACGGTGTGCCGCTACCGTTCACGGCGGCTGGAAGTAGATGTTTAGCGTTTTTCACGTACGTAATCCTAACTGTAGCCCCCAGGATAATAAAATCTAACATGTTTTGCCAGAAGGTTTCCACATTTTAAGTTAATTTAGGCGTTAATAAACAGTTTTAGAGGAGTGATCATAGCGATCTGCATCAGCAGTGCTGTGTCTGTCTCCATGCCAGCTCCCAGATCAGCTTCTCTGATTGGTTGATGCGGCGCGTCGAGCAGCAAAATGCAGCTGCTGCTTCTGAAGCGTCAGATGTTCAGGAGCTCGTGAGGTGCTGCTTCGGCTGCTAAAAAAAAACAAAAAACTTTTGCTGCGCCGAGATGCGCGTCAACCATTGACCTTGCATGTAAACTTGCTGCTTCTGCTGCTTTAGGTGTGAATGTGGTATTCTTTGTTGACAAAAAACAAAATTGGTAAAAAAGAAACAAAAACCTCACAAACAATGTTTTACTCCTCAAACAAGTCGCTTTATACTATAGTAATATTAAACACATAATTTTGACTTTTTAAACATTGGTTTGGAGATGAAGCGCTCCTGTGACAGTGTGTGGGGAACTCAGACAGCCAACTGGATGTAGTTTTTTTTCCAGCAGGTTGTGTTTTAGTTGAAGCTCCAAGTTTGTTTTATTGCAGCTTTTAGTTGCTACTGCTGAACAATGAATGTGCCGAACCGGCTGCTCCAGGCTAAGAGGTTCACTGCGGCAATCTGGCTGGAATCCAAGGTGCTTCCTGTCTGCCGCCGTCACATTCGGCTTTAAAACCAATTCCACCTCTTTCTAAATTCTGGACGACCGTTTCACTGACAGCCTCCTCCTCATTTGGCTTTAATGTTAAACTGACATCATTTATTTTATTGCTCATATTGAAGTTTGGCTTTAAAAAGAACTTGATGGGGAAAGAAAGATGGGACATTTACTTAATAAAAAAAAAAAAGTTTTTACACTCCCTTGAGTTGGTTTTTTGACTTTGTATTTTTTTTTTTGACAAATGAGATCAAAGGAGACGGAAACGGTTTCATGAAGTTCTGACATAGCAAATATGTATGTCACATGACTAATCAGCTGTTAGCGCTGCCGGCTTCACATTAGCATCACATGGTGGAGTGAAACATCACTAGAGTTTGTTTTAGCCAAATTATGTCCTTTTTGGCTTCCACATGCATCCCTGAGGCGTTGAGCAACATCTCCCATTGGAAAGGTGAGCAAACATCTAAAGATCCTGTGATTTGGCTAATAAATACCACCACTATCAATGGATTCAACAGAAATAAACGTGAATATTTATATGGAAATAAAGGGAGAAAATAAACCTGTCAAAAGTATTCAAAATATAGTTTTCTAGCAGAATGTATCAAAGTCCTGTCGTGAAATGTAGTGCCCAGCAGACAAAGCCAAGTTGTTCCTTCCTTCTCTAAACAGTTTCATGTTTTTAAATTTTTAAGAGTTTGTAGCACTAAGCATCAGCGGCCGTTTATATTTGGTTTCATCATCAGAACTGAGAGATCTAAAGCGAAAAGAGTGAAACACAGTTTTGAAAAATAATAAATAAAAAAAACTCGACATCAGGGGAAAACTTGGGCCACATTCAGAGGTGATTATTTAGGATATTTAAATAATAAAAATCCTATTTTTCTAAACAGCAAAAAACATGTGGAGTGTGTATGATGATGTCATTCACACTCCTCTTTGTTTTTAAAAATATATAAATATAAAAGGTATAACCGCGGATGTCTGGGGGACAGTGATTGGCCTACATGTTATGAATGCTGGCCTACATTAAATGATTAATTATGGACAGTTTAGTTTGTGCCTTCAAGTCGTTGCCCCAAGGAAGACTTTACTTGGATATAACTAGGGCTGCAACTAACGATTATTTTGAAAATCGATGAATCGGCCGATTATTTTTTCGATTAATCGATGAATCGGACACAAAATATTTTTTTTATATTAACCTCTTTATTCCAAAATAAACATTTTAGACAGAACAAACAAGCACACAAGTACAGGTTTCTCATTAACTGTACTAGTGCAATATGAAAAATAAATGTTTGTTTTAAAACTACGCAAACTTACATGAGAAATGTAGCTGTACATCCACAAAATATAGGGTACTTTGTTTCATAAAGCGCAAAAAAAGACATTTTTGTTTTAAAAGCCCCTAAGGGGTTCAAACAATAGGCCCCCCCCATTTCAACAAATGAGGTTTTTTTAGACTAGAAGAGTTCTGCCTTTTAAGACAGGAAAGTATAGCAGTTAAAGTTGCTACTAGAGAAAATGCTGAACCATAGAGATAAAAATAGCCCTGTGATTCAAATTATAAATTGTATTTGGAATAAAAATGAGAGAACTAGGGGTGCTAAAAAAACACATCCTCCAAAGACAGATATTTACATTTAATTAATTGACATATTACTGATCTTGCTGGATTTTATTCTGCTTTACTTCCATAAATTGCAGGATCTTCTTTACTTTATCTTTGCCAGAAGATTTAAACTTTAAAAGCCTTGCCCTCATAATTTGCAATTTAATTTATTTATAAAGAAAATATAAACACTGCTTAAGCTAATTCAAATGAAATTAAAAGTAAAATAAGTAGCCAACCTTATCACTGTCTGTAACCTACTAACACGGTAAGGAAAGCATCAGATGAGCTACCTGAGAAACTAACTTACGTTTCCCCACTTTAAAACCAAACAAACATGGTTACTCATCCTGCTGATCAGCTCTCTTCACTGCCATTGAAGGCTCCAACCTGTTTTCTTTTCAGGTGCTGCGTCATAACAGTGGTGCTTCCGTGCCATGTTTATTTGTTTTTACAAAAGTCGCATGTTACGACTTTTTTCACTTTACAAAGCGCAGGCTATTTTAATTATTGTGATCAATTTGCGCCGTCAATCCCGGGGCATGCGCGCTTCATTTGCAGTCTGGACGCTGAGGGTAAACTCCTCACTAAAATCCTGCGGCTCGGACTGCAGCGCTGAGAGGGATTCTTGTGGGAGAGGGAGAAAGGCGTTGGGATGGGGGAGGCGCCCCACGGCAGCAGCTGCCGCTGGAGGACAAGAGTAGGAACGATACATGCTTTCACGTAAGAGTCTCCAAAAGCCGCCAGTGACACCGTAAAAAGTCGCCAGATTTGTCGCTAGTCGCTTTTTTTTTAAAATAGTCGCTGGAGGGGTCTGAAAAGTCGCTGAGTTGGCAACACTGCAACTGCGGCGCTGACTCGCTCCGCCATATTTCTTTTGCTTCCCCGGGATGACGGCGGCGGCGGATGACGCATTAATCGCGCGACACAACTAATCGATGATTAAATTCGTTGCCAACGCTTTTAAAAGTCGATTTTTATCGATTTTATCGATTCGTTGTTGCAGCCCTAGATATAACCAAACGGAATATCTTCAAAACGGCTCCAAATGTCACAAAACTCATATGGGTGAGTAGAACACGATGTAATAACGTAAAATCAAGGGCCCAATGTAAAAAGAAAAGGCTTCCCCCTTTAAATACCCGTAATAAATGTCTAAATGTGCCATTAGAAGTTTAACTTTTCCTTATTCTAAACCTGTGCGGTCCTCAACACCCCATAAACCCCCCCCCATACTCACTCAGCGATCCTCTTGCCGAGTTCGCGACTCGACGGGTGTGAGTTGGCGGTGAAGATCACCAAGCCGCCCTTGGTGTGGTTCATGTCTCTGGGGTCTCGGCCGCTGCTCTGGCCACACTCAGGCAGTGGATCCCTGGGCACCCACGCTGCGCTGAGACCTTCCTGCAGTGGAGATGGAGGAGCGGTTAACGACGAGCAGGAACACCGCTAAGCTAAAGAGGCTGGTTTGAACCGAGCACAGGATCCAGTTTGCAGCAACTGCCCCTCATTTCAGCTGGTGAGATCAAGCTCATTTCTCAGTGAGCTACTGCTTAGGAAACCCCTTTCCATGAAGAAAAGGGGTCTCCTCTTGTGAAAATAAAGACATTTTTCCCATTAGAAACAAGCATATACTATCAGGGACGGAGCTAGATGGGGGGCCAGCAGGCCTTAGCTAATCATATGCCACTCCCTTTTTCTCCTCCAATGGTGGAATAGTGGAGATTGGAATAGCAGGGGACGGAGCGACCGAACCCGACCCCTTCCCCCCGCCTGCCTTACCGTGCTCCCCAGGAGTCCACGGGGCCGCCGGTGTCCAGGGCCAGTCGCTCCATCCCCGGCTGCCTCCCTGCCCCCGTCTGCCGGGGTTCCCGGACCAGCCGGCGCTGACGGCTCGGTTCGAGTGGCCGGTGTGTTTCGACTACGTGCTGCATTGTGGTCGACCAAAATCTCACCCGCTACGTTTTTATTTAGTCTCATCAACGAAACCTCACACCCATGATTCGTCATCAAAGATCCATGTTTAGCTCGTCAGTTTTTTTTATCGTCAAAAAAAAGGAGGAGCGTCAATTAAACAATTTCATGTTGTTGTCATGACGACAACAACGTTGCTCATAAGTTTATAGATGTCAACGTTTTGTTTACATGATCCAAGATGAATACAGCAACCCGACATCATTCCTACCTACATAATGGGTTTTAGAGATTCGTTGATGTAATCTTACACATACGCATCTCTTTACATTTGTCTTAATGGTATGCATTGTACCAAGTTTAATTGTGCATGGAACAAATAACCTTTATAATTATAGGGGTAGAAACAGAGAACATGATGTGAAGTTTAGAATGTTTTATGGATTTGCAGATTTTCAGCATGTTAAATTCTATCTGTTAAAGTTGCTCAGAATGGTTGAATCTAACGTGAAAAACACACTAACTTATGTTGGTGGGTGAGCAACTTAGCAGATGAAGTAAAGCAGAATTAATCTGAACTACTTTCCAAAACACGACACTATAATTCATGCACGACTGTCGCTCTGATATGGCAATGCCAATGGCTAACTTCCTTCAAACTACTTCAGCTTAGGGCTGGGCGATATGGAAAAAAAACTATATCACGATATGGATTATTTTATATCACGATAACGATATATATCACGATATACCACTACTGATGTTGCATTTTATGTTTTCATAGTCCGTCAGATGGACAGGGTTGAAAAAAATCTTTCATCGCCTATTTTTTACCCATCATCTTGTTTCCTAATATGAGAATCCCAACCCCAAACCAAGAACACCAGTTATGCAATTTGCGGCCATGACAGTGAACAGTATAGAATCCTGGCTATTGCGCTGCAGTAATTAATCATTTCATATTCGTTTGTTATTGACATTTTATAAAATTCCAAGGCCAGGTTTTTCTCTTGTCTTTCACTTACCTTGTTTTCTATCTGGGATCGAGTGTACGGACGAGGTCCCGAAAGCTGTCTTTCTCGACTATGTAAACGGGGGCCATGCCTTTACAGATATAGCGTGAAATAGCACCTGTGATCTGCTTGTGTCGCTGAGACGTCTTCTCATATTGTGATCCTTGGGCGAATGCTTCCTTAAGCTTCGGCTGTGAGAATTTCTTTCCAGTGCTTCCTGTATTTTCATCCCTTGTTTGTTTTGATCGGAGTGGTTGTAGTTTCCCGTGTTCTTGTTCATGATTTTTCTTCAGGTGGTAAAAGAGGCCGGAAGTATTTGCATCAGCCGCTGGAACGGCTTTGCTGCACAGTTTACATATCGGCTGCGTTTGTTCTTTATCAGATGGCTGAAATCCGAAATATAACCAAACAACCGAGCTGCCTCCCCTTTTGGGCAAAAGTGGTGTTTGTTGTGTCTGTGACCTGGCAACCGTTTCGGACTCTGTAACCGCTGCTGTGGTAACATCTTCTTGGGTGTCCATCATTCATTTTTCTTCACGCCAGAAAGAAATTTCGCGGTCTCTCTCCGTCAGTAATGTCGCAAACGTATGGTGCAAAGCCGCGTGACGTAAAGCGGTGTAGTGTCGCAAAACCACGTTCTCTACACATTATCTTTTTATTCTCTTTTTTTTTCGTTATATACACTTCGAGTTTGCATAGCAAAAACGCAAAATGTTATATTAACAAATTATATTAAAATGTATATTAGCAGTAATAATAATAATAAAAAAGTTTATCACGATAGAAAAAATAGAGGAGAAAGGTCACGATAGACATGTTTCTCTCGTCCTCACGATATATATCGCCATATCGCCCAGCTCTACTTCAGCTCATTGAAATGTTATCCTCGTACATAAAAGGCTGAGGGGAAAGTTAAGGTTATAGAAAATATGTTGAAGTTGTCATAGTTGGAATATAATAAAGGCTCGACTAGCAGGGGAAGCATTATACCAATATAATCTGTAATCATCTCTTCATTATGTATAGGATTCAAACCCAGAAAAAAATTTATATATATAAAATTAGAGCTGCAACTATAGATTGCTTTGCAAATCGATTAATCTGTCGATAATTTTTTTGATTAATAATCGGATAGCAAAAGGTTCCTAAAAGAAGTTTTTTTTTTACAAAATTAAACCAGATGAAACTAAAACTTTTCCACTTGAGGAGTTCTGGATTGAACATTTTGACAGATTAAAAGGTTTTTTTTATATTACATGCTAAATTTTTACATTTTTATAACAATTTTGATATAAAGGCTGCTCTAACAGGGTCACTGTTAGCTAACATATTTTATCGTCTCTATATTCCAGTTAACGATTAATCAACTATTAAACTAGTTGACGATTATTTCAATAATCGATTAATCTGATTACGGTAATTGTTTCAGCTCCATATAAAATGTTAGAATATTAACGTTTGTTCAGTGTTAAAAATTGTCTATTTATTTGAACTAGTTACAAAAGAAGACCTTTTTAAAAACAGAAAAGGATACTCCAGACTTCCTGCAGTAAAATGGTAACATGATGAGAACAACTTTACTGGATCAGGAGTTTTTTGGAGCGTTTGTGTTTGTCTGTCTTTGTACAGCATAACTTGAAAAGTTCTGAACAGATTTTAACGTTATTTTTACCAGCGGCCGGCCTCGTGTCAAGGAAAAATTCATTAACACCATGTAATGATCCAGATCATCTGAGAGTTGTAGCTATAGGTTTAAATCATAATATGGAGGGGAAATATGCTGCCTGGCAGGTCTGCGCTTTCCGAATACTTTTCTAGTTTTAATCCTAACACTTAGGGCAGGGAATAAGTGATTAAATCCATTCCCTCCACTGATGGTGTATAAGAAGGTGAGCCTGCGATCAGACTTTAAGCATATTGACGACACATTTAAACAAAGTGATAATATTGACAACTGTGGTGAATTTGCACACAATAGAAGCATGGTGCTATCAGGGTGTAGTTTGCACCCTGATCCTGTGACGTGTGATAAGACCCATCTGCTCTATCCCCTCAAAAAACATTCACTACATTTACTAGTTAGTTACAATTTAAATAAAAACGCTTCTTTTAATAGGATAGTCAGAAATTTAGCTTTATTTTTTGTTGTAATTTTGATCTTTAAATAAGGTTGGATTTACATTTAAAAAACGGATAAATGACTTAACTCTAGTAATCTCTATGAGGTTTTCAAACTATTAGAAAAACTCAACCTTACATATGTTTAATTAGCCTGTAAAATATCTAGATTTCAGTAATTGTTTCTACATAAATCGATGAAATTTTAAAGGTGCTGCTTGGAAAAACGGTACCAGAAAGCTTCATGTTTGAACATACACAATCATGCCTCTCCATATACCACCTAAATTAATAATAATAATAAAAATAATAATATATATAATAAATACATAAAATAATTAAATACGACCTAAAATAAAAGAACCACTGCAGATATATTTACTGATATTAATTGTAACTTCTTAATAAGTAGAATAATTAATAATACTTCACAGATTTTCATGGAAGTAGCTGAATTTATTTGTTAAGTTATTCTTCTTTTGTGATTTTAATGACAACTTTTCACAAGTTTCAAGGTAAATTTGGGAACAAATGACACCAGGTTGTTTTCTGAAGCGAAATGTCAAAAAGTTTATCCAAATTAAAATTATTTTAACTATTCGGACAGGAAAAATAAAAACAAAAACCCAGCCATGCTAATTGGAGGTGATAATAATCATTATAAGAGGGCATATCAGGTTACAGTCTGTGATAAACAGTAGAAAAACGGTCAGACTACAATAAGAAATAATGTGCGAAAAAGTAAAAATGTTAGTAACTCTTCAAACGATTTTAACAATTGTGTTTTTTTGCGGTAGTTCCTTGTTTATAAGAAATGAGCACGTGACAGGCAGTGGGTGAAAACAGTCACGACGTTAGCTTTAACCATGCTATGCTAACCAACACAATTCAGGGATGTATTTTAATTTAACACTGTACCAGATTTAAAATATGAGCTGCTCTAATACAGAAATAAAATAATAGACCATAATAGTAATCATAATAAATAATTTTTCAATAAACAGGGAAATAGGATCGACTTTAGCATCGTAGCATAACTAGGGATGGGGATCGTTAATATTTATTGATATCGATACCTTTATCGATACTCCTTATCGATCCGAGTCTTTATCGATACCACTATCGATACTTTTCTGTTATTTGGTGGAAAGACGATGCGACAATATGTTTTTAACAGAACTGGTATTGCTTTTATTGCTTAACAAGTGAGCATAACAAAAAAGTTTCTAGCCTTCAGTAAACATGGCTAATGTAATAGGCCACTTCTAAATGACATAAAACTAACTAGAATATATCAGCAGCACCAAATGAAAAATAAAATGTCATAATGTATATAAATTAAATGAATAATATGCTGTGTCAGAAAAAAAGGAAATAAAATATCAGCCCATAAATTAACAGGTATTTTTTTGCAGAAAAATTAACATGTCTGTCACTTTTCATCAGGTTTTTAGAGATTAGGAAAATATTTATCAAATAAATAATTTTATTTTAAATTAAATGTAATTTTTAATAAATGTTGGCATCAGTAGTTTAATTATATATTGTAAAATAATTACAGCAATATACAACTGTATTACTCATGTTTCTCGCCAAAAACTCAATTTCCCTTTTCTTTACGTTACACTTGAACGCATCATGATAACCTAATTGTCGTTTTACTGAGCCAACCTGAACACATCATCACGCAGCACGTCTGAAACTTTATTTACTTTTTAAGCTAACTAGCTTGTATGCTGCCGATTACAACACGGATTTCACAATTACCATTTTTAAGTGACCAGACAAGCTACAAAGTCTGTGTGCGCGCTAACCAGTGGTTCTCTGAGTGGATGATGAAGACGGGCCCGACTGTGGTGCGGCGGGGCAGCAGCAGGAGGAGGAGGAGTCTTTTCCGTTCAGCCATTCTCGAGTTGCGAGCAAAGTTAACTGCCAGACTTCACTTGTTTTACTTTTAATATCTGTTTGCTTACAATTTCATTCCAAAACATTGGTAGACATGCTGCAGTGATTGGATTGATTAGATTTAAATGCTGTGACGCGACTCGAGGGACACACAATTATGTTACAGGACCTCCGGGAAAAAAAAAAAAAAGACCAGACTCGATAGTGGTATCGATAAGCCCAAACGTTATTGATTTTCGGGTTTTGAAAAAACTGGAACCGGGTCCTTGATAGAACCGGGTTTCGATCCCCATCCCTAAGCATAACGAGAAGCCAACATTAACGCCTGAGTACTAACGCGAGATCTGGCTAAAAATAATCCCTCCGAGGCGAAGCTCGCAGAGCAGCGGAGGGATTTTTCATGGGTCGGTGAGCGTCTGGCTGCAAGGTTAACAGGAAACACCGAGAACAGGGAAAATAATAATCATTATAGAGCCTCTCTTACCAGCTTGTGTTTCAGATCCGGTTACAACCTGCAACCAGCCGTATTTGAATATCGCTTCAAGCCTACGAGGCTTTTCAACCTGCCCGACTCAGACTGTCTGACTGCGCGTCGCTCGGAGTCTTTGACGGACGTGGCCACTGGCCAATCAAATCAAAGGGATGTATGGGCGTATGACATGGGCTCTCTTGGCAGCCATGATACGTTGGCGCAGCCGCCATGCTGTGAGTGGCAAATGCATCTAGTTTATACAGCTTAACTAGTTCGCTCAATAAAATATGATCCTTTTTGTACCAGAAAACGTCCCAATTGAGACAAAACTGAACTACATTCTCATATCAAAATAAATACATTTAAAAAATAACACACATTTATAATGTATCCCAAATTGCTACCATAATTTAACCCTTTATAAGGCAATTTAGCGTTTCTGATCACTTGAATATCCCTTACAAATGGGTAAAAAGTTAAATGTTAAAAAGTCAAGGCAAAAAGGTAAAAAAAAAATATTAAAATGTTAAAAAGTATTGATAAAAGGTAAAAAGCAAATTGAAAAGTTAAAAAAGTTAATGAATTTCTTAAAGAAGCACTTTTGTTATTTTTCTTAACATATTCAGGCAAGATTGCGTTTCTTGTTATTATATTGACATTCATTTTTGCCATCAAAATATCCATATTTTTTAATGTTACAAAGGTAATAAGGTGTTATCCTGGATTCAAAAAACATTACTGGCCTGAAATTGTGATTTTAAAGGATTTCACTGAGGGCCCTATAAAGGGTTAGAAATTGCTCTTTCAGTGTCTGTGAGCCTCACCAGGCTGTGTTCAATATGATTTGCTAATTTCCACCACAACACTACAAAAATATAAAACCTAATATCAATACCCAGTATATTATTAGATACTCTATGACTTTTATTAACATAAAAAAATATCACCTTTCTCATTTACACCATCCTTTCACAATAGAATGAACACCTATAGTCAATTAAATATAAGCAAAATAAATTTGGCAATTTTTAAGGTAACTGAATCTTCATACAATCTAGAAATCTAATATTAACAGCAAAAATATGCAAACATCACATGTCTTTAGTATCCATACCACAGTAGAATTATTTATTACATGTATTACAGCAGCAGGAGTGATTTTTTTAACCTCTTACACCCTCAGGGGGTATAAATAAATTTCTGCCTGACAAAAACACACAAAAGTAAATCACTTATAGCCTCACAGCCATTAGATTTAAGAAGAAACTTTTGGTACCTCTGTAAAGGTAAGATGTCATAAAATGGTTTTCTGGTGTCAGCACCATTGTAGCTTTGACCCTGCCTGAAATATTAGGGACAAAATACAAAATATTTAGCATTTTTTGAACCTCGCCAAAATTTTCTTTGAAATAAACATTGCAAAACACTACCAAAATATTATTTATAGCACAAAAAAGTAGTACAGACTTTTAAATCTAAATGTTGTGTAAAAATATACCAAATTTGGACTCAATCAGATGAATCATATTTATTTTAGAATATTATTAGTGAGAAATTTCTTAGGCAGAGAGGCCATTTTGGCACATTTATCCAAAAATGTCACCAAACTGTGCCAAATGTGTTTTTTACATCAATACTGGGGGTTTGTTAAAATTACGAGGTCACGTAGCAGCTGGAGCCACCGGTGGGTCCGTAGGGTTCAAGGGGCTAAACAATCGTACAATACCACATCTAGTACAAAATCTAAAATTTCAATTCCATTTCAATTCAGTTTATTTATATAGCATCAATTCACAATTTCACAAAACCCCACCAGTCCAAATTCTCATTAACTGTCATGACTCTTGCTGGTGAAGATTCTCAGTCATCCAGGTCATGCCAGACCTGGATGCCAGAAATAGTGTTGTGTTGGAGGCTTTATACAATAGCCAACAATGCCTTGTTTTTTTATTCATGACATTTTGAATTGAAAAAGCTTCCCGACTGGGAAGTGTAACGTCTTCAAACTTGGTAACAAAGTCCAGTGCATCGTTCTTTTAACTTTTTTCGGAATGCCATGACTCTTCCCTAAAGACCAGCTCAGAGTTGCCATGTCTACAAATAGCTCCTTCTGAGCCATCAATCTCTGCCAATGCTTTCCAACCATGATTTTTATTTTTATTTTTCTCTATTTTCCCACAAAGCCTTTAAGTTTTTAAGGAACACCGTATAACTTAAATGACTGGTGGAGGTAGTAAATGGTTCCATTGGAATAACACAAAAGCAGTGCTGGCATATAATTCAGACACTTCACTCGTTTATGTCTATAAAAAAGAATAAAAGAGAGTTCACCTATTTTGCTGTTTAAAAAAATGTAAACCCTTTCTATCTAAGCTTTGTATTTACCACTTATGAATAGTAAATATGATTAAATATAAATATTTCCTTCCAATTACTCGGTCAATAACAGGAGTATTCTTTCCCAACACTGAATACCTGAGGGTTATTCTTCCCTCTGGCCGCTAGAGGGCAGTGCGTGGCTATGGGATCTTAAACCCTTCAAACTGACCCTATTTTATCCTTCTTTTGGCTCTAGCTAGAAGATCTTGACACGTATTTAAACAACAATCAAATCCATCTTATTTTTAATTATCTTATTTTTCATGTTTGCTCAATTTTTAGATGCTCTTGGTCAAATCCTTCTTTTTTCAGGCTGCTGCTTTTAAGGATGAAACACATTACAGGTCTAAATGTGAAACTTTGACATCTGTCCCACCCAGCTGGAGGCTTATATCATATATAATCTTCATATGATTGTTCATAATTTGCAAAAAAAAAAGCGAATGTTTCAGTCAAAAGGTAACAGCTAAATTGGACACTCACATATTTGGCACATTTTTGTGTTTTTAATTTGCAAATAAATGGAAAAACAAAAAACATGCATTATTTCTTTCCACTTCTATGTAATACGCTTCTTTGTTTTGGCCTTTTTAAATAAAATAAAATAAAATGAAGCAAATTCATAAGATACATTTTAATAGTTATGAAAAACATAAAATAAAGCTCTGAGTTTAAAACATGAGTTATCACAGCTCCAGGGCAGTTAGCTTCTCTTTTTCATTAGACATATTTTTAAATATTTCTAAAGTATGGACTACTCTTCAGCTGCTCTTATATAACTCAGTGGATTTGCGGAGGAGGCAGGAGCAGCATCCAAGCCCTGCAAACTGCCCACACACACACAATGAAGAAGAGAATGGAATAATGAAGCCGGAGGAGACAGAGAAAAAACTGATCATTCTGCTGTGAGAAGTCACGGTCTGTTTCACAGATCTACGCTCCCGTTCCTCCGATTATGTTTCTAAACACAACATATGGGGACAATTCCATGTCCGTTTTCTACTCTAAGGTGAAGGAAGTTTGGTTGAAGGTTCCAGGGTTCCAAAAAGAGGGATATGCTTTGGTTTGGTGACCGTTCTATGATCTTCTATCACATATTTAACCTGGATTTATGTAGCTTAGCTGAGCAAGAATCTATTCTACCTTTTCAAAAATAAATCAGATACAGAAACGACTAAAACTGCTTATTCTAATCTTTTTTCCAGGCTTCGATGGGGGATTTCAAATATTCAATGCAATCTGCAGGTTTCCTTACAAAACTTTTTACTTATTTACATTTTTATTTTTTATTTTGACTAAAATGATTCTCATTGCTTTGAGGTTTGTTTTTAAAAAATGGCGTTGATGCAACTGGATCAGAATCTAAATCTGGATTGTATGGAGTAATAAAACAATCAATAAAAGCATATGCCACGGTGTCTACATTTGTAAATTTAAATAAATTAAAATAATTTAGATTTGTATTTACACCTTTTCAGCTCATGCAATCATGTGACATCAGATGTTTCATCGGGGAAAATACAAAATGTAAGATTATGATGGTAGAACCCTGCTAAAATACGAACTGAATCAATAAGCTGGGATAAAGCTGTTACACTCCCTACCATTGGTTTCAGTTTTCAATGAGGAGAAGAGGAAGAAGACACACACACACACACACACACACACACACATATATATATATATATATATATATATATATATATATATATATATATATATATCTATCTATTTAAATATATAAAAAAAATCTTTGCTGAAAAGTTGCTTTCAGTGCGGCACAGTGTGACTTTGGATCAACGGTTTTGTTTTCGTCTTCTGCTCAAAGACGTGCAGGTGTGCTACTGCCACTGACTGGTAAGGAGTGTAACTGCTTCACCAGAGGGTTTTTATATTTGTGCTCATAAATTTGTGGTTTTTACTTCCATCTATTTTCCATCTGGCTTATCCCAAACAGGGCCACAAGAGGTGCTGGTGCCTATCTCCGGCTGTCTACGGGCGAGAGGCAGGGTCCACCCTGGACAGTTTGCCAGTCCATCACAGGGCAACGTAGCAACAAACAACCATTCACGCGCACACTCACACCTAAGGAGAATTTAGATAAGCCAATTAACCTAACAGTCATGTTTTTGGAAAGTGGGAGGAAGCCGGGGTACCCAGAGAGAACCCACACATGCTCAGAAAGACCCCAGGGAAGGATTTGAACCCAAAACCTTCGGGGTGCAAGATAGTAGTGCTACCCGCTGCCCCACGCTGGTTCTAACATGCTCATGTGTAATCTGCTTTTGTAAAGTTGTATTTAGGGTTTGAAAATATGTGATTCTGATTGTATATTTATAATTTGTACTTATATAAATTCCTGATAATTAAATGTAAATGTTTTACTCAGAATTGTAAATTTGTGATTTGTTTTTGTTAATTGGAGATTTGTACTCATACATTTGTGAGTCTTCTTGTCAGTTTGTTACTTATTGTTAAATTTGGGGTTTGTGTTCATATATTTGTGATTCATACTGATTAAGAATTAAAGTTGTAGGGAAATCATATTTAAATGTCAAATCATTATGGCTTAAACATGTATATAAATGTACTCTTTATCAGATCTTATTGTCACAAAAGTTAGAAAATTTTATTTAAAAAAAAGTCCTGTCTTAAAATCATTTTTTCCCCTCGTTATCTTATGCAGGTCAGTTAGTTATACGTCGGCCTGAACACCTAAATTCGACCAATCATATATCAACGGTCATCTGTCAATCAAATATTTTCAGTCATAGCATCTTGATTTATATGTTGCAGCTAAATTTACTCAACAGTTAAAATAAAAAATAAGAATAAGGGCTGGCAGGTCAGCGTAATAAAGGTCAGTGTAAAGCCCACTTCTCTAATTAAGCCATAAAAAAGAAAGAAGAAAGCAAACGGTCAGTTCAGGTGTTTTGTAAAAAAAAAAAAAAAAAAAGCGAGTCAGGAGATTGTCTACTTATATACCAAACTGAAAGATTTTTGTTCTCTACTTCAAAAGCAATTTAGATTTTAAAATGAAAAAGTGTCTCCAGACCGTTTTTCTTTTCATGTTCTTTATTCGGACCCCACAGATTTTTAATTGGTTACCCCTGCTATAGAGTAAGGAGTGCAAACAAATTTCCGTTCATCTGCCTGGATGTTAAACGTCTGTATTGGCCTTGAAGTGAGGAAAATGTAATCTGTCAAACAGGAATTGAATAATATACAATTTGTAAAACTCAATCAGAAAAAAAGTTGAAAAAAAAATTAAATTCGAAAATATAAAACAAAAAACTTTTTTCAAAAAATAAATAAACTCCATTTTTGAATATCAACGTGTTTGAAACTTCCTTTCTAAATCAAAATTCTTTCCAATTTTCATTTAAAAAGCATGATTATTTTTCAGATTTCCATTTGCAAAATGAGCAACAATAATGGAGCAGATTTCACTCCATAGCTGAACCAACTAGAGCTGATAAACAGGCTGAGTTTTCTAGAACAAATCTGAGCAGCTCTTCTGTGGAGGGAAAGCCACAAAGAGAGAGAGAGAGATGAAAAGAGGGAGCACCACTGCTGGTCCGCCCCCGAGTTACCGCACACGAGTCGTTTAACGGTACAAGCCGAGCCAACTGTGGAGCGCGAGCGCGTGAACGTGGTCCTTTCACTCCCCCACCCCCCCCATTCAGAGAGCTCGAGTTTACGGGGAGATGGCAGCTGCTGCAGCTGCTGCTGCTGTGGCACCGCTGGATTGTGTTTACGACCTGGAGCACGAGACCGATGGGAAGAACTCCGCGCGCGCCCGCTCTTTGATCGCACCGTCTTCCTTCACGCCTGGACTCCGTGAGGCTTCCGTTCCGGAGCGCAGCTGCATGAGGAGAGCCTGATAGCCGGTACCGGGATCACCGAACCTGCCTGGTGACGCTGGGAGCGTAGGGGTGGAGGGGGTGGTGGTGGGGGGGGGGGGATCCCAGAGCATCACTCCTTCTGGTTTCCAGCTCCTGGTTTTTCTCCCCATCAGATGCTAAACATTTAGGTGCGTTTGTTAGTGGTGGGGGTGGCGGGGCGGGAGGCTGTCCCCGGCCGCCGAACACGCACCGTCCGCCCGCTGAGGCTGGGCTGAAGCGCCGCTGTGCTGGAGGATGCTGCGGGAGTAAGAAGGGAAGATGGGGAAGGACCAGGAACTGCTGCAGGCGGTGAAGACCGAGGACCTCCTCACCGTGCAGAAGCTGCTGCAGAGGCCGCGGCCAGGGAAAGCAAGTAAGACAATCTGTGCAAAAAGGTTGATAACAATAGAATCCAAATAAAGGCCTGTAGATGGCCGGGTTGGAGCCATGCAATGGCATCTGCCTCATCAGTGGCTGCAAGGCCGAGGTGTTCAAGATGATGGAGGGAGGGGGGGAGAGATGACAGTGGTGATTGGAGACGGATGAAACCCCGCTGTGGGTGAGTGCACTGCAGAGGAAAAGAGGGAGGAACTGTGACCATGCTGGTTATTTTTCCCTGAGGTAAAACCCGTTGGTTTCCTGCAGGTTAGGAAGATCTGCAACACTGCTTCTCCTGCACAGCCCACTCCTAATGTGTGGGCAAGGCAGGCAGAGAGAAGGCTGCAGATAGATGACTGCTGCTTCCACTCATATACTGCATCACTGCCAATGGCTGGGGGGGTGGGGGGTGGGGGGGGGGTGATTATGGCTGTGAATACTTAATGCAACAGGTGGCCTAATTGGACCCAAACAAAGTGATTTCCAAACATTCATGCTTTGAACTTCCCCAGATGTATTGATGTAGAGGTTACAAACCGGGGCGTACGTTGCTGGGATTTTTTGTGATATAATATTGCAGATTGGTGCATAGTTATGGATTAGAAACTGGAAAGTGTGGCATGCATCTATTTTATTTTGACACACCTGGATCAACTGCTGTGTAGTTTGTAAATGGATTCCTCATGTGTAATCTGCGTTAATATTAGGGAACAAACATAAAAACAAAAAGCGAAAGCATTGGTTAAAGGTCTAGACAGGGGCCAATAGGGGCCAGTGCTCCTTTAGAACCGGCCCCTGTACCAAAGACGTAATACAGAAGGAGGAGTCTTGGACTGATTTATATATTTTTTTATTTTTCCAGTTTTATTTTATTGATTTCGTAGGGAAATCATATTTAAATATCAAATCATTCTGGCTTAAACATGTATATAAATGTATTCTTTATCAGACCATATTGTACCAGAATTTAGAAAATTTCTATAAAAAAAAAATCCTGTATTATTTATGCAGACCAGTTAGTTATAAGTCAGCCTGAACACCTAAATTCGACCAATCATATATCATGAGTCATCTGTCAATCAAATTTCTTCGGTCATAGCATCTTTATTCATATGTCTCAGCTAATATATGCAACGGTTGAAATAACAAATAAGAATAATTTCCTTTCCCATTGAGTTCCGTCCCAGTGTTCACTTGGATGGACGTCTGTGTCTTCAGCAGGCGTAGAGCTAACAGAACTGGCAGCGTTGCGAGGCAAGGACTCAAACATGTACGGCTGGAAGCCTTCTACACCAAACCAAGCTTCTGCTGCCCTGGCGTCCTCTTTTACAACATCTTCGTCCTCGCTTTCCTCCTGTAAAAAAAAGACTCATCCAAGACCTCCCAAACTAAACTCTCCTCCTCTTGCATGTTTCCTCTGTCCATAGCGTTCCTTGACAGTGTTTTTTCTAAGTCACCAATTTAGTGCTACTTGGTCCCAATGGAATTTCCCATTGGGAACCTACTAGCACTAAGTTGCTAACTGGTTAGCAAGATGCTTCCCACAAACCCACCATAACAAAACTTGCTTGCGAACCTTCCGCCACAACAATCCCGCCCCCTTGATAAACGACCAATCACATTCACTTTATTCACTCGTGTAAAGTCGTGTACCACTAAGGAGAATTCGGAAATGCAGCGGTTCGAACAGATTCCCTACGACTTTAAAAATTAATTTGTTGCACTTTGAGCTTCATCTTCAGATAGAATCACAGTTTTTTGCTGCTAAATCAGAGGATTCCAGAGCTGCAAATGGCTCTTAGGATCATTTGACATATGAAACGATGAACTTTTTCCTCTTTTTTTTCTTTCTTTCTTGTTTGGTTTCTTCTGTCAATAAAAAAAACACTTGCCCCAACCTGGGCCCTTTTGGTCTATAACCGTCACTGTTTTGTTTGTTCCTGCTTTTCCATATTGATACAGACCTTCCAAATCCAGACTGTCTGTCTAAACTGATAAAAGTCTCAATCTGAGATTAAAACTTTTCTTTCGATGCACGACATGAACTACTTTGTTTGTGTTTATCTCATCAAATCCCACTGAAATGTGGAATAATTAGATTAGCTAATTAGTGGCCCTTCCATTCACTAGTTTGCTGGTGTCACAGCTGTATCTGAAACGGTGTCCTGTCTGGAAAAGGTCCATCATCAGGTGGGCCTTCTCTGAACAGGAAACACAGTTTTGCACCGATTGCTAATAAAAATAAAACCATGTTAAATTCAACTAAATTCACTCTTTATCATCTCTTTCTATCTTTAAATGCCAAGAAAGGGTCTGGTGTTCAGCATCAGAGTGCAGACAGATGTTTGGAAGCAGCAAGATGTGACAATTGAGACAAGCTCAGGCCTATCATCCACATGCAGCGGGCGTTTAGGGCGTCTATAAAGGGAAAATTTCTGAAACCAGAGTGAAAATATTTAAAAAGTCATAAGCATGCCCATATATTCTCGTAGATTTCAGCCTGAGTTCCCCAAAATAAAAACAAAACTAACTGGTCATCTCCTAAAATCAATATAATTACTATACTACATAAGTATTTTATATTATAAAGCACATTATATTATATTTTGTGTAAATTACTTATTTGAAAATGACATATAAGTATTTAAAAATGTATTTTGAGTTGCTTAAATTGGACATTTAATATTGCATTTAAATCATGTATTAAATAATTAAATTCATTTTACAATGACTTATTTCATGGTATATTTATTTCAGTCATATTTATGTATTTCATTAAATGGGAAACCCCTGCTCTATGCAAACACAATGACATCAATGGCACCAAAACATTGTTGGTCTGCGTATATCCAGTTCTCTTCATTGCAAAAAGTGATCTAAAAAAAAAGAGTAAAAACATTTAAAAAACAAACAAAAAAATCAGCATAGGAATGAGGATTTTTAACATTAATTTGAAATAATATTATAAGGTTATTTTTCCTTATTTTAAATGTTTTTGTAGGGGCATTTTCTTAAATCAAGGGAAAATGCACTTTTTAACAAAAATGAACATAGATTTGTAAAGTTTTGCACTGTTCTGGTATAACTTCAGTGTTTTCAGCTGCATTTACTGTGGAATCACACGATGGCCTAATCATAAGCCGACCCCCCACTAACCCTCTGTTTGCATGTTCCCAATGAGGGTCCGCCATGTTAAGGGTCATTCCAAACCATTTAGTGGGGAGGGCTAGTGGACCGTTCAGCCCATAAATAGCAAGTCTGCATCAGTGCAGCCTCGCTGGGTTTTGGCAGCGGGTGTAACGGTGAAATAGTGACAGAGGAACCACATGGATTCAAATGTAAGATCCACTGGTTTACTGCATCTTCATCTCAGGAAATCACAAGTTAGGAAAAAGAAAAAAAAGACGTCATTAACCTCTAAAGTGAAGGTCCTCTATTTAATAGTTGTTTGACTCTATACATTTATTTTTAAGAAAGGGACAAATGTTTGATTGATCTCAAGCTGCGCATCAAAGCTACAGCCATGCACATGCACACTGTGTTGTCATAGAAACGACTACATTCTTTTTCTGGTGGACTGAAGAGGCTATCCCATTCTCATTTATACCCCCCCACTTTCAATTCTATGGATCTAGATCAGTCTCAGCTTTCATAAATACACATATGTGAGTTATACACTATATTGCCAAAAGTATTTGCTCACCCATCCAAATTATTGGAATCAGGTGTTCCAATCACTTCCATGGCCACAGGTGTATAAATTCAAGCACCTAGGCATGCAGACTGTTTTTACAAACATTTGTGAAAGAATGGGTCGCTCTCAGGAGCTCAGTGAATTCCAGCGTGGAACTGTGATAGGATGCCACCTGTGCAACAAATCCAGTCGTGAAATTTCCTCGCTCCTAAATATTCCACAGTCAACTGTCAGCTGTATTATAAGAAAATGGAAGTGTTTGGGAACGACAGCAACTCAGCCACGAAGTGGTAGGCCACGTAAACTGACGGAGCGGGGTCAGCGGATGCTGACGCGCATAGTGCGAAGAGGTCGCCAACTTTCTGCAGAGTCAATCACTACAGACCTCCAAACTTCATGTAGCTCAAGAACAGTGCGCAGAGAGCTTCATGGAATGGGTTTCCATGGGCGAGCAGCTGCATCCAAGCCATACATCACCAAGTGCAATGCAAAGCGTCGGATGCGGTGGTGTAAAGCACGCCGCCACTGGACTCTAGAGCAGTGGAGACGCGTTCTCTGGAGTGACGAATCGCGCTTCTCCATCTGGCAATCTGATGGACGGGTCTGGGTTTGGCGGTTGCCAGGAGAACGGTACTTGTCTGACTGCATTGTGCCAAGTGTAAAGTTTGGTGGAGGGGGGATTATGGTGTGGGGTTGTTTTTCAGGAGCTGGGCTTGGCCCCTTAGTTCCAGTGAAAGGAACTCTGAATGCTTCAGCATACCAAGACATTTTGGACAATTCCATGCTCCCAACTTTGTGGGAACAGTTTGGAGCTGGCCCCTTCCTCTTCCAACATGACTGTGCACCAGTGCACAAAGCAAGGTCCATAAAGACATGGATGACAGAGTCTGGTGTGGATGAACTTGACTGGCCTGCACAGAGTCCTGACCTCAACCCGATAGAACACCTTTGGGATGAATTAGAGCGGAGACTGAGAGCCAGGCCTTCTCGTCCAACATCAGTGTGCGACCTCACAAATGCGCTTCTGGAAGAATGGTCAAAAATTCCCATAAACACACTCCTAAACCTTGTGGACAGCCTTCCCAGAAGAGTTGAAGCTGTTCTAGCTGCAAAGGGTGGACCGACGTCATATTGAACCCTATGGATTAGGAACGGGATGTCACTTAAGCTCATATGTGAGTCAAGGCAGGTGAGCAAATACTTTTGGCAATATAGTGTACATGCACAGGACAAGATCCACAGACACACAGAACAAATCACACAAGAACAAAATATCCACGCACACACAGTACAAGGTCCACACACGCACAGAACATTTCACACAAGCACACAAGATCCACATACTCACAGACCGATTCACACAGCACACAAGATCCACACATGCACAGAACGATTCACACAAGCACACAAGATCTACACACTCACAGAATCATTCACACAAGCACACAAGATCCACACACACAGAACGATTCACACAAGCACACAAGATCCACACACGCACAGAACGATTCACTCAAGCACACAAGATCCACACACTCACAGACCGATTCACACAAGCACACAAGATCCACACAGTCACAGACCGATTCACACAAGCACACAAGATCCACACACTCACACACCGATTCACACAAGCACACAAGATCCACACACTCACAGAATCATTCACACAAGCACACAAGATCCACACACGCATGGAACAGTTCACACAAGCACACAAGATCCACACACTCACAGACCGATTCACACAAGCACACAAGATCCACACACTCACAGAATCATTCACACAAGCACACGAGATCCACACATGCATGGAACAGTTCACACAAGCACACAAGATCCACACACGCACAGAACGATTCACTCAAGCACACAAGATCCACACACTCACAGACCGATTCACACAAGCACACAAAATCCACACACTCACAGAATCATTCACACAATCACACGAGATCCACACACGCATGGAACAGTTCACACCAGCACACAACATCCACACACTCACAGACCGATTCACACAAGCACACAAGATCCACACACTCACAGAATCATTCACACAAGCACACAAGATCCACACACGCACAGAACGATTCACTCAAGCACACAAGATTCACACACTCACAGACCGATTCACACAAGCACACAAGATCCACACACTCACAGAATGATTCACACAAGCACACAAGATCCACACACGCATGAAACAGTTCACACAAGCACACAAGATCCACACACGCACAGAAAGATTTACACAAGCACACAAGATCCACACATGCACAGAATAAGGTATTTCTGGTTCATAAACAATTATAAATTAATTTAAAAAGTACCAGTGGTCTTTAAACTTCACTGCCTTTTTGTGTGGATTTTTGAGACTCCCCTTATGTGGCTCGATACACAAATGCATTTTTTTAAACAGGGAATAGTTTGCCACCAATCACAAAGCTCCCTTGTATAACCCAATCACAAGAAATTACGCCACGTGGGATGACCCCCCACATCCCACATCCAACATCCTCCATCTGCACCTTTTTTTGTGCTTTCATGAATCGTTCTCTGTGTGTGTGGATCTTGTCCTGTGCATGAATAAATCACATATGTGTATTTGTGAAAATTGAGACCGTTATAGCTCCATACAATTCAGGCACCTTCCATAGCTACAAGTGGGAATTTAATGCGAGTGACACTCCATAGTTGGGCTGTTCACTGATGTGGCTTCAAGCTCACTGAGAAAGCTTCTGAAATCTGAAGGCATTTTCTTCATTTGTATGTAGCCTAACCGAAGACACAGTCATGAGTGAAAACAACTGCAAAAAACAGGCAAAAACGAGGAGATGCTGGTGAATGGAATCTACAATTAATTAAGTCTGAGAGAGAAGTCATAATACAGAGAGGGCTTATAGAAAACTAGAGAAAGTAAAATCAATTCACTTCAATTCAGTTTATTTATATAGTGCCATTTCACAACACTTGTCATGTCAAGGCCCTTTACAGAGACTATTTAACCAGATAAAAACAAAACAACACCTGGCACAAAGTGAGCAAAGGGAACTATTATGGTAAACCCCAAATGGCAAAATAAACAGCATATGGCAAGCCCTAATTAACCAAAAACCTCCTGCCCCCTCAAAGAGTTGGTAGCATCCAGGGGCCACAGATAGAGCCCAGAAAAGGGCCCTTTTAAAACTAAGTGGGGCACATTAGTAAAAGATCACATTACAAAACAACCTTTAATGCACCTCAGCACTGAGCCCTCCTCTGATTGTGTTTCAGTTTTCAAGATAATGATGCACAGTTGTTTGTTAAAAAAAAAATTCTCAGTGGATCGCAGAGCAAACAAGTCCGGCAGATAAAAGCAGCATTATGTACTGCTTGTTGGGGGCGTCAGGCTGTATGTTTATAGGACGCATGCTTTCTTCATGTTTGTTACATCAGGATAAAGCTCTAAAATCAACGTACCATTAAATATTTAGGTTTTAATTACTGCTCTTTTTTAAATAATCCCCTGCCATAACTGTGAGGTGACAGGAGGGCTTAGGAAAGTGTTCATAATCTCTGATTAAATAAAAAGAAAAGATTTGTCTAATTTGAAATTAGTATGAGCTAATCCCTTTACTCAGGGGCTGGCAACCCAAACTGCTCAAAGAGCCATATTGGACCAAAAAAAACAAAAAATAAATCTGTCTGGAGCTGCAAAAATGTAAGTCTTATATATGTCTCGTATGGCAAGATGGGCTCTAAGTGTATTAACCCAGTATAGAAAATGACTATGTGGGCTTAAATATATGATAAGCATTCATGATTAAATGTTTATCCTGGAGCAAATGTAGCATCAGGTGAGGGAGGAGCAGTAAACGCTTCGCTGATTCACTGCCCTTGACCACGCGGTTTAGGTTTTTGTTGCATTGATGAAATTAGCAAAGCTGCTTCAGCTGCGCGGTCAAAAAGTGGGTCTGATGCACGTTGGGCGGAGCTACCCTATCCTTTCTTTGCCTGGAACAATGGCAGCTATATACGCTGTGATCAGTGGGAATAAAGTAGTTTTATTATGCAGAAACAGAGAGAAAGTCCACATGAAAGATTACGATCCTGCATTCAAATATTATTTCGCTGTCGGAGCCACTCAGACCCCCACATACCAGCGGTGCCAGTCATTGGGAATCCCATTCAACAGCAGTTGTTGTCTGTTCGCGGTTTGCCGTGGCGGCTGGAAGGCGGTTTTCATGTACGTACTCCAAACGGCAGGCACCAGGATAATAAAAATGAAGTGTGTTTTGCCGGCAGATTTCAGCATTTGAAGTTAATTTAATAAACTGTTTCAGAGGAGTGATCATAGTGATCTGCATCAGCAGCGATGTGTCCGTCTCCCTTCCAGCTCCCAGATCAGCTTCTCTGATTGGTTGATTTGGTGTGTCGAGCAGCAAAAATTAAATTTTTCAAACTCCAGCAGCAGCTGCGTTTGCAGCACGTCGCAAGCGTCAGATGTTCAAACGCTCACAACGTGCTGCTTCAGCTGCTCAGACGTGCTGCTCTTGCTGCTCAGAACGCACTGCAGGACATTTTGCTGCACCTTGACGTCCATCAACCATTGACTTTGCATTTAAACCAGCTACTCCTGCTGCCCTTGCTGCTTTTGGTGTGAACGTAGCATTACAGCCGTACATGTTTGAGCCCTTGCCTCGCAACGCTGCCAGTTCTGTTAGCTCTACGCCCACCGAACACACAGACGTCCATCCCTGTGAACACTGGGACGGAATGGGAAAGTAAAGGATACTTATTTTAGACGTTGCGTATATTAGCTGCGACATATGAATCAAGATGCTATGATTGAAATTTTTTTATGCACTAGTGGCTCATATTTTTGACAGTAGGCTGACAGGAAAGTGGGTATAAGAGAAGGAGAAAGACATGCAGCGGAGGACCACAGGTCTGATTCTAACTCATGTTGGCCGCTTCAAGGACTAAGGCCTCCACAGATGGGTCGTGCGTGCTAACCTCTGCTCCACCTGCACGCCAGATGGAAAAATTTGATTCACAGATGACCATTGATATATGTTTGGCTGAATTTAGGTGTTTAGGCTGACCTATAACTAACTGGCCTTCATAAAATAATGAAAAGCAAAACAGATTTTAAGACAGGATTTTTTTTAAATAGAAATTTTCTAACTTTTGGGACAATATGTTCTGATAAATACGTATACATATTTTGACATTTAAATATGACTTCCCTATGACTTTAAGTATCTAATCCTGCCTTAAACTGCATCCTTTGGTATACCTCACCTTTATCTCAGTGATGTGTGTAGACAGACACCAGCATTCCCATAACTGTTAATATCTTTATGTTGGTTATAAAAAACGATGGATGGAAGTAGGTTAAATGGAAAGTATAAAATTCAGCTTTAAAATGAAGTTTTATATGACAGGTTTTTGTCTTGTTCCAAGCATAATGTATTGTCTTCCCACCATTGGTTTACAGGCTGCCTTTAACATCAGTAAAAGCTTAAAATTCTCTCAACCTCTCACTTAAACTACTGGCTTTATATTACCCCTGTTCCTATGTCCCAAACCGGCGGTTATTGCTTCCCTCAGCAGCATCGCAAACCTTTGAATATGTTCATGAACATTTACAGGAAAAAGCACAGGTTGTGCTAAAATTGGCCTTAAAAAGATCTAAACTTTAAAGTAAGGGCCACGTAATACAGAAAAACACATGTGGTCTGAGCAGGTAGGCGTTAACCAGAGGGGTGGAGCTTAGTGCTCAGTAGACAGCAGGAAAGTCTAACACAGGCTTGACGTTTACACCGACCTGTTTGTCATCCAGCATTAAACACAAAGCTCACAGGAGCAGCTAAGGCTTCCAGAGTCTCGCCCCCCGGCGACTCCTTTACTCCCTCTCTTCCCAAACACACGGCCTGCACACACCGCCGTCACACTCACGCTTCACATGCACACGTACATCTGGCGTCACCTGGAGGGGGGTATCATCAGAGCGTGACCTGGGCTCAATGTTTGCACGTCAGGAAAGCTGCTGTGATCCGTATTAATTGTTTATTACCGTTGTGTGTTTGAGCAGAGCTGGAAGATTTCACTGCACCTCACCTGAATCATCTCCTTACAGCTTATCTGCCGCTCGTATTTCCAACCTTTGTCACAGATGCGGTCACCCACCCCCCCTTTCTCTCTACGATGATGTGCTAGTCCGGCTGTGGGACTAGAGTAGATTATTGCATCCACACCACTGCACATTGACAAAGGAACAGGCTGGGTGGATGTGTTTTCAGCCAGAGTCTTCATATTTGTTATCTGTGCACGGATTGCTGCTGTAAGATCCTGGAAATGATTGACACTTTTGGTTCTGCTCTGTTATTTCTAAAGTCTTTAATGTTTTGGATTCTCTTCTACCTTCTTTGATCTCACACATTTATTGATATCGAGGAAATTTGCTGATTGAATAAAGCAGATTTGTCTTAAAGGAGAAGAGAAGGAGCATCAGAAAGTCTAAGGAACACAGCGGGAAGTTTGGGAAGCTTGAAGCAGATTTAGGACACAAAACAATCTCACAGGACACTCATAAAAACCACTAAAGTCTGGGACAACTGAAGTTATTATGCAATCACTGTCCTAAAATGACACAGAGAGCAAGAAGGGGCCCATATAATACCTTTGGATGGAATCTTTTCAAGGGATCCACCACTATTAGTCACAGTCAGAAAAACAGGACTACACTGAAAAACAGGCCGGTCTCCAAAATCTATAAATACAGGTGTTGATGGCAGCAGCAAAGCTTATATTTCTCTCCAGGATGGAGTCACAGCCAAACAGGAACAGACCAGATTAAAGGAATAGTACACCCAAAACATGATTAGCCTTCATTTTCTACTCACCCCCATGCTGAACAACACTCTGGAGTACCTTTTTGATATCTCAAATGCATCTGGAGATCTGGGAGGCTTCTTGCTGTCTGCTGACATTCAAATAATGGAGGTCTATGGGGCCCGAGGCAGAAAGGTCCATAAAAGTCCACAAAAAACGTGTCAATATTCCTCCATACTGCTCGTCCAATGTATTCCAAGTGTCCTGAGTGGGTAGCGTCCATAATTTACTCGAAACAAAGTCATTTAGAATGTTTTTAGAGCATAAACAGTAGTGTATAGGATTTCCTAAAAGCGCATTCACGAGTCTACGGAAACCGCGGCAGACCAAACCAGATGAAAGTGTGCATTCAGCTCTGCAAAGAACTCATGCTCTTCCTCAACACTGAAGTCCTCAGACATTTTTCTTTCGTTGTTTCTTTCTTTGCACAGGTAAACAGCACATTTCTTCTTCTACGCTTGCATTATCAAGAGCAGACGCTGAATGCGCACTTTCATCTGGTTTGGTCTGCCGGCTTCCGTAGCGTCGTGAACGTGCGGGCGCGCGCTTTCAGGAAATCCTATACACTACTGTTTATGCTCTAAAAACATTCTAAAAGACTTCGTTTCGAGTAAATTGTGGAGGCTACCCACTCAGGACAGTTGGAATACATTGGACGAGCAGTATGGAGGAATATTGACACGCTTTTTGTGGACTTTTATGGACCTTTCTGCCTCGGGCGCCATAGACCTCCATTATTTGAATGTCAGCAGACAACAAGAAGCCTCCCAGATCTCCAGATGCATTTGAGATATAAAAAAAGTACTCCAGAGTGTTGTTCAGCATGGGGGTGAGTAGAAAATGAAGGCTAATCATGTTTTGGGTGTACTATTCCTTTAAGCTACTTTGACAAAAAGCAGACATGCTCGATAAAAGATGCTATTTAACCTTTACAAAGTGCTATCTGTAGCTTAAAGCTCAACAGGCTCTTAGAGGCTCTAAACTGAGGCAGATGTTCATCTTACTGAGGAACAACAAATTCAAAGGTGAACAAAACCCCCATGCAGTTTTGTTAAAACAATATTATTTATTTTAATTCTATTCTATTATAATGTTCTACTTTGTGATGGTCTCTCATATGAATTAAATTAGTTAAAATATTATGTTTATCTGTGTAAAAAATGAGAAAACAATGCGTGTGATACGCAGCTCACAGAGAAGCCTCTGCATTCAGGCTATTGCTAAAGACAAATGCAAAACAACAAATGGAAAAGCTTAGAAAAATACTGCGTCGTCCATAAAAATAACTCCAAATAGATGTTTACCAGACACTTTGGTTGCATGGAAAGACAATCCGCTGCAGCAAAGGACATGTAATTCTAACTCCATTTGATGATGATAAATGACCTGCACTTACTACATGGAGCCTGCTGAATTTCACAAAGGGTTTGTTTCAGAGCTTTTGATTGGACAATCATGGCCCACATTTCTCTCTCAGATTTTTAATTGGTGGAAAACCACTCCATGACGGAAGCAAGGTCTGTATATTTCTGCTGTGTGCTGCTGTGAGGTAAGATATTGTACAAACTGCAGTAGGCTGTTGGTACATTTTAGGCCAGGAATATCAAATTAAAATACCGTAAATCCTCTAATATAGACCGGGGCCTTTATTTCACTCAGATACATCTTGGTCCAGGCCATTATTTCTATTTGAATAAAACAGACTACCAGTGGAATGAATAAAAACGAGATTTTGTGCCTCTTTGAACTTATAAAATACTATGTTCATGTATTGAAAAAATACAGTTACCATAACGGTAAACAGAACATTATTCAGACATCTTCCAACAGCTGGAATTTTTCTGCACGGCAATACAAAAAAGAAAAAAAAAAAACACAGAATGGAATCTTGGCCAAACTGACTTGCGAAACAAAGTAAAAAAAAAATTTGTGGAAATTGTTCTGCCATCACAGCCAAATAGTATTTAAGGCAGGATAAATGGAAGTAGGCAGCCAGTATCATACATTCCAAGTGAAATTCAGAACAACGAATGCCAATGAAATTCTGCGCATTTTTCGTATGCCTTTCTGGCTGTCTGTGTGGTCGTCCTTCTCGACCATTTTTAAAAACCAAGGAACAACTACAATGGATAACTACGACGAAAGGTTAATCGAGGAGGTTCGGAAGTATAACCACTTGATGCCTCAGACAAATTATATAAATATATCTTCTTCAATGTCTAGCAACTATAGATCCATCTCCGTGACCGTGATATCTTGGAGACATGCTATTGTTGTTTTGGAAGATAAACACTTCCGCCGATGCCGCTGCGGTTCTTGTGACTATCCGCCGAAGTTCTCGCAAGTTCTCAAATAGGCTCCCTCTTGCGCTTTAGCGGGAAACTGCTGTGCGTCCCTAGAAATTCTAGACTGTGCAGAAGCATACCAGCAAAACTGGTTCATGACCGGACCTAAGTGACATTTGATGTGTGCGGCTGCAGAAGTCTAATCTGTCTAATCTCAGAGTGCACTACAGTTAGTGCACTCCGCCTCCTTAGACAACCTGATTCAGCCCAGCTTTGATTGGTAAAGAGGCAAAAGCAAAAACCAAAGCAATCCAAATATGCAAAGCACAATAAAAACATTTAAATAAAAGAAAAACACAGTCATGTTTTTCCCCTCAGAATGTAGTGTTGGTGCGTGTAACACAACTGCACCAACACTACATTCCCCACAATGCAACGGTAGCCCGCAAAGTCACAGCAGCAGCCGTGGCCTGTGGGCCGGTTCTAATGGTAATCAAATATCATCCAGGGGGCCTTGATTGACAGATGTTTTAAGCCCTCTTCTGTTATCCTTACAGATGTATGGGAGAATTATCCTGCCATAATGCAAGGCACATAATTTCAATTTGAGAAAAGAATTTCATCTTCTTGCACTCAAAACTTACAATGCTCACACTCAAAACATGCACTCTCTCAAATATTTCTCTTCTCTCTTAAATCTTTGTTTCTTCTCTCAGATTTAATGCTTCTTGCACAGATATTTTCTCCTCTCGCTTGCCTCCTTCTCTTCGCGCACAAACCGCGCTCTGCTCGAGTCTCAGATACACTCGCAAACCCGTAGGCTCTGCTTGCGGATTTTTTCTGCTCTCTCTCGGATTGCACTTGGATCGTCGCCTAGCAACCATTCCAGCCAATAGAACGACAGCCTGGGAAAGGGTGCGCTTGTTTAATTCTACTGAGTGTGCCTGTGCTACTACGCCACTTATAAGAGCGTCAGCTGAAACTGCTATTTACAGTAGTTTTGTGGCTCGATTCAGCAAAGTTCAGTACTTATGGATAACCCAAACAATTCTGAATTAAGTAATTTTAAACAATTAGTGGTTTGTTATGTACAAAAGCAAAGAACCGACACATTAAATTATCTTGAAATACTTTGTTAGTATAATGACAAATCTTTACGTTTTAGTTATGGATGTTAGTTAAAATCACTTGGCTCTCTCCTAACCCAGGTCAATGTACAGTTCCATTATGGCTGAACGATTTTTGCCAGAAATCCAAATTGCGATTATTTTTCACCGAAATCGTTTGCGATTTTTTTTCGATTTTCCTTTGCAGAATCCTCAAGCTTGCAGATGTTTCACCCCAGGCTTTCCGTTTGAAAAAGCTTGTTTGCCAGAGTCCATTGTTACAGCCCTTAACTGTAACCATTATGTGGAAAAAGTGTTTACTTCTACTTATATGCATGGATCTACATGCAAGCTGCCTCTCTCTCTACCTTTCTGTATGTCGAAAAACACCTTTAAGAGTTTTATAACCACTGAAAGGGTGGGAGGGAAAACTATTATATTTTACTCTTGTTACTTGTTACAAATGCAATTAATTGCCCAGCCCAAATCTCTATGCAGATGATTTGTAGATTTATTTGCAGTTAAAGTCAGAATACAGTGAAACTCAAAGTGGTCTTATTGAACGCATCTCAGCTATTAAACCATAGCGAAACCAGATTTCCTTTTACTTCCCAAAAACAGAATTAATTTTTGTTTGGTGTTGGAGTTTTGTCTGCTAATTTAAGCGAGTGTGTCGAAAGGTGTTTAAGGTAAGCTGACAAACACATTACCTCTGTACTTTGCTCTGGCTTTGATTATGCATGTCTTCTAACTTACCTAAAGCTCTTTTTAACCAGTTGTGATCTGGAGAAGTTGTTAATTGTTCTGTTAGTTCTAGTATTGACTCCTCTAATGCTCTGCACGTCTGCGTGCCCCAGTCATCCTATGGTTACACCCAGCATGTTCAGAATGCAGCAGCTTTCCTTTTATCCCACACTCCCAGATGGGGATACATTACACCTGCTTTATTTTAACTGCATGGACTTCCTGTTTGTTTTAGGAATCACTTGAAGCTTTTAGTATTTGTTTGGAAGCTCTTAGCAGAGCTTTTTGTAGCTCTCCCCTTATTTATTTATTTGCACCAAGTCCTTGAGTTCAGACAGTCAACATTGATTCAGAGTTTTAGGGGCAAAGTACGAACACTGGGTGGAGCAAGCTTTCCCTATGGAAGCCCCTCCACTCTTAATTCAGCTTCCACTACATATTTGATCTATAACTAAACATGAATATTTTAAATTAAAAGATTTTTTTTTTATTATTCCAACAGGCTTTTAATACTAAATCATATGATGACATTTCATTTACTTTGAACCCACATGTAATGATTTATTTGATCTGTTTTTTGTAATGAATAGATTTTTTTAAAGCAATTTGCTCACTATAATCAGGGATACAGAAAGGGATTCTACAAAGGAATGTTTGATAGCCTGACGTAGTCCTACTCAATTCTAGTCAGAATATGAGTCTGATACTGCTCCATAGAGCTGTGATTATGGGGCGTGTTTTGAACAGACCAGGAAGAAAAATGCCTCTGCACTCAATTGGATAGACCTACAACCAATAAGAGCAACGGAGTGCGTGACGTTTGTTAAGCCAGGCATAGTTGTTGTCAACAAAAATCAAAGCGTGGAGTTGCGCGCCTAGAATAAGAAGATGAGACTTGATCGCGTTTCTCTTGTCATCTTTTAAAATTAATTTGCTGTCGATATCTTCTAGAACAGACCTAATAGCAGAATCTACACACCTCAACTCTCCGGCGGCAGCCATTGTTGTTGTCGCCCAAGCGCGCTTTGGTCACGTGGTTGATTACGTTACTGTTGATCATCTGTCCATCATCGTATAAAGCCCGCCCTGACACTTTGATTGGATCGCCAGAGGGTGGGCGATCATCCTCGCGCTACTATGGAGCAGAGCCAGACCAAACTTCCCGACCTCAAACCTTGTGGGCGGGACTAAGTTCGGAATGGCACCCAGGCTAAATGTATGATTGATTGGTTGATGAAGCTACTTCTGAAAACTTTAAAAACTGAGTTGTTGTGGAATCCCTGACACTATAAGACATGATGATGTCTTATGATGATGTATGATAAATTTGGCGTGCTGATGAATGCCGGCACAAGTCGACATACAAGTGGAAATGTTAAGCATGCTAAAAATGTCCCACCGTATGCCAGCGTATAACTTACGTGGGTCATACGTTACAGGTAAGTTATCTGATCGTTGACATACGTTAAGTGTAAGTTACTCATAAGTATTGGTGTCTAGCTTATCATAAACCTATTAGTGGCGGATGGTAAACTGCAGCTAGGGTTAATGCCGCAATCAAATAATTCTTTTTATGCAGGCCGGCCGCCTCCAGGTGCATTGCTGCCCCCCTCAGGATGTCTTGTGACATTTCATGGTCTTTAAACTGAGGTGCTTTTTGCATAAGTTAATACATTTTATTTAACAGCGCCTTTCTTCACACTCAAGATCACTTTACAGAAATAAAAATATAAATACAAAAATACAAATACAGGAATATAAAAACAATTATGGGGAGGGACAAGAGCAATATATTTACAAATAATCAGCTGGAACAGATGGGTTTTGAATAAGGAGAGAGAGTCAATACTGCGGAGGTCAGGAGGGAGTGAGTTCCAGAGCTGGGGAGCAGAGCGGCTGAAGGCTCTGCTCCTCATGGTGACAAGTCGAGCTGGGGGTACACTGAGGTGGATGGAGGAGGAGGATCCAAGGGAGCGAGAGGAGGTGGTGATGTGAAGGAGGTCTTTACCGATATGGAGGAGCAAGGTTATGGATGGCTTTTGAATTGTATTCTAAATTGAAATGGGAGCCAATGGAGTTGCTGAAGGACAGGGGTAGAAATATGATGAAAAGAGGGGGTTCTGGTGACGATACGAGCTGCTGAGTTCTGAAGAAGTTGAAGTTTATGGAGGAATTTATGAGGGAGGCCAAAAAGAATTACAATAATCAATACGGGAGGTGATGAGGCTGTGGATAAGGACAGAGGCAGTGTGAGTGGTAAGGGAGGAACAGAGGCGGTTAATGTTGCGAAGGTGGAAGTATGCAGATCGGGTAATGTTATTTATGTGTGACTGAAAGGAGAGGGAGGATCGAGGATGACACCCAGACTTTTGACCCGAGGGGAGGGGGAGACCAAGGAGTTGTCAATGGGTAGTGATTGGTTGGTGGTGATGAGGAGGAGTTTGTTTTTATCACTGTTTAGTTTAAGGAAGTTTAAGGTGAACCAGTCTTTAATTTCAAGTAGGCAGTTAATTCAGTTCAATTCAGGTTATTTCTATAGCGCCAATTCACAACACGTCATCTTAAGGCACTTTACAGTTCACCAGATCAACCTCCAGCAGAACCAGGAAACACACAGCCAGGAAGACGAGCTCTGAGCCAGCTCCCATGTCAGAGGATGAAGAGAGCACATCCAGCCAGTCACAGTCAGAGAGACAGGACTACACTGGAAAAACAGGCAGATCTCCAGCATCTAGAAACAAGGGTATTGATGGCAGCAGCACAGCTGATGTTTCTCTCCAGGATGGAGTCACAGCCAAACAGGAACAGACCAGATGAAGCTACTATGAGAAAAAGCAGAGAGAGCATAAAGTTAGAGATTGAACTAATAGATTCTACAGATTGGGAGAATAGAGAGAGAATGAAGCAGAATGATGAAATGGGGGTCCCTATGTCCTCCAGCAGTCTAAGCCTATAGCAGCATAACTATAGATATAGCTCAGGATAACCTGAGCCACTCTAACTATAAGCTTTATCAAAAAGGAAAGGTTTAAGCCTAGCGTTAAAAGTAGACGGGGTGTCTGCCTCACGGACTAAAACTGGTAGTTGGTTCCACAGGAGAGGAGCCTGATAACTAAAAGAAGTTAGTAAGGGACAAGAGGGGGGGAGTGAGGAAATGGGGAATACTGGATAAATAAAGCTGGGTGTCATCTGCGTAACAGTGTTACAGTGAACCTGTTCTGTCTGTTTTTCCCCATTTTTTTTTTTGTTGCAGTTTCCCTCTGTCCAAAAACTACTTTTTCACACTTGACATTTTTTTGTTGTTGCTTTTTTAAAGTTATGTGTTTTCCTAAATTGGGGCAATAAAGAGCGATGAATATTCATATATGCCTTTAGTTTAGAGATCAATTTATAAAACATATGATAGATCATGACCCCGGAATTAAATCCTAATAACTTTGAGTGACATCCTGCAGGATTTCCTCAAGGTGCAGACTAAATGTAATATTTAGAGGCTATCACACTATTCATTATTATGTGCGTTTTCTTTTTTTTAATGACTCAAGCAGAAAGACTGTTGCTCTATTATTTATTTTGTATGCATTTTGGGTAAAGAATATCATACCATCAATATGGCATAGCTGCATGAGCAGAGAAGAAACGGTGTGAAAGATTGCTCTGAACTCGCTACTCAACCTGAGATTGAGGCTCGCTTTATTAAAAATGATGACATCTACAAAGTCAGAGTGGTGGATTGGTTTGCTGTGGCTCCTGCAAAACATCATCACTCAGTTCTGCTGCTGCCGACTGCCTTTCGTGATTAAATTACAGCACAGATGGGGAGAGAGATAGACGCAGTCAAAGAGAGAGCGGGATGGATATTTTTGCTTAAGGGAAAACAGGAAAGTAGTTACAGAAGACGGAAAAAGAGAGAGAGATATCCTAAAGTGAGAGGAGGGGTAAGATGTTTGCTGATGAGCACAGATGGGGGTGGTGAGGAAACAGAAAGATGGGAAAATGCTGCCCTTTCCCCATACTTTTGTTCCAAACGCAAACAGCTTCACTACCCCTTCAGAAATAAATTATAATTTGACTTAAATTGATGTATTTTTGGTTTATTTGGTCATTGGGATCTTCTGGGAGACAGAGAAGGAGTGAAAGGGGAAGGAAAAGGGTGGAACTGGATGGGAAGCAGGAATGAAGCGGTCTCATCTATCTGATCCTATGATATGCCTGAGCACAGACACTGCCACTTTACACTCACATGTTATTAAAATGATCTGCATTTAAATGTGTGATGTACTTTATTATATATATATATATATATATATATATATATATATATATATATATATATATATATATATATATATATATATATATATATTTGACATATTTTTTCTATAATACCTGAAGTGTAGTTATATTGTGCATAAAAAAAAAGCAACTAAAGGTTGGACCTAAAAATAGCGCCAATTCACAACACGTCATCTCAAGGCACTTTACAGTTCACCAGATCATACAGTTAAACTGATTCAAAGTTTTCTATTTAAGGAATACCAGCTGATTGCATCGACTCATTGACTCAAATGCAATCCCTCACACTAAGCATGCTTGTAGCGACAGTGGGGAGGAAAAACTCCCTTTTAACAGGAAGAAACCTCCAGCAGAACCAGGCTCAGTGTGAGCGGCCATCTGCTGAGACCGACTGGGGTTCAAGGAGACAGAAGCAAACATACAAAAGGCAACTGTAAAAGGCGGCCCCGTCCAGGAAACACACAGTCAGGCAGGCGAGCCTTGAGCCAGCTCCCATGTCAGAGGATGAAGAGAAACGGACTACACTGGAAAACAGGCCGATCTCCAACATCTATAAACAAAGGTGTTAAAGGAAATTTCCGGTTTTTAACACTTTTAGCCCCTTTTCTGTAGTGTCCAGGATGAAATCGAATGATCGACACCAAAATTTTGACGATTGGTCCTGTCTCGGCTATTTGGCTCATGTAGAATCCCCCCCTGGCTGCTTCAGAATGGCTTGCATAGTGCATGTCAGATAATGTCCTTAAAACAACCTTAAACGTTCTTTTTTTTAAATATGCTACTCACCGGGTCGTCAGCGCTGTTCAATGACGTTCCAAAAAAAGTTTCGTGAAGAAAAACCATTCCTGTCTTGTTTTATTTAGCATTTTGTAAATCCCAGAACTATTTTTTCCAATACATCACAACCGCTTATAAACTTCCGCTTCCCGTTCGAATCTGAAGCGTTGCACACTCCAGACCACTAGTTGGCGACAATGTCTCTATATACTCCTCCTCGGTATATTCCGGTTCAAAACGGTATCCTCTACCGTTAAACTCAAAGTCCAATATGTCCTCCTCAAGAATCCACCTTTCGTATTCCATTTTCAGAGTTTTTTAAAGTGTTTAACAGAGACGTTAGCACCTCGACGTCGGAGTACACAGAGTGAAGCAGAAACACTTGGGCCTTGCGAAAAGACTACCACTAAGCGTAAACAGGCCCCCTTTCCGTTTCCGGTGGCGGAGGGATATTGACTATTCCAACAGAACTCAATGGGATTTACAAAATGCTAAATTAAACACTACAGGAACGTTTTTTCTTTACGAAACTTTTTTTGGAACGTCATTGAACAGCGTTGACGACTCGGTGAGTAGCATATTTAAAAAAAAGAACGTTTAAGGTTGTTTTAAGGACATTATCTGACATGCACTATGCAAGCCATTCTGAAGCAGCCAGGGGTGGATTCTAAATGAGCCAAAAAGCAGAGACAGGAGCAATCGTCGAAATTTTGGTGTCGATCATTCGATTTCATCCTGGACACTACAGAAAAGGGGCTAAAAGTGTTAAAAACCGGAATTTTCCTTTAATGGAAGCAGCACAGCTGATATTTTTCTCCAGGATGGAGTCACAGCCAAACAGGAACAGACGAGGCGAAGCTACTATAAATGTTTTTAAATGTAAATTATTATTATTATAAGAAAAAGCAGAGAGAGCAGAACGAAAATAGTGATAGAATGAAGCAGAATGATGGAATAGGGGACACTATGTCCTCCAGAAATCTAAGCCTATAGCAGCATAACACATATACCACGGAAACTACTTGATATTGATATAAATAAATAAATAGAGGATTGGATGAAATTCCATAATTTAGGGCAAAAATGGCTCTTGGGTAGAAACTGTTTTTTTGTTGGTTAGTCATTGACTTTCTTGCTCTGAAACACGTCCCTTAGTGCAGTAGTTTTAAGAGGTGATGGCTGAGGGGGTATGGGTTACTGGTGATGCTGTGCTCAGTCTCCCTTTAGGGCAGCCTCGCTTTATACTTTTCTGTATATCTCCTCCAGAGATGGAAGAGGGCAGTGATTTGTTCTCTGGTCCCATGTCCTATTATATATTTAAATTACATTTAATGGAATTAAATCGGCCATTTGATAGTTATTGCACCATATACATGGGGTGTGCGAAAAAATTGTTTTGGCAATATATCGTGATTTTTGGCTGGCTGATATAATTTACCTAAAACTGAGGGAAAATGGGCTACCTCTGCACCGCTAGTCTGGGAGATAGTCCTGTGGAGCCCTTTTGCTGTGCGGCACAGTTCATTATCTGTAGTTGAGGCAGTCACAGTGGAAGACGTGAACGAACATTTAATTTTGATAGCAGGAAAAATATTGAAATATATGTTGATATTGCAATATAATGATAATATCGTATTGTGACCCAAGTATCGTGACACATATCGTATCACAATATCCCATATATGCATCTATTACATTATATGATAGTTTTGAACTCTTATCTTTTAAAAACACATGTGCTAACAATGTAGCATTGCTTCTGTCAGCATGCCCCAGGGCAGCTCTGGCTACAAACACGGTTCCGGCGGGTCCTTAAAAAGTCTTAAAAGGCATTGAATTCTTCAAAATAAAATGAAGGCTTTAATTGGTATTAAAATGTCTTAAATTAGTCTTTCGTAGGTCTTAATTTTTAAAACATCATAAATAGGATTATTTTTATTACGATTTACTTTTGTAATCTAAAAAAAACGTTAAAATTTACAAATTTTTTTTTTATTTAAAAAAAAATAATGGCTCACCATTTTTGGTTCCGTCCCGATAGCGAAACCAATAAAAGCGTTATTGCGGCCGGGACATTTGGGAGATGCACCATTTACTTTTTGTCTGGAAAATATGAGCAAGTGTAAATGTAACCAAAATTGGCTCCAGCCAAGAGTTTTCTCCATGGATAAAACCAGGGGAACATACATGAGGCTCAGTGGATTTTGTGCAAGAGGCGATTCAAGCTCAGAACGATGGGAATTAAGGCAGTGGAGTCGCTCATGCGAAGCACGAAACACAAAGCGTCAAAATCGAGTTACCGAGAAACAGCCGGTATTTCTCAGTTTTGTTCCACCCTCGTCTCTGCAATGCCTCCACTTATCACCAAATCAAACATACTAAGAAAACGATACAAAGAAAAATAGCTGCAAAAAAGTCTTAGCACTGGTTATGTTGTGGCTTTAAAACTGATTTGTTTTGTTCCCTGCTAAAGCAAAGTTTGTGAATTCAGTTAAATAATTTTGTGAATTCAGTTAAATAATTTTTTAAATATATCTATCATTTGTGTGTTTTTAGCTTTCTTCATGTATGTGAAGTTTTTCAAAATTTGAAACGTTAGTGCAGCGGTTTATGTTAAAATAAACCTTTGGGTTAAGTTGACGCAAGCAGGTTTTTTTGTGTTTCTTGTGAATTTGGTCTTAAATTTTTATTTCAAGTGGCATTAAAAAGTCTTAAAAAGTCTTGAATTTAACCTGCCTTATGCTGTAGGAACCCTGTACAAAGTATCAGACAGCGTGGGATTGATTACCAGTTATGCTGATGATATACAGCTATATTTGTCCAAAAGTCCTGTAGGCTTAAATTTGGACACAATATATACGTGTTAAATAAACTCAACCCTGATAAGAGTTCAATTTAAACTATTAGGAGTGTTGTTCACTCTATTACAGGGTTAACTGGTTAACTCTTTTAAAAGGGTTGTCTTTTTAAACTTGATCTAGGGTGCACTAATATATATGCTTTAAAAGTGTTGAAATGACCTCCCTGTGAGTTAAATCAATCAAACAAAATTTGCTGTATATAAAACTTTAACAATTTAGTTAAAATCAAATCAAGTCTTGGTAATATTGGGATCTTTTTTAGCTGAAATAATTGGCAAAAGGCAAAAGCAGATGTTAATTAGAAGGTGATGATTAAGGGGAAGAAGACCGCCAGAGGGTCTGTGAATATGAGTAATGATAACTAGACAAAATTGAAGAATCAGCATCATGTGCATTGTGTCAGCATTTTGTCTTTCATTTTGTCCATCTGTCATCTGTGGAAGGTCAATTAGCAGCAGGGGGGGTAGAAGGGGATTGAGTAGCTTAGTCCTGATGTGAAGACCACCCGCAAAATGAGAGGAACGGCTAGTTGGGACCTCCTTTCACTCAGTCGGCACCATAGTGGCATTAAGCTCCTCCTGCTCTGGTTGATCCTCACACAAAGACCCAGAGCTTGTCTACCCTATGTAACTGGCACAGAGAGGTACAGTCTAAGCATATAAGTCAAGCATGTTGACGGGGGGGCAGGAGTCACCAGGCCGCCGCACACACACTGATTCTCAAAGGCATACGAAAAAAAGCTGTGTCATTTCATTAGTAATAAAACGTCTGTGTGCAGCATGTGAGGGTGTGTCAGATGTTCCTGCAGAGTGCCCCTCTAACATCCTCCGGCTGCTTATTTCCACTCACACCCAGCTTTCATTACACACAGCATGTTCTTACTGCTGCATATGAACGTCTGAGTAGTTTGTAACAGCCGGAAATGATGCTTCATTTTTTTTATTTTAGTTTTCTAAGGCTGACAAGGTTTTACTGTGCTCGACACAAGAGCAGGGCAGAAATGTTCCGACCCAGCCCACAGTGAATGCATTTAGCATCGCAGTGGGACTCTGAATGAAAGCCGCTATGCAGGCAGCCACTAAAAACAGGCCTAGGACATAGTTTGGGTGCCTGCTCACAGCTCACTGACGCACCCATGGTATACCGACACATGGGAGACTGATGGTTGATCGAGATGTGCAGATCTAAACTAGACTGAACACAACAATAAAGGTGAAAGTTGGATGATTTTGTTGTATTTCTGAGGGACATTCTCATTCCTATAAAGTATCCAGATGATTGATAAAACATAAAACATGTTGATGATATGCATGGAGATGTTCTTCTGGAGTGGCAAATGATGCATCATTCAGAAAGCTAACAGGAAAATCATTCCAAAAAGTAAAAAAACAATCCATTGGACTTTGTTTACAAGTTTAAAGATGTTTCGCTTCCCATCCAGGAAGCTTTTTCAATTCAAAATGTCAGGAATAGCCAGAGATGGCAAAAGTACTCACTTTCCGTACTTGAGTAAAAGTACAGATACTTGTGTTAAAAGTGAAAGTACTGATTAAACTTCTTTACTCAAGTAAAAGTAACAAAGTACAGGCTTGTAAATTTACTTAAAGTAGAAAAGTAAAAGTAGAAACCACTTTTTTTATGCCGTTGCCTACATTTTAAATGGATGTCTGCCAATAGGACTAGATCTCTGTTGTGTTCATTTTCAATCATCTCGTCGTCCATGCTACTATGCTAACGCCACCGCCACCAAGCTGCAATGATTTGCAGCCAATGCAACCGCCGAATCTGTCGATTCATCTTGTAGTGGTGCGTCAAATGCAGCGTAGATTCCCATCCAATTAGATTGAATTTGGTATTGATGACGTGAAAAATAATAACAGTAACTCCATTGAAATGACTCAAAACTAAAGTAACGAGCCAATTTTTTAAAATGTAAGGAGTAGAAAGTACAGATATTTGTGTAAAAATGTAAGGAGTAGAATTAAAAAGTCGCCATAAAAATAAGTAGTAAAGTAAAGTAAAAATATCAGAAAAATCTACATGAGTACAGTGACGAAGTATTTGTACTTCGTTACTTCCCATCTCTGGGAATAGTTCAAGGCTATATACAGTAGCACAACATGCAAATTGAAACGGACGAAGGGGTCCACCCCTTAGGAATGGGAGTCGGTTGATTTCTTTTGTTATCCTTCAATACCCCGTACCTGTCTATGTCTCTGAAAGGGGGGTCATTGAAGGGAATTGTTGGCTGGGCTGAATAGGGGAGGTCGTTTTATCCCATATAAAGGGGTTGGGGTTGCGATGATGGCTGGAAGGGATCAACTCGATTGCTGCATTCTAGGTTTTTGAAAGCTAACAGAAATATGTTCAGAAAGAATCACAGACTGTTTGGGATCGACGATTAAATGTTTCTGAAAAACTCTCTAAACTATTTAAAACTTTTACAAATCTAAAGTTTTATCCTCAAGCAAGATTCAAGGACATTTTCTTGCCAGCTTCTAATCAATACATTTGATTCAGACTCTGATTTAAAGTTTTAAATGGTTTCAGTGTCTCTCAATATCTTCCATTAGGATTTATGGAGGAACTGAAAATGGATGAAAGTAAAATATAACAGCTATGTCTCCATTTTTTCCCTTTGAAATATCTGAAACTCTAGTTTAATGGTACAGTACAGTATATATAGTAGGGACAGGGGCGTGCATACATAGACACTAGGTGGTGCTAAAGCACTAGGAAGTTTGCCCTTTATCAAAGAAAATGCTCTTTTGAAACTCGTTTTTTTATTATTATTATTATTATTAATATTATTAAGATTTTACTGATGTCGGTTTTGAAATTATCTTTTGAAAACCTGAGCCATTAAAAAAGACTGAAACAATGCCCCGAAATGAGCCACCTTCTTACGCACAACCGACCAGCCTATCTCTCTCTCTCTCTCTCTCTCTCTCTCTCTCTTGCAGCCACATGGTCTTGCAGCCATGTGGCTGCAAGACCTGCAGCCACATGGCCCTTTCTGGAACCAGTTTGACACCCCTGACAGGACAGGAGATGAGGAAGAGCAGGATGAGGGAGAGCATATGGGTGAGGGGAAAACAGGGAGATGAGCCAGATGAAAGAAGTATGCTTTAGTCTGTTGTGTTGGTGATGTGACTTTTTTCCATTGAAAACTCATGTTTAGAGAATGTTACAAATAAAAGTCAAATTTCATTAAACATGCATGTATTTTTTTTTTTATAATTAAGTGTTACACGTGCGCTAAAAAGTGCCTCCCCCCCCTCCTGAGCACCTGCCCCCCAAAATGTCTGTGCACGCCTCTGAGTAGGGATGCACAATATTGGGATTTTGGCCAATATCCGATATGCCATATTTAAAAACTCATGTAGCCGATAACCGATATCGATACCGATGTTAAAGCTGGACAAAAATAATTAGTCATTGAAAATAGCAGTTTTGTTATCCATTTCTGACACTTTGAAAAATAATATACTCAAATATATTTTCATATGCTGATATCAAATTTCGTGAATTTTTGGGGGATTTCGTAGCATAACGATGACATATAGCAATATTTCATTAGTAAAAGAGATTGATATGGTGTTTTTAAATGTCTTTAGAAGTTTTTAAGTCTGTAAAAAAGAAGTTTTTGAGGAAGAAGAAGAAGTAGTATTTTTTTTTATTTTTAGACTTTAGAAACTCAGAAGCTGATCAAATATCGGGTTAAATATCGGTGGGGTGGCCGATGTCTGATATTCAGTTTTAAGGCCAATACTGATAGGGGGCCCATTATATCGTGCATCCCTAATATATAGTATATAGTATAATTTTGACCATATGTGAAATACAGTTAAAGTTATTTACCAATTTCTGGCTTTTAGAAACCGTTGTTATCATATGCTGTATGAGCCTTTAGTCCGGGAAAATAAACAATGCAGGTAAGCCCCAAATTTGATGTAATATTCATCAGATTGGTGAGTTTGTGTATTTGTTTATAGTTTGGTCGGCCTCAGCAGACGGCCGCTCACACTGAGCCTGGTTCTGCTGGAGGTTTCTTATTGTTAAAGGGGAGTTTTTCCTCTCCACACTCGCTAAAAGCATGCTTAGTGTGAGGGATTGCATTCGAGTCAATTAGTCGATGCAATTAACTGGTTTTCCTTAGATAGAAAACTTTGAATCAATTTAACTGGATGATCTGGTTGAACTGTAAAGTGCTTTCAGGTGACATGTGTTATGATTTGGCGCCATAGAAATAAACAGAATTTTAATTTGAATAAACTAGAGTGAATTGATTGATTAGCAAGCGTCCATTTTGACAAAAATGTAAACAGCTATTTGTTTTTATATAGTAGTTTTTTCTTATGAAAAACTCAAGAAATATCTGTTTTTTCCAAACCAGTGTCTATTAGTAGAAACTGTACTATTGCCCTGTTTTTGTGCCTTTGTTCATTTATTTGCCTGCAGTGTGACTAAAGCCCAGATTCAGATGAATTTGGTTAATAAGTGACTACAAAGGAAAAAGCTGGAACGTTTTTTGTAACCAAACTCTTATGTCTGCTCTAAAAATACTCACTTTTATAAGCAGTCAATTAAAAATCTCTTAAAGCTGCTGTCTGCTAAGCTCTTTGCTTTTTAAATATTTAACTATTCTGATTCTCCACTATTTAAAGCATAACTAAGTGTGTTTTTCTCTCTGTGCCGGCATGTGTGGTTGTGTGAACGGCCTCATGGAGGGGGGCAATGATCCTGGTCGGGGAGGGGTTGGCAAGCAGGACAGATGTTTAGTCTGATCTGAGTGTGTGTTTGTTTTTATACATGATGCCAAGAGAAGACAGAGTCACATTTTAATCAACAAAGAGAGGTCATTTCTGGACAGCGAGGACATCTGCTTGGTCCTCACATTTTTGCTCACTATGACATCTGCCTGGTCCTCACATTTTTGCTCACTATGACATCTGCCTGGTCCTCACTTTTTTGCACACTAGAACATATGCCTTGTCCTCACTTTTTTGCACATTAGGACATATGCCTGGTCCTCACTTTTTTGCTCACTATGACATATGCCTGGTCCTCACTTTTTTGCATACTAGGACATATGCCTGGTCCTCACTTTTTTGCACATTAGGACATCTGCCTGGTCCTCACTTTTTTGCTCACTATGACATATGCCTGGTCCTCACTTTTTTGCATACTAGGACATATGCCTGGTCCTCACTTTTTTGCACACTAGGACATATGCCTGGTCCTCACTTTTTTGCTCACTGGGACATATGCCTGGTCCTCACTTTTTTGCACACTAGGACATATGCCTGGTCCTCACTTTTTTGCTCACTGGGACATATGCCTGGTCCTCACTTTTTTGCACACTAGGACATATGCCTGGTCCTCACTTTTTTGCACACTAGGACATATGCCTGGTCCTCACTTTTTTGCTCACTGGGACATATGCCTGGTCCTCACTTTTTTGCACACTAGGACATATGCCTGGTCCTCACTTTTTTGCTCACTGGGACATATGCCTGGTCCTCACTTTTTTGCACACTAGGACATATGCCTGGTCCTCACTTTTTTGCACACTAGGACATATGCCTGGTCCTCACTTTTTTGCACACTATGACATATGCCTGGTCCTCACTTTTTTGCACACTAGGACATATGCCTGGTCCTCACTTTTTTGCTCACTGGGACATATTGTATGCCTGTTCCTCACTTTTTTGCACACTAGGACATATGCCTGGTCCTCACTTTTTTGCACACTAGGACATATGCCTGGTCCTCACTTTTTTGCTCACTGGGACATATGCCTGGTCCTCACTTTTTTGCACACTAGGACATCTGCCTGGTCCTCACTTCTTTGCTCACTGGGACATATGCCTGGTCCTCACTTTTTTGCACACTAGGACATCTGCCTGGTTCTCACTTTTTTGCTCACTGGGACATATGCCTAGTCCTCACTTTTTTGCTCACTATGACATATGCCTGGTCCTCATTTTTTTGCACACTTGGACATATGCATGTTCCTCACTTTTTTGCACACTAGGACATATGCCTGGTCCTCACTTTTTTGCACACTTGGACATATGCATGTTCCTCACTTTTTTGCACACTAGGACATCTGCCTGGTTCTCACTTTTTTGCACACTAGGACATATGCCTGGTTCTCACTTTTTTGCACACTAGGACATCTGCCTGGTTCTCACTTTTTTGCACACTAGGACATCTGCCTGGTCCTCACTTTTTTGCACACTAGGACATATGCCTGGTCCTCACTTTTTTGCACACTAGGACATATGCCTGGTCCTCACTTTTTTGCACACTTAGGCATATGCCTGGTCCTCACTTTTTTGCACACTAGAACATATGCCTGGTCCTCACTTTTTTGCACACTAGGACATATGCCTGGTCCTCACTTTTTTGCACACTAGGACATCTGCCTGGTCCTCACTTCTTTGCTCACTGGGACATATGCCTGGTCCTCACTTTTTTGCACACTAGGACATCTGCCTGGTTCTCACTTTTTTGCTCACTGGGACATATGCCTAGTCCTCACTTTTTTGCTCACTATGACATATGCCTGGTCCTCATTTTTTTGCACACTTGGACATATGCATGTTCCTCACTTTTTTGCACACTAGGACATATGCCTGGTCCTCACTTTTTTGCACACTTGGACATATGCATGTTCCTCACTTTTTTGCACACTAGGACATCTGCCTGGTTCTCACTTTTTTGCACACTAGGACATATGCCTGGTTCTCACTTTTTTGCACACTAGGACATCTGCCTGGTTCTCACTTTTTTGCACACTAGGATATCTGCCTGGTCCTCACTTTTTTGCACACTAGGACATATGCCTGGTCCTCACTTTTTTGCACACTAGGACATATGCCTGGTCCTCACTTTTTTGCACACTTAGGCATATGCCTGGTCCTCACTTTTTTGCACACTAGAACATATGCCTGGTCCTCACTTTTTTGCACACTAGGACATATGCCTGGTCCTCACTTTTTTGCACACTAGGACATCTGCCTGGTTCTCACTTTTTTGCACCCTTTTAGTTAGCTTTAGCACTCAGGTGTGAATTGAGTTCAGGTTAGCTTTACGGTTAGGTATGTACTGCTAAAGGTTAATATTGTCAGACGCCATTTTCACTTCCACACATTCAGTACGCACTGTAATTTGTCTTAGTTTTTGGATGTCGGGTAAAGTCTGTGGAATTTTCTGCAAATGTGCATCTATGAAGGTAAAATAAAGCCAAGACACAGCATACATAAAAGCATGTGTTTGTATTGTTTTTAACCAATATTAGGACTTGAAATTGACCATCATTTATTTTAGTGACTGCAGTTATTCCTAACCCTGACATTTACCCTAACCATTATAAGTATATTCCTAACTTTGACCTTAATTTGATTTTACTCCATACCCATGAACTGGGTGATGAAAGTCGGTGTGGACACTCTAAGGGTGGTGGCTGATGGACCTACAGTTACTCGACACTAACGCTTTCAATAGGGTTTGTATTTTAACGAAATTGAGCTCAAACGAGAACACAAAAGAACCAAAATACACTGATATGAACATGTATGGGTGGTTAGACATTAATATATAAAAAAAAGGTTGAATTACAGCAGATTCCAATGCCAACAGCAAAACATGGTGCCTAGTATGTTAACAATTTCAGTTTCATTCATCCATCCAGAAAAATTGGGATTGATTGATGGATGTTTTCCCTTTCAGTTACATCAGTGATTATCTTTCTTTAAAAGCAGCAAAATCTAATTTAGAAATTTGTCCCTCATATACTCGAGGGCCAAAGTCTTAGTATTGAAATTATTTATGTCCCCACCAGTCCTTCAGAAAGTTACGCCTACGCCCATGAAACAACCCCCGTAACATTAAAAGTAGGGGACTGACACTTTAGCACCAAATCCTTCCTTCCTTCCTTCCTTCCTTCCTTCCTTCCTTCCTTCCTTCCTTCCTTCCTTCCTTCCTTCCTTCCTTCCTTCCTTCCTTCCTTCCTTCCTTCCTTCCTTCCTTCCTTCCTTCCTTCCTTCCTTCCTTCCTTCCTTCCTTCCTTCCCATTGCTACCCTCAGCCCCCTGTTTGTCCCTGTCTGCTCCACGAATCAGTCTGGCTGGCAGAGTGGGGCTTCCAGGGACCCGGTGAAAGTGAAGTTGACAAGAGAAGTGAGTCTGGAATTATCTGCCAAAGCAACAGCTGCTCCCTTTTCTTTCTTTTTTTCTTTTTTCTTCTTTAAGAAGGGGTTTACATTTTATCTTCTTGGAAATACCGAATGATCTCTTGGCCTGGTTCTTCTTTAGTTAACTTCTTTTCATATGAACACTTCACTACACCCGAAGAAAGCTTTGGGCTGCAAGTTCTGCCAAAATAATATCTTTTTTCCTGAAAACTTAATTCTATTCAATTCAGTTTATTTATATAGCACCAATTCACAACGCATGTCATCTCAAGGCACTTTACAATTCAACCAGATCATACAGTCAGATTGATTCAAAGTTTTCTATCTAAGGAAAACCTGTTGATTGCATCGACTCATTGACTCGAAGGCAATCCCTCACTTAGCAAACTCAGACAACTGCTCCATCTTTATTACTTTTTTGGGATCTTTTCAATGACAAGATTATCTGTAGGACATCAGATGGATTGGTTGGTGTCACATTTTTTATGTGGAGCGAATTTTTTAAAGAATAATTTTCAGCTGATTTACATTGCCTGTCTGCTATAAAAAAAAAAAAAACATTAATGAAAGTAATGCTGATCTGGTAATGAAATCGTTGCATTAAATTATCTATCTATCTATCTATCTATCTATCTATCTATCTATCTATCTATCTATCTATCTATCTATCTATCTATCTATCTATCTATCTATCTATCTATCTATCTATCTATCTATCCATCCATCCATCCATCCATCCATCCATCCATCCATCCATCCATCCATCCATCCATCCATCCATCCACATCCATCCATCCACATCCATCCATCCATCCATCCATCCATCCATCCATCCATCCATCCATCCATCAGGATAACCTGAGCCACTCTAACTATAAGCTGGACTAAAACTGGTAGTTGGTTCCACAGGAGAGGAGCCTGATTACTAAAAGATTTGCCCCCCATTCTACTTTTAGAAATTCTAGGAACCACTAGTAAACCTGCAGAGCAAAGTGCTCTGTTAGGAACATAAGGAACTTTTAAAGGAAATATATTTATAAAAAAAAAAGATCATGGATGACCAGTGAATAATAATTTTTCTTTACTGCTGTTCCCTTTATAAAGATCCTGTTGCTACTGATCATTCTCTGCATTCAGGACAAGGATATTGGTGTCAAAAAAAAAATGCTTGCTGGTAATCAGCTTAATATGATCCATCAGATGTTAATCAGCTTAATGCGGTCTGACACGGCCAATAGCTGGAACAAAGGTTACAGCAAATATTGGTCTAATTAATCGACTAGTCAATCCCTTACAAAGTTTCTCTCAAAGACGTTTAAAATGGATCTCATGTGACAAAGCCGACTCTTCTCTGAGGTTTTGCTCTTATCAGTTTTTCGCTGATCTAAACAGAAGCATCTTCATTAATCCTGAAATTGGAGCCTTTTGTATCTTTGTGTTGAACTTTTCTCCAGGTTTCCTTTACGTCACTGAGGGCGTTCAGAGCACCATGTGTTTTTACGTAGCAGCACCATATCAGCATCCTTTGATCCTCCAGCTGCGGTGTGTTTGAGTGTGACCACGGTCCAATTACAGGGGTGGGGCTGCGGCTCATCAGCCAATGGGGAAGAAGTAGTGGCTCCTCTAAGCCAATGAGCAGAGTTGTTTATATGTTGGAGCTGATGGGCTGTGTAACACATGCAGAGCATGTGGTTTGGCCCTGCATGCTCATGTGTGCGGATATATCTGAACACCCCTCCCCTTTGGGTCTGCTCTCATTTTTTTTAACACATCTTATTTTTTTCCTTCTTTCTCTCCTTTTCTCCCACTTTCCAGAGCCATCACCATGGTAACAAAAAGCGTTGTAGGCCAGGAAATTTCTCGATCAGCGCTCCGCTCCGTATTCTAGGGTCCAGCCATATTCTTCACACCCTTGGTGTTCTGTCATGGGATTACATTATAATCTGATAAAACGGATTAGCATAGCAGATTACTTCCTTGCAACACTTTGAATTAAGTCTCTTTTTTTGCTTTAATTTTCCTGTTTTTATTCATCATTTCCAGTTAAAAACAACCCAATTATGAAATAATGTGTATATTTGGTGTTTAACCCTTTATTTTAATTTAATCCCATAGTCCTCCATCATGCAATGGCCCATTTATGGAGTGAACATTGTTCCATTTTTGTTGCAAGCACAGAACCTATTTTTTAAATGAAAATTAAAAAAAAGTAATCCAGTAATTAGTTTATTCAAGAAAAAAAAAAAAACGGTTTTAAGAATAATGTTGCTGCTTTCTTAGATTTAATTTTTTTTTTGCAAATTTTGCTTCATATTTGATAAAAAAAAATATTGTTTATAGATTTCATGTTTTTATTTTATTTCTGATTGAGTTTTACAAATGGCATTCTTTTGAATTTGTATTTTACAGATCAAATTCTCTTCACTTGAGGAACAATGCAAACACTTGAGCAAAACAATTATTGTTGCTAAAGTCCAGCAGACCAATAGAAATGCGACTTCTCTCCTCACTCCAGAGGAAAAGGCCGCCCCCAGAACTGGAGAGAATGGAATTTGTTAAACACAATTTGAAAGATTTCAATTATAGCTAAACTTAATCTTAAAAACAAAAATTGGAAGAAAAAAATAGCACAAAAATAAAAATACGGTATAGAAAAGTTTTTTTTATTCTAAAAATTACATCAGAACAATATGCCTTTGTAAATTCTTTTGAAAACACCAATCATAGAGCCTATGCACAACAAAAGGCTCCAACAATCTAGAAGAACAAGGGGTGGCTATTTGATTAGCATCTGAGTTTGAATGTGTGCAGGAGGTAAGACCTCCATGCTGCTTAAAGACATCAGCGCTCCAACTAGAGTTTGCTGTGGTGCGAGCAAACTAAATCGACAAGGGCTCCTGGATAGGCGTCAAAATGTCTTGAAAATATAAAACTGAGCAAAAGTCTGGATACCAATTTAAAATCTGTTTTTTTTTTCGTTATCTTCTGTAGGCCAGTTAGTTCTACGTCAGCCTGAACACCTAAATTCAGCCAATCATATATCAACGGTCATCTGTCAATCAAATTTTTTCGGTCATAGCATCTTGATTCATATGTTGCAGCTAATATACGCAATGGTTGAAATCAGAATCATTTCCTTTCCAATTGCGTTCCATCCCAGTGTTCACGGGGATGGACGTCTGTGTCTTCAGCAGGCGTAGAGCTAACAGAACTGGCAGCGTTGCGAGGCAAGGGCTCAAACATGTACGGCTGGAAGCCTTCTACACCAAACCAAGCTTCTGTCGCCCTGGCGTCCTCTTCCACAACATCTTCATCCCCGCTTTCCTCCTCTAAATAAAAAATGTATGACGGAGGAGACTCATCCACAACCTCCGACACTAAACTCTCCTCCTCTTGCATGTTTCCTCTGTCCATAGCGTTCCTTGACAGTGTCGTTTCTAAGTCACCAATTTAGTGCTACTTGGTCCCAATGGAATTTCCCATTGGAAACCTACTAGCACTAAGTTGCTAACTGGTTAGCAAGATGCTTCCGACAAACCGGCCACAACCAAAGTTGCTTGCAAACCTTTGCCACAATAATCCCGCCCCCTTGATAAACGACCAATCACATTCACTTTATTCACTCGTGCACCACTTTGGAGAATTTGGAAATGCAACCGTTGAAACTGCAGCTTTCCTATGAGTTTAAGCCTCTTTGTGGTCATCTGAAAAAATACATAAAACAAGTTAAAAGTTTTTTATTATTCTGGATTACATTTTCTTTTCCAAATTTCCATTTCTACATTTGTTTTGCAACAATAATGGAACAAAATTGACTCCATAATCACCTTTCACTAATCTCTGCAGCTCTTCAGACTTGTATCTTTGTGTGGGTGCCATCTCTTCTCCAGTTCTATCCTTCCAACCACATCTTCGATTACCCCCCCACCCACAGTACTCCTCTCACTGCTGCTATGGTTGCAGGGCCAAGTGCCAATGCATGGGGGAGGGCGGATGGTGCAGGTCGGGTTTAGCTCAGCGCTGCTGTGCATCCAAATCATCCGTAGTGGATCGTTTAATTACTGTTTTCTTTTCCCTGGTTTTGTTGCAATATAAAATTGATTTCTTACTGTTTAAGGTGAAGGATGGATTTATATATTTAAGGCAAGTCTTGCAGCAAAGCTGTATTATCAAAACAATGCAGACAGTAGCATCAGACAGGTACAATAAGACTATTGTTCTCCATGTAACTCTATCACACACTTTCTAGCTCTATGTCTCATTTACACACAGTCGTGCACAGGCGCACACATATGCAGTGCTTCACTTTTCTCAGCCAGTAAAAACCACAGCGGTGCGCAGAGAGAAACTAGGACATCTCTGTTACAGCCATCATGTGCGCGTACACACACACACACGCTGCTTTCTGCTAGTCAGCGCCCGTCCAGAGCGTTCCGGTAAGTGCGTGTGAATGGGCGAGATACAAAGAGACATTTAATAGGTTGACAATTCATGGACGGGATGACGAGGGGGAAAGAAAGGGAGAGGGACCAGTTGTTCGCCTGGTTTCAAAGAGTTCAGACTCCTTTTTAAATTCAGGATATATCATGTTTAAAAGGCAGCTTCCTGAAATCACATAGATCCAAAAAATTCAAATGAGATAGTCGGTATTTTAAAGCTGACTTTTGCATCCTGCCTGTTTAGAAACAGTTTCAAGGGAAACTTTCCAAGGAGTTGCAAAGAGGTTCTGGGTTATATTTAAGCCTGTAGGAATGTACCAATCAAAGGTTTTATCTGTGGATCCAGAGACAGAGGGTGACTCCAGTCTAAGACTTGGTCTAGGGTGGAAGTTTAGTTGCATCTCTGCCTGGCAAGCTGTCAACAAGGACAACTTACTCTCTGTATCCATGGGCTGTTAGGTGTGAATAAACAAAATAAACAAACTAAAAGTTAAGCTAATAACCTGAAAACAATCAAAATGCTCAATTTTCCAACGTGCTAAGAGACTGATATCTGTTTATAGGGTGCTCAAGTTAATACAGTTATTGGAATTCAGGACAAGAACTTATTACCTTGGTGACGTTAAAAAAATATGGATATTTCGATAGCAAAAAATTTATATCAATGTAATAAAAAATGCCAACTTGCCTGAATATATTAAGAAATGTAACAAAAGTGCTTCTATATGATATTCATAAAAAAACACTCTGAGAGTGAAAAAACAACACTTTTTTTTTTGGTATGACAAAACCTTAGAGGCATTAATGCTGATACCGGCACATTGTTTGGTTTATAAACCTAAATAACATTGTTAAATAGGCTTTTTAACTTTTGAACCCCTCAATTAGCTTTTTACCTTTTTTTTTTCCTTGACTTGTTAACTTATATTTTTCCAACTTAATTTACAGTAGGTAATTTGTCATTCAAGGGCTAATCTAATTGGCAAAATAAGATATACAACCATGTAGTATCTTTGCTGAATGGCTGGATATAGATCTTTTGCTTCTAGGCCTCACTGAGGGATGGGGGCGTACGTACTCCATTTATAAGGGGTATGCAAGTGATCAACAACACTGTGCTTTACTGGAGGCATCCATGTTTGTCAAAGAACACCACTGCCACCTACTGGTTAGTGATGTCACGGTGTGATATCGGCTGTTGATCAAGTCCCAGTGCTGTATCTGGTGTTTGTCACAACGCGCTTTTATTCAAGTCATCTTAAAATGTTGGCTACATATTACGTGTTTTTTATCTGGCCAGAAGTTTGATGGCAAATCCTCAATTTATTACAACATCCAGCTGCCATGCACGTGGGCATTGTCAGTTTAACTATAGCTCTGGTGAATTTCAATGGTGAAGTCCTCTGGAAATCTTCAATAATTGTTGTTGATTGCAGATGTGTCTAGTAGTTCCCATTGATTTTGCTTGTAAAGCGGGGAGAATGGCGCTAGGCTTACCGCAGCGTGGCATCACTGCTGGAAGAGTGAGGTGTTACTATATCTGGGCAAAAATGGACGCTCCCACACTCAGTAATGGCGAAGAAAATTATTATTTTTATCTTTTTTTTTTTTTTTTTTTTACAGATTAACAATAAATTTAATTAAATCACAGCAAACATATTAGTTTTAGGTATAAATAATGATCCATTGATTATTCCTTGCTGAACAGACTCCTCCTATAAACCAGAACTACTGATGTCAGGTTTTCTGACTGACATCAAAACATCATTGGAGCCAACATTAAAAATACTGACTCCAATTCAGATGCAGGACTTTTTAAACATGAGTAAATTACAAAAATAATACCAGTGATGTCTATACAGCACAAAAAGACGCCCTTAGCTGTTCCTGTTGGTATAGCTAACATGATGCTCAGGGAAACAAGTTTGATTTACCTTCCACTTTATCATAGGTGTCAAGTAACGAAGTACAAATTCTTTGTTACTGTACTTAAGTACACTTTATGTTAATATTTATTTCACGTCATGTGCGCCATCCAATGATCATTGGATCCATCCACATCTAGTGAAAACTAGTGCAATTGGATGAGTCATATAACGCAAACACTCATTAGCTAGCTTAAGGAAATCATCAGAAGCAAGCAGGTGTTCTTCAAACTGCAAACGTGAATTGTCTATGCCATGCTACAATGTAGGATTAAGGAAAAGACGTTGAAATATCTGAAAGATAGGACACAGGCGAGAGCGTATCTGTCATGATTTTATCTAGAGCTCTGACCCACATGCAGAAGACCAAACAGAGAGACCAGGGAAAAGTTTAACAGGTTTTTATTGATAGTGAATGAGATGAATCCAGTGCTGCTCTGAACACTGTCGAACCGGAACTGGAAAGTGAGGGGAAGATACTGCGGTTAGTTCAGGCTCAGTGGGAAATTAGTGTCTTTGACTTGAAGAAGAGGATTTAGGTTGCAGACTCCATTTTCCAGAAAAAGGTGTCTCTTATTGAATCAGTGTGGGTTGGTCCAGTGAATGACTTGCTCGTTGGAGGGCGGACAGGGTTTGCCCAGATTGCGGTTGTTCCTTGGTGAACGGAGAAACTGACTGCCACTTAGTTTTCCTGCGGTACTTGAACGGGTTCTAGTGGAGATGAATCCCCTGCTCAGAGAGAAGCCCCATACAATCCTTGGGAGGAAAGTTAATCCAAAACACAAACTTTAATCCTCAGCTCAGTTTGGTTCTCAGAGAATCCTTCCAGGGGGAGAAGGTCCAAAACATCCAGTTTGCAGGACGACTTCCTGCCGAGAGGCAAAGACAAAAACAGCAAGATTAAAACCCAGGTGAGAAAAACTCAGTTTGACTCAGCAAAACTCAGCTTGGCTAGAGTACCCAAAACTAGCAAACACTCTGGCGTCGAGGTAGTGGCAGTCAGCAGCTTAAGAGCACTCCGTTAATGAGGTAACCATCTGCAGGTGTGTGAGGAGGCCAACCAGAACCAGGCGCCACCTGGTGGAGGAGGGAAGACAAACACAAACCACACAAACTGGATTCTTAACAGTATAGGGAGATGGAGACCAACAGACCTCCCTCATCCTTGGCCCTATCTCGGAGAAAGTTTTGAAATAGTCGAAAAATTTAGCTTTTAATTCATATAGTGGCATCTGGCTGTTTTTTTTTTTTAAGGTTACTTTATACTTTTATACTTTAAGTAGTTTTTGGAGCACATACTTTTTCACTTTTACTTGAGTGAAGAGGTCAAGTTGATACTTTTACCAGTGTTTTTAAACTGCAGTATCTATACTTCTACTTAAGTAACAAATATGTGTACTTTTGACATAACTACACTTTCTTCACTTCTCATGTTGTATAAATCTCTGTTTGAACCTCATTTACAGCATCGGATTATCATATTTTAGTGTAAGACAATCCCAACATGTTTAAAAAAGCCTCTGATATTCTCCAGTTCTACTGGAACCATCCTTGGTTTCCATTCTCAGCAGACCAACGTGTGACCCTCCTCTATGCGTCTCCGAAAGCTTCAGGCCTTTTAGAGGGACAGACGACCTCATTTTGTAATCTCTTTATAAGGGCAGTGAACACGGGTCGCTTTCGTCTGATGGATTCTTGTTTACCCCTTTCATTGCTTTACTGTTTTCAGTCCAAACTGTCAAGATGTTTTATAATAAGCTGAGAGTAAGGATTCCTTTTGAGGCCATCAATCAGTGAAAGCTCAAATCCAAACTTTTCTTCTTCTTTAGATGCTCTTGTTCTTTAACTTATTTTTTCTCCCTTTTCAAGAGCTCCTCCAAGCTGCCTTTGTTCCTTTCTTCAATCTTCATCTTTCTGTTTGTGTCCTTGTTTCCCAGCAGACAGACAGAAATAGCGCCGTGTGTACCAGCAGTCAACTGGAATAGATCCATAGCACGATCTGACTGCACACTCACTCACACACATGAAGGGTTAGACCTTCTCCCCGGGACTTCTCAGGGAGAAACCTGACATTTGCTCTCGTAGAAAGATGCACCATCTTGCAGATCAGAGGCCTCCGAGGCCGAACCTTTCTGTTTCTCTCACCCTCTTTATTCACACTGAATGGTAATTTGCTTTTTAGACAAGTTAGTCTACAATTTGGATTTAATGTTGGCATAAATATATTCAGGGTGAAGATTATTCCTCTGTTGGCCTATTTTGGTCTTATGTAATCTCCCAGCTGTCTTGGCAGAGGCATAAATTTACAGTAAGAAAATAGAAATGATTTTCTACCTAGAGTGGCTCAGTGCTTCAGCTGCATAGTGAATATTCAAATACCATCTCCTCGCTTTCAGAAAACAGAATTATTTTGTTCTCTCCATGAGAACCAACTTCCTCTGCGGCTATCCGGCTAGCGTCAGCTGCTAGTTGGATTTGTCTTGCTGATTTGAAGTAGACTTTAGGATCAGAGGGACATTTTCTGGCTGACAGGCTTAAAGGAATAGTACACCCAAAACATGATTAGCCTTCATTTTCTACTCACCCCCATGATGAACAACACTCTGGAGTACTTTTTTGATATCTCAAATGCATCTGGAGATCTGGGAGGCTTCTTGCTGTCTGCTGACATTCAAATAATGGAGGTGCCCAGCGCCCGAGGCAGAAAGGTCCATAAAAGTCCACAAAAAACGTGTCAATATTCCTCCATACTGCTTGTCCAATGTATTCCAAGTGTCCTGAGTGGGTAGCGTCCAGAATTTACTCGAAACAAAGTCATTTAGAATGTTTTTAGAGCATAAACAGTAGTGTATAGGATTTCCTGAAAGCGCGCGCCTCTTTTTTCACTTTTACCCAATGGCGTAAATATCTGTAAGAAACGACAGTTGTTGCTTACGGGCCCACAACCTCTAGGGGGCCCCATCACTGACAGTTGGTGGCCCCCTTACGCAATTGTAGACAAGGACGTCTCTTTGCAGATGTAATAGTGCGAAAAATTCCTCTTAAACCCACCTGATACCGAATTGACTGACCTCACCGGACCGTATTTATACCGCAACACATGGCAGATTTCAACATGATGGTGAGCCGTTTAGACACCAATAGCAAAGCAGACAGTGGTACTTTTAGAATTAGAATTAGAATTCAACTTTATTGTCATTGCATTGTCACAAGTACAAGCAACGAAATGCAGTTAGCATCTATCCAGAAGTGCTATACAGGATATAAATATGCATTTACAAGTGTACAGAGGGTATGTATAAATAGACTATAAAATGTATGTTAAACAGTATAAACAGCATTGATAGTAATCAGCAATGAACAGTGATTGAGGCTGTAAATGAATATAAACACTATATACATGTATACAACTATACAGAGATGTTACCTGGATCATATAAATATACATATTAGTGGGGTTATAATGTATGGTACAAGTTAACATATTATATACACGGATTGTGAATGCGTGTGAGGAAGCAGTTTGTGGTATGTGTGAGGAGCGTCCATGGTTATTGTTGTGTAGGGGGATGGGAGTACAGTCCTTATAGTTCGTGTCATGAGGCCTTCAGAAGCGTGACAGCTGTGGGGAAGAAGCTGTTCCGGTGCCTGGTGGTTTTAGTCAGTATGCTTCTGTAACGCCTCCCAGAGGGCAGAAGGGAGAAGAGTCTGTGTACAGGGTGAATGGGGTCCTTGGTGATTTTCCCGGCCCTTTTCAGACACCGCTTCCTGTAGATGTCCTGGATGGCAGGAAGCGGTGCCCCGGCGATGCGCTGGGCGGTTTTCACCACCCTCGGCAGCGCCTTCCGGTCCGAGGCAGAGCAGTTCCCATACCAAACTGTGATACAGTTGGTGAGGATGCTCTCGATGGTGCAGCGGTAGAAGTTCGTGAGGATCTCTGTGGACAGATGGTTCTTCCGCAGGGTCCTCATGAAGAAGAGGCGCTGGTGGGCCTTCTTGATGAGTTTGGAGCAGCTGGTCGTCCAGGTCTTATATTAGTTAGTAACTGTGTATAGTTCGTTAGATGGTTGGGAAAAATACACTCACATAATATGTTTCAAACCGCAATAAAGATCTTAAAAAAAACAATGTATCTGAGCATTTTATTTTTAACACTATGACTTGGAATTATGGGTAACCCAGAGCGTAGATTAAAAGCATAACCGCTAACATGTGTTGGTGCACAGTAAATATTTTTCCGTGTGTGATGTGTGAACATATACTACTGAGAATTGCATAATTGTATCTTTTTGGCTGATTTATGGAACTGTCGCCGTATCCTGAACCTTAAACACGTGTTGTACTTCATATGGGGCCCACCCAGGTAATGTTGCTTACAGGCCTATTGTTATGTCATTACGCCAATGCTTTTACTCGATGTATTCCAACATCCAGCTGCCATGCATGTGGGCATTGTCAGTTTCACTATAACTCTGGTGAATTTCAATGGTGAAGTCCTCTGGAAATCTTCAATAATTGTTGTTGATTGCAGATGTGTCTAGTAGTTACTTGTCCACTTGTAAAGTGGGGAGAATGGCGCTAGGCTTACTATACTATATTTGGGCAAAAATGGCTGCTCCTAGACTCAGGGATTGCGACAAAAATTGTTTTAATTTTTTACTCATTAATGCTAAATTCATTAAATCACCACGAATGTATTAGCTTTAGGTATAAATAATGATCCAATGATTATTCCTCGCTGATCAGACTTTTCCTTTAAAGGAGATTTCACCAAAACATCTGATTTTTTTGGCCCGACCTTTTAGGCAAATGTTGCTCTTTCTTACATTTACATGATCAAAGGACACCAGGATAATTTATGTTGCACCAGAAAGAGGACAGAAATGATTATTCACAAATCAAAGAAGACATATTACCCATGGAAAGCAAATGGACAGAGTGACAAGGCTGCTGTTCCCTTGACCTTAAGGCGTGGCTGCTAAAAGCGCTAATGAATCTGCCAACACATGGAAAGATATTCTAATACCAGCCAGAAATATCCGTCAGATGATGTATTTGTCAATCTCTAGTATCAGGATTGATTGTTCTGGATTTTTAACATATGGAGTGAATTTTTTTTCACTGTTGTTGATTGCAAAAAAAGAAACACATTTTGTAAACGGAAATTTGAAGAAACAACAACAGACATATAAATTGAATGTAATCAAGATTTTATTTTAATGTTTTTTTCTTTTCTAATGTATGTTTTATATTTTATTTTTTTTTATAAAAGATTATAAAATTATAAAAGCTGATTATATTGTTTCAATTTTGTTTTTGCATAGTTGATATTTCAGGTCATTATTAGACCAATAATATCGATGTTGCTAACGTCCAGCAGAGCAAAAAAGTTGTGTTTTCTCTCCAAACTCCAGAGAATTTAATCTGTGAAATGAAATTTGAAAATAATGCTTTCTCTAAATCAATATTAAAAAAACAAAAATGGAAAAAAAAATGAAAATATAAAATCTGTAAAAAGAAATAGAAAAAACAAAATCTGTAAAAACAGCAAAATTCAGTTTTTTAAATTTAATTTCAGATTGCGTTTTTTTTCTTCACATTTCAGATTATAAAACAGTTTATATGCAACAATAAAGGAACATGATACCAACAGAATGTAGGAACAATAATTGGAATAAAATTCACTCCATATGAGTGTCTGATCAGTCTTAAAGGCAGAATTTCTAAATGCTAATTTGTTGACATCTTCTAAGCTCAGAAAAAAAAACAGCTTTAAATATTTTCCTCCTGTGCATCTTTTACTCTACTTGTGTTTGTTTTTAGCAGGATTTAGAAAAGTGCACCAAATCAGCTGGCAAAGATCCCTGCCTCAATGATGGAACATGACTAATCTCCAAAGAGGAAAATCGAGCCACTATTAATCAGCCAGCCTGGTTTATGAGCTAAATAAGGCAGCAGATTGGGGAGTCTCTCTCTGCTCAAACTGAGACCAAAAATAGTTGGTGGACGGAGTGACGTGAAAGCTTCATACATGTGCATCTCATGTGCACTTAGCTGAGTTATAAATGGGTCTTTTTTTAGAAAATGGTGCGATTATAAACCATTTGTTATTATATTACTTTTCTGCACAGGTTGTCTTTGTCCATACATGCATCCATCATGCATCTTAAGGGTTTTCCTGTTACTATAAGTTAGCCGTCACATATATTTCCTGTTAATCTGTATGCGCCGTGTGTTGGCGTAGAGGGGGTGGTGGTCATGACGCTGGTGCTGGGGTTTATGTCCTGGCCGTTTTCCAAAGCCAATTTCCGGCCTGGAAGCTGGAGATAACGAAAACCCTGCTCGGAAAAAGGGAGTAAGAGGATGCCTGAGAGGGCTGCCGGGGAGGCAACGCAGAAAATCAAGGAAAATGGGAGTTTAAGAACCCACTGGAGAAAAAGGAACAAGAGGATGATGGTGAAAGCAAAGGATGATTGAGTGGGAAAAACGGGATAAAAAGGGGGCGTGACTGAGGGAGAGCAGCTTTGGAGGAGAGATCAGAAAGTGGAGCGGAGGTCTAGATGAGCGGCAGCGCCTGATGGATAATGGGAGAGGAGGAGGTGTGTGTGTGTGTGAGTCATGCCCATGGAGGCTGCATGGTCACTGGGAAAGAGCTCACTGCCAGTCCCTGGCATCAAAAGGCCTTCTGGAGCTGAGTGCGAAGTCATGAGGGAGAACGCGAGCAGATGACAGATCATAATGAATCTGGGACTCTCCTCTCCTCTCCTCTCCTCTCCTCTCCTCTCCTCTCCTCTCCTCTCCTCTCCTCTCCTCTCCTCTCCTCTCCTCTCCTCTCCTCTCCTCTCCTCTCCTCTCCTCTCCTCTCCTCTCCTCTCCTCTCCTCTCCTCTCCTCTCCTCTCCTCTCCTCTCCTCTCCTCTCCTCTCCTCTCCTCTCCTCTCCTCTCCTCCTGTTAGTTTTCTGCTTTATTAACTCCCCAAGGTTAACCACTATAAGGTCAGGATTCTATACCTTTTTTAATCTTAATTTATCTCTCCCGCTGTCTCTCTTTATTTCTGTATCGCCTCCCTCCCTCCCTCTCTCCTCCTCTCACTCTACTGAGCGATCACTTTGTTCCACTACAGTCCCAGCCCACGCGTTAGGGTTTAATGGAGGGCTCAAGATGAGAAAGGCAGAGCGAGGGTCTGATAGAAATCATATTGACAGGTGAGGAACAAACTCAGCATACAAAAAAGAGAAGAGCAAAGGGAGAGTGGTGGAGTGAGACAGTTTTCTCCTCTGTGTGAAGCTGCTACTTCATCTGCTACTTCAGGTGGCAGCATCATGCTGTGTGGAGGCCTTTCTCCACTAGTTACAGTGAACCTGATCATTTAGATGGAGATAAACCCTTGGATATTCTGGAGGAAAACCAGTTTGAGGCTGAGGCTGCATCCAGATGAAGCTGGGTTTCCATTTAATTTCAATTCAGTTATATAATTAGCACCAATTTACAATACATGTCATCTCAAGGCACTTACAGAGACAATTCCCCCAGATTATACAGACAGATTGGTTCAAAGTTTTCTATCTAAGGAAAACCAGTTGATTGCATCGACTGATTGACTCAAAAGCAATCCCTCACACTAAGCATGCATATAGTGACAGTTGAGAGAAAAAATACCCTTTTAACAAGAAGAAACCTCCAGCAGAACCAGACTCAGTGTGAGCGGCCATCTGCCGAAGCTGACTGGGGTTCAAGGAGACAGAAGCAGAGATACAAAAGGCAACTATAAATCAGCTCCACAGGCGACCCCGTCCAGGAAACACACAGCCAGGCAGACGAGCTCTCCAAGCCAGCTCCCATGTCAGAGGATATCACTGCAAAAAATAGAAACCTCAATAAGTTATTTTTTCTTAAAATAAGTGAATTTTTCCTTGAATTGAGGACGTAAGTAAGACACTTTGCCAATGGAACAAGACAATTTCCTTTTAAAATAAGAAAAAACTATTTTATCGTCTTATTTCAAGTAAATATTATCTAACTATCTTATTTTAAGAGTAAAAATACTCATTCCATTGGCAGATCATCTTATTTACCTGCTCAAATTAAGGGTAAATATACTTAATTTAAGAATTTTTTTACTTATTTCTGGATTGTTTTTGCAGCACATCCAGCCAGTCACAGTGAGAGAAACAGGACTACATTGAAAAACAGGCAGATCTCCAATATCTATAAAAAAGATGCGTGGATGGCAGCAGCACAGCTGATATTTCTCCAGATATTTCTCCATCTCCAGGATGGAGTCACAGCCAAACAGGAAAAGACCAGATGAAGCTACTATTAGAAAAAGCAGAGAGTCATCATACTGTTAGAGATTGATCTAACAGACTCTGCAAAGTGGGAGAATAGAGATAGAATGAAGCAGAATGATGAAAAGTGGTCCCTATGTCCTCCAACAGTCTAAGCCTATAGCAGCATAACTATAGAGATAGCTCAGGATAACCTGAGCCACTCTAACTACAAGCTTTATCAACAACATCATGACTCATGATTCAGTGCGTGAATATTGTGTTTTTATACCAACAAGTCCGTTTTTTACTCACCTGACCTGTTTATCTGTGTTTTCAGAACTCGTGTGTTTAGAAAACTAAATCCATTAGCTGCAGTTAATGTATTTAAACACTTAGATATATTCAGTTAGGAAGGTTTCACTGGTTCAATAAGTCGTACCATTCTCCAGGTGTCTTGTAAAAGTTCTGTGAATCTCTAGACATGATCTGTTGTGTTTTAGCATTCACATGGCTGCCTTGCTCTCTGTCTCCTCCTTCCTCCCTTAAATTGTTCTTTACCACTTAACAAATCCTTTCTTCTCCCTCATTTCCGCTGCCAGCCTGTGCTTTGCTCCAAGCCAAACATGTGGCCTCTGTGATGAAGGACGACATAATGACGCCCTGCGACTAGACCTGCCCTCCAGGCGCTGACTCTGGAGGCTTTTCCGTCTGCGCACCCGTTCTACCAGCGCTTTTTATAAGGTGTCTGTAGTGCAACAGATGGCCTTGCGTGCCTTTGTGGATTTAGGAAACACATCATGTAAATAGCTAACATTGAGTGGGACTGGCCGAGTGTGGTTGTTATCACGGGGAGCATTTTCCTGAAAATGACAGTCCTTTGGTGGCTTTTAGGTGAACAGAGTTGCGGCTTGATGGTGCTTTAGTTGTGCATGTGTCAGTGGGACACGGGTTTTGTGGACTTTAATCACATGTTAGCCCAGGAGTCTGGTGTAAAGGGGGGTCACTTAGCTGTAGCTCTCACCAAAACAAACACTTGTGCTTATTTAGGATTTATTTAACACTCAGAGAACAACTGAACCGGCAGATTTCAAATGTCCGTTTCAAATGCTTCAGGTAATAAAATATATTTTATGTAGAAGAAATCTTGAAAAAATACTAAAGAAAGTTTTAAAATAATTGTATTCTTTATTTAAGGGGAAAAATCTAGATCTGTGTAGCAAAAAGAAACGTACTGTACCCCTAAATCTGATAACTGGATGTGCCACATAATCCAGTCACTTTGAAGTTAAATATGGGTATTGACTTGAGTTATGACTAGGCCCCTTTTTACTTTCACCATTAGGGATGGAACGGTTTATGAAAACCGTCCGGACCATTCGGTTCGACTGTCTCGGTTCGATTCGCGTGTGTTTCGTTCGGTTCATGCGCTGCTCCTTTTTCTCATAGGCGAAGCGTTTACACTCCAGAGCAGAAGGTGGCAGTGCTGCGACCAAAGCCAACCACCAGCAGTAAACAAGAAGAAGAAGAAGCGAAGCAGCTTAGCCGGGTGTAGCAGAAAAAAATCAGTTGTTATGGAGAATTGTGTCGGAATGGCGAGTGGGAAAGAACAGGAGTTGAAAGACGCGCCAGCAGCACTTTATAGGTCTGCTGTATGGGACCACTTTGCATTTAGAGTGACCTACGATGACGGCGGAAAGAAAGTTGTGGATAAAAGTGCAACAGTGTGCAAGCATTGTGCAACACGTTTTGTTTATGCTAACAGCAACATGACCAACATGTCATGCTAACAATCAACATATACCGAACCGAAAACAGTGACCCGAACCGAACCTTGGATTTTGTGAACCGTTCCACCCCTATTCACCATGGAGATATATTTTTTTTAGACAAGTTTGTGTGTTGGTGTCAGTCTGTGTACAGGATCACTTCAAAAGTTATGAACAGATTTTAATAAAATTCTTACCAAAGACACTTATAAATTCAATTCAGTTTATTTATATAGCGCCAATTCACAACACGTCATCTCAAGGCACTTTACAGTTTTCAGATCATACAGTCAAATTGATTCAGTTTTCTATCTAAGGAAAACCAGTTGATTGCACTGATTCATTGACTCGAAGGCAATCCCTCACACTAAGCATGCTTGTCGCGACAGTCGAGAGGAAAAACTCCCTTTTAACAGGAAGAAACCTCCAGCAGAACCAGGCTCAGTGTGAGCGGCCATCTGCCGAGGCCGACTGGGGTTCAAGGAGACAGAAGCAATGATATAAAAGGTAACTGTAAACCAGCTCCACAGGCGGCTGCTTCCAGGAAACACACTGGCTAGTAGCTTCCACAGACATGGGACCTACAAGCTCTCACTACTAGCTACTCGAGAAATGTCGCCTTCTGTCGACATGTGCCAGTGTGTTTCATCGTGCTCACAACTTAAACAAAACGTACCCATAACTAATCCAACGTATGCTAGCATGTTTGCCAGATTTTTCATATGTCAGGCGTATGCTGGTCATCAAGGTGCGACTGGGGCTGTAGTTTATTATTCCCCCTCTTTCAAATCATCACCATATACATCAATGCATATTTGTTGGAATTGATTTTCTTCTTATGGAGAATATAGACCAGACGTGCTACGGCACGTAAGCTCAGCAAACCTGTACGCATGCTAGGCCTGTAGGTTACACATGTGACAGCATTTTATTTTAAACTGTTTAATTATTGTTTATAACTAGGTGAGGGAGTGACAGGTGATCCGTTAAGTTTACCAAAGTTATTTTTCAATATGATGAGGATGTAAAACGACATTGTAAAAAGTGATTCACCAAAGTAACTCACAGCTGAAAATGCCACGCCTGTCCTGCATCGTCACTTATAAGCATCTTAGTTTCCCAGATTAGTTTTTTTGGAGATCCAGTCACCCTATAACTTACCCCTATAGCTTTGATTAAATGATTTACTCAAGTAGGGAAAGTTCTTCTTTGGTCAGAACCCAGTTTCTACATTGCGTACTTTGCAGCTTTTTGTGTAACTTTCTGTTTTCATAAATACACCAATAAGCCGCACCGCTTACATCACACACTGGAAGAACCTCTGGTTTATTTCCACCTTAACACCTTTACTCTAAATGCCACCATCTCTCTGTTCTTGACATCTCTTGTGGTAAATAACATCTTGGCAGAGAAAGCACAGGGGATATAGGAGCATAAGATTTAGATCCATGTCCATTATACAAATACACCAGGCCTCTGAATACAGTATTGCTTTCCAAGCAGAAAATCCCCTCACCCTTATGAAAGTGAGTGGTGTGAGTAATGCAGGATCAGCAGTACTATTCTGGGTGATTTAGGACACACTGGCCCAGATTTGCTGTCAGTCATCTCACACAAAGTTAGGATTTTAGGTTTCAGACACAGAGCTTTATTACTGCAGCTAATATAAAGACGCAGAAACTGGCTGGAATTGGCCTATGTCGAGCATCTGACAGTTTATGCATTTCTGTCCTCCATGTTCAGCAGATAATCTCTGTGTTACTCCCTTGTATGTTTTATTTTTTTTATTTCTTATTTTTATTTTGTTTTTCATTGTGTGTGATACATGTAACCTTGCATCTTAATTCTTATTTATCTTGATTTATTATCTTTTTCTTAATGCACCTTTTTCCTCCTTGTTTGCACCTTCTTTAATTACTATTCCAATATGGGACCAGTGAATTTCTCCGCTGTTAGATCAAAAAAGCTAATCTAATCTAATCTAATCTAATATTCTGGTCTAGAGGGGAAGTTTTTGGTAGATTGTATGGCTAAATGTTAAGTGGCTCTTTAAGGTTCTGTTCGATTTCAACAAGTATTTGTTTGATACAATCCTGAGCTGGGAAAATTATGTCTCTAATAACCTAAGTAATGACCAGTGGAAATACTCTTATACAGGTCATATTCAGAATTTAAACTTCTGAAAGTACTTTAAATAGTACATTATTACACACTGTTCAATAAATGATAAGTATTTTTAATTAAGAGTAATTTTCATGTGAATGTGCTTTACTGGAGGCGTCCATGTTTGTCAAAGAGCACTACTGCTACCTACTGGTTTGTGACGTCAAGGTGCGGTATCGGCTGTTGATCAAGTCCCAGTGATGTATCTGGTGTTTGTCACGACGCGCTATTATCCAAGTCATCTGGAAAACATTCTTCTTCCAAATGTTGGCTGCATATTACGTGTTTTTTCTCTGGCCAGAAGTTTGATGTCAAATCCTCCCTCTTCAAGTTGACAATCCAACAATGAACCCGTCCGTGGAGGATCAGGAATTTGAAAGGTGAAATAACTACTTTTTTTCACTTTTACCAGATATATTCCAACATCCAGCTGCCATGCACGTGGGCATTGTCAGTTTCACTATAGCTCTGGTGAATTTCAATGGTGAAGTCCTCTGGAAAGCTTCAATAATTGTTGTTGATTGCAGATGTGTCTAGTAGCTCCCATTGATTTTGCTTGTAAAGCGGGGAGAATGGCGCTAGGCTTACCGCACCGTGACGTCACTGCCGGAAGTTGTCAGGAAGGAGGTGTTACTATATTTGGGCAAAAATGGCCGCTCCCAGACTCAGTGATCACAAAAGAAATAATTTTTTTTCTTCTTTTACTGATTAACTGTAAATTCGTCAAATCACCGCAAATGTGTTAGTTTTGGTATAAATAATGATCCATTGATCATTCCTTGCTGAACAGACTTTTCCTTTAAAGGAGGAAAAGAGGAATCCTCCTGCAGGCCTTATCTGGAGAGAAAACTTTAGCTTTTTTCGGAGTGACAGAAAGATGGATAGTCGGGAAGGAAGCAGAATGCAGGAAAGGATGAAAACACTAAGAAAGACCTTGAATGTGGGCAGAGTGATTTTCCTCCAGCTGACACATGGTTCCTATTGATCAGTGAAGCTGTGACTGGCCCCCCGGCTACGCTGGGGTCCTCTGTGAGGTTTCGTCTGCCTGCAGCCCGCTGGCCTGGCTGTGTGGGTGTCGTCACGCTGTCTGCACGTCTCTGCTTGTTAGGTGTTCAGGGATTCGAAGTGGCATTTGTGTCTCCACTTGATATTCATTGAATTTACCATTTCTCCAGGCGTCCTGTCTCAGACGTGGGATGACAAACAAACTGCAATGCAGATAAGTTGTTGATCTGCATCTTGGTCTAAACAGCTTCTTGGTTATTTACTTCATTCCAGGCAAAAGGCATGTTGGGAAAGTATTGAACAACATCGTCTTAAAACCATCTAGATCAGGAGTAACCAATTAAAAATCAGTTGGGTCCTAATAAAGAAAATCACCAACCAGTAAAGGTCCGGAGAATTTTTTAAATTATACTCTGTTATTTAAACAGAATTTAACACTGAAATAATATTATGAGGTGTTTGTGCATCCATGTTATACATTGACTTTAAAAAATATTTAAAAATAGAACATTATTCCATTATAAAATCTAAAGTGTTTTTTGAAGTAGACAACAACAATCGTTCAGTTTGGTATATAGACAATTTCCTGTTTCACATATTTTATCAAACACCTGAACTGACCGTTTGTTTGTTTTTCTTTCTTTTTTCTGGCTTAATGAGAGCAGTGGGCTTTATGCTGCCCTGCAAGGCTTTAAACCTGGTTTGAATGGAGACAAAGCCATTCTCAAGCACATATCAAGGTGCTCATTTTGAGCCTGGATCCATATTTATTTTTGATTCTGTTCATGGTGGAAAATCCTGCTTCACAGCAGCAGGTTGAGCCAAACATCCTCTAAATGTGCAGAGTCATCTTTGAACACACAATTTCACTTTTCTGTCACCAGTTCACCGCAGTTCTTCCAGCAGTCCACTCTTTCTCTGCTCTCTTTTTCTCATCATCTTCTCCTTCTTTCCCATCGCCCGGCTTGCCACAGGTTTGCCTGCTGTGTCTAAACGTAGCAGCAGCAGCAACCCAGACTGACAGCAGCTCATTGGATCATTTGGATCACGTGCAGCCTGGTGCCGGATACTCGGGAATGCTTTACCGTATTAACAGGAGAAGCAGCGCAAGTGAATTTAGACAATGTCGTCGGACAACATGCAGGAATTTATGAATGTTTTAAATCAGGATGGGTCCGGATTAGCCAGCAGGTGGGTCCACTAATCCGTGACCTCTGATCTAGAAGTAGATCACCTCCACAAAGATACCAGCACTTTAGTTTATCATTTGATAAGTAACTGTATATATATATATACTGTATATATATATGTATAAGAGAGATGGACAGACAATTATATTTATTAAATCAATCATTATGTAAGATTTGGTACAGTTTTAAACAGTAGTCGTAACAATGAGAGAATTGAGTGGATACTTCTAATTCTGATTGGCTGCAGGGTGTCAGTTAAAAAGTGTTATAGGATACTGATAGGAAAGTTTTCGTCAAATATCCAGATTCTTGTAAATTATCACCCCAGCATCCCCCCCCCCCCCCCCCCCCCCCCACACACACACACACCCACCCCCCCCCCCATCTGCAATGATTCTGGCTATCACTTTACAAAACATAAAGTTGCCATGGACTGAGCTGAAGATTCTGTGCGTAGAACTGGTAACCTTGACAAAAAGACAAAAAGAAAAAAGGTTAACATATTAACTGTAATATATCCCTCCTTTGCAAGTATCTATGGTATAATATGGATAAAAAATGCACAGACTTTGCAGAAGTGAGTCTTTTTTTTAATAAATCATTCTGCCATTCCTTCGTTTTATCATTCATTTCTTCCTCCATCCATGTTTCATGCTATAACATGGTGCTGTCAGTGTCATGCTATGGGGATCCTTTTTAATATCTACTAATTAGGAATATATAAGGCTGTTTTCATGAGGATAATTACTTAGACTTTATTGTCATTTTGTGCACACAGAGTGTATAGAAAAATAAATTTCATTTAGTACAGCCCCAAGACATTTCCATTTTTAAAGTGCAGCAGTGATAAAATGTAAAGAAGGTGATCGATGGCGATAAACCAATCATTATGACATCAGTCTGAGCGTGCCCTGAAACGTGCTGTAGATTCTATCGGGGCCGATTCTTAAAGCTAACAAAGTTTTTTTCCTCCATTTCCATGATGAAAAGAATACAACTATAATGAATGTTACACAAATCTCATTTTGAACAAAAAAAAGGAAGCTTTATTAAATCATAAAATGGAGACAACATAATGAATACACTTTGTGTGATCCCACAAGAGGTACACGTATCAACTGAAGCTAAAAAGAAAAAGGATGCTTATATTGGCCAAAAGTATCGGCCGTATCGGTCATTGCTTTTAATTTATGTTTTAAAATTGTTACCAGAACAAACAGAAGCCTAAGTTGTAACGTTTGCATTGACTCTTTCTATTTAAGGAGCTGCCTAAAGCTCAGGGTTAAATCCAAGGAAGCGTCGCTTCACCAAAACAAGTGAAAGAAAAACACCTGTGTTCTTTCTTCATGCTGCGTCTGCACAGACAGACATCTCTCAGCGCCTCAGCATTCAACACGCTGTGAAAAAGACACTAAATCGGTGCATCAGTGGGACTAAAACCCACAGAGACACTTTTCAGAAAGTGACACATAGCAGTGGAAACTCCTCGCAGGAACTAAATATGTGTTGGAAAATGAAGCAGAGGCGGAGCAGGAGGGTCACCTGCCTGCTCAGGAAGGCGCGCTGCTTTCAGATCTGCCAGCCTGACGAACACGTCGGCCCCTCAGGGAGAAAACCTTGATATCGGGTGGGAAAGCAGTTGCTAGGTAACGACGGGGTGCCGCCGTGCCTCAGCTGAATTGCTTCCCATCAACGATCCAATGAACAGTGATAATGGAGATATAAAACACATATTTTATTATCAGCTCTCTCTCTGCCTGCTGTTGATTGCACTCTGCTCTGGTGGATCCCAAGGGAGAACAGACGTGAACAGAGGGGAAAAAACCAGAGGTGTACCATAGCAGTAATCAGATGTGAAGAATTTGCTCACGCAACAATTTATGTGATTATAAATAGGAAGTGTTTTTTGATAAGCTTGAGTTTTGAGCGAGACCATCTGTGATTATTATAAACAGCTGAGACAGCGTAGCACAGCTGTAACTTAAGTATTCATTCCCATTCATTAAATCTTTCATTTTTTCATTTTCATAAATTACATAAAAAAATGTCCAATATTCTATTAGGATGCCGTTAAAGACCAACAATGGAACTAAATTGAAATCTGAAAAATTAAAATAAAACTTTAATCTAAAAAGAAGTTTCTTTTTGTTTAAAACCGTCGTTTGAATTTTCTGCTTTAAAATGCTTTATAGTCTCAAATCCTTTTTTTTTCCAGATAAAAATACTTTAAATGTAAAAAAAAAAATCACTTTCAAAACAATGTTTGAAGTCGAAGGAAAATCATATTTGAATTTCAAATCATTTTGGCTTAAACATGTATATAAATGTACTATTTATCAGATATTGTCTCAAAATTTAGAAAATTTCTATAAAAAGTAAAATCCTGTCTTAAAATTTGTGGGTTTTTTCGTTATTTGCTGCATGCCAGTTAGTTATACGTCAGCCTGAACACTTAAATCTGGCCATAAGTCACCAATTTAGTGCTACTTGGTCCCAATGGAATTTCCCATTGGGAACCTACTAGCACTAAGTTGCTAACTGGTTAGCAGGATGCTTCGGAGAAATCGGCCACAATCAAACTTGGTTTTGAACCTTCCGCCACAACAATCCCGCCCCTTTGATAAACGACCAATCACATTCACTTTATTCACTCGTGTAAAGTCGTTCACCACTCGGGAGAATTTGGAAATGCAACTATTGGAACGGCTGCTTCCCTACGACTTTAACTTCCCATCTTTTTTTGTTTAAACCTCGAAAATACCGTTAGGTTTTAAATCCTAATTACAGATTAAATAATAGTATTTGAGCTTCAGAAATATTTTTCAGGTTTAAATCCTTTCTGTTTCAAGTTTTTCGGTTTCAGTAATTTTATTTTTCCTTTTCCTTTTTTTTTAATTTTTCTCTTTCAAATCTTTTTTTTAATGTCAAAAGTACGTTCAGTTTTTAATCCTATTTTTCAGTGTAATATCCATTTTCTTTTAATTCAATGTCTTTAAATTTTCAATAATTGTTTTTAGTTTCAAATAGCTTTGATCTGTTTTAAAAACACTTTTTTAAATGAAAAATACTTTAAAATCTTTTTTCAGCTTCAAAAACAGCAGTAAGTTTCATTTTGATTTAAAAAAATAATGTTTTGGGATTCTATTTTGACTTTACATATAAGACATATGTTACATGCTTCATTAAGGAGGTCCATCATAGCCACCTGGTGACCTTTGCCCCCCCATGTAATATTTTCTATATCCACCACTGAGAAAGAGCCAGTTTGCTATAAGCCATATAAGGGAAACAGGGTGAAAGTAGAAACTCTGGCCAGATGACATGAAGTGGAAACAATAGAATAAAATATTATGGCAGTTTCAACACGTTCAATATCTAATTAGCTAAAATGCTTTAATGCTGTGTATTTTTTAAGCTGATGTAGCACATTTGCCAAGCATTCAACTCCAGGTTCCACTTGATTGACTCTAGATTAACCTGAAGAAAAAGAAGATTCGTGACAATGTAGGACAAAGTACCGCTGCTTGTTTAATCTAGATCTGAAAGTCTTCATCAGGGGGTCCGTGACCCCTAGGGGGCTCAAGGAGGTACTACATGGGGGTCGCAAAAGTTTTGGTTGATTAGACTTTTTTTTTAATATTCCCCCCTGCATTTTTTTTCCACTAATTAGAATGTCTTTAAATCCACATTAGCATGAATTCAACAGACTGTAGTAAACAGATAAATGGAGGCAGAAGATGTCTTTCAGTCATCAATGCTCACATTCAGCGACACACAGGAGCTCTTTCAAGCTGGGCACGTTATTTTGTATTTGCTCGCTGAAACTGATGTTACACTTGTTAAAATGCTGAACATGTTAAACCCTAAAATTTATTACCTGTAAAGTTTTTTTTTTCTATAATGTAAATTGAAAAAGAAAAATGCAATATTGCTTTAAATGTTTGGCTTATAAAAATCCGTGCCACATATTGTGGGTTGGTTAGACTGATGTCAGAATAATTGTATCAGCGCCAAAAAAACGTTTAAGTTGATCTCTACTGTCAGTGTGGAAAGCTGGAGGGAATATTCACAGAGAAACCTGCTGATATTACTGCAGTAAATGACGGTTTTACAAACTATTAGCTTTAACTGAAGCATATTTTCATATACGGCCGACTTTCACCTGCTGGAGAAATTGTAAAAAGCACTGAAGTTTATCATTGAGAAAATGTAAAAACAATTAAATGTATAGGCCATTGTGTAGTTTTTCCAGTAATTATGGGAAGTTCTTTCTGTTTTGATTTCTCAGACTTCTTAGAGGCTTAAAGGAAGCTTAACATCGTGTCTCTCCTCCGCTCACCCCTGTTGCTCTCATTGAGGCGGTAAAACTACATCAAGGTCGTGGACGTGTGATGCTGCAGCTCAGCTCGCCTTATCTTCACCGCTCTGCTTCATTCTGCCACAGATAGAGACCCAAGATGCTGCAGCTGTGATTGGTGGAGGGAAAGCTTGAATGGGGACGGCCTGCTGGAGATAATGTTGGTAGGATAATGTGGGGCTTTAATTGAGGAGCACTCTGGTATCCATGGAGGCGGAGTGTTTGAGTCGCTGCCCACAGTGGAGGGTTGAGTTTCACCGAGTGTATAAATAGGTACGAATGAAAATAAAGAAACCAAACTGGTATAAAGGTACAGCTTTTACCTTTGGATCCTGTAGATACAAAGTCCTTTAGAGAAATAATGACTTTATTTGTGTTCGCATTAAAGTTAAACTGCTTGAAATGTCAAATGATGCTGGAAGTCACATGTATTATAAATACTCATATGAGCAGTTCTGTTTCAAGCAAAAAAATCAACTTCTCTCTAGACTGCAGAAACCATAAGGCTTCTTTGCTTTTTATGCACCTGTAGATTCTCTCCCACTTTTCATGTGCGCCTTTTTCTGTGCACTCAGGTTAACTTTTGCCACTATTGCTTGCTGTAACTCCGGGACAGACTAAAATTGCTGGGATTGGCTAATTTTCTGGCAACCCCGCCTCTTGAGAGGTACTGTTTTTCTCCTAGTTGCAGCCATAGACATCGGTAGACCCCATGTCATCGGGTGAGAGGCGTCAGATGCATCATCGTCGAGTCAAATTATACTTTATGGTTTCAGACTCTCTGAATCCGGTGAACTCTCAACTGATTTCCAGATAAATTGGCTGACTGAGAACGTCAAAGTTTAAGGCGGATATAAAGGATTTTCTTACTTTATATGTAATTTTGGTTTTGTATTGACAGTTAGAAGCCTTCCAGAGCTGTCTCTCAGGATGCCCGACTTTTATTCCACCTACGGAAAGCAAATAAAACAAGACTACAAACCAGATCTAGTGGATTTACCGTTCAAAAGTAGGATTTTATGACAGATTATCCTCATGTTTCACAGTCACCTTTTTTCTGATGTCAAGAAAAGAGGTGCCGATGCATAGTACTGATGGAAGCGGAGAAAGGTGCGGAGAAAGAATATATATATATATATATATATATATATATATAGAGAGAGAGAGAGAGAGAGAGAGAGAGAGAGAGAGAGATATCTCTATCTATCTAGCTATCTATCTCTCTCTCTCTATATATATATATATACAGTATATATATATATATATATATATATATATATAGATAGATAGATATACATCTGGGTCGTCCTCGATTTTATTTTGTTAAAAATACCTATATGACATTTTTCCTCCCCCAAAATATTAAACGTACCAAAATATAATGTGTTATGCTACGTTCAGACCGGACGCAGCAAAAGCAGCAAAATCGCGTCTGCTGCTTCCTTTTTGCTGCTTGTACCAGTTAGTTCTGACGCGCGGCTGAAGCAGCTTTGCTGCGCGGTGCAAAAGTGTGTCTGACGCGCGTTGGGCGGAGCTTCACTATCCTTTCTCTGCCTTGCAGCTATATTTGCTGTGATCAGTGGGAATAAAGTAGTTTTAATATGTTTTTAAGTGAGAAAATACACCTGAAAACGTAATCAGTGCAGTCAGTTCCTCCAGATTACAATCCTGCCTCCCAATGTTATTTCTGTCGGAGCCGCTCAGACCCCCACATACCGGCGGTGCGCCGACAGAAGGAATCCCTTCAACAGCAGCCTCTGGCCGGGTCGCCTCCTCGCGGTTCACCGCGGCGGCTGGTAGGTGTTTTTCATCTAAATAATCCGATCTGCAGGCACCACAATAATAAAAGCGAACATATTCTGCCGGCAGATTTCTGCATTTTAAGTTAATTATGCGTTAATAAACTGTTTAAGAGGAGTAATCAGAGCGGTCTGTGTCATCAGCGCTGTGTCTCTCTCCCAGCCAGCTCCCAGATCAGCTTCTCTGATTGGTTGATGCGGCGCGTCGAACAGCAAAAATTCAATTTTTCCATTTCGAGCAGCAACGCGTTTGCGGCGTGTCACGCGCGTCAGATGCTTAAACGCGCCCGACGCGCTGCTTCAGCTGCTCAGACGCGCTGCGCCTGCTGCTCAAAACGCGCCGCGGGACCTTTTGCTGCGCCTTGACGCGCGTCAACCATTGACTTTGCATGTAAACTCGCTGCTTCTGTCGCGCCAGCTGCATCCGGTGTGAACGCAGCATTAAAGGTTAATAGCCAGAAATGGGATCCTAAGCTACTTTCAGTAGCTAAATATTTCGGCTTCGGATTTAAACATTATCTAGTCTTTTTGAGTTTTATGTTTCCGTTTCATTTTAACCTCATGGTATATAGTGGGAAATCTAAAGAAAGAAACAACTAAAATGCAGATAAACGTGGTTTAATCATATTTTGCCGAACAGATGTCCCATGATGATGTCAGTGAAGCAGTTTAACGAAGAAAATGTAAAAAGCATCAAAATTGTCTCACAAAAGCCTTAAAATATTTTTTTACAGATGTGTATTAGTATTCTTTAGTGAGTTAAGGATAGAAATAAGTAGTTTTAGTACCATAATTACATTATTTATAGACACCTGGATGTATATGTTTTTGTGCATGTGCAGGACGGATTGGGTAGTGACACCTTTGCTAATTTTACTAGCCTCAACCAGGAAGAAAAACGTACTTTCTCAGGAACTGGGATTTCCTGAAAAGTAGCCAATCAGTGGCAGTTTACTCTGTCAATTGTTACGGCAAGCAACAGTGGCAAAAGTCTAAATGAGCACACAGCAGGTTACTTCTCCGAGTGGGTTGCTTTTTTAGAGGCTAAATATCCCAGATAAGGATTAATTGAGTTGACAATTGTTTCACCAATCAATTAATTAGGATTCATCCAAATAACTTTTTAAGTCCAAGTTTGATTTGTTAATAAGTGTTTCCTTTTTGTTTGAATTGAGATTTCAACATTTTTTTTTTATCAGTGAGTGATTTCTATTAACTAGATGGGGATCAGCTTCAAGAAACGACCCAGAAATATGAACAGTACATATTGGGGAGCGGTTAGATGATGTTAAAATAATCAATATTTGCATTTAGCTTAAAAAAGTTCTGTCTATCTCTTCATTGGTTGGAAGAAGCTCTGCATTTTATACCAAAATGAAACCTGCAAAATCTCTAAAGGCTTTATTGTAATTTTATGACATATTTTGCTTTAGGTGACTTTTAAATAGGATCTTTAAAAATTATACAAACCTTTTCTTACAGTTTGATATTAATCCCTGAAGGAAACAAAGCTGTTTAACGGAGCTTCTTCGCAGCTGTCCTGCTCTAAACGGTCTGACGTTTACTTGTTGAGTGTTTTACCAACTAGTTTTTGTTTAAACTATTTTTATGTACAGTAACCAACCTCTCTCACACACACCATGTTTTTTTCTGGCCTTTTAATATAAACAATCATTGGCAGGAAGAATGAAAAAAAGATTTAATAAGAGAAAATAACCAGAAAACATTTTTCCATGATTCCAGATGAGGTCTTATCTAGATAAACTGTGCATTGATGATTATTTGTATCTGACTGTGAACAGCTGTAAGGGGAGATATTCAAAGAAGCGCTACAGTCTAACCAGGAGCTGCTTTGTTTGCCTCCTAACCGCTTCCTGCTGTCCGTCCCACTTGTTTTAACCTTCCCTCTGATCCATCTCTGTCCTTTTCCTCTCAGATGGCCCCGGATCCGTTTGGAAAGCCTCTCTCCTCTAATTCAATAACACTCTTCCTGTTTACCTGCTTCTCTGCTCCCATTTATGTCAAAGTGTGTGTGCAGCTGTGCAAATATGGAAGGCGGGCTAAGAGCTAATCTGTCCATCACCCTGTGCTACATTTGCTGTGCCAAATGCCACGGCTACCATTCAACTCACACAGGTGTCCAACTTCCTTACGCATTATTTTTATTCTCCTATTAAAAAGTATTCACCCCCTTAGAGAATCCATCTCCCTTTGTCTAAATGTTTCAGATGGTCAAACAAATTTGGGCGTCAAACTGAGCTACAGTAGCAGCCATTCACAATGGCCCTTTCCAGTTAAATGCAATGGCAGCCCACTCAATCCTTTCACTGAATTGCAGGGTCTGGCCAGGAGATGATGCTTCTCTTTAGATGGTAATGTCCCCAAATCATGACAGACAGAATATTTTAGTACAAAGATTGATGTTTAAATAGGAATTGTAGGGGACCATCCAAGAACCATCCAAGGACCAGCCAGGGACCAACTAAGGACCAGCCAAGGGCCAACCAAGAACCATCCAAGGACCAGCCACGGACCAACCAAGGGCCAGCCAAGGACCAACCAAGGACCAGCCAAGGACCAACTAAGGACCGGCCAAGGACCAGCCAAGGGCCAGCCAAGGACCAACCAAGGACCAGCCAAAGACCAGCCAAGGGCCAGCCATGGACCAACCAAGGAGCAGCCAAGGGCCAGCCAAGGACCAACCATGGACCAGCCAAGGACCAGCCAAAGTCAGCCAAGGGCCAGCCATGGACCAACCAAGGAGCAGACAAGGGCCAGCCAAGGACCAACCTTGGACCAGCCAAGGACCAGCCAAAGTCAGCCAAGGACCAGCCAAGGGCCAGCCAAGGACCAACCATGGACCAGCCAAGGACCAGCCAAAGTCAGCCAAGGACCAGCCAAGGGCCAGCCAAGGACCAACCATGGACCAGCCAAAGACCAGCCAAGGGCCAGCCATGGACCAACCAAGGAGCAGCCAAGGACCAACCACGGACCAGCCAAGGACCAGCCAAAGTCAGCCAAGGACCAGCCAAGGGCCAGCCAAAGTCAGCCAAGGACCAGCCAAGGGCCAGCCAAGGACCAACCATGGACCAGCCAAGGACCAGCCAAAGTCAGCCAAGGACCAGCCAAGGGCCAGCCATGGACCAACCAAGAACCATCCAAGGACCAGCCAGGGACCAACTAAGGACCAGCCGAGGGCCAACCAAGAACCATCCAAGGACCAGCCAAGGGCCAGCCAAAGTCAGCCAAGGACCAGCTAAGGGCCAGCCAAGGGCCAGCCAAAGTCAGCCAAGGACCAGCCAAGGGCCAGCCAAGGACCAACCATGGACCAGCCAAAGACCAGCCAAGGGCCAGCCATGGACCAACCAAGGACCAACCAAGGGCCCATCAACGAAAGTGGGGATATTTTGAATGGCTACTACCGTAATACAAAAAAGTTTGGGCCTTAAATCCTCAACGATGCGTGATTAGCTTAATTTTATGACCTAGACAGGTTTTTACTGGACCTCTAGAATTGGAACAGCTGTTTCTTTACGACTTTAAAATGTTATATTTGCTTTCAGTGATATTGGAACAAAATTCTCCCCATATGGCTCTAGCATCTGAAAGTTGCATGATTTGCGAGAGAAAGTCGGCTTCAGCATGTCACCATACAGAAAGAACAGAGTGTGAACTGATGGCTGGGAAATATCAATGGGGTTCATGGTAATGAATGAAGACACATGAGACGTTCAAAATCCATCGAGCGTTATTTGTAGGTAGAGTTCACTTGTGTGTTTCCAAAAAAACTTCTCGTTTCAGTATTTAATGTGATTTCAACATTTATTCAGACTCCATAGCCATCACCTAACAGATGCAGCGTGTAAACATGTAAACAAAGAGCACGTGAAGCAGAGGATGTAAACACAATGGGGCTGTGAACCGGTGTAATAGGTAATGGGCTGCATGCACTGGGAGGAGCATTGCTCAGAGCGTGCCAGAGGAAGTCTGAACTGCAGCCAGCTGCTTTCATTCACTGTAAAGACACACGTCACATCCTCACCAACTCTACTCTCACTCAGGGAGTGACGGCAGCACATGATAGGAGAAACATCTTTCTTTCACACTGGGGATACGACACATCTGTTTTCTGGGGCATCCAGCAGGGGAACGGAGGAGGAGGAACGGGAGATAAAACCCTGAGAGCAGAGGAAGAGTCAAGGCTGTGATTCCCAGCACATGTGATAAGCAGACTTCCAGAAAACACCAAAGAGAAGAAAAACTCCTTTACCTGATTTATTCTCCCCGTCTCCTTCCTCCCTTTCCTTCCAGATTAACCTCCTTTTCCTCCACATCATTCCGTCCTTTTCTCCTCATCAACAGCTTTTCCTTTTCTTTTTTCTAACCCTTTTGGTTGCTCTATCATTCAGTATCTACACCTCAGTTACATTTACCTAAAAGCATTTTTGAAACAAATTCACTTTTAGAAGTGGTTGCACTTTAACGGAATTTTTATTAAATTGTATTGCGGCCCAGATAATCTGCATGTTCAAAAAAAAACACAAAACACTTAAATCTGAAAAGTTGTTCTTTCGAACAAACATTTGTTCCAGGTTAAATTGATTTAGCTCCATGTTTAGCCCCAGTAGATGCTGCCTGGTGCTTAATTAACAGTTTGCAGCTCTCTGAGTGAAATTTAAACATTTTACTGGAATGTTTTCTGAGGGATTTAGGAATCAGTGTTATATAAAAGCAGCTGTTTGAGGGTCTGTAGTTAGACATTGAGACATTCATGATGATTAAGATGTCAAGGGAGAAAGAAGTAATTAATTTAAGAAGGTAAATGAGATAGTTTGCCAATGGAATGGGTTTTTTTACTCTTAACGGGCTTTGGTTTATAAAGGGCTCTGGTTAATAAAGAGCTCTCGTTTATAAAGGGCTCTGGTTTATAACGGGCTCTGGTTTATAAAGCCGCTCTGGTTTATAACAGGCTCTGGTTTATAAAGGGCTCTGGTTTATAACAGGCTCTGGTTTATAAAGGGCTCTGGTTAATAAAGAGCTCTCGTTTATAAAGGGCTCTGGTTTATAACGGGCTCTGGTTTATAAAGCCGCTTTGGTTTATAACAGGCTCTGGTTTATAACGGGCTCTGGTTTATAAAGCCGCTCTGGTTTATAACAGGCTCTGGTTTATAAAGGGCTCTGGTTAATAAAGAGCTCTCGTTTATAAAGGGCTCTGGTTTATAACGGGCTCTGGTTTATAAAGCCGCTCTGGTTAATAACAGGCTCTGGTTTATAACGGGCTCTGGTTTATAAAGCCGCTCTGGTTTATAACAGGCTCTGGTTTATAAAGGGCTCTGGTTAATAAAGAGCTCTCGTTTATAAAGGGCTCTGGTTTATAACGGGCTCTGGTTTATAAAGCCGCTCTGGTTTATAACAGTCTCTGGTTTATAAAGGGCTCTGGTTAATAAAGAGCTCTCGTTTATTAAGGGCTCTGGTTTATAACGGGCTCTGGTTTATAAAGCCGCTCTGTTTTATAACAGGCTCTGGTTTATAAAGGGCTCTGGTTAATAAAGAGCTCTCGTTTATAAAGGGCTCTGGTTTATAACGGGCTCTGGTTTATAACAGGCTCTGGTTTATAAAGGGCTCTGGTTTATAACAGGCTCTGGTTTATAAAGGGCTCTGGTTAATAACGGGCTCTGGTTTATAACAGGCTCTGGTTTATAAAGGGCTTTGGTATCTTAACGGCTTTGGTTTCTGCTATTATCTTAGCTCTTAACTCTGTTGATGGATTATTCTTCCTCCTGTTTTGGTCACTGTGACTAAAACAAACATGGACCAAGAGCAGGAGAAAGATGCTCGCTCTGAAAAGAACTCATCAACACAATGACCGGCGCTTAAAACCGGTGGTCTCCGATCCGTATTATCTTATTGTTTGCTGTAACAGTATCAATGAGAAGGGGAGATGTTACACTGAAGGTCAGGGAGTGGGGTTAATGGTAAACTGCCAGTTAATAAAAAAAAAACACTAATAAAGCTGTAACGTTACAGTGAAATGGATCATTGATCATGTAGAACAAACGGTCTGGATGAGACTGAAACAGAAATTTCAGTCAAGTATAAAAAGACATTAAAGTATATCTTTATATTATATTTATATAAGTATAAAGTATTCTTTATACTTGGACCATTTTAAAAGCAGAGCAGATTTTTACTCTCTGGCTCCCTGAGTTCCAACACAGCTCAGAAATCAGGATGATTTTATTCTGACTGATCACTTCTTGTATTAATTTGATGCAATGGTGGCATCAGCTTCCAGCTTTATTGTAGCCCAAACATTATTGAATTAAAAAGTCCAACTAACCAAATAAAGTATTTTTTGTGTTTTATCTGTATCTGCTCCTAGGTCCTCTTCACTGCGGAGGGGAATGCTATTAATATGCAGTAAAGTTATTGGAATGTATTTCTGTTTTAAATGTTACTGATTTCTAAGTTGTCAGTTGCTTTCAGTAACCCTTCCCCACCATATTTGGCGTCTCTTCATGGCTCTACCATGTTTGAATTTTCATTGAGACGTTTTTGCTTCTTTAATCCTATAATTTTTGTTCCTCACAGGAGAAATAGCCGCTCTCCCTTCTGCACTCATGGCTTTAATCAGTCTGCTACCTTGAAACTGCCACTTTATACGTGCTGTTCACAGATTCATGATCAGTTCAAGCTGGATTCAATTCAGTTTATTTATATAGCGCCAATTCACAACACATTTCATCTCAAGGCACTTTACAAAGACAATTCAACCAGATCATCCAGTCACATTGATTCAAAGTTTTCTATCTAAGGTAGGGCTGCAACAACGAATCGATAAAATCGATAAAAATCGACTTTTAAAAGCGTTGGCAACGAATTTCATCATCGATTAGTTGTGTCGCGCGATTATTGCGTCATCCGCCGCGCCGTCATCACTGCCTCTTGACTGAAAGAGGAAGAAAAAAAAATATGGCAGAGCGAGTCAGCGCCGCAGGAGCAGTGTTACCAACTCAGCGACTTTTCAGACCCCTCCAGCGAGTATTTTTCAAAAAAGCGACTAGCGACAAATCTGGCGACTTTTTTCGGTTTCACTGGCGGCTTTTGGAGACTCTTACGTGAAAGCATGTATCGTTCCTACTCTGCCGTGGGGCGCCTCCCCCCACTCCCGCAGGAGTCCCTCTCAGCTGCAGTCAGAGCCTCAGCGTCCAGACTGCAAATGAAGCGCGCATGCACCGGGATTGACGGCGCAAATTGATCACAATAATTAAAATAGCCTGCGCTTTGTAAAGCTAAAAAAGTGATAACATGCAACTTTTTTCAAAAGAAATTAACATGGCACTGAACCACCATGTTTGTTTGGTTTTAAAGTGGGGAAACGTAACGTTAGTTTCTCAAGTAGCTCATCTGATGCTTTCCTTACCGTGTTAGTAGGTTACAGACAGTGATGAGGTTGGCTACTTATTTTACTTTTAATTTCATTTGAATTAGCTTAAGCAGCGTTTACATTTACTTTATAAATAAATTAACTTGCAAATTATGATGGCAAGACTTTTAAAGTTTAAATCTTCTGGCGAAGATAAAGTAAAGAAGATCCTGCAATTTATGGAAGTAAAGCAGAATAAAATCCAGCAAGATCAGTAATATGTCAATTAATTATCTGCCACATTCCCATGTAAATTGGAGTCTTTGGAGGATGTGTTTTTTAGCACCCCTAGTTCTCTCATTTTTATTCCAAATACAATTTATAATTTGAATCACAGGGCTATTTTTATCTCTATGGTTCAGTATTTTCTCAAGTAGCAACTTTAACTGCTATACTTTCCTGTCTTAAAAGGCAGAACTCTTCTAGTCTAAAAAAACTCATTTGTTGAAATGGGGGGGCCTATTGTTTGAACCCCTTAGGGGCTTTTAAAAACAAAAATGTCTTTTTTTGCGCTTTATGAAACAAAGTACCCTATATTTTGTGGATGTACAGCTACATTTCTCATGTAAGTTTGCGTAGTTTTAACACAAACATTTATTTTTCATATTGCACCAGTACAGTTAATGAGCAACCTGTACTTGTGTGCTTGTTTGTTCTGTCTAAAATGTTTATTTTGGAATAAAGAGGTTAATATAAAAAATATTTTTTGTCCGATTCATCGATTAATCGAAAAAATAATCGTCCGATTCATCGATTTTTAAAATAATCGTTAGTTGCAGCCCTAATCTAAGGAAAACCAGTTGATTGCATCGACTAATTGACTCGAAGGCAATCCCTCACACTAAGTATGCTTGTAGCGACAGTGGAGAGGAAAAACTCCCTTTTAACAGGAAGAAACCTCCAGCAGAACCAGGCTCAGTGTAAACGGCCATCTGTCGAGGCCGACTGGGGTTCAAGGAGACAGAAGCAGAGATACAAAAAGCAGCTGTCAACCAGCTCCACGGGCGACGCCTTCCAGGAAACACACAGCCATGCAGATGAGCTCCGCCAATTGATTTAGTGAGGTGATAACCAGCTTCATGGTACCGCTGATCCTGATTGACATGGTTATGGATTGGTTAAACTGGATAGATCGGAGGTAATCCCGCTACATTGGGCTTACTTTGTGCTACGGCCCTCAGGAACCACTGATCAGGTTAGCCGAAGTCTGGTTTAATCTTTTATCCTGGGATTTCTGAATTCAGCTTTTGTTAAAAAACGCCCCTGGGAGGACTTGGCTGTCATTGTCACAGCTTATTAAGCTGAAAGATTTTTCTGTTTTACTCATCATTTTGTTTGTCTGTACCTGGATGCAATATATATTGCAGTTATGGTTGTCAAATACAACCATAATTTGACTTGGAATGGATACTTAAGACAAGTGTTTTTTGCACATTCTGGCTATTGCTAATTTTAGATTTTCTGGATTATATATAAGTCTAAGTTCAAACAAAAAAGAAGCTTTTATAAATGAACTGAAAAACATTAACAAAGCAGGAGGGGATGGCGATGTGTGAGCTTCCCGTGATCTTAAGGCGCCGCCTTTAACGAGCTAAAAGGAAAAACTGCCTGAATCGTCCAAAAATGATCAGCTGGCAGCTTTTTCGGTCGCTAAGTTTATTCATTATATAAATGGATCAATTATCCTAAATAAATCATAACCAACTGCTCTGACCGAGTCTACTGAGTAGCATTCATCTAGGCTCTGTGCCAGGAATAGATTTGGAGATTCTTCATGTTTCTTAAAATGGTGCAGTAACAGGTTGTTGAGATGAAAGCGAGGTTTTTTTTCTTTTCCGCAGTGAATTAAAAGCAGAGAACATTTGTTAAGTGTTTCCTAATTTATCACAAGTTGTGCCGATGATTCACCGTAATAACGTGGTTAGTGCAGCTTTAGTCTTTGCTATTTTTACTTTCTGAGACCAACATGATGCTTAACAATCTCAAACTCATTTATCGTTTTTGTTTTATGAAATTAAACTATCCAGTGCAGCTTATAACCCTCCGCCTACGCACAAGTTTCTAAACTCTGCAAATCAGAGCTTCATAACAGGCTGGATCCTTTCAAAAAAAAGAAGCATAAACCAAATTAGACGTAGTCATTTGTAGCATAAATGCTTCTGTCAGTCCCCCGTGTTTAGCTCCATTAATGTGTTTGTGTCTGAAGTTGTAACTGTAATAGCTCCCCTTTGGTGTCGCTTTGATTTGTGCTGCTCTGGGATATGCAAAAAATGAGGAAGTGGATTTTTGCTGTTTTTGTTTCTGACAGCCTGATCTGGATTCAGAACAGGAGACACAGCACCAAGTTTTATTTTGTTCCCTGTGAGCCTCTGAGTAGGGAGCAGATGTTCTTCTGGAGAGTTCATCTGGAAATAAGGACGCCACGCCGTCGCTCTCTCTCTCTCTCTCTCTCTCTCTCTCTCCGTGCTGATCCGTGTGCGTGTGGGTGTGCGTGATGGTGCCTCCTTGTGTTTCACATGTGCACACTTCTCCGTGTGTAGGAAGATCTGGGATGCTTGTTACCTAGCAACCGCCTCAGTGAAACCTAGAGTGTGTGCAGATGCTGTGTTTGTGTAAACGTTTTAGGGCTGAGGGTTTGCAGCAACATTATGAAATCAGTATTTTCCCAGAGTTCTGCTGCAGCAGACTGCCAGCTTTGCCTCATTCAAGGTTGGTTTTTCACAGTTGATTCATTAAAGTTTTAATTAATTGAGATGACTGTAAGCTAGATGTCAGCTGGTCAGTGATATAAAGGATTGTTCAGGTTAGATTAAAAAAAAGACGTGCAAAATATTAGTCGTGCATGATGGTTATGGTTATGGTTATGATGGATCTAAATTCCTACTAAGGTTTATCGTTTTCTTAAATTGTTTTTATGCCTGTTAGCTTATGAAGTTTAGCTGTGAAACAGTTTCCTCATTAAGAGGAAATGAAAAAAGGAGTACCGAATACCGAATTAGCTTTCAAAATAAAAGCGTCACAAAATAATACTCCATTATGAAATACATAAATAAATAACAAAATAAATAAATTACATCATTATTAATTTTAATGATGTAAAACAATTAAATTAAATAAAAAATATTTTTACATATTTATTTGCTTTTATTTCAATTAAATATTTACTGTCAATTAATCAATGCAGTATTGATATGTTTATTTAATAGTGAATCAAATGGCTCTCCATACACTGATGGTGTAGAGCTGTAGAGGTTAGAGGTCACTGGGGTGGTTTTATAATCTTTGTGATGTGATTCCTGAAATATGTGAAGAGCCAAAATATATAAAGATTTAACATTAAACTATGTATTAATTTAATCTATGATTCAAATATAAAATATACCATTAAATTGTTAAATACATAATTTAATACCTAATTCTCCAATTACATAATAATAAAATATTTAAAATGAAAAATTTAATGATTTAACTTAATTTGAAAATGATACATATTCTTAAGAACTGAATACATTTGCAAACACAGTGTCCGGTTTCCAGCATTGTTATTTTTTGAGTTACAGGCTAAAATTTTTGGTAACTGGTCTGAAAAACTCATCTATTAAATATGAAACATCTGGTGTTAAAGGGGTAAAGAACAACTCTAATACGACTGTAACGAGGGACAATGTGGACTTTGGTTGTCCCTATCAAAACCATGAATACTGCCACTGCTAATTTATATTTTCACATATAAACTTCTTGTGATTAAATTGGGAGATTTCATGTTTGCTTTAAAGTAGGGCATAAACAGCTAATCAGATTAATTTTGAGTGATCGATTATTGAAAAATAATCAACTAATCTTGTAGACGATTAATTGTTAACTGTAGTATAGAGAAAATGGCTTTAGTTGTCCGGGTTTTTGTAAACAAATTACGGAAACATTTTGCATTTTAGATAAAAAAACAAACTTATCTGTCTGTCAATCTGCTCTGTCCAGAAGTGAAGTGGATGTCAGAGTCTTGGTCTGTTTGTTCCTGTTTTTCTTGGTTTTCCATTTGTTGTCCTCTGCTGCCCTCTTGTGTCCTCCCTTGCTCTGTTTTTCTGTTCTGCCTGCACCTGTTTTCAATTTCCTCGTCAGCTTTCTCTTTGTCCCTGTCCCCTTTAAAAGCCCTCCCTCTTCAGTTCCTGTTTGCTGGATCCTCGTCTAACTTCTGTCTATGTTCCTCGTCTCTCCCTGGCTTCTAGTTTTGGTTTACCCCTGATGTCTCCTTGGTTCAGGTGCGTTTGTTGTTTTCTGTTGGACTTAGATTCCTGCCCTTGGATCTGTGAACTTAAATAAACAGACTTTAATTCACCTCTGCCTACTGGTCTCTGCGTTTGGGTCCTCCATACAAACACCGCTCATGACAGTGGAAATTTTTTTTGTTTCACCTGGTGTCATTTCATAAAAAGTCTTCTTTAATGAACCTTTGGCTATCCCATAATTAATCAAAAAAATAATCAACAGATTAATCGATTTGCAAAATAATCGCCTACTTTGAAGTATACTTAAAGTATTCCCAGGTATAATTTTATCTTATTGTCATAAACCTCTGTTAGTTCTTTAAAGTTAACCTTCACGTCAATCGTGTTAATCCGATGTGCCCTGCCACTTTCAGATTGAGTGGATTCAGATTAACTACAATCTGTTGCAATCTAAACCGTTTACAGCATCTAATATGCTTCTGGTATAATCCAAAAAAATCCCTGCCAATTTAAAATCCCCCAAAATTCGTAGATGAATAGAGTGCCATAAATGAAGCAGTAAAGGAAGGAGGCCATCATTTTTCTTTTCCTCACTTGATCCACGGCCTGATCCAGGTCTAACCTGTAGAAGATGTTTTTAACTCTGGAAATATTTATTAAAATCTTTGATGCAGTATTTGACTTTCATATGTTTGATTTAGGTGTTTCAAAAGAAGCTGTATATTTAACAGTTTTGCATCACAGATCAAAGACATCCAAGCAGGTTATTCATCATGTTTTTAAATTGTTGCTGCATGTTTTGTTAATCAGAAATAAAAAAAAAGAAAAATTTTCATACCTAGAAAAATGTTTTGAGAGGAACTATGTTGCTTTCCTTCCTGCTTTTTTAAATTTCATTTACATTTTTATTCAAACTTTTTTTTCTTTAAATTTTTTCCCTTATTTTATATTTTCAAATATATATTTTTTCAAACTCCTGTTTTGAGCTTTAAAAAATACTTTCTTTTTAAATTGCCTTTTACAGATCATATTTTCCTCACTTCAAGCCCAATAAATGTTGCTAACATCCAGCCAACCAATAGGAACACATCTCTGAAAGCCCGCCTCTAGAAATGAAGAGGATGTGATCTGGAAAACACTATTCAAAGGATTTCAATTCACAAAACTTAATTTAAAATTAGGGAAATTTGAAGAAGACAAAAAAAGAAAAAAATATATAAAAAAATAATATAAAAAAAAGAAACGCAAACAATGAATAAGATTTAAATAACAGAAATGTTTCCCAGTTTTCAATTCCTGATTCTTCTTTTTCTTATTTCTATTTATTTTGCCTGTAACAATAATGGAACAAATGTAACTCCATACATTGTTTATGGTTGCCATCATTCAAATATTTTGACTTTATCAGATCGGAGCAGTGGAGGCTGCTAACCCTCCAGCTAAAGATGTTTGAGGAGCAGAAAAGTTTATCCAGCATCCAAGACACAGTTTGACTCCAAACTGTTAAAAATGTGTGACTCTATGAATTCCTTCCTCACCTGTTTCCTGTTAGCAGAAGGTCACAGGAGTGTTACCGTGGGTTTTTTCTTTGGTCCTGATTAAACACTTTTCTTTATCCTAGGACGTTTGTGGACGATAACATAGAATCTTATTGACTAGATATGAAAAAAAAGGTTGAATGAAATAAAATGAAAACTCTGCCATAGAGAATCTAAACAGGTGGAAAGATCACACTCATAAAAAGAGACCCTCCTACTAACACTGACAGCTGCTTTCTAGTTTAACGTTTAAAGACAATCTGATCTTCTAAATATGGCACAGAGAAGATTTGGGGTCGGTCCTCTGGCTCGCAGCATGCTGACCTGCTTCCATCCAAGTGTCGTGAGCTGGATAGAAACAGAAACAGATGTGGAGCTAAAAGATATTCAACTCCCATCACTCAGCCGTTCCTGAGTGGGTCCGACGCTGAGCAGAACCTTCTGCTTTCCTTAAAAAAACGGAACAAATGAGTTTCATTATCCTAGAAACCTGCAGTAATGAAGTGATTACACCCAAACACCTGACTGCCGGCGCTCCCTGCCATCATGGAGTGTTTATATGTGTGTGAACTGTGAGCAGATGGCATAAAGCAGACGGGCTGAGAGGTCAATGGGGATCAAGGAGCTCCTGCAGTCAATCTGCTTCAACATACAAACACATTACTTGGTCTACTGCCGTTTGTGGAGTTCAGCTAAATGCTCTGTGCGTATTAAGGCATGTTCTTTACGGCAAGCCATTAAAGGATGGCATTTTAATTTTTCCTTTGTTTTTTTACTTTAAAAGCTAGATGTGTGTTCATGGCAATGCAGCAATTCATGGCCTAATTTAGCTTGAAGAGTCAGATAAAAGTAGACAGACTAACACCGACTGATTCACCCCAGGATTATAATCTGTCCAAAGGGATACAAAACTGAGTTTCAATGGGCTTCTAAGAACCAAGCATCCGACCTGGGCTGAACGCGCCTCCTCCATAGCTGCTCCAACCTTTTACAGCTTTTAATGTACGATTAAAAGGTAACTTTGTTGATACTTGTAGGTAGTGTTGCACCGATATCGACATCATTATTGGGCAGGGCCCCGATCCAGCACTAAATTCACCATGGGCTGCCTTCTTCGCCTGACTCTGCAGCAAAACAACAAAAATATCACAATTATAACTAGGGATGAACGATATTGGGGTTTTGGCCGATATCCGATATGCCGATATTTTAAAACTCATGTAGCCGATAACCGATACCGATGTTAAAGCTGGACAAAAATAAGTAGTCATTGAAAAAAGCAGTTTTGTTATCTATTTCTGACACTTTGAAAAATAATATACTCAAATATATTTTCATATGCTGATATCAAATAGATTTTTAAAAATGCAGTATCGATCTATTTTACTTTCAAAATCTCATGAAATTTCATCGTTCTGTTACAAACTCGTGATATTTTGCAAATTCTTGTGAGATTTTGTTAGTAAAATAGATCAATACCGCGTCAATATATCAACATATAAAAATATGGCCAAATTTTGTGAATTTTCAGGGGGATTTCGTAGCATAACGATGACATATAGCAATATTTCATTAGTAAAAGAGATTGATATGGTGTTTTTAAATGGGAATATATCAGCATATGAAGATATTGTGATATTTTAATGTATCAATATTTTTTCCCTCGTCTTTAGAAGTTTTTAAGTCTGTAAAAAAGAAGTTTTTGAGGAAGAAGAAGAAGTAGTATATATATATATTTTTTTTAGACTTTAGAAACTCAAAAGCTGATCAAATATCGGGTTAAATATCGGTGGGGTGGCCGATGTCCGATATTCAGTTTTAAGGCCGATACAGACCGATACCGATAGGGGGCCGATTATGTCGTGCATCCCTACTTATAACCAAACTTCCTGAATGTTACAGGAGCGCCATGTTGATTTGCTTGATTTCCTTTTAGAGAGCAGTAATACCGTAGATCGCCACTAGGAGGCGAGGAACCGTGCTGGCGTGGTGTGTAAAAGGTTGTAAAGAACCGATCTTGGCACAGTTAGCTGATCCAAGCTCGGTCCAAACTCGGTTTTCAGAGTGTAGTGTAAATGGGGCTAATGTGGCTTGCCACCATCAGTGTGTGATTGAGTGTGTGAATGGGTGAAAAGCTGAATGTAGTGTAAAGTTCAAAGGTCAAATATCCTGAATTTAAAAAGTGCTTTATAAGTAGAGGCCATTTCCCAGTATTAGTGATGCTACAGGCCACCAGGGGACATCAAGAGATAAATGTGATTTTATTCTGCATTCAGGACGGGTCAGAACTTATTGGTAGGAACGGGCGCTTCTAGGCAGGGCCAAACAGCTAATGCTCCTGTAGAACGGGCCCCTGTAGTGAAAACAGAAACTACACAATTGTAAATATAAGTTTCTTTTGAATTAAATGTAAATGACCTCGTTTTGAGCAAGTAGATAAGATGGTTTGCAGATGAAATAAGATGATTTATACTTGAAATAGAAAAAGAAACTCTTTCATTTTATTTCAAGTGCATATTGTTTAATTATCTTGTTTGAAAGGCCCAACTCTTTTTTCCTTTTTCAGATAAACTGAGTTACCTTTCTCAAATTAAAAGTAAAGTAAGGCTAAAAATGAGCACATTGATCTGTGCTTGAGAATTTAGTCTCCATTCAAACCCAGGTTTAAAGCCTTGCAGGGCAGCCTAAAGCCCACTGCCCTCATTAAAGGTATACTACGCAACCAGTGTTGATTTTCCAGCGAGGCTCCCCCCAGAGGGCGAAAGTAAAAGTGCACTGTCGTAAATATGCTCAGCTGTTCTCCTGGTTTCTCCGTCAAGCCAGGCGCGGTTGTTTTGAGCTTAGCAGACAGGCGAATGCAACGAATCACCATGTCTACCGTGGTAAGTGACTATTTTGTTCCAATTTTCGAGTTTGAAAATTTAGCAAGTTAGCCAAGTTCTCGCCGTAAAGCAAGACCGACTCTCGCGATGCATGATACTTCTGAGCCTGTGGGTGCGGGCCGAGGGCTCCTGCAATTGCAAGTACGGTATTTCCCCTACAGACCACCAGGGAGGCCGGCCGAAAAAAACCTTTGTTTGACCTGAAATGACTCATTTAGTCATCCAAAACGTTATGGAACACATTAACAAACTGAAGAATGTTGCATAGTATGCCTTTAAGCCAGAAAAAAGAAAGAAAAACAAACAAACAAACGGTCAGTTCAGGTGTTTTATAAAATATGAGAATCAAGAAATTGTCTATATACCAAACTGAACGATTGTTGTTCTGTACTTCAAAAAACACTTTAGATTTTAAAATGGAAAAATATTCTGTTAAAAGTAACAGAGTATAATTAAAAATGTATCTGGACCTTTACTGGTTGATTATTTTCTTTGTTCTGACCCTGCTTATTTTTAATTGCTTACCCCTGATTTATTAAATGTTTAAATGTGGTTATTTAGGCAGACTTTAACTTTTATTGGGTCTTCCTTTGAAAAGTAGAAGCTAAGTCAACATGTTTGTGCTTCTCCAGGAAGAAATGTTTTCTTCAATGTCTGCCGAGTTTCTCCGAGTTTAAACAAATACTTTTGGGATAAAGAACTAGAAAAAACAGAACGAGAAATAGAGGTAAAGCAAAGAGTGGGAGAAGGAGAGAGTAATATGCTGGTTTTTTCCACTCTTTTTTTGTCAGGGTCAGAGAGAGTGACATGAGAGGCAGGAGAAGGCCAGAGAAATCAAAACACAAGTTCATGTTGCTAGGATGCCTCCTCATCTGTCTGCAATTTAATGAGTTGACTCTTAAGTCAGTGAAGTGATTTTCCTTTAGAGAAAAACTTCTCACAGGTTTAACAGAAATTACCCTTAAAAAAATGATCTGATCTTTTTCTCTTTCCACTGAGGATAAAACCAGACGACTTTCTCCCTGGGAAACAAGCAGCAGACTGAATAACCTACTTTATGAACTCAGCGGGTCATACCTTCACCACCTGTGTCATACTTGGCATATGGATATTTCTAACCTTTTCTTTCTTGCATATGCATCAATGTTGGAGAAGGGCAGCAAAATAAAATACCTCCTTTGGGCTCTGAGCAGCCTCCATTTTGACTTGGTAAAAACAAGCAGACTGTTCACTAAATGCCCCCAAAGTGAAACTAAAGATGCTCCCAAGTCTTGTTAAACACTCACAGAGTTTAATAAGAGTTGAAACCAATGGAAAAGGCAGCCATGTTTAGAAAATCCGTGTATCATTCGTTCTTTCTATTTTCAATTGTCAATCAAAAAACAAAAAATAAAAAATTGACTGGTTATTTTGTTTTTTGTTTTTTATGGTTAAACCAAAAACGAAAAAAGGATTTGTTTTTCATATATCAATTCTAAGCTCAGATCTAGAATACGAAATGGAAAAACGGACAGCAACGCAGAATTAGATTTTAATATTTAATCGGTACAGTTTACATGACCCGGAAGTTTGGTGGAGCTTTAGCTAAAAAAAACAATTGGCTTACCCCCATAGATATCCATAATAAAGGCTTTATTATGGATATCTATGCTTACCCCCACCACGTTCGATCAAGCTGCACCAGATAAGGCAGTCGGACCTATCAGCCATGGACAGTTACGGTCGAGGATCCAAGCGTGTGACTCTTAAGGAGGAGGACATGACAACGGAGAAAATCAGCAGGATTTTCCAGGTATAACTTTTTTCTTGAAACTTTTCTGTGCACTGTACTTTTAACTAGCAACAACAAACACCGTTCTAGCGTCGCCATGGTAGCCACTTCATCACCCCACTGCCTCGCAAAGAGCTATTTCCGGGTCACGTAAACTGTACCGATTAAATATTAAAATCAAATTCTGCGTTTTTCCATTTCGTATTCTTGATCTGAGCTTAGAATTGATATATGAAAAACAAATCCTTTTTTCGTTTTTGGTTTAACCATAAAAAACAAAAAACAAAATAACCAGTCAATTTTTTATTTTTTGTTTTTTGATTGACAATTGAAAATAGAAAGAACGAATGATACACGGATTTTAGAACTAACCGGAGTTTCTTTTTATGTAAAGGCGGGTTTGTTTTCATCAGTTCTGTGAAGGATATTATTCAGTGAACTGTGATGAAGGTCTTTCTGATTCAAAAGTGACATTTTGCTTGGATACAAGTGTGCAGAAATCTTTAGTTTGGAATCAGAAAGGTGAAATAACTACCGTAATTTTCGGAATATAAGCCGCAACTTTTCCCCCCATTTTTCGACCTTGCGGCTTATATAACAATGCGGCTTATCTATGGACTTTTACAGCTAACGGCCACTAGGGTAATACCTAAATCTATGGATTTTACCATCCACCATGTTGACGTCACATTTGCTTCAACACACAAGTACGGTAGCCGCGCGCGGGGGAATGCGGAGGTCCTGCGGAAGCAGACTACTACCGCGAGTGGTATGAGACAGAACGACAGCGAGAAAGACGGACGTTAAACATAAAAAACCTTCGGCTTATAGTCCGGTGCGGCTTGTATATGTACAAATCATGCAATTTAGCTTCTGCAGCTTATATTCAGGTGCGGCTAATAGTCCGAAAATTACGGTAGTTCTTTTTTCACTTTTACCCGATGTATTCCAACATCTAACTGCCATGCACGTGGGCATTGTCAGTTTAACTATAGCTCTGGTGAATTTCAATGGTGAAGTCTTCTGGAAATCTTCAATAATTGTTGTTGATTGCAGATGTGTCTAGTAGTTCCCATTGACTTCGCTTGTAAAGCGGGGAGAATGGCGCTAGGCTTACCGCACCGTGACATTACTGCTGGAAGATGGCAGGAGCTCCCAGACTCAAGGCTGATTTACACCCAGAAACCAGGTCATCTGCGTGTGATTGGCAGTGAATGCAAATGAGCCTCACCCCTTCTGCAGAGCCTCTGGTGCACCTCTCCAAAATTGTAGGTGATCACAGACAGGAGGCCTCCGATTGGTCAAATCTACAGCCGCTTTACACTGTACGTATTTTCTGTTTGGTACCTTAACGGCTTGTTTTGTTTGTATGGCCACCATTGTGGAAAACGACTGGTAAAGATGGACCAGCTAGAAGAGCGAGGTACGCGAGAACACTTGGACCCTTTTTCCACCTGGATCCCAGCTCTTTTTCACCCTCATTTCCCTCTATTGTCGCCCAAACTTGCCCCCACTTCCTCACCGCCTCGGCCGTATCTAGACCCACAGCTAGTTCCTGATTGTCCCTCTGGCGTTGTGGCGTGGAATAACTTAGCGCAGACCACGCTTCAATATTGGGCATAAATCAAAAATATCCGCGACAAGCTCACTCTGTGATTTAGTGATTGCAACGAAAATTATTGGTTTTATTTTTTAACTGATTAATGCTAAATTCATTAAATCACCACGAATGTATAAGTTTTAGGTATAAATAATGATCCATTGGTTATTCCTTGCTGGCCGGACTTTTCCTTTAAGACTGTTTTTAAGCATAAAACAGTATTGAAAAGAAGAATAGCTTCCTAGAAACCAACAAAAAACGTCCACTCGGACTGTGTGTTGTTTCCTGTGAGAATGATGTGTTATTCATGTGTCTGCTGGCTAATCTCTCGGCCGTTATTTGCACTTTTTGTACTAGAAGGCCCATTACAGGCCTTACTGCTTATGTAGTCTGAAAGCACTAACACTGAAATATTCATAAGCATGGTGGATTACTGACTACTCATTTTAGGCAACACCGGGCCGTATGCTTCTTAGAAACAGTTTTAGTTGTTACTCTCAGATATAAGTCGGTTTTTTGTCCTTCATTTTCCGTTATACACTTGAGGATCCCTGAACATCAGCTGAGTCTTTAGAGGCGAAGACCCATATGTTCTGGGAAGATAACTGCGGCTGGAAAAAGAGAGCGAATCTGTGTCTCTCATTTGACACAGATTCAGATCGGCACTGTTTTTTTTTTGTTGAAGCAGCTTAGCTGTTATGAAGTTAGTGGTTTTATATGCAGGTTATGACACGACAGGAGGCGTTTTTTAGTAGCATAGAGAAAGAAACGGAAGAGGATGAGGTGTTTCTCTCAAGTCAGAAGGTCGTTGCTACTTTCTGTCATGAGAGGAGGGATCTTTGCCACATAAAAGTAGGCTAAGGCTTTCCATTTGGCTGCTAGTGTGGAAGAGCTCCTGCGTCCAGCGAGGGGTGACCTTCGAACCCCAGTCAAGTCAAGGATTCCTCCTTTGGGAATACTTTTTCACATGTCAATTCAATTTAATTCAATTCAGTTTATTTCTATAGCGCCAGTTCACAACACATGTCATCTCAAGGCACTTTACAGTTCAACCAGATCATCCAGTCAAATTGATTCAAACTTTTCTAAGGAAAACCAGTTGATTGCATCGACTCATTGACTCAAAGGCAATCCCTCACAATTAGCTGTGCACACTGATGAGCGTTGCTATGGTTATGAACTGATCAAATGTAACCAAAGTAACTTTATGTATTGGAAGAATATTGGATACTCTTGCTTTCCCTTCTATGAAGGTCACATAGTATATGTATTTAATATTTTTTTGGTTAGAAATGTCATTACTTTTGCTCTCAGTGTTTTCAACACAATGTAATAGGACCTGAGGCTTAGTTTGGGAAAGGAATCATTTGTGTGAGTTTGTGCCACATTGTTGCACATGGCTTCTCTCTTGTTGGGCGACAGGAGTTTGACTTGTACCGGATGGTTGTCTGCTCAAGTCCTTTAGTGTTGTTGTGTCGTTGGGCAAGACACTTTGCCCGCATTGCCTACTGATGCTGGTCAGAGGGCCCAGGGGCACTGCAGTCTCACTTCTCTCAGTAACCCCCAGGCAGCTGTAGCTACAATCTAGCTCTCCACCATCAGTGTGTGCGTGAATGGGTGAATGACTGAATGTCTAAATTACTTTGGTCAAGTCTCCTGACGTGAAAATGTGCTTTATAATTATAGGCCATTTACCCTTCTCTAGTTAAACTGTGAAAAGGAAACAGTTTTAAGAGATGGTTGCATAGGTTTTCATTGGTAGTAATTGTTCTGTGGATGCCTGTCGTCTGGTGGGAGCTCAGTGTGAAACCGGCAGGGATCCACAATGAAATAAAATGTTGTTTTTTTTATTATCTAGGCCATCAATATATGATATCCCCCACTATAGCTAGTAATGTGCACAACAGGCCAAACTTTACTGAGTCATGTCAAAAAAACCATGCTAACGTAATGGGGAACAAGCATGAATCTACCTGATTTTTTTAAATAATTAACACACTAAAAATGCTATCAGTTGTTTTAACATTTCAACTTGTGTAGTTGTGTTTGTTGGTTTCTGGCCTTGACTATGAAGCCATAGGTTAATAAGAAAGGTTCATGGGACTCCTACCTTCAGTGGTGGACTGGACACCGGCAGCAGCGGGCTATTTCCTGGTGACCTGAACAGCTCTGTTATTACTGAGGGGGGGACCAAAGGTGTGTTTCTGCTCCTCTTGATTCCTCCTCACCCCCTCATTTGGGAGTCAGCTGTCAGTCAGTGCGGGGTAGAAAAACACAGATAGCTGATCAGGAAAATGGAGCAGAGAGTGAGAGAGAGGAAAAGATAGAAAACATCTCTGGCTTCCGTAAATCAATATCTGTCCATGTGCTCGTAAGACCCAGACCCTCTGAAAACCAATCCATGCCAAGCCTGGATGAGTTTACCGTGCCGAGCTTGGTTCCTTATGACCATTTATACATCACGCTGGCATAAATCCTTGCCTCCTAACAGTGATCTACGGTACTACTGCTCTCTAGAGGTAAACAAGCGAACCAACAAGGCAGTGCCCGTAACATTCAGGAAGTTATGTTTTGGTATCATTTTGAAATTTCGTTGTTTGCACAGAGTCAGGTGAAAAAGGCAGCCTTTGGTGAATTTACTTGACAGAGTCACTTTTGGGAAGTGGAAATTATGACAGACGTTGCTAAGCAGAATTCTCACTGGAAATCGTGTGGCACGGTAGGAAAGCAAGTATTTTTATGAATGTCTGAAGTTTCATGATTACGGAGGTTGACTGTAAGGAGATGATGCAATCTGCTCATGTGCTCCTTGTTATTGCAGAACCATGCTAGGACTGAACTACACAGAGCCCCACTTATAAACTACTAGTACCAGTTTAGCGCGGTTCGGTTGTGTCTGGCGCAGTCCGGTTTCAGTTTTGCTGGCCATTTACGCTCTACAGTTATCTCGGTTATTGAACTCCTACCGGTTTCACAGTTTCAAAATGGTAGTGTAAATGGAGCTATAAAACTAGTAGCCAAAATGTTAGAATTGTCATGATTGGTTTAACGAATCTGACCCACATGCAGAGAAACCACTCAGAGAACACGGAGAAAAGTTCAACAGGTTTATTTGTTGTAATGAGAACAGGGGTTGGATCTGGAACTCAGTGAACTGGTGAACCGGAACTGGAAAGTCAGAAGGGAAGATCATGGAGATCAGTTCAGGGACTGTGGGAATTGTGACTGCGGTTTGAATTTGGCAAGAGAGAAACTCACGTTTGAGGGGGCTCTTGTCAAACCTTGAATCCAGTCTGTGTGGGGTTTTCCAGAGAAGAGGGGACTTGTTGGAGAGGGGACAGGTAGATGTTCGTTGGACCCGGAGGAGTAAAGGAGCGGACTGTCACTTGGATTTCCCAAGGGAACTTAAACGGATCATGTGGAGGTTTTCCCCTGCTCAGTGTAAACTCAGTTATTCCTTCCAGGGGTAGAAGGACCAGGTATCCAGTGACACAGGAAAGCGTCCCAAAACTGACAAACACTCTGGCGCCGAGGTAGTGACAGCCCACTGTTCAAATACTCCTCCAGTAATGGTCCAGGGAGAGCCAACGAGGACAGGGCACCACCTGGTGGTGGAGAGAAGGAAAGCACACAAACAGACCTCACAAACTGGATTCCTAACAAGCATATCTTTTTTAGCACAGCTACAAATACATAGTGAAAATGTCAGGAATTCAGATTCAGGTCATAAACACTACTAATTAATTGCCAAATGTATATACTAAATGCCTATTATTATATTATTATATTTAACCTGTCTGTACGCATGTAATGGACTGAAAACTCGAAAACCATATGTCCCTTCTGGATATGTTAAAAAGGATGTCAGCGTGTCCCTAATAGACCTCTCTTGTCTTTTTCCTGTGGTATCTACACACTAAAATGGCCTAGATTACAATATGATTAAATGCCTATCATTAAATATTAATGTTTGTATCATTAAGCCTCATTTATCTACCCAGAACATAACCTCCAACAAGTGCTCTATAGCTGTAAGCTGAAAGCCCGGTGACATTTCGATCTGGTTGAATTACGGCTCCTGTAGTCTCCTCCTGTGACTTACAAGCTCCTACATTCATTTTTGTACTTTAGCTTTTTATCATGTACTATCCGGCTGGAGCATATTTTAATATTATTTCATTACAGGTGACTGTTTTCAGAGGAGCATGAATAAAAAAATACAGCTTAAAAACTGCTAACTGTGCAGTTTAGAGTTGTGTGTCCTGTAGGGGTGGGTATTGCCAAAGAAGTCACGATTCGATTCGAATCACGATTCACAGGCCACGATGCGATTCTATCACGATGCATCACGATACTTGAATTATTGGGATGCATTGCAATATTTTCTCCTCCATGTTTTGTTTTTGAATGACTCGGCACAGTATCCCACGGCCGGAAATGCTTGTGACACAAGGCAGCGTGCGTCAACACATTTGCAGCGACATCTATTGGACTGGAAGTGGTATTGCACTTGTTTTTGGCTGATGTTCGCCAACCATTCATGCAATTTTATTTATTCATTTTTTTAAATTAATAATCGATTCTTGGCATCAAGAATCGATGCAGTAGATCACGAAAATTAGAATCACGATGCATCATCATCACAATTATTTTGCACACCCCTAGTGTCCTGTAATATGTGGGTAAACTATACAAAGGATTTAAATATGTTTTTTTTTGTTAGGACTCTTAGTCCTGTTCAACTATCTAGTGCTGTTTAATTCTGATGAGGCTGTGCTGCATGGTAGATGGCTGTTTGTTATGACATTGCAAAGGTCATGGGTCATGGTCAGCGAATGATTCAACAGAGCAAGAAGGCCTGGAGTGTGTGTTTCTGTTTAGTCCTTTTTGGTAAAAACCAATTCATTGACAACAAAAAACAAAAAAGGCTTCTCCAGACATTTGAACCGTTTCTTCATGTCTGTATCACAGCTCAATCACACTCCTGCAGGAATCTGCTACTCGCAGTTTTATTCCTCACACAGGATGCATGTTGGGAAGGTTTCTTGTGTATGCAAGTGTGAGTGAATCCCTGCATTGAGCAGCCAGAAATAGTCTGTAAGGAAATCAATGTTCCTCTCCCAGTGGCGCTGGGAGCTGTCTCTTCCACAATAGAGCGACTGTCCTGTTTCCTGCACCCCAGAGTGAGACATTGCAACTGTGAGTGTGTATGTGTGTGAAATGAGGGAGAAACCATAACGAGGGTGAATGCTGGCCTATCTTCGCTATACCCCAGTTCTGCATCGTCAGCGAACAGAAAGAAATACAAAGAAGAAAGAAGCAGAGGATAAAAAAATAATGAGGGTGAAGGGAGCATCACGTTTGGCTGGTCTTCTTGGAACACCTTTATGTCAGTCCTTGGAGGTGCAAACATGCAACACTGTTAGTGTGAGGGCCTCTAATTGCTCTTCATGGCACAGAGGGCGGCTGACTGCAAGCAAAATAACTATCAGATTTTTTTATTAAGTTAAATTCAGTTTATAAAAGAAGCACCAATTCAGAAGAGAGAAAGCGATCCAGTTTAGACTAAAGAGTCACATTATTTCAATCATATGGAAAGATTCAAATGATTTAAACTCAATTTGTATCCTAGTTGCAGTAAAATGCAGTCAGGTTATGTTTCTTTTACAAATGAATGAAACAATTCACATCTAATGGGGGGAATTTAGTTTCATTGTTTCAAGCAATGAACAGGTTTGTGCTCCTTTTGTTGGTTGAAAACCTCACCAAGGCGCCCCCTGATGGATGTTTTGTTGTGTTATTTTCCAATATCGATACCAGCATCAGGCGTAGCCCCGATCCAGCACTAAATTGGTGGTATCGGTATTAGGGGTGTGGGAAATAATCGTTTTGGGGATATATCGTGATATTCGGCTGCCCAATATAATATCGATCTTTCACTTCTTAGTATCGATTTTCAAAAAAAAAAAAATGGTTACATAAAACATTGATGGGAAAATGGGCTACCTCTGCACCACCACTCTGGCAGAAAGCGCTGTGGAGCCCTCTAACTGTGCGTGCAGCACCAAATCTGTATTTGAGGCAGTCACAGTGGAAGAAAACCCCAAATAACATGGATAATAATACCTAATCAATATTTTCTGATGAAAATATACAGCACTTGCTGTTTTATCTCATCATTTGATTTTGATAGCTGGGGAAAACATGGCAATATATAGTGATTAGGGCTACAACAACGAATCAATAAAATCGATAAAAATCGACTTTTAAAAGCGTTGGCAACGAATTTAATCATCGATTAGTTGTGTCGCGCGATTATTGCGTCATCCACCGCTGCCGTCATCCGGGGGAAGAAAAAAAAATATGGCGGAGCGAGTCAGCGCCGCAGTTGCAGTGTTGCCAACTCAGCGACTTTTCAGACCCCTCCAGCGACTATTTTTAAAAAAAAAGCGACTAGCGACAAATCTGGCGACTTTTCACGGTGTCACTGGCGGCTTTTGCCTGCCGTGGGGCGCCTCCCCCATCCCAACCTCTTTCTCCCTCTCCCACAGGAATCCCTCTCAGCGCTGCAGTCAGAGCCGCAGGATATTAGTAAGGAGTTTACCCTCAGCGTCCAGACTGCAAATGATGCGCGCATGCGCCGGGATTGACGGCGCAAATTGATCACAATAATTAAAATAGCCTGCGCTTTGTAAAGTAAAAAAAAGTCGTAACATGCAGCTTTTGTAAAAACAAATGAACATGGCACGGAAGCACCACTGTTATGATGCAGCACCTGAAAAGAAAACACGTTGGAGCCTTCAATGGCAGTGAAGAGAGCTGATCAGCAGGGTGAGCGACCATGTTTGTTTGGTTTTAAAGTTGGGAAACGTTACGTTAGTTTCTCAAGTAGCTCATCTGATGCTTTCCTTACCGTGTTAGTAGGTTACAGACAGGGATAAGGTTGGCTACTTATTTTACTTTTAATTTCATTTGAATTAGCTTAAGCAGCGTTTATATTTTCTTTATAAATAAATTAACTTGCAAATTATGAGGGCAAGGCTTTTAAAGTTTAAATCTTCTGGCAAAGATAAAGTAAAGAAGATCCTGCAATTTATGGAAGTAAAGCAGAATAAAATCCAGCAAGATCAGTAATATGTCAATTAATTATTTGCCACATTCCCATGTAAATATCTGTCTTTGGAGGATGTGTTTTTTAGCACCCCTAGTTCTCTCATTTTTATTCCAAATACAATTTATAATTTGAATCACCGGGCTATTTTTATCTCTATGGTTCAGTATTTTCTCAAGCAGCAACTTTAACTGCTATACTTTCCTGTCTTAAAAGGCAGAACTCTTCTAGTCTAAAAAAACCTCATTTGTTGAAATGGGGGGGCCTATTGTTTGAACCCCTTAGGGGCTTTAAAAAACAAAAATTTATGAAACAAAGTACCCTATATTTTGTGGATGTACAGCTACATTTCTCATGTAAGTTTGCGTAGTTTTAACACAAACATTTATTTTTCATATTGCATCAGTACAGTTAATGAGCAACCTGTACTTGTGTGCTTGTTTGTTCTGTCTAAAATGTTTATTTTGGAATAAAGAGGTTAATATAAAAACATTTTTTTGTCCGATTCATCGATTAATCGGAAAAATAATCGGCCGATTCATCGATTTTTAAAATAATCGTTAGTTGCAGCCCTAATAGTGATACTGCAATATCGTGATAATATCGTATCGTGACCCAAGTATCGCGACATGAATAGAATCGCAACAACACTCATGCCAATACTCACCTCTAATCGGTATCAGCGAGTACCAACAAATAGGGCACCAATACCATTTTGAGAGCCATGAGTTTATTCAACTATTGTCTCCTATTCCAGGTAGGCAATAAAAAGTTGTACTGGATTCACTTTGTATCATTTTTATTTTCCTGCTTCACAAAGGTAGGCAGCAGCTTGACAAAACCGTGATGGCAATTATTTTACATCGAAGTAGTATGCAGTTCTTCAAAAAATAAATACACACATATATCAATTTCCAACAGATGGTATCGGTATCAGGGCCAAACAATGGCATCAGTGCAACACTAGTTATTTTGGCGACGTTAGAAGGAAGGTTTAGATCCAAGATGGTGGAACGCAGCACAGAGCAGTTGTGGTGTAGGTACCAGATCTGCTCGGGTCCTGCTTCATGCCTGTCATATTACGCTACATGATTACCGTCCTGTCTATTGATGATTGGCCAAAAGTGGCGCATACAATAACTAAATAAAGACAATTTTACTTAATCTTTTAATTTGAGAATTAAATTTTTTATAAATGTATGCTTTCCTTCTCAAATAAAAAAAACAACATAAATAGGGCGACCAGACGTCCTCTTTTTTCCCCAGACATGTCCTACTTTTCATACCTAAAAAATGTGCGGGGGGAATTTCAAAATTCTCTTTCCTTTTCAGAAACCCAAATCTGGTCACCATAAACATAAATATGTTGCCTGGAAGTTAGGAAGGAATCGAAATAAATGCTAAATAAAACCATATTATAAACCTGTATTTATAAAAATTAAGCTTCCCTATAATCACTTTTTAACTTGATGAATTGTGAACAAAATTTATATTCAAACTGAATTAATAAATTTTTCTTTGTTTTCATCAAGACACCTGAGCTGCTTTGATGAGCTCTGATAGCTCAGTGTGAAAAACAGCAGATCCCAGGCTGTTCTCTACATCCAGTCTCAGTTTGGATGGGTGTCAAAGCTGAAGGTGAACTCAAACATATATTAAAAATAGATTTTTGGTTGATAAAAACCTTTTTAATTATTATTTTGCTGGCCTGAAACAATGTCACAGAATAAAATAGGATTATGACTGCTTCAGGTTTTTCTAAAGCCCTGTTGGGGTGTGTTTGTTTTATCTATTGCTAATAGTTGGAGGTAAGTTCTGGGCAACCCTAGAAGATTTTAGGATCAATCTGCAGGACGACAAGTCGGTCTTTGGTTTAGCATTAATATGTTAAAATCGCCATGAAAAAAAAAAAAAAAACACTGATCCTTATACATCCCTGTTTCTGCAGAATTGGCTCATTTTTGCCTCAGGAAAAAAATCTGAGCATTTACCAAAGGTGGATAAGGACCTGCCTTACCTGACGGTCTGTAGCTGTAGCTTGGTATGTGGATATTTTTGACCTTTTCTAGCTTGCATAAGCAGCAATGCTGACAGAAAGGGCAGCAGAAAAGAATCATCCTTTGGGCTCTGAGGGACCTTTATGTGCACCTTGTTGACTCTTTCAAAATGGAAATAAAAAGAGCTTTTCTCCTAAGAAACTAAATAAGAAACTAAACCTTACTGTTAGTGGCTCAACCGCAACATTACAAGGGAAACAGTGGTGCAAAGATTTTAGGTATGCTGCCGATGGGAGACTTTGGGCGGCAACGTGGATTTGTTTTGCACATGTGGAGAGGATGCAGACAAGAGAAAGGACCTTCTCTGTTTGTGCAAAATAAAGAAGATAATCAGAACCTACAGTACCGCCTGTAGGATGAATTGGAGGCTCAATGAAAGCAGAGCTGGTATTTGGATTACACTCAGCTCAGGTCTCTGTTTTAATCACTGGAAGAAAAATCAGTCAGAAACAGAGATTTTAAACTAGAAATTAATCATCCAAGAAAATAGTTAAGAGTAGAAGTACTGAGTAAGAGTTGGCTCATAAGATCTGATTTAATGTTAAAAGTATGTAATAAGAGCGACAGTTATGAACAAATTTGTATTTTTTAAAGTTGTGAAGAAGATTTTAAAAAAGGAAACTGGACAGAATTGTTTTTTAAATAAATATGGTAAACAATTCAGAGGAATTTCTAGGCGCAGCCAGGGACCGGAGGGTGTCCGGTTTGGAAACCTCAGGATATCATGTCTGCCTTTTGCAGATATTATTGTCCTGTTGGCCTCATCAAACCAGGACCTTCGATGTGTTCTGGGGCGGTTTGCTGCCGAATGGGAAGCGGCCGGGATGAGGACCACCACCTCCAAATCCATGGTTTTCCACAGGAGAACGGTGGACTCCCTTCTTCAGGTCGGTGGAGAGTCCTTGTCTCAAATGGAGGAGCTCAAGTATCTCAAGATCTTGTTCACGAGTGAGGGACGGATGGAGCGTGAGACCGGTGCAGCATCGGCAGTGATGCAGTCACTGTATCGGAGTGTCGTGGTGAAGCGGGAGCTGAGTCGGGGGGCAAAGCTCTCGATTTACTGATCGATCTACGTTCCCACCCTCACCTGTGGTCAAAGACAAGATCATGAATACTAGCGGCTGAAATGAGTTTCCTTCGCAGGGTGGCTGGGCGCACCCTTCCAGATCGGGTGAGGAGCTCAGTTACCCCGGAGGAGCTCTCTGCTTAGACTGCTGCCACCGTGAACCGGCACCGGATGGATGGATGGATCTGGGCAGAAACAACCCTTCCAAATATATTTTTTCAACGTTATAAACCAATCCTAACAGTGCTTGGTGTTTTGCATAGAAAGAAAGACTGCAAAAAAAAACAAAAAAACAAAAAACAAAAGTTTTACTGTTTTTTTAAGGTATAATGGAGGCCCTCTCTACTTTAACAAAATGCACATGAACAACCCTGTACCCACTCCAGAGATATGGAAGCAAATCGTACCATATTTCAAATGAAAAAGCATTTCCAGAAATGCTTTTTCATTTTCAAATTTTACATTTCAAATTGAATTTTGGTATGTATTTGCTGGGGTGCATTTTGAAAAATAAATCTCAAATGTCTTTTTCATTTTAATTAAGTAAAAGTATGAGCAGTGTTGAAGAAGAAAATGAAAATGCAAACAGGATGATTGATTACAAATTTCATTTATGAGTCAAACAATGCAGCCACATTCTTAAAATGACAAAAGCATTTCTGGAAATGCTTTTTCATTTGAAATATGGTAACGATTTGCTTCCATACGGAGAGGGAACGTCTATTGAACACGTGCAGAGCGTGAACAAGCTCATTTCTTCTCATGCACGCTCTGTTTAAAACTTGCTGTTCGCATCGCTCATACAAGCTTACTTTCCAAAAGAGATTTGCAATTTTTCCACTATGACTCACCACCGGTTAGTGAGAATGGGGACGAGCACATAGCAGGACCACTTCGTTTGGTGATCCACCTGGAAAAAGAACATCCTCCACTATAACTTTAATATAAAAGATTAATTAAAAGTTGTCAAATGTGTTTTGTAAAAGAATATTAGGAAAAAAATGCAATCCAGAGATGAAACTTGAAAATAAACTAGGAAAAGGGTTTTTGAAATTATTTTTGCTTTATTGATTGACATGAAATTCAAGGGGTTTTGTAAATGTAAGAAGAGTTTTAAAAATAAAAGTTCTAATGATTTTTATATAGGAAAAAAAATATCCTAAGCTGTGGTGCAGATGAGAGAAATATGTAATCGCAAATTCCACATGTGATCAAACGTTTAATAGAACATACATTAACAAAAAGCCCCCTCAGTTTGCTCCTGTCACTGCTAACGCTTTCAGATTTCCTACGGAGAAAAGTTGTTTTTTTTCTGGTCTGTTGTTCATAAACTTGATGGAAATAGAAGCAGAAATATCTTCTCACTCCAGTTTAATAGTGAGAACTTAGTTCCAGGAAAACATTTGTGGGTCTTTTATTATGAAAGACGTTTTTATGACTGTTCCCGCTGCCAATATTTACATTTAATTATTGAAACCCAGTCTATTTTGTTTATTCTTTTAACTCAGGGTGTAATTAAATGGAGGTTTTGTAGCTTGGGAACCATCTGTCTCTGCCACTAATACACTTAGCTGTTTCGCACATTGTAGGATCAGCAGAACTGAAAATGTGAGGGTTTGCTGAAAGTCTGCTGCAATGAGAAAACGGCCCCTGGACGCCTCGACCTTACTGCAGAGCACCGCTGGTGAAGATGTGAAAATTTTTTTTTTTATCATTGTATTAAACTAATGACTGGTGGAACAATTATTCGCTCTGCTTTCAATAATATCCTCTGCCCACAGCCTCCACAGAGTTCTGGTTTCTCTTTCACTCTCTCCAGAGGTTTTCTGTAGTATTCAGGTCTGGTAACATTTCAACATCATTTCTGACGCAATGACCACTGACTGCTTTATTTCTTTTAAATTCTTGATGAGATCTTGTTCTCCTAAAGGTTCTCACAGCCTTTGGAGGAGAAGCAGGCCCAGAGCATCACACATACTCTCCCTTACTTACCGTAATAAAAACTCATCCCTCTGAATTTCTCAGCCTTAAAAGTATCTGGTTGCCATAGAGCTTCTGATGGTTGTTATTATATTGAAACTTTCTCGTTCTGCTTTAGAAGAACATTGACAATGCTTCTTATAATGAGCAATAATGTTCATGTTTGCATGAAACAGATGGACTTTGCCTTTATTTAACTGAGATATTATGTATTAGTTTTCAATGTTTTATGATGTATTAGTTTTAATGTATAAGCTTCATTTGATATTTATTGAATAATATGGTTTTCATTTATTTATGATTCATTACAACTAATGTATTGAACTGTTAAAAAAGTTGAGGGAAGGGGGGCATGAAAACTTTCTTGCAAGCTAAAGCGGGATGTTTTGAACTGCTGCTTTAACCTTTCAAAATGCTCCTTTTAAATGTGTTTCCTGATTATTTTCATAGGTAATCACTGTGTATGTAAACATTTGAGTTTGATAAAATGCAAAAAAATCCTTAATGGTTCTAGAAATTTGATAAATGGAAATAATAATTTCTGGTAATAAAAAAAGACATGTTTTATTTATGATTTATTTTCTCTTGTGTTTCAGAGCTCCTTGGTTCTACGAAGAAGGTGAATGTAAACTTTCAGGATACAGACGGGTAAGTCAGCCGCTCTTCTCCTCCTGGCATGTTCTGCTCATCTGTTTCCATCAGCTTTACAGGGAATCCTGTAAAGTAATCTTTTTTTTTGAGAGTTTTTACAGCACTTTTTTTTTTACTAATTATTTTTTTCGACAGTAGGCTGACAGGAAAGCAGGTATGTGAGAGAGGCAGAGACATGTGGCAAAGGACCACAGGTTGGATTTGAACCTGGGTCGGCCGCGTTGAGGACTAAGGCCCCCGTACATAGGTCATGCGCATTAACCACTGCATCAATTGCACACCTACCTACATTTAATTCTGTCATCTAAACTGCAACTGTGTCGTTCATCAATGTTAACATGAAACCTTCAGATCCTGCGTGTCTCTTCTATGTGACAGTATTCTATGGCGATCCATGTTAGCAGAGAGAAGCTTTGACTTAAAATCAGCTGAAATCACAAATACCCTCCTGTCAGAAACATGCGCTACAGTCAGTAGATTGAAACGCTTCTCAAAGAGTTAGTTTTTTTTCCACTGGAAATTACATTTTAATCTCTTTAATTCATCATTCTTTCCAAACCATTTGTACAGAATTAATTGCAACCTGACGACAAGATGCTTGGGAGGCTATTCTGAAATAGTTTCCACATTTTGCTTCCTGATAGATCAACTTGTAGCTCAGTTATCTGCACGAGCTGTTAATGAGCCTCACGCTCAGTTATTTTAGATGTCATTCCTCTCCCTGCTAATTATTTAAAGACCCAGAATAAACTAACTATAAAAGAGAAAAGAGATGTTTGCTACTTCTCTCTCCATGGCAGTTATTCAGCATGTACTTGTGTCAGCTACAGTAGATGGTTTGAAGTTGAGTGATTTAAACTGAGTTACTTTTACATTCTGACCATCTATCAAGAAAGTTAAACAGAAAGAAGTCAGATTTTCCTCCTGTTTGACATGAAAATCCCATGAATTTCACACGTGATTATGAACATTTCACATATAAATCCCATGAATTTCTCATGTAATTCCTTATTGTTCACCTTAAAAACCCATGACTCTTACATATGATCCCCATTTTCCACATCAAATCACATGAATTTCACAGATGATTCCCCTTTTCCACATCAAGATTCCATGAATTTCGCATGTGATTCCCTTTTTTCCCCATCAAATTCCATGAATTCCACATGTGATTACCTTTTTCCACATGAAAATCCCATGAATTTAGCATGTGATTTCCTTTTTTCACATGAAAATCCCATGAATTTCACATGTGATCCCCATTTTCCATATGAAAATCCCATGAATTTCACATGTGATCCCCATTTTCCACATGAAAATCCAATGAATTTCACATGTAATTCCCTTTTTCCTCATGCTATCCTATGAATTTCACATGTGATTCCCTTTTTCAACATGAAAATCCCATGAATTTAGCATGTGATTTCCTTTTTTCACATGAAAATCCCATGAATTTAGCATGTGATTTCCTTTTTTCACATGAAAATCCCATGAATTTCACATGTGATCCCCATTTTCCACATGAAAATCCAATGAATTGCACATGTGATTCCCTTTTTCCCCATCAAATCACATGAATTCCACATGTAATTCCCTTTTTCCTCATGATATCCTATGAATTTCACATGTGATTCCCTTTTTCAACATGAAAATCCCATGAATTTAACATGTGATTTCCTTTTTTCACATGAAAATCCCATGAATTACACATCATTTCCTTTTCCCACATCATATCCTATGAATTTCACGTGATCCCCTTTTTTTTAACATGAAAATCCCATGAATTTCACATGTGATTACCTTTTTCCACATCATATCCCATGAATTTCACAGGTGATCCCCATTTTCCACATGAAAATCCCATGAATTTCACATGTGATCCCCATTTTCCACATGAAAATCCCATGAATTGCACATGTGATTCCCTTTTTCCCCATCAAATCACTAGAATTACACGTCATTTCGTTTTCCCACATCATATCTTATGAATTTCACATGTGATCCCCATTTTTTAACATGAAAATCCCATGAATTTCACAGGTGATTACCTTTTTCCACATCATATCCCATGAATTTCACAGGTGATCCCCATTTTCCACATGAAAATCCCATGAATTTCACATGTGATCCCCATTTTCCACATGAAAATCCCATGAATTGCACATGTGATTCCCTTTTTCCCCATCAAATCACTTGAATTACACGTCATTTCGTTTTCCCACATCATATCCTATGAATTTCACGTGATCCCCTTTTTTTTAACATGAAAATCCCATGAATTTCACATGTGATTACCTTTTTCCACATCATATCCCATGAATTTCACAGGTGATCCCCATTTTCCACATGAAAATCCCATGAATTTCACATGTGATCCCCATTTTCCACATGAAAATCCCATGAATTGCACATGTGATTCCCTTTTTCCCCATCAAATCACTAGAATTACACGTCATTTCGTTTTCCCACATCATATCTTATGAATTTCACATGTGATCCCCATTTTTTAACATGAAAATCCCATGAATTTCACAGGTGATTACCTTTTTCCACATCATATCCCATGAATTTCACAGGTGATCCCCATTTTCCACATGAAAATCCCATGAATTTCACATGTGATCCCCATTTTCCACATGAAAATCCCATGAATTGCACATGTGATTCCCTTTTTCCCCATCAAATCACTTGAATTACACGTCATTTCGTTTTCCCACATCATATCTTATGAATTTCACATGTGATCCCCATTTTTTAACATGAAAATCCCATGAATTTCACATGTGATTACCTTTTTCCACATCATATCCCATGAATTTCACAGGTGATCCCCATTTTCCACATGAAAATCCCATGAATTTCACATGTGATCCCCATTTTCCACATGAAAATCCCATGAATTGCACATGTGATTCCCTTTTTCCCCATCAAATCACTTGAATTACACGTCATTTCGTTTTTCCACATCATATCTTATGAATTTCACATGTGATCCCCATTTTTTAACATGAAAATCCCATGAATTTCACATGTGATCCCCATTTTTTAACATGAAAATCCCATTAATTTCACATCTGATTTCCTTTTCCCACATCATATCCTATGAATTTCACATGTGATTCCCATCCCTTCATTTGTGGTTTCTATTTCCCACATAAAAACAGAAATCCTTCCAGTTAAACTTTGTTTACATTTATTCTGAAGCTGTATAACCGATTGCATATATAAACTCAATAAAGATGCTAAGAAATGTTTATAAGCCACGTTTTAATTCAAGGTTTTGTACATTTCAATAACTAGGTTATTTGAGCTTTAGTTAAAATGTATTTTTCTTCTTTTCTCTAATCCATTTGTTTGTTTTTTACCTGAGCTGACTCATACAAAGTAGGAAATCCATATATTTCAACACAAACATCTTGAGAGACATAAACACTTTTAAGATTCACCATTTATTATCTTTTAAAAGAACCCGTGTGTTGACCTTGTAAAGTATAGATTAGTTCTTTGTAGTGTTTTAAAGCTCCAGAGACGACATGACACACTAGAGACTGCCAACATTAGCTGTTCTGGATGAGAATCCTCTTTCAAGTATACAAACTGGCTTTAGGAACAGGAAGCATCAGATGGGAACACTGATGGATTTGTGGAGGGAAATAGAAAAAGATAAGAACAGCAAGGAAGTAACTGGAAGTAGAAGACAGCTTTATTAAGAAGTCAGACTCTCAGACTGTTTGCTCAACAAGAATAGAGAGAGAGAAGAAAGATGGAGGGTATAGATATCGCATTTCACTTTGTGTAACTTGGCAAAAGCACAGGCTTCCTGTTGTCTGTAGAGGACCAGGAGAGTCAGTGAAACAGAAATACAAAAATATTCAAATTTAACTTTTAAGTAATAGATTTAGAAATCCAACTTGAAAAGTGTTTTTAAAAAAGTAAACATTTTTATTAAATTATTAGAGAAAATTGCAAATTGAATATAGCAATCCATTTAATACTGCAATTTGAAAATGTATTTTCAAATCTTGTTTCTAAATGGAGATTAAAAACACTTTTCATGAATCTAGTTGTAAATATAATTTCATATAAAACATTTAAAATGGGCAATGAATTTTTTTGTTTTTGTTTTTTCACTTTGCATTTTGAAATCCTTTTTGCCTTTAAAACCAAACACACTTTAAAGGTCATAGCTACAGCATTTTAATCCAAAATGTCTGGAGAAGTGCAGAATAAAGTATAAATTTTACTGAAAATACTAATATAAGTAATCATTTTTTTTATTATGACAGTTCCAAAATATATTTAATAACAGACTAAGACAAACTTTAGTGTCATTTGTATACAAAATGATATTTTGTTGCATACAGCTTAAAACTGTGTAATGATATTGCACTTGGAATAAGATTACCAATAAACCAGTTTAAAACGATGGTGCAAAAGAACGTTAAGATGAAAAGGTTCAGGGCATTGCAAAATAAATATGGTGCAAAATGCAGTAGAACATTGAGTTGTGTCGTATTTGAAAGGATTATAAAAGATCAGCCACAATGGTAGTGCAAAAATAGTTTGATGCAGAGTCCAGTTTATACAGTAGTTCAACAGTTCAGCAGTGTGATGGCAGCGGGGAAAAGCTGTTGCCAAACCTGCTGGACCTGCAGCGGAGCTGCAACGCCTCTTCCCTGAGGGAAGCAGGGAGAACGGTCCATGGTGGGGGTGTGAGGGGTCATTGATGATGTTACGGCCTCGGGGCATGCAGCGCTGGGATGCAATGTCTTTTATGAAGAGAAGAGGAGTCCCGATGATCTTCTCACCTTCTTCCAGTCTGAGGCGCTGCAGCCTCCACACCACACAATGAGACAGCTGGTCAGAACGCTCTCTATGGTGCTTCTGTAGAAGGTGGTGAGGATAGGGGCAGGTGGGCTCTCCTCATCCTCCGCAAGAAGTACATGCGCTTTTGTGCCCTTTTGATCAGTGAGGTGGTGTTTACAGTCCAGGTGAGGGTGTATGTGATACGCACCCCCAGGTATTTGGTGCTGTTGACCACCTCTACAGCTGAACTGTTGATGACCAGTGGAGCGTGGTTAGGCCGGTGCTTCCTGAAGTCTAAGATGATCTCATTCGTCTTCTCCACATTCAGGATCAGGCTGTTATCTTTGCACCAGTTCACCAGCTGCGCCACCTCCTCTCTGTAGTTCTGGTCGTTGTCGTCTCTGATGAGGCCCACCACCGTGGTGTCGTCTTGTGTTAAAGCTGAACTGAAGTCCAGGAACAGCATCTGCACGTGGGTGTTCTTCTCCTCCAGGTGTGCCAGGTTCAGGTGGAGAGCAGTAGGGATGGCGTCCTCAGTGGAGCGGTTCCGTCGGTAGGATTACTGGAAGGGGTCGAATGTTGGCGGCAGACTGGAGATGATGTGTTCTTTAAGCAGCCTTTGGAAGCACTTCATCATGATTGGAGTCAGTGCGACAGGCCACTAATCATTTAGTGAGGTGACCTGAGGCTTCTTTGGGACCAGAATAATGGTTGCAGGCTTGAAGCATGCTGGCACTATGGATTGGTCCAGCGAGGTGTTAAAGATGTCTGTGAGGACATCAGCCACCTTGAACACCTTTCCAGGTATGTTATTGGGGAGTTTTCCAGACATCAGCTGTGTCAAGGCAGGGTGCCTCCTCTCCCTGATGGGGAACAGCTTTCACTGCTGGAGTGCTGTTTAGTGCCTCAAACCTTCCAAAAAAGTTGTTTAGACCATTAAGGAAGTAAGCATCAGCTACACCAACTTGGGGGAGGGTGAGTTGTAGTCTGTAATCATGCAAATTTCCAGTTTATGATGCCAATATAAACACTAAAGGATTGTGTACCAATAGGAATATATGATTGAAGTGAGACTGAGATCAGGTGTTGGCACAGCCTATTATCCATTATCAGAAACTACTTCTTCTCTGCATCTCATCTCAGATTTAAGCCTTTTTCGATCAAATACAAGCAAAAATGTATCCTTTCACATTGTATTTGAATTTTTATTGAGATGTTCTGTCTCCTTGAACCCCAGTCAGCCTCAGCAGATGGCCGCTCACACTGAGCCTGGTTCTGCTGGAGGTTTCTTCCTGTTAAAAAGGAGTTTTTCCTCTCCACTGTCGCTACAAGCATGCTTAGTGTGAGAGATTGTATTTGAGTCAATGAGACGATGCAAATCCACTGGTTTTCCTTAGATAGAAAACTTTGAATCAATTTGACTGTGTGATCTGGTTGAACTGTAAAGTGCCTTGAGATGACATGTGTTGTGAATTTGGGGCTATATAAATAAACTGAATTGAATTGAATTGTTAATGTTGGAAGCAAACTTTAACAAAACAGGAAAAAAAAAACATTTCAAATCCTAATCTACTTGGATATTTTCACAGTTCAAACCTGGCGCTGCAGGGTGTAGCCTTGTTTAAACTTTCTGAGACTGGGGATTCTGGGAGATTTCTACCCAGTTTTCTCATGTTTTGGTAAACAAACATGATGACGTCACATTTTCTTGTTTAAAATTTGTTTGCCTTCTGGGATCAAAACATCAGACCTCAGAAACGTGTATAGGCTCTCCATTCATTCAACATCTGACCTCTTCTTTGACTTTTCCACCTGACAAAATGTCTCTAAACTCAGTCAGTAGGAGCTGCACTGATGAAAAGACAAAACTAAACATGGGCCGATTTCAGTGTTCCTACCCCCTGATCTTTACATTCTTGTGTTTGGATGTTCATCGTTCTGAAAGATCTCCTAAAAGCCCATCAGTGAAAATCCCTCACTCAGCAGTTTTCTAGTGGGGGCTCGACAGATAAAGCTTGATTGCAAAATTGAAACCAGCTGGTTGGATAGAGTTAGCAGCTGGCTGTGGAACCGGTACAAGTTTCATGCTATAGTAAGTTAAAGCTTCATGTCATTGAAATAGAAACTAGATCGCCCTTTATTTACAGCGATTTCTATGAGGTGAAAGCATTTAATTCAATTCAATTCAATTCAGTTTATTTATATAGCGCCAAATTCACAACACATGTCATCTCAAGGCACTTTACAGTTCAACCAGATCATACAGTCAAATTGATACAAAGTTTTCTATCTAAGGAAAACCAGTTGAATACATTGACTCATTGACTCAAATACAATCCCCCACACTAAGCATGCTTGTAGCGACAGTGGAGAGGAAAAACTCCCTTTTAACAGGAAGAAACCTCCAGCAGAACCAGGCTCAGTGTGAGCGGCCATCTGCCGAGGCCGACTGGGGTTCAAGGAGACAGAAGCAGAGATACAAAAAGCAGCTGTAAAAGGCGGCCCCGTCCAGGAAACACACAGCCAGGCAGACGAGCTCCAAGGCAGCTCCCATGCCAGAGGACGAAGAGAGCACATCCACTCAGTCACGGTCAGAGAAACAGGACCACACTGGAAAACAGGCCGATCTCCAACATCTATTAACAAGGGTGTTGATAGAAGCAGCACAGCTGATGTTTTTTTCCAGGATGACGTCACAGCCAAACAGGAACAGACGAGGCAAAGCTACTCTGAGGAAAAGCAGAGAGAGCAGAAGGTTAGAGATTGAACTAACAGATTCTGCAGAATAGGAGAACAGAGAGAGAATGAAGCAGAATGATGAAATGGGGGTCCCTATGTCCTCCAAAAGTCTAAGCCTATAGCAGCATTAACTATAGAGATAGCTCAGGATAACCTGAGCCACCCTAACTATAAGCTTTATCAAAAATGAAAGTTTTAAGCCTAGCCTTAAAAGTAGACAGGGTGTCTGCCTCACGGACTAAAACTGGTAGTTGGTTCCACAGGAGAGGAGCCTGATAACTAAAAGATCTGCCTCCCATTCTACTTTTAGAAATTCTAGGAACCACTAGTAAACCTGCAGATTGAGAGCGAAGTGCTCTGTTAGGAACATAAGGAACAATCAGATCTCTGATATAAGATGGAGCTTGGCCATTTAAGGCTTTATATGTGAGAAGGAGGATTTTAAATTCTATTCTTGATTTAACAGGAAGCCAATGAAGAGAAGCCAGGATAGGAGAGATATGATCTCTCTTTTTCATTTTCATTAGAACTCTGGCTGCAGCATTTTGGATCAGCTGAAGGCTTTTAACTACAGTTTGTGGACTTCCTGATAGTAAAGAATTACAATAGTCCAGCCTTGAAGTAACAAATGCATGGACTAGTTTCTCAGCATCACCCCTGGACAGGATATTTCTAATTTTTGCAATGTTCCTCAGATGAAAGAAGGAAATTCTAGAAACCTCTTTGATATGGGATTTAAATGACAGGTCCTGATCAAAAATAACACCAAGATTTTTTACTTTATTATCTGAAATCAGTTTAATCCCATCCAAATGAAGTGACTGGCTAATCAGTTTCTTTTTCAGAGACTCTGGTCCAAAGACTATAACTTCTGTTTTGTCTGCATTCAGAAGCAGAAAATTAAGAGTCATCCAGGTTTTTATGTCTTCAAGACATGCCTGTAATCTATGTAATGGGTTAGCTTCATCTGGATTTATAGATAGATATAGCTGGGTATCATCAGCATAACAGTGGAAATTAATCCCATGCTGTCTAATAATTCTACCAATTGGGAGCATGTATAAAGTAAAGAGAATTGGTCCTAGCACTGATCCCTGTGGTACTCCACAGGTAACCTTTGAGCGTGTTGAAGATCTATCATTAACATGAACAAACTGAATTCGATCAGATAGATAAGATTTAAACCAGTCTAGTGCTGTTCCTTTAATTCCAACAAAATATTCAAGTCTTTCTAAAAGAATATTATGGTCAACTGTATCAAATGCAGCACTAAGATCCAACAGGACGAGCACAGATACAAGTCCATTATCTGAGGCCATGAGAATATCATTAGTGACTTTCACCAGAGCTGTTTCAGTGCTATGATGAGCTCTAAAGCCAGACTGAAACTCTTCAAAAAGTTCATTATGGTGGAAGTGATCGCAAACTTGTTTGGCAACTACTTTCTCAAGAATTTTGGATAAGAAAGGAAGATTGGATATAGGTCTATAATTGACCAAGTCATCTGGGTCAAGAGACGGTTTCTTAAGCAGAGGTTTAATTACAGCAATCTTAAAAGCTTTAGGTACATATCCCTGTAACAGAGGGGTAATTTAGAGGTAAACACTTTTTACTAGGTAAAACGTGATGTATTTAACAAAAAATCAAAATACAGAAGCTCTATTTTTCAGTCATTCAGTCTTAATGGTATGAATATGAAAGTATGCATTGAATGAACCTCAGAAAGTAGGAACAGTGCTATAAAAGTATGCCTTTATTGCAGTTTGCTTCCTCTGATATATTAAGTCTTACATACAATTGGCATAATTTGATCTTTTTTACTGAGTGCAGTGGTCAAAGTACCAGCAGAAAACCTCCAGTTTGTCATGATTCAACTAAAGATCAGACCCAAATGCAGAGAGACCATTAGAGAGAGACCAGGGAAAAAGTTTAACAGGTTTATTGAGAAGCTTGTGGAGATTCCAGTGTTGCTCTGAACACTGCTCAACCGGTACTGAAAGGTGAGGGGAAGACACTGCGGTTAGTTCAGCTTCAGTGGGAAAATTGATTCTCGAACTTGAAGAGGAGAAAAGGTTTGTAGACTCACGTTTCCAGAAAAGTGGTTGACTCTTTGACTCCAGTCGGTGTGGGGTGTTCCAGTGTTTGTCTCATTCGGTGAAGGGCGGACAGGGTTTACCCAGAATGCGGTTGTTTGTAGGAGAACGGAGACACTGACTGCCACTCAGATTTCCTGCGGTACTTGTGGTACAGATGAATCCCTTGCTCAGTGTGAAACTCAAACGATCCCTTGGAGAAAAGTGGATCCAGACCTCCATTTTGAATCCCCAGCTCAGTTTGAGACTCAGTTAATCCTTCCAGGGAGAGAAGGTCCGAAACGTCCAGTTTGCAGGATGACTTCCTGCCGAGAGGTAAAGACAAAAATAGCAAGATTAAAACTCAGGTTGACAAAAACTCAGTTTGACTCAGCAAAACTCAGCTCTGCTAGAGTACCCAAAACTGGCAAACACTCTGGCATTGAGGTAGTGGCAGTCAGTAGCTTAAGAGCACCTGTTAATTAGGTAACCCTTTGCAGGTGTGTGAGGAGGTAAATCAGGACCAGGCGCCGCCTGGTGGAGGAAGGAAGACAAACACACAAAACACAAACCACACAGAAAGGAGTCCTAACACAGTTAGCATAATAAACAGTGCTATATAAAATTGCAGTAGCTTATCAAAGTATATTTTGGTTTGAGTCAGTATGGCCTGTGGGGATTTTTTTTCTCTCTCCAAATTTTCATGTAGAAAACATGTTCTTTGCTTGCAATAATAATTGAACAAAATTTACTCCCTATCACCTGAGCAAAGACTTATATGTTACCAAAGAGCTGAGTCCTTTATTGCAATTTTTAATGCAGGTTTTTTGTAATTATTTGGTAAGTTAGATACTTGCAAAGTTGCAAAGCACCGTCCTGAATGTGCATTATCTGGCAACAAATACTGCTAAACATGGTTCCTTAAATTTGAAGGCATAGGGAAGAGCATCGGCCGGTATTTTTTAGGTAGAAAACTTTAAGCCATATGTCTATGATTTTATTGATTGTCTGTAAACAGAGGTTACATGTCTTGTTAATTGTATCTACATAAATAAACTGAAACAAATTGATTTGATGTGAATTGGTGCGTCTGCCGCCATCTTTGCTTTGGATCGTATTACTACACTACAATCCTGGATTCCCTCTAACAGTACATAGGGTTAAGGCTTAGTTGCTTTCTCTAGAATTGAAACCAGTTAATACTAACAGTGGGGTAACAACATCTAGTATTGGACTAAAGGCTGATTATACTCAGAATCCATGTTTTCTGCGTGTGTGTCACAACGCAAATATGCCCCGCCCCTTCCGCAGACACCCTGCTGCACCTCTCCAAAATTGTACGTGTCTGCAGAAGCCACTGATTGGTCAATTCTACATCCACTCTACACTATGCGTATGTCCTGTTTGGTACCTTACCGGTGTGTTTTGTTTGTATGACCACCATTGTGGAAAACGACTCGCGGACCAGCTAGAATAGAGAGGTGCGCGAGAGCACTGGTACCCCTTTTCGCCCTCATGTCCCTCCGTTGTCGCACAAACTTGCCCCTACTTTCTCACCACCTACTTCCGCACAGACCACGCTTCAATATTGGGCATAAACACTGCGGGAGTATAACCAGATCTTAAATCAGACTGACCAACCACAGTTTCTGGACTAAATAAAGACTATGAAGGATCGACCAGATTTAGCCTAAAAACCAATGTCTAAATAACGTCTGGTGTCTGGGGGGTCAATTATTCTTCGTTTTCATGCGCATCCCAATGATCGCATGCCACTTCAGTTCCTCACCACCACCAATCATGACATTTATACTTCTTTAAGGGTTGGTAGGAAATATCTCGATCTTAAACCGGCACTAGGCTTGTTTTTTTTTCATTGTGCCTCTGTCACTTCTGATGAGCGTCTGTTTGAGACTCTCCTGTTCCTTGTTGCCAATTTGTGTCCCTGGGTTACGTGATTGCCTTTTTTGCCTTATGCTGTTCGTCAAGCTTGCCCATCAAAGCTGACATGTTACTCTCACCCTCTGGCTTCACACACATATTTTTCCTGGATCTTCTGCAGAACAGATAACAGATCCCCTCATGCTAATCTTCATCCATTTCCGTCTCTTCGCTCTAGGTCCCATTTAACAGCTCTGCAGCAGAGACATGTTTGATCTGCTTTAAAATCCATTTGTCATGCTATGTTTGTCCTTATCACTGACCCAGGATGTTCAGGGGTATGTTTGTAAAACCTTGTAATGTTTCTGTGTGTGCCACAGGTTTTCTGCCCTTCATCATGCATCTCTTAACGGGAACCTGGAGCTGGTCTCTCTGCTGCTGGAGTCGCAGGCCGCTGTCGACATCAGAGACCAGAAAGGTAAGAGCCAGCCAGGACCAAAGCACAGGAAACAGAACCTTTGGATTTTTCTGATGCACAAACACACTGGCTTAAACTCTAATACACACATGCCCTATTCTCTGTATTTATTGGCTCTCTATAGTAAAAGATGTGTAAAAACCTTGAAATAAGTTGATCTTTCATTAAAGAAGTATTCACCCTTTAGTAGGGTTGGGAATCGAAAACCGGTTCCTGTTAAGAACCGGTTCCGTATTTTCCGATTCCATGGCATCGTTTGGCAGCTCACTGAACGATTCTTTTTTCGATTCCCGCAGCACCAGAGCCTAGAGCGCCGGCTCTGGGGAGCACGACTTACGTCACGTTTTTTACGTAAGTTACGCAAGTTACGCAAGTTACGCAAGTTGGAAGAACTATTCGAGGAGGAAGACAACGAGCTGCGGTCACTTTGTGAATCAAAGCCCCGTCTTTCCTTAGCCCAGAGGGTAGACCAGGAAATCCAGCTCTATAAAAGCTTGCCCTCCATCCCCTGCAGGGATAGCGCCACACTGTGGTGGTGGAACAAGCAAGATACGCTGCCCTTGCTATCTGACTGGCTGAAAACTACCTCTGTGTGCAGGCTTCCTCCACCCCATCTGAGAGGGTGTTCTCCACGGCTGGAGACACCATAAGCCCTGAAAGATCCTGTATCCTTCCAGAAAAAGCAGATATGCTCATCTTTCTGCAAAATAACTGTTAATTTTCCCTACTACTGTTTTATAATTAGTATTTTTTGTTATTTAAAATAGGTTATTATCCCATCATTTGTTATTAGACATTGTTGGTTATTAAGTTTGTTCTTGTATATTTATTTTTCATTTAAACACAGATGTTACTCCAGTTTCACATTTCCTGTGGACATCTTGATCTTGTTGAGTTTGTAAGATTGTGCAATAGTTAAGTAAACAAAGTTGATGCTGATAATCAAACTGTTTGTTCTCCTTTTTCCCCCAAATTGAATCGAAAAAAGAATCGATAAAGAATCGAATCGTTTCATAGAATCGAAAAGGGAATCGGAATCCTGAAAATCTTTTCAATTCCCAACCCTACCCTTTAGTTGGGGTAAATTTAATCTAAAGTAAATATTGCATTTTAGTATTTTCTAACATGTGTAACCATTCTTTGTAACAGTCTTTCCTGGTTAGTCCTTCTGTTTCTGTGCTTCTCCTCAGGTCAGACTAAATGATTTCTGTAGGAATTAGCTCTGAGGACTGCGTAGCTCATGAAACAAGGTTGATTTTTGTGCCAAAGGAGCCGTTCTGTCTTGATTTGGTCATTTGCTTTTAGTAATTATTACTTTGTCGTGTTTGTTTTGAAAATGAATAGCTGTCTAACACCAAAGTACACGGTTCTAGTTAGGTTCTCAGGAGATTTAAGCAAGTTCCATGTCAGAGTGCTCAGAACGTAGGACCCAGAATTCAGACGAGACAGACAGTGATTACTTAAAAGTCGTTTATTGAAAAAGCTGCTTGTCAGCTGAGGCAGTGTCACTGGATACACTGTGGGGATGGAGACTTAGGTCAGTGACTTCCGAAACTTAAACAGGCAATGACAAGAATTTTGAAAGTTACCAGCCTGGTAAAGTTCAGTCTGAGCCCAGAAGAAGGAATGTAGTCCAGAGGAGCGAAACCCCGCAGCTTGAAACTGAGTCGATACCAGAGATCCAGGAGAGAAGAGGAGCAGCGACCAGCAGCAGCCAGAGCATGCAGAGGAACAGAAGGATCCAGAAGGATAATCCAAGCCGTTTTCAGAAGACAGATCCAGGGTCAACATCTAATGAAATCCAGTTAACAGTGCGGAAACACAGAACAGGCAAAAACAGGGGCGGCCAAAACTCAGAAGTGCGAGGAAACGCTGCAATTATGCCACACGTTCATGTGTTGATTCTTGTTATATTTTCATCTCCTGAATTTTCTCAAACTTTCCAGCTTTGATTAAGTTTAGATTTATTTCAAGGCCTTTTTTGTTTCAAATGTTTTCAGGGGGGTTGCCATTGAAAGTGGCGACCATCAAAATGAACGTAGCTTGAGGGTGGCTCTTTTTGTTGCAGGAATGCGGCCGCTGCACTATGCCGCCTGGCTGGGGAAGGCGGAGCCCATGAAAATGCTGCTGAAGTCAGGTTCATCTGTCAACGGCCAATCAGACGAGGGCCAGATACCGCTGCACCTGTCGGCACAACACGGCCACTATGAGGTGGTGAGTGATACCGATTTTCACCTTTGGTGCTAACACGCTGATGAAACTCGTGAGGGATCACAAAGCAGAGAAGTCTTTTTCACGACTGCTAGTCCACAGACTCCAGCGCAAACTGTGAGCTGCACCAACTTGGCGACCACCATCTGTAGATGTTGAGAGTGTGCACCACTTCCCCACTCTCCCCTTCTGCCATGGCATCATCTATAAAGGAGAAAAAGCTAACTTTGATTTGTAAAAAAAAGCAAAGAAGGTGGAATAAACCCAGTTGAAAGTTGTTTAGATCAATGTGTTGTTGTTAGCTCTCACCCGACTACATCAGCTGTACCACAAATATTTCTCGTCATTTATAAAACAGTGTTCATCAGACTTTAAGTCAAACCTTTAGTACTCAAGGAGGTTTACAGAGTGAAATTCACCCAACTAAGTTTTAGTATTCACTGTTTTTGACAAATTTAAAGTCGTAGGGAAATCATATTTAAATATCAAATCATTCTGGCTTAAACATGTATATAAATGTACACTCTATCAGACGATGTTGTTCCAAATTTTAGAAACTTTCTATTTAAAAAAAGTGTTTTTTTCCCCTCGTTATCTAATGCAGGCCATTTAGTTATACGTCAGCCTGAACACCTAAATTCGGCCAATCATATATCAACGGTTATCTCTCAATCAAATTTTTTTGGTCATAGCATCTAGATTCAAATGTCGCAGCTAATATACGCAACGGTTGAAATAAGAAATAAGAATCATTTCCTTTCCCATTGAGTTCCGTCCCAGTGTTCACAGGGATGGACGTCTGTGTCTTCAGCAGGTGTAGAGCTAACAGAACTGGCAGCGTTGTGAGGCAAGGGCTCAAACATGTACGGCTGTTAGCCTTCTACACCAAACCAAGCTTCTGCCGCCCTGGCGTCCTCTTCCACAACATCTTCGTCCCCGCTTTCCTTGTCTATTTAAAAAATATATGACGGAGGAGACTCATCCACGACATTCATCACCAAACTCTCCTCCTCTTGCATGTTTCCGCTGTCGATAGCGTTCCTTGACAGTGTCGTTTCAAAGTGCTACTAATGCTCCTAATGTAATTTTCCATTGGGAACCTACTAACATTAAGTTGCAAAGCATGTATGAACAACAAAACACCTCTGTAGTAAAATTAAAATTCATACAGTTTAAAAAAACAGTTTAAACCTTCTGTGCTTCATTGGAATTTCAATTCCAAACAGCTCAATGATATTAGCTAACTTAAAAGATAGCTAGAACAGACTGGTGGTAGGCAGAGGCTGTCTGGGACAGGAGCAAAGTACGAAGATGATGAAGATTCAGAGAGAACCGGGTGAGTATAGGAAAACAGGAATGCAGGCGTTGCATATAATCACTGGATAAAAAAACCTGGTGCAGGCAAGGAGGAGACAATCTGGTTAAGACTGACAGAGAGGGACTTCCGGTTTAGCTGAGGCAGTGATGGCAGCCTAGTGCACGAGGCTCCCGACACAAAGGGGTTATTTCTGCCCATTAAAACTCGAATTTAAATAGGGATAAGGCCAACTAAGCAAAGATGGGGCGGGTGATTAAAATGCCCAGTAAGGTGAAGAAGATTACACCGCTTAATAGAGAACGAGGCAAAGAACACGACGGTCAACAGTTGCAAGCTAGCAAAAACATGGAGGACGACGGGGAACAGAATGGCAGCCTGAGTTTCATTTTGAAAGAGTTGCGCGAATTTAGAAAAGACTCCAGCCAACAACTACACGACACAAAAGAGGATATTAACAAAATTAACAAAAGAATGGACGAGGTCGAAGAGCGGATTAATACGGCGGAGGAGCGCATCCAGTCCTCTGAGGACGTCTTGGTGGAGCTGGTGAAGCTACACACACAAACCACGGCCAAGTTAACAAACCTGGAGGGGCGCATACGGTGCAAGAATATCAGGATATATGGGGTTGTGGAGGGAGCCGAGGACGACGCTACATCGGTTACTGCTTTTGTTGAAGACTTGCTAATGAAGCTTCCTTCCACCACCGTGCTCAACATTGAAAGAGCACACAGAGCACTTGCATCAAAACCACCTAAAGAAGCCCCCCCGAGATCACTCGTGGTCAAGTTCTCCAGCTACAGAACGAAGAAGGATATTATCAAAAGAGCTTGGCAAAAGAAGGGGTTCGACTTCCAAGGGAAAAGAGTGCAGCTAGACCACGATTACGCACCGGAGTTGCTGAGGAAAAGGAGAGAGTACGCTGAGGCAAACGCAGCGCTGAAGGAAAGAAACGTGAAGTTTCAGACTCCCTATCCGGCTAGAATGAGAGTTTTTTTCCCAAACGGCACGGTGACCTACGGATCGGCGCAAGAGGCCACGGCGGATTTAGCGGAGAGGGGCTTCCCGGTGACATTCTTGAAAAAGCCGACCTCCCTCTTGGATCAAATAAGCCAGATAACCTGGCAAACCGGCGGAAGACGAGGTAATGCAGATAAAGCCAGCGCAGCGCGAGGCTACAAGGAGCGGCTCCAGGCATTCAGACGACAGAACGATGCTCTTTAATCTGAAGTTGCTTGTTGTTAGGTGGTATGTGTTTTTTGCTCTCTCAGATACACAGTAAATTGAAACAAAGCCTGCTTTTCCCCTCTCTCTCCAGAACTGACTATATTGGGTTATTGATTCTTCTTTTAAAGCTTTAAAACTTCTATTTCTTATTTACCCAATATTAAAAAAAAATAAAAATCTAGCTAATGCTAATTAAAAACAGTGATAAGAACTGCTTTGTCAAAACATTGTGGTTCGAAACTATACAATTTTAAATTTTATCTATGCAACACATGGGCAACAAAGTGTAAACTTCATGTCGGGACGGAATGGGAGATGACAGACATGAGCTTCAGCTATGAGGTTAAAGAGGGCCCTCTTTCACTGCAAAGAGAAAGGAGTTTTCCCTCTACACTCTCACTCCACCAGAGCCACAAGGCCGATTTACAGGCCTTACTTTTGGAAGTCAAGACTGTTTTTTGTTTTCTGGTCAGTTGTTTTAATCTGATATTATTGTTCAGTGTTTTCTTGTTCTTGCCATCGTTCTTTGTGGCAGTAGAGGTGTATTTCATGATTCAGGTTAACCTGGGGGCTTAAAGCAATATTTTCAATTCAGAAATGCAAAGTTTTAGATTTATTTCATATAATGTAAATAAATGGTTTAGGTAGTCCAATTAAAAGAGGTAAAGTCTTGGCCAAGTTAAAACGAGAGAAAATAGAAGTAGCTCTTCTTCAGGAAACACACTTGACACAATCAGAGCACAGTAAACTGGAGAGATTCGGATTTAACCAGTATTCATCATCTTGCAATCAAGGTCCAAGGAGAGTTGTAACTATTCTAGTATCCAAAAAATAAAAATTTTGAGTGTATATATACAAAGGTGGATACAGAAGGGAGATTCATATTCATTCGAGGTCACCTGGAGGGGGTCTTGATAACCATTCTAAATGTTTATGCCCCACCAGGATCCAAATGGGAATTTTATAAATACATACTCGAATTAATATCCTCAGAGGCACAGGGTTTATTTGTTTGTGGGGGTGATTTCAATATCAGATTTAACTCATGTTTAGATACGTCTAGACCCTATTATTCAAGTGAAACAAAAATCACAAGGAACATCAAACTAATGATGGCAGAGTTGGGTCTCATTGATGCGTGGAGAGAATTGAACCCAACAAAAAGGGATTTCACTTTTTTTTCACACACACACTCTGTATATTCTAGGCTTGATTACTTTCTCATGTTTCAAAAGGACTTAAGCAAGGTACTTAGTTGTAGTATTGGATCCATGGATCTATCAGACCATAGCCCAGTTTACATTTGCATCCAACTGAATTGTGAACAGAAGAAAACAAACTGGAGATTAAATACAGGAATACTAAATCAAATGAGGGATCAAATAAGAACTGATATTACAAATTATCTCGAAGAAAATGACAATGGGGAGGTGTCTACGCCAGTTCTCTGGGACGCATTGAAGGCTGTCTTGAGGGGTAAAATAATTGGACACTGTTCTAACATAAAGAAGCAAAACAAGGTAATCTTGAACCGTCTACAAACAAAACTTAAAAATCTAGAAGAAATTCATAAAAAGACACCACTTCAAGAATTAAAAATAGAATTGGAAAAGACCAAGAATGAACTTAATGAAATCTACTCAAACGATATTAAGAAAAAGCTCATCTTTCTAAAACAAAGATATTATGAAACTGGTGGGAAATCAGCAAAGTTATTGGCATACAAATTAAAGAAACAACAGGCAGACAGCACAATATACAAAATAAAAGACCCAATAACAAATTCTGTATGTCATAAATTATCAGCCATACAACAGTCATTTGTAATTTATTATAAAAACCTATATACACAGCCAGAAATAGAAAAATCAAAAATGGATTCCTTTCTTGACCTTATAAACTTACCTAAAGTGAACATTGATCAAAACAAGCTTTTGATTAAAGAAATTAGAGATGAAGAAATTAAAGCAGCCATCTCAAATTTAAAATCTAATAAAGCAGCAGGCCCAGATGGTTTTCCATCTGAGTGGTACAAGGAAATGAAGGATCTGTTAACCCCAATAATGAAAAAAACCTTCGATCATGTTCTCAGGACTGGTGAGACACCACCTTCATGGAAAGAGGCTGTCATTTCCCTGATACCAAAAGAGGGAAGGGATAAACTTGATTGTGGTAGTTACCGTCCAATAAGTGTACTAAACCAAGACTACAAGATTTTCACCCATATTCTGGCAAAAAGACTCGAAAATACTCTCTCCGACATAATTAGCTTAGATCAAACTGGGTTTATAAAGCAAAGGCAGACTCAAGATAATATTCGCCGAACATTACATGTAATTGACCATATAATTAAAAATGACATCCAGGCTGTATTATTAAGCCTTGATGCAGAAAAGGCTTTTGACCTTGTTAATTGGGAGTTTCTTTATAAAGTTTTACAAAAATTTGGATTCCATCCTACTTTTATTAGAACCATACAGGCACTTTAAAATAGCCCAATGGGAACTATAAAAATAAACGGAGCTATTTCAAATTCATTTAACCTGGAAAGAGGTACTAGACAAGGTTGCCCCATTAGTCCAGTACTTTTTGCAATGTTTATAGAAGCATTAAGCCAGGGGATTATCCAGAATGCGGATATAACTGGTATTAAATTATTTGGTCATGAACACAAAATTTCCTTATTTGCAGATGACGTTCTAATTTATATGTCAAACCCAGAAAGTTCAATTCCAAAACTGTGGTCAGTACTGGATTCATTTAGTGCTGTCTCAGGGTATAAAGTGAATATTACAAAAACTCAAATTTTGAGTTTTAATTATCAGCCAAGCCAAATGATAAGATCAAACTTTCAACTGAACTGGAACCTAGACCAAATTAAATATCTTGGAGTAATAATTCCAAAAGATCTAACAAATTTATATGCTTTAAATTTCAATTTACTGAATAAGAAGATAAAGGGAGATATTAAGAGGTGGGATCTAATTCCATTCTTAACTCTTGAATCCCGGGTTGAATCAGTGAAAATGAATGTCCTGCCGAGGTTGTTATACCTGTTCCAGACAATTCCGACTGAAATACCTGACACGCAATTTAATGACTGGGACAGATTAATTTCAAGATATGTATGGAAAGGAAAAAAGCCAAGAATCAAATACCAAACGCTTCAGCTAAAGAAAAGTAAGGGGGGGCTCGCATTGCCTTGTTTGAAAGATTATTATATTGCCGCCCAACTGAGATTCTTGATTTGCTGGTGCAGTCCTGATTTCCATGCCAGGTGGAAAGAAATAGAACAGAATTTATTTGGCACGACTCCAATCCAAACTTGTCTGGGGGATAAAAATCTAATTAAAAACGTTATTGAGGTGGGTAACAGATGGGTCACTTTATCTCTAAAAATATGGTTAAACGTAGTTTCTAAAAGAGGCTGGCTTGAGGACATTAAGATCCTAAGGTGATGCCCGTATGATCCAGACTTTACCCCAAATAAGCAAGATGTGACTTTTAAGAAATGGGCTGAACAAGGTCTCACGTCATACTGTACTTTTTTCGCACAGGGCATTTTGAGTGACTTTCAATCTCTAAAAGGACAGTTTGGATTAAAGGACAGGGATTTTTATAGATTCCTTCAAGTAAGACACCATATAAATAACTTAATCCCAAATGTCCAGCAAGTGTTTGATAATGAATTATTGAAAGTGTTTGTTTGTGCGTATGCAAAGAATTCTGGACTCAAAACCATTTCAAGGCTGTATAATGGATTACAGGAAACAAAATTGACAAACACAATGTATATCAAACAAAGGTGGGACAAAGAGACAAACAAGACTATTCCTGAACAAACATGGCTTAAATATTGTGATTTTCAGTGGAAGATATCAAACTCAACCTCATGGAGAACCTTTGCCTGGAAAAATCTCTGTAGGTACTTTATTACACCCGCCCAGAGTTCCCATCAGTCAGGCTCATCCAGCTGCTGGAGGAAATGTGGCTCAGAGGAAGCCAATCATTTTCACCTTTTTTGGGGTTGCCCAGTTGTATCTGTATTCTGGCAAAAAAATTTGCACAGAACTAAGAGTTATATTTGGATCAAAAACTGATTTTAACTGGGAGGAACATTTTTTCGGAATATCACACTCAATATCGACAAACTCAAAGACTAAATATTTATTTTAGTATATTGAGTGTAGCAGCCAGGAAAGCAATCACCAAGAAATGGCTAAAACCAGGCAGCCCATCCATCGAGGACTGGTATGGTATCATCTACAAAATATTCATAATGGAAAGAATTACTTTCTCCATCAGGTTACAGAAATCAAAATTTGAAGACAATTGGAATTTATGGAAAACGTACATTTCTTCAAGGTGCCCTTCCTTTATCTAATTGAATCAATTTTCAATTATTTTTGAAACTTTGTCTATTTCATTTCAAACAACCCCCTTTACTCTTGACAAAAATGAAAAAACACCTCAGGTTCTATGTTTGTTCCTATGTTCGATGGGCGAGCTGTACTGAATAGAAAAACAGATTGTACAAAAGGAAAAAAAAAAGGGAAAAAAAATGTTTTTTTTTTGTTGTAATATTGTAACCATCTTTGTTATGATGATGTGATATTTCAATAAAGAGAATAAAAAAAAAAAAAGACTGACAGAGAGGAGCGGGGTGGATGAGCAGAGAGTGGTAAGCAGCAGTCAGCCCAAAAATCGGCAGGCTGCATGACAAGAACTGTAGCTGCTGCTTGAACCTTTTGACTCTTAATATATTCTACTGGGATACAATACAATAGAACAATGCATTGCAGAACATAATTGTGTGAGGGTAACTAGACATTAAGGTCGCGCCACATACAGTACAGACCACTACCTCCAACCGGCCCTCAAAAAGACTCAACAAAAAGCAGGATGACACACATTTCTGTCAGTTTTTAACAATTTTGTTCAATCTCAGTAAGATTCAAAGGTGAGCACCAATCTTCCTGCTCTGTTGGATTCCAGTTTTCTTTATGAGTTAACTATTCTAATACGTAGACATGCTCTGATCTAAACCATTTAGCTCTGACTGTTGAGGGATTGTTGTTCTGCTAGAAGAGGAACCTACGTTCTAGTCTCAAGTGTTTTGCTGCTTCTGACTAGTTTTCATTTAAAATTGCTGGACATTAGGTTGCCTCCCTCTTTCCAACCACCGTGAGCAGATTCTCTATTCCCTCTGGAGAAAAAAGGCTCCTTAAAACAAGATGCTGCGTCCACCATGTTTGATCATTGTTTGACTCTCAGTGATTTTCATGTAATAATAAAATACTTTTTTTTTTATCAAAGTGGAATGGACCTTTTTCCAAAAGTTCGCTGAGTCCTTTGAGTGGCTTGTGGAAAAGTGTGAACTGGACTTATGAATTTCTTGCCTCTATTGTTTTCTTCTTGCTTTTTTCCCTAAAAGCAGGATTTGTGGATTGGCTAACTGGAATGACCCACCTACCTGCTCAGACATACAGTTTTTTCAGTGAACATCTGCACAGTCTGATGGACTCCTAGCAGACAGGTGTAAGCAAAGCTTAAGTTTTATGATTCTGTACTAGAGACTGACACGGGAGTGGATTTTCACTCCTGTCCCGTCCCACTCCCACAGAAAGAAATTGTGTCCCGTCCCGATTCCGGGCCAGAGTAGAAATCTAAATCCTGTCCCATCCCACTCCTGGTGAAATTACTCCCACTCCCATCCTGCTCCCATTCAGAATGACTCCCGCTCCTGCACCACTCCCATTCTTGTTGTCTTCAATAAGATTTCTGCCAATACATTGAATCTGAATTTCTATGAAGGGTCAGTTAAGTTCCTGTTTCTAACTGTAGTAAAGGTCAGTTAAAGTAAAAGGAATAATAATTATAAATACATAATAAAAGTAACAAACAAGGAAACAGACCATGCTTATCTTAGGTGAATAAACAATCAAAACAATCAAACCTTTCGAAGTCGAGTTCGCCACTAACTGTTGGTCCCTCCATAGTTGTTTTTGAGCGCGGGTGAAAAACTAAGAGCGGAAGCACTGTTGGTTTTTGGGTCGTGTAGTTTTTTTGACTTGCATTATAGTGTAGGCTTCAAGGAAAAAAAACTACAAAATGGCGGCGCCAGTACTGGATTTTTTTCCTTTCTATTTTATTTTATTTTCTGGCATCGATCCTAGTTTTTTTTTTAGTTATTATTGGTTTTCTCCCGCTCCCATCTGCTCCCGTTAATGTTTAATCCTGTACCGTCCCAATCACGTGATCGTTACTAATACTGACTCCCATCCCAAGGAAATCCCACGGGAATCCCGTGACCCGTGGGATTCCCGAAAAAATGTCAGTCTCTATTGTGTACATAATGTCTGTTGGTTTAGTTGGACCACTATGACTTGAATGGTGTGCAAAGGCTCTAATTTAACTAATAAAAGGACCATGGAGTGCTAGTTATCCTGATTTCTTTGTGTCACTTTAAAACAGTGCATCCATTTTCTTTTTGGACTTGTGAACATGGGTTTACTCTTTTCTCTAAGGTTTAAGATGACTTCTTAAGTGATATCTCTAAATTTTTTGCAGTTATGCTGTACTCCCATACTACCATTTTCAGATGATAGACTGAATGTTTCTCTGTCTTATGGCTAAAGCCTGGTACATTGTTTTCCAACCTATCCATACTTTAAACTCTGCTATAGCTTTAATGGTGGGCTATCTGCTGGGTTCCCTGGTTCATAAAGTTGTTTGTTCTCCTGTGAGAAACGTCTGAGGCTTACACATGGACTTTAGAAGTCAGGCGACTTCTAAAGGTTCATTTACTCTGGATTTTATTTGGAGAGTTTACAGATTGAAAAGCATTTACCACTCCCACTTTACAGACTTCTGTGTGTTTTTATTTGCTATCCCCGTTTCCAGTCTGAGATGCTGCTGCAGCACCAGTCCAACCCTTGCATCGTGGATAATGCAGGGAAAACACCTCTGGATCTGGCCTGTGAATTCGGCCGGGTCGGGGTAAGCCCACGTATTTAAATCTGTCTTTAGAAAGATTCTGAAAATTCAACTAATACTAGGGCTGGCCTCTTGTTCTCCTCACCGAAAACCTCTTTCATGTGTGTGTAGGTGGTCCAGTTGTTGCTCTCTAGTAACATGTGCGCCGCTTTGTTGGAACCTAAAAAGGGAGACACAGCAGATCCAAATGGGACGTCTCCGCTCCACCTGGCAGCCAAAAATGGACACATTGATATCATCAGGTAAGCATTCAGCAGGTCAGGGATCACAGTAAAAGAAGTGTTTTTGGATGGGTAGGTGTTTCGTAGTAAGATTGTAATGTAAAGTAATGTTTCCTTCCTTCCTTCCTTCCTTCCTTCCTTCCTTCCTTCCTTCCTTCCTTCCTTCCTTCCTTCCTTCCTTCCTTCCTTCCTTCCTTCCTTCCTTCCTTCCTTCCTTCCTTCCTTCCTTCCTTCCTTCCTTCCTTCCTTCCTTCCTTCCTTCCTTCCCTTGTCATTCTTCCCTCCATCTTTCTTCCTGTCTTAGTGACCTTTTCTTTAATGCTTTCCTCGTCCTTTAACTTTCTGTGTTTCCTACTTTGTTTTTAATAAGTAATTGTGTTTCTTTATGTATTAAATAAATAATATTTAGGCAATTTTGTTCCATTTTGCTGTGAGCAAAGAACATATTTTTGAAATGGAAAAAAAAATGCAATCCAGAAATTAGACTTGAGTAACTTTGCTTTTTTCTTGCTTTTTTTTTTTTTTTTACTTTTTTAACATTTTTTATTTTTTGTTTTTGCAAACTTTTGCAAAAATAATTTATGTTTTCAGATATTAATGCTTCCAAATTTAGTTTTAGGAATCGTGTAAAACTGCACGTTACAGATCACATTCTCTTCACCACTGGGGGCGGGATGTCCTCTGGAGTTGGGACTGAAAATGCATCTTTATTGGTCATTTCTATTAGCAAAACATTTTTATTGCTCAATGGTGAGCTTTTGTATGGGCCTTGAAGTTACCAGAAAGGGATCAGTAAAAAAACATTTTTAAAAAGAGTGTAGTTCAAAAAACAGCAATAAAAAAAATTGGAATTTCAAAATATTAAATTGTAAAAAACAAAATCTGAAACAATCAAATATGAAAAATAAAATGCTAAAAAAACACTTGATATAACCGCAAAGTTACTCTTAAAAACTTTTATTGATTAAGACATTTTTCGAAGTTTCTTTTCTGGATTTTTTAAAAAATCATTTCCTTTTACAAAACACGGTCTTTGCTTGAAATAATAAAGGAACAAAATCCCTCCACAGTGGAAGAAATGGTTGATATGTGAAGTGAAAAGGTTGATATGTTCACAGACAGATATGCAGGAACTGTGGCTTTTCACCTCTCCCCTATACTCATACACACCTGTCCAAGTGTCCGCTTGGAAAACAGCTGCTGTAACAAGTGGATCCTTTCCAGATCCCCACCTTTCATTTTGCGAAAGTCGATCAGGTTGAAAAATCTCAGCAGAATGGGATGCAGCTTTAGATAAAGTCACAGCATAAAACCTCACAAACCTAATAAGCTGCAGTGAAAGATAACAGAAGCTATGCAAGTTGAACTGGGATATAGAGCAGAGCAAAGGAGGAGAGAGAAAGAAGATGAGGAAGGGAGAATAATGACTGTCATGGCTGACAGATCCTACCTCTTCAGAAGTGACACTAATAAATGATGCTCACCCGCTGTGGCATTGCAATTTTATCATGAATATTGTCATCTGAAAACTTAACAATTCAATTCAATTCAGTTTATTTATATAGCGCCAATTTCACAACACATGTCATCTCAAGGCACTTTACAGTTCAACAAGGCACCGTGAATCTAGTAGATCATAAATAGTCTTTTAATTATTTTTTTTAAATAATTACTATGTAAAATAGTGTATTACTGTGAAGGAAAATGTAAAGGTTATGTTGTTTTGAAAAATATTTTTACTAAGAAAAAAGTTTAAAATTGTTTTGTGAATTAGGCACGGAAGAGGATTAGGGCTGCTGAAAAAAAAAAAGTAAACTGATTTTTAAATTTTATTTCAGTATAATCAGGATTTTCGCGGGTCATTAAAAATGATTAAAAGTCATTGAATGATTATTTTTTAATTGAAGGCCTGATTTGGCATTAAAATTCATTAAATGCAATGATTTTGGCATTTAAAATGCTTTATTTAGAAAAAAAGTTTATAAAAACAATTTATTAAACAATATATATATTGCAAATACATCGCAATATATTTGCGCGGAACTGCTTCCGTTTGATCGTAAAGCTGTATGTTCAGAAAAGAAGCTCTCTGCGGAGAAAAGCCTAGAGAATGGGGAAAATGCTAATTTCAACAAAAGTGGCTGGAAATTGAGGAATTGCAGCCTGACGATGGAAAAGATGAAGGAATTTGCCGTGTATACAGGTGCTGGTCATAAAATTAGAATATCATGAAAAAGTAGATTGATTTCAGTAATTCCATTTAAAAAGTGAAACTTGTATATTATATTCATACATTACATACAAACTCATATATTTCAGATGTTTATTTTGTTTAATTTTGATGATTACAAATGACAACAAATGAAAATCTCAAATTCATCATATCAGAAAATTAGAATATTACTGAAGACCAATAAAAACAAAGGATTTATAGAAATGTTGGCCAACTGAAAAGTATGAACATGAAAAGTATGAGCATGTACAGCACTCAGTATTTAGTTGGGCCTCCTTTGGCCTGTATTACTGCAGCAATGCGGCGTGGCATGGAGTCGATCAGTCTGTGGCACTGCTCAGGTGTTATGATAGCCCAGGTTGCTCTAATAGTGGCTTTTAGCTCTTCTGAATTGTTGGGTCTGGTGTATTGCATCTTCTTCTTCACAATACCCCATAGATTTTCTATGGGGTTAAGGTCAGGAGAGTTTGCTGGCCAATTAAGAACAGGGATACCATGGTCCTTCAACCAGGTACTGGTAGCTTTGGCACTGTGTGCAGGTGCCAAGTCCTGTTGGAAAATGAAATCTGCATCTCCAAAAAGTTGGTCAGCTGCAGGAAGCATGAAGTGCTCTAAAACTTCCTGGTATGTGGCTGCGTTGACCCTGGACCTCAGAAAACACAATGGACCAACACCAGCAGATGACATGGCACCCCAAACCATCACTGACTGGAAACTTTACACTGGACTTCAAGCAACGTGGATGAAGTGCCTCTCTTCTTTTCCTCCAGACTCTGGGACCTTGATTTCCAAAGGAAATGCAAAATTTACTTTCATCAGAGAACATGACTTTGGACCACTCACCAGCAGTCCAGTCCTGTTTCTCTTTAGCCCAGGCAAGACGCTTCTGACGCTGTCTGTGGTTCAAGAGTGGCTTGACACAAGGAATGCGACAGCAGAAACCCATGTCTTTCATACGTCTGTGTGTGGTGGTTCTTGAAGCACTCACTCCAGCTGCAGTCCACTCTTTGTGAATCTCCCCCACATTTTTGAATGGGTTTTGTTTCACAATCCTCTCCAGGGTGCGGTTATCTCTCTTGCTTGTACACTTTTTTCGACCACATCTTTTCCTTCCCTTCGCCTCTCTATTAATGTGCTTGGACACTGAGCTCTGTGAACAGCCAGCCTCTTTAGCGATGACCTTTTGTGTCTTGCCCTCCTTGTGCAAGGTGTCGATGGTCGTCTTTTGGACAACTGTCAAGTCAGCAGTCTTCCCCATGATTGTGTAGCCTATAGAACTAGACTGAAAGACCATTTAAAGGCTTTTGCAGGTGGTTTGAGTTAATTAGCTGATTAGAGTGTGGCACCAGGGGCCATCAATTTTGAACCTTTTCACAATATTCTAATTTTCTGATATGATGAATTTGAGATTTTCATTTGTTGTCATTTGTAATCATCAAAATTAAACAAAATAAACATCTGAAATATATGAGTTTGTATGTAATGTATGAATATAATATACAAGTTTCACTTTTTAAATGGAATTACTGAAATCAATCTACTTTTTCATGATATTCTAATTTTATGACCAGCACCTGTACATTGAGATCCAAAATTCTGACTTGTTTCCTACATTAAACTGAAATAATATTTAAAAATCAGTTAACTTTTTATATTTTTTAATCCTCTTCCGTAATTAGGTCTCCTGTATTTTAAAACCCCTGAATAAAATCCAACCAGTCTGTGTTCATGTAGCATAGTGAGAATTTGTCAGTCTTCTTCATAGGAAAACGCTTCCAAACAATAGTTTTTGGTTTGCTTCTTAGTTAAAGAGGGTCACATATATTATTTGCGAGATATTTTAGCTAATTTAAAACTCCCAGTAATAGCTTATGCTTTTAATCAGGTTTTCCTGAAAAATACTTACATTTGATGTTAACCAATCTATGGGAACCCTGTCATTTTTTTCCCACTCTTTCTCTTCTAATCTAGTTTTTTGTACAATTAAAACATTATGCTCATATTAAAGCTGCATCATAAGCGGTGCAGAATTTCTACTATGATTGCAATGTTCATGTTTTTCAGGCTAAAATCTATTATGGTTTTCATTGCACTTTGCTAAAATGCTTAATGCTTAAAGTTTCAGAACTACAATTATATTTGTGTCTAACTTATATAACTCTGGATGTCAGTCATCAGGATATTTATTTACCCCTGGAAATTTAAAGCATGTGACTTTAGACGGGTCACTTGAACAGGTTGATAGAGCAGATGTTTTTTTTATAGCTGCAGTGTCTAATAGTTTTTTTTTTTTTCCTTAAATGTGTCAGAGAGATTAACGAGACAAAGCCAGGCTGACAGTTTCCTTTTGGTTTCTGTTTTGGTGCCAGCTGTGTCCAGACTGTGCTGTCACATTGTGTGTAATGAACAGCGATAAAAGTCGGATTGATCTTCTTCTTTTGACTCAAAGCCAGAATGCAAATAGGGAAAGAGAACAAGCTTGGTTGGATGGATGCATATTTTAATCTTTATTATCTCCTGCAGCTACGCTGCAAAAGGAGTCCAGCTGAAGATGTGCAGTAGTGCTTTACAGTGGCGACTACATTTATTGGTCGACTGTACTCAAAAGTATTTTCTATTACACTAAAAACTCTCAACTTTTTATTTAGGTACATTTATTCTGGATTAATAACTTAATTTAAGATTCCTTCATATTTTAAAGAGTTTTTTGTCCCTATAGGTTATCTAAAAGGAAACAGGCCTACAGCATTACAGGTCCTCCACCGTGCTTTGCAGTTGATATAAGTTTCTATGACACCTCCAAATCCAACAGCGCTGTTTGTTCTCAAAATATTCACTTTCATGTACCACATCCAGTGGTAGAAATGTTTCATGGTTACATTTATCTCAAAGTGAGAGCTATCAAAGATTGTGCCACAATTATTCTTTTTTTTTCTTTGATTTTCTGCCACTTAAAGGCTGTGTTAAAATGTTAAAATGTAATTCAGCAGCGTAAACCTATAGCAGCATAAGTATAGTTTAGATAATTATTTTTATTTTTGTTGTTTGTTAAAGAGATACTATGGTTTTTAATTTAGATTTCTTATAGTTTTTTTTTGTAGAAAATTGTCCCTATGTCATCCAGCAGCCTAACCCTATAGCAGCCTAAGTCAATAGCTAAACAATTTCATTTTTGTGCCTATGAAATAAAGGAGTGCTAATTTCAGTTTTTTTGTATATTTTATGACATCTCACTTTGTCTTCCTCTGTAAATTTGAGGTCCCACTTAAACCAATACTTTTTGTAACATATTGCTTTGGTGCAACAACTAATAGACCACAAAGTATATACGTTGTGAGCAGAGTGAAATATCTAAATTACTTTCTAGACATAATTCCATTCCTCTTCTCCTTTAAACTATGATCTAACTTCCTCTTCTCTTTTCTGTGTTTGTTTCCTTCTGCTCCTTCTCTCAGACTGCTGATCCAGGCTGGCATTGACATTAACAGACAGACCAAAGCAGGCACTGCCCTGCATGAAGCAGCCCTTTGTGGAAAGACTGAGGTTGTGAGACTCCTGCTGGAGGTATTTGGAACTACACTACACATCTTTGTAGCACAGCCCTATCACGTTGGCTCATGAATGACCAACACATTGAGATTAGCATGTTAAAAGTGATCAAACACAATGTATTTAGCAGAATATTCTGTCTGCCACCCAAAACGGTCCATGAAATACTAAGTCAGTTTTATTTGAGAGTGTATCTGAAGACTTTTAATGATTCCAGTTTGCAAAAAGTAAAAAATAAGGATGGAAAAAAGGAAAATATTTAAAGTGGTAAATACCTGGGATTTGAGTTTCACGATTTTTTATTTTCTGGCATAGGAGTTAAAATCCTGTCTGCTTTACACACAACGTGTGTTTTCTTTTAGAAAACCGTTTTCTAAAAGAATCCTACTTGGAGGTTTAACACCTTCTATATGCTACAGACCTATAGAGTAGCTATGACTTTCAGATATTTACAATGACACACTCTTTTGTTGGACTTTAATATGAAATTGCAATAAAATGAACAAACTTTAGTGATTAAAACATCATAATCTCTAAAAAGGGTTTAAGCTTTTCCATGGAGATTTGAGGCCATTGTCTTAATCACTTTGCCCCTAAAGGGGTGTTAAAAACCTTTCAGCTTCATGTGATACAAATGAGTCAGAGTCAGAAGAAAAAAATGTGCTAAAGAGCAGGAGAGACGCCAGCAGTCATCTTGTGATGGTGACATCAAAGGCCCCGAGGTTTAAGGAAAACAGAAGGGGCAATATGCTCCAATGGCTGCGGCTCCTCCAGCATGACAAACTGAGCCTGTCGTTTAGGGACGCTGGCTGCGAATGGCTGCGAGACTTTACCCTGCAGCCCTTTAGGACTGTATTCATCTTTGTTCATTTAGTCTGTGTTAGACGCCACAGACCCCAATAGGATATCAGTCCGCAGCGCTCAGCTGTTCTAGCTGGAAAATAGGAGCCAGAGGAGTATTTGGATGTTTTCTGTTGATGTCACGATGATTGGCCGCTCCTACATTCAGACAGAAACTGTTACCAGTTTAAATCACACAAGACTTTGTTTTGATTCTAAGCATGAGGTCATTTCAAGTCACGTTATCATCTTTTACTTTATTGCTCATTATGTAACATGCTCCTTTTTAACAAACAAAAAAGTATAGAGTGTGTGGATTTATATTCAGACCACTGAACACCAATAATCCCTAAAATAAACCCAGTGCTGCCAGTTGACTTGTCAGGTCATCTAATTTAACAGGCCCCTGCAGCACAGGATGGCTGCTGAGGAGTAGGGTTACCAACCGTCCCTTGAAAAACTGAATTGTTCCGTATTTAGAAATGGGTGTATCTGTCCCGTGTTTAGCGGAAAAGGAACGCACTTTGTTCCGTATTACTTTCAGAGTAAAAAAATAGTCAGTAAAAAGCTAATGGAAAATTAATAACGAGGGCACATTAGATACAAAACTTACGGTAAACTTGTTCCCGGGCACTGTCCTGCGGTGTGACCAATGAGCTGACAACATATCTGTAACGATCCAGAATACCCTCATCCCATTGGTCGAGCCAAGTGTTACTCACGGAGAAGATAGCGGGAGACAACAGAGCAGTATGGGGGATGAACGGAATATTTTAAATGCTGATGCTGCTTTTGGGGGCGGTGCACCTTTGCATAGCAATGCTCCTTCAACAAAAAAAAAGGATACAGAAATATAGGGCGGAATGGGAAAAAAATAAATAATATAAAGCACACTGCACGGTGTCATTTCACACAAAAAGGAGCAGCAAGAAAAAAATCAGCACGCCAGGAGGGGTAAAGGCAGTCGGGTCAGCTGGCACGCACATGAGGTGTCCATTTTTTTTCTTTTCAGGGAGTTGGCAACCCTACTGAGGAAGGAAAGCAATGTTTTGATTCACGTGTGCTAAAACATTCAGGGTCAAAGGTCAGATCCAAACCATTCCACTGAGGCTCAGGCTGCAAAGTGAAGGCCTTTAACAGGTTCCAGCATTGTATTTTATTTAGCTCCACCCATCCTCACTTTAACTTAAAAGACTCAGGCGTCTTTTGAATACCTGACATTATAGCTCCTAATGGACCTCCTGTTCCTAGCTCCTATCTTTCACCTTTTGTGGGGTCAATAGTTAGAACACTATCCAGAGTAGGAAAGGAGCTTTGGACTGCTGTGTTGAATCTGGACAGCCTTCAGCTCTATAGATTATGCAAAGGAGATGCAGATGAATACTGCTGGTCAAACTGGGACTACAGCCTTCAAGTAAAGAACTACAAAAAAAAATTACAGCGAATGGCTGATGCTCCCTGTTATAAAACTCAAAACATACCGTATTTTCCGGACTATAAGCCACTACTTTCTTCCCACACTTTGAACCATGTGGCATATATGAAGGTTGATAATTTCTGTGGATTTTTCCTAACCGCCATGGGTTGAAGTCTAAATTCGAAATTAAAGAAGAAGAAGCAAATTTTTTTGTTAGCATAAGCACATGCTAGCAGCAGGCATGATGTCAATACTCACCCCTAATCTTAACCCAGGTCTGAACCATGAAATAATTGTCAAAAAAAAAACTATTTCTTTAAACTAGAGACTTTATTAGACATTCTGACAAATTAAATATCAAGTTTTAAAGATTTTTGTTAAATAATTATTCACATTGTTTTTGGTACAATTTATCATTTTCTCTTCACAAGATCCGTCTAAATTTACAAATATGATAAAAAACAAAAAAAAACAAAAAAAAAAATAAATCACCTCAATGAAGAATATGACAGAATTTTTAATTCAGAATTTTTAATAAGTGCAGCATCTAAAAATAAAGTTTATGTCTGGTCGTACATACTGTAACTCTACCTTAGACAATAAATACATACATCTTTTACTCTGTTCTGCAGAGCGGCATCAATGCAGCTGTTAGAAACACGTACAGCCAGACAGCGCTGGACATCGTCTACCAGTTCACAGCAACACAGGCCAGCAGGGAAATAAAGCAGCTGCTGAGGGGTGAGGTTTATGGATGTGTGGATGAATGGATGGATGCTTTGTACACCAGGATGGATGGGGGGACATGAGGTACGGAGGATCCTCACTATTTCCTTGTTTTTTCCCCTCCCAGATGCATCAGCAGCCCTGCAGGTTCGAGCTCTGAAGGATTACTGCAACAACTATGACCTGACCAGCCTCAACATCAAAGCTGGAGACGTCATCACGGTAATACTCACTAAAATTAGCAGGACGATCAACCAGGCAGATTCCACAAACACTCTGAGAATGTTAGTGTAAATAATTAGGATTAATATCTGAATAAGGGGGAGTGGCAGCCTAGTGGTTAAGGTATAGAGCGGAGGTCTTCAACAGGGGGGTCTGCGACCCCTAGGGGTCCACGGAGGTACTGCAAGGGGTTTGAAAAAGCTTTGGTTGATTAGATCCTCCATAATTTTTTTCCCCACTAATTGAAATGTATTTAAATCCACATTAACATGAATTCAACACATTGTAGTAAACAGATAAATGGAGGCAGAAGATGTCTTTCAGTCATCAATGCACACATTCAATGACACACAGGAGCTCTTTCAAGCTGGGCATCGTTTCATTCACAACACCTGTCCCATCAACGTGGAATCTGAATCAGAAATACTTTAAAAATCCCAAATTACTTTCTTTACATTACTTCATCTGTAATAGAGTGACTATAGGACCAGTTTGATATAACACAATTTCATACAATATATATAATTAGGGGGGTCCCCGCTCCATCTCGCCATCAGTTTGGCGTCCTTGGCCTGGAAAAGGTTGAAGACCCCTGCATAGAGCTTGGAATCCTGAGGTTTTGAGTTTAAACCCCCCTCCTACAGACTGGCACTCTGGGTCCCTGATCAAAGACCCTTAACCCCTACACTGCTCCCCGGGCGCTGCAAAATGGCAGCTCACAGCTCCCCAAGGGGATGGGTTAAATGCAGAGTGAATTTCGTTGCACTATACTTGTGACAGTGTAATGACAATAAAAACGCTGGAAAAAAAAAAAAAAGAGTAACTTCCTAATTGAGTTTTGTAAAAAAAATTATCTTCTGAGCTTCTAAAGCAGGGGAAGGTATTTATTGTATCATTAAATGTAATCATGATAAACTTCTCTATTTTTATTTATCATCTAAAAGTTAAATAAGAATTCTTTTTTTAACCCAAAAACGTTTTAATTACTTCTTTCCTTGTTTTTGTTCTTTTAAATTATATATAAACTATATCATATATATATATATATATATATATAGTTTATTTATAATTTAAGAGAACAAAAACAAGGGAAGAAAAAAAACTATATAATTATATATATATATAATTCTAAATCTAAATATATATATATATATATATATATATATATATATATATATATATATATATATATATATATATATATATATATATATATATATATATATATATATATATATATATATGCCTGAACTGTGTTAAAAAAAGTTCAGGCTCAGGATTTTTGTTTTGCTTTAATCCCTGTGTATTGCATTTACAAAGCAAATCAATATTTCTTATTTAAATTCTGTTTTTATTACCAGTGATGGATTCTTTAAGTCAAAAACACTCAGCAATTTTCCTAGGTGAATTTGAAAGCCATGCTGGTAATTAACATAAATCTTTGACCAGTGGATGTTTGGATATTTTAGGTCCCAGCTCAGAGCTTTAATAGTGACGTTAAAGCTGGTGTCTTTGCTCTACATGAACCTGAAAGCTGCCTTGGTTGTAAAACTCCATAATCCTCCTAATGAATACAGGAGCATTAGCATCTACAGTATCCTCCTGTTTACTACCAGCATGTTTTTACAGGAACATGCTCTCACTCGTCACCATCCTTCATAAATATGGATGAGAATTAATTCAGCCTTCGTGGAACTGATTACTGTTTTAACGAAGCCAAGCTGTTCTTGGGGAGTCTTTCCTCAGGGTCTGAGGGAACAATTAGGCTCCAGAGATGGTAAACCACTCAGAGTGCTGGGGGGGGGGGGGGGGGGGGGGAAGTTTTCACGTCTTCCATCAGATTATTCCCTTCAACTTATTTAATTTGGCTAAACCAAACAGTCCTTCCTCTAAATGTTTCCTCTTAGGTTTTGGAGCAACATCCTGACGGACGCTGGAAAGGCTGTATCCACGACAACCGAACAGGAAACGATCGAGTGGGGTACTTCCCATCCACTCTGGTGGAGGTCATCAGCAAGCGTACAGGTGTGTGTGTTAGTGTGTGTGCGCGTGTGTGTGTGTGGACGCTGTGCTGTGTATTGGAGTGTCAAAGGTGTGTTGGATCACATAAAAACACCTGAAAGGTTTGCTGGTTTCTCTCCAGAGGCCATGATTCTGCTTTTGTACGGTGAGTTTGACCATGAATTACATTGTGGCGGTAAACCAGTCCTTAAAAAAAAGATTTATGATGGCCTTTAGGACAGTTTTATCTTCTGATTTATTTACTTATTTTGTTGGCTTCACAGGTAAAATACTTTAATTAATCACTGCAGCACTATGCTCTCCCCCCCTGAACCTTTTTTATTCTGAGGGATCTTGAGCTTTTTCTAAATGTTCTTCGGTCCTTTCTTATCTCCTCTGTTCTTAAGCTCAACCTGTATGTCTTCTTAAGGGTTTTTAGGTCCGGGGACAGCGATGCCACGGACAAAGGTTGATTTTTCGTTGGATGAACCATTTTCTTACCGTCACTTCATTGTTGAGCTCATATATTTACATCTTTATCCTGATGAAACACCCAACATTCACATTTGAATAGAGGAAGATACCAGATAGGAGTAGAACAAAAACACCTTGATTTCTCAAAGGGTTTATGGCTCCACACATTAATAAATCTTCCTAGGCTTTTTGAATGCCCACAGCATCACACATCTTCTACCATACTTTATAGTTTTTGTTTTTTTAATCAAACCTGAATGGAGTGTTTTTTTTTTCAAAGACTTTTCCATATATATGCTAATATATAAGATGTATAATGGCTAAATTTCACTTTGTATTTTAGATTTTGAGGAATTTTCTTTTCCGTTTTGATAAAAAAACAAAAAAAAACAAAGTATAGATAAGAATATCCAGGGCTGACAAATATTTGATAATTAATTGAAAATAGAAAATGTGCAGACATTCTTTACCTTCAGTATAATTTTTATAATTTCTTTTTTTCTGAATTTTTTAAAAATATTTAACAAGTAATGCATAGCGACTATTTGTGCATACTCCTTAGAAGATGGAAAACCTTTAATGACAATAATGCAGTTAAACTTACCAGGGATAGCTTTTTTTGGCTATATTCAGACATGGAAAAGATTAGCAGCTGTTTTATCTCTTGATTAACAAAAAATAAACCTACAATTTAACAGTTTCCATCATAAAATATTTTTTTAATCACCTCATACCAGCCGGATCAGATAGATCAGCGGTCCCCAACCTTTTTTGCACCACGGACCGCTATATGTCAGACAATATTTTCATGGACCGACCGGGGGGGTAAATAAGATCGAGTAAAATGATACGACTGGTATTAAATCAAATACAAACAGCATAAAAATAAAACAACAAACCGGTCCAAACTAGGCGTAATCGGAGACAATGACACACGAAGTGTGCTCCTGATGTCCAGTCTGCTCCGTAGCTTTGTTTTGGTCGCTGTAACCGCAGAAAATCCCGCTTCTCAAAGATAGGACATTATAGATAGGATGAGTCTTGAACTGAATTAACCTGTGTCAAGAGGCACAGATGCACCGACTGATGTAATTAGGAGAGAATACCGCAATTTTTTATATTTTTCAAAATAAAACATCACTCAGACTCTGATCGTCGATAAATTATATATTTATACATATATACTTTTTTCTGTGCGGCCCGGTACCAGATGACCGACGGACCGGTACCAGTCGCTGAGATAGATTACACAGAACCTCCTTAACACTCTTAAAATACAATATTACTCAGGATTATAATATTACATTATAATCCTGAAGTTAATTTAAAAAAAATTTAATTAAAAATCTTGGGATATTCAAGGAAATGAAAAGACATTTGTAGGACAATACAAGGAAACATTTACATCCTAATCGGATACAGATAGTTGCGGAGAAATATTTGGGTAAGGTCTCATCTGGGTCTTTATCCAAAAATAAACAGTAAGAAAATTAAATGTATATTCTGGCTATAATATAGAAAGGTGGAAGAAATAAAATACTGAAAATTAAAGCATTTTTCACGTTCGGCTGCTGTTGTTCAGCCACATAATAGTTTATTTAGTTGTGAGTGCAGAGAATGAAAGAGCAACGAGCTGCTGAGACAGGTTTCTCCAGAGTCGTATTTATTGAGCGAATGTCTGTGAGATTTAAATGCTGCAGATTACGCTCATGGCTCACTCAGATCCATAGCTGATCACTGAAGCTAGTGGCATAAAAAAAAATATGGCATTAAAGCAAGTCTTCCCACTCCTACATCTTTTACTGGTTGGCAGTACAGGAACGCTCGACTCACTTTCCACCTTTCTTAGTCCTGATTTAGCCTTCATGGATGAAAAAAAAATGCTCCAACTACATTAATTTTGATAAATGTATTTCATAGTAAGTCTCATCCTTATTGTTGTCTCACAAAATTCATGTAGAGTAGGGGTGGAACGGTTCACAAAATCTACGGTTAAGTTCGGTTCACGGTTTCGTGGTCACGGTTTTCGGTTCGGTTCGGTATATGTTTATTGTTACACCGAAAAATAAAAAAAATAATGAAAAATTATAAAAAAAAATTAATGACATTTAAAAAAAATGAAATTAATGAAAAAATACAAAAAAAATTAATGAATTGTAATTATTTTTAATGATTCGCGGAAACCATGGATCATTTCCGCATGTTTTGCTGCTTTGATTTAATCATCTCGGACGGGAGCCACAGTGGAGGCTGTATGCTTTGCTTTGTCCAGGCGGTCTGGAGCGCAGCGGGGTGGAGCACTGTGATTTCGGGGTTAGCATGACATGTTGGTCATGTTGCTGTTAGCATAAACAAAACGTGTTGCACAATGCTTGCACACTGTTGCACTTTTATCCACAAGTTTCTTTCCGCCGTCATGGTAGGTCACTCTAAATGCAAAGTGGTCCCATACAGCAGACCTATAAAGTGCTGCTGGCGCGTCTTCCAACTCCTGTCTATGGCAAGCCAAGAAGGACTTTTTCCCATTGACTTATCGCGTTAAGATTGAAATTAACCCGCAAGAGATTTTGCCGCTTTTTACGCCGTCTTTTACCAACAAGCGCCGCCTTTTACGTGCGTCATGATAGTACCGCAAGACGCGTGTTAAAAAGCGCGTTTTCCTAATATGATAATGATGTCCTTCCTTCTTTTCCAACAGCCAATGCATTTGAACTGGTTGCATCCAATCGCTGATCAAGGCAACCAGACCACTGTTCTTTCCCGCTCGCCATACCCACGCAATTCTCCACAACAACTGATTTTTTTCTGCTACACCAGGCTACGCGGCTTCGCTTCTTCTTCTTGTTTACTACTGGTGGTTGGCTTTGGTCGCAGTATCGCCACCTTCTGCTCTGGAGTGTGAACGCGTCGCCTATGAGAAGCGCATGAACCGAACGAAACACACGCGAACCGAACCGAGACAGTCGAACCGAACGGTTCGGACGGTTTTCAAAAACCGTTCCATCCCTAATGTAGAGATAAACACATAAATCAGAGCTGCCCAAAGTTACCCCTCAAGGTCCACTTCAGTAAATCTGATAGCTGATTAGAGCTGGGCATCCACTGTGGTCCATAAGTGGGCCGGTGTAGATGGAAAAATGTCAGGGCCGAAAATTGTTCCTCCGAGCCCGACTGGAAATGAAGTCCAGTGGATTGTTTTTTCAACTTTTTTTGAATCATCTGTGAAGGTGTGTTATAATTAAAGTGATAGCTGTAGTCTGCATGAGGTGGAAACATCTTTACCAGAACATCACTTTACCTTTGGCTCTAATCTCTACACCAAAATATGTTTAAAATAGCAGCACTTAAGATTATCACACTTTAGTCACAAAAAAAAAAGTCAGCACTACCTCTGAAGCAATAACTGGTTTCACACTTAAAACAATCGAGAGTAAAATGACTGTAGGGGAAATAAATGTGTGCCTTAAATATCAAGTCCAGCAAGCAGAACAACGTTTATCGTACATGAAAATCAGTTCCAAACAACAAAGGCAGAGGAAACAAACTTTGAGGAAAACTAATTTCTAAACTATTAGCTGCCGGATAACTGTTAGCCTACTGCAGTGTGCTCCATAATTGGATAATAAAGACCTGAACCCTCAACATGTTTCCATCATTACTCCCATCTTACCAAACATTGGATTTACATACATCTACTCAGATTGCCTTTTTAATACCCAGCAGATTTTTCTTTTTCAGTAACTGCCCTTCATCTTTCCAAAAAGGTTAAAAACAATCCACTGGGCTTTGTTTCCAATTTTGAAGACATTTCTCTTCCAATCCAGGAAACTTTTTCAATTCAAAATGTCAGAAATAAAGTTAAGTTTGAGGCTTTATAAAGTAGCCCAACAAAGCCTTGTTTTGGCTTAGAAAACATGCAAATTGAAACAGACGAACGGGTCCATCCCTTTGGAATGGGGGTCTTTGGCTTCTTTTGTTAGCCTGCAATACCCTATACCTGTCTATGTCTCTGGAAGGCGGGTCGTTAAAGGGAATTGTTGGCCTGGCTGAATAGGCGAGGTCATCTGTTCTCCTGTAAAGCCTGGCATACACTGTGCGATTTTTTTCAATCGTTGCTACAGCTCACACTGTACTACGAAAACCCTGCCGTTTCGTCGTACAATGCGCGTTTACAGCTCACATTGTATGTTCTCATACTGTGTGGCCCGACGCTCTGATGCGATCTACCTGCTCACACTCTACGTCAAAAAACTACGTTGGTATCAGCTCCGCAGTGAGATGGCACTACTCAGACTCGTCTAACCTTAAGCCAAACAGTAGAAGAGGAATATGAAGCTCATTAGGGTGAAACATGCTGCTCTAAGAAGAAAAGGCGACGCCATATTTTGACAAAGACATTTCTGAGCAAACGTGGATACTAGGGTCTGTCAATTTTACAGAAAGAACTCCATTTCATTCGCACCTCCGCCGTGCTTTTGTGATTTCTTCTGAGAGGAAGAAAAAGAAAAATAATCCTTGTTTGCGCATGCCCACTGAACGATTTGCCCATGGCGGTCGACTGAAAATCAAACATGTTTGAGTTGGTTGTGAGAGGCTGATCGAACCTCGTTACAATTATTACCCCAATTATTTTGAAAAATATAAAAAAATTGCGGTATTCTCTCCCAATTACATCAGTCGGTGCATCTGTGCCTCTTGACACAGGTTAATTCAGTTCAAGACGCATCCTATCTATAACATCCCATCTTTATGAAGCGGGATTTTCTGCGGTTACAGCGACCAAAACAAAGCTACGGAGAAGATTGGACATCAGGAGCACACTTCATGTGTCATTGTCTACGATTAAGCCTAGATGGGACCGGCTTGTTGTTTAATTTTTATGCTGTTTGTATTTGATTTTATGCCAGTCGTATAATTTTACTTGATCGTATCCCCCCACCCCACCCCAGGCCGGTCCGTGAAAATATTGTCTGACATATAGCGGTCCATGGTGTAAAAAAGGTTGGGGACCACTGCAATACACGACGCACGATCAGGCTGAAAGTCGGTCCCAGCGGAAAATTCTCACAACTGGAAAGTCGCCCCAAAAAGGGCAAAAAATCACACAGTGTAAGCCTGGCTTTCAGAGGTTCATTTGCATGTTTTCTAAGCAAAACAAGGCTTTGTTGGCTTTGTCTTCCTGTGTGTGTCTCTATCTGTATACCTGTCTCGGTAAAGAAATTCACATTTCCACTTATTGGTTGCCTCAACGTTTTTCCTTATTGCTTTATATCCTCACCATCCTCTGCTTTTTGTTTTTCAACTTAACTGGGGTTCTCTATGTGACATATTAAACCTGATTAATTCGTAAAAGGTAAAATAAAGAATATTGGCTAAATCTTCTCTTCTGAAACATCCATAAAAACAGAATCTTGATAAAATTTTCCTTTGAAATTATTCTTTAGCTTTGTTAATGGTGGATTCAAAATTGTATACACACAGCAATATGTTAAAATATATAAAAAAAAATACATTTAAGATGCAGTAATTATAGATACATAGAGAAATGTAGGTTAAAACAAAATAAAGTAAAATATACCTTTATTGTAGTATTTTTGTCACAAGCGGTGATCACTTATTTATTTAAAATTTATTGGTAATTGACATCACATGAGAGAGAGAGTGCTGTTTGTGTGTAGCATATATTGTATAAGTGAATGTTGTTTTTAAATCAAAGATACTGCATTTAACAACAATTAAATCTGAATGTATTCATATTTATCCATGTCTCCAGACCCTTCTCTTCTATAAAAACACAACCATATCACAGCCAGAACAAATATATAAAAACAAAATCAAATTACTGGAAATATATACAGATGATAAATAATGCTTTCAAATAGAGTTGGAAAAAGTTGTCCACATGTTTTCAAATTTCAAATTTGGGGCTTTTTTCATTCCAACATGAGACTTTGATTTAACTGTTGCCCATTAAAAGGTGGGAGGGGCTCATTTGGCTTCGGTAAAATTCTTCAAGCCAAAACAAGCAACTGGATATTAAACTCTAATTTAAATTCGAGGTAGAGGTACTTTGCACCATCACACCAAAAAAATTAAATTGCAACAAACAGGTAAGGTGCAATTAGAGTGCCACATATTTTGAAAAAAAGACAAGCCACCTACTGTAAGACAAGCAAGTCAAACCTATTACTAATAAAACTGCATCTGGTTTTAAGCCAGTGGAGCCAGTTAACAACCTGGAACTGGATAGCTACCCATTTAAAGTCGTTGCATTTCCGAATTCTCCCGAGTGAATAATTACACGAGTGAATAAAGTGAATGTGATTGGTCGTTTATCAAGGGGGCGGGATTGTTGTGGCGGAAGGTTCGCAAGCAAGTTTGATTTTGGTCAGTTTGTTGGAAGCATCTTGCTAACCAGTTAGCAACTTAGTGCTAGTAGGTTCCCAATGGGAAATTCCATTGGGACCAAGTAGCACTAAATTGGTGACTTAGAAATGACACTGTCAAGGAACGCTATGGACAGAGGAAACATGCAAGAGGAGGAGAGTTTTGTGTCGAAGGTCGTGGATGAGTCTCCTCCGTCATACATTTTTTATGTAGAGGACGAAGATGTTGTGGAAGAGGATGCCAGGGCGGCAGAAGCTTGGTTTGGTGTAGAAGGCTTACAGCCGTACATGTTTGAGCCCTTGCCTCGCAACGCTGCCAGTTCTGTTAGCTCTACGCCTGCAGAAGACAGACGTACATCCCCGTGAACACAGGGATGGAACTCAATAGGAAAGGAAACGATTCTTATTTCTTATTTAATATTTGCATATATTAGCTGTGACATATGAATCAAGATACTATGACCGAAAAAAATTAGATTGACAGATGACCGTTGATCTATGATTGGCCAAATTTAGGTGTACAAGCTGATCTATAACTAACTGGCCTGCATAAGATAACGGAAAAACCCCCCACAGATTTTAAGACAGGATTTTATTTTATTTCTTTATAGAAATTTTGTAATTTTTGGGACAATATGGTCTGATAGAGTACATTTATATATACATGTTTAGGCCAGAATGATTTGACCTTTAAATATGATTTCCCTACGACTTTAAAGGAATCAAGTACTTGTTAAATATGTTGGACTGAATGTGCTGTCATTTTCATTTTAAACATAAAATCAGACATTTTTGATACGTATAAAACTCATAATTACTTCAAAACGTATAAATCCTTTTTTCACCTGTGCAATGCATGCTGGGTAAATTAGGCACTTAAGTCCTATTGGACGGGAACCTACAGAGTAAACGCAGGATGGAATTATATCATATTGTGTTTCACTGGGATATACATGATTTATGTGTTATGCTCTACTTTTGCTATATTGGCTAGTGCTAACACTATTAGAGGCTAACTTGACATCTAACTGGTTGACAATGAACAACTTTTTAAAGTGACAGTGAAGCATCTTTCAATGGTTATATCACATTGTTCCTATAATGCTTTGACGCTAACCATAAATAGCTTGAAACTCAAGCTCTTTGTAGCGTAGCTCTTAATCTAGGTTAGCACATTTTAGCCGCACCGTCTTTGTCCAACTTTGCCTTCCATTTGATCCTCCTCATCTTCATTCCCTCTTGTGATTTCTACATTGCCATTGAATATAATGTGCTCCGGTTCAAAATGAACATGTTACTCTTTCTGTTTAGCGTTACAGGACCTTGTATACATAATTTACCCAGAATGCACTGCAGCCTAAGAAAACATGGTGACGTCTGTGTGACAGTGTTTTGTATAAATGTATTAAAACTAAACAGCTCAATATTTTACTGTATTGTATTTACATCAAATAGAAATATTTCTCAAAAAAAGTATGCTGTTACATCTAAAAGTTGACAGAAAGATGAAGAGTACATTCTTTCTTATGCTAAATATCTTCGTTTTGAAGCTCTTCCCATTTTTTTACAGTTATTGTAATGTGACCATTTTATAGTCACTTAACAACTCATAAACACGCCTACAACATATATGGCTGAATCTTTTGAGTTAAATTTGCCTCTGATATTATAAATAGCACGATGACTCCTGCTTGCATTACCCACTGTACACAGCAGAGGTCACAGATTATCGGACCCATCTGCTGGCTAATCCGGACACAATCTGATTTAAAACATTTATAAATTACTGCATGTTGTTAAACTACAGTGTCTAAATTCACTTGCGCCGCTTCTCCTGTTAATATGGTAAAGCCCTCCAGAATGTGATCCAAATTATCCAATGAGCTGCTGTCAGTCTGGGTTGCTGCTGCTGCTACTTTTAGACACAGCAGGCAAACCTGTGGCAAGCCGGGCAATGGGAAAGAAGGAGAAGATGATAAGAAAAAGAGAGCAGAGAAAGTAGGGACTGCTGGAGGAACTGTGGTGAACTGGAGATAGAAAACTGCAATGGTGCACAAAGATTACCCTGCACATTTAGAGGATGTTTGGCTCAACCTGCTGCTGTGAAGCAGGATTCTCCACCATGAACAGAATCAAAAACAAATATGGATCCAGGCTCAAAATGAGCACCTTGATATGTACTTGAGAATGGCTTTGTCTCCATTCAAACCCAGGTTTAAAGCCTTGCAGGGCAGCCTAAAGCTTAAAGACCAATTTCCTGCTTCAAATATTTTGTCATAATTGGTTTAAGCGATCTGACCCACATGCAGAGAACCACTCAGAGACCACGGGAAAAAAGTTTAACAGGTTTATTGAATGTTGATGAAACACAGAAGTAGGAGCTGGAACCAAGTGGACTGGTGAGCCGGAACCGGAAAGTCTGAAGGAGAGGTCACAGTGATCAGTTCAGGGACCGTAGGAAAATAGACTGAGGCTTGAATATAGCTGGAGAGAAACTCACGTTTGAGGGGGCTCTTGTTGATTCTTGAATCCAGTTTGTGGGGAATTAATCCAGAGGAGAGGGAACTCGTTGGAGAGCGGACAGGTAGAGATACGTTTGACCCAGAGGAGTAAAGGAGCAGACTTTCACTTGGTTTTCAGAAGAGGACTTGAATAGATCAAGTCCTCACACCTGATCAGTGTGTACTCAGTAATCCTTCCAGGGGAAGAAGGTCCAGGTTATCCAGTTACACAGGAAAGGCTTCCAGCCGAAGAGCACAGACAAAAAAACAAGGTTAGACTCAAAGAAACAAAGCTTCGGTTAGACTCTGCTAATCTCAGCTTGGCTAGAGTACCCAACACTGGCAAACACTCTGGCGTCGAGGTAGCGACAGCCCGCTGCTCAAATACTCCTCCGGTAATGATCCAACGAGCCGCAGGTGTGCAGGGAGGCCCAACGAGGAACAGGGCACCACCTGGTGGTGGAGAGAGTAAAACACAAAAACAAACCACACAAACTGGAATCCTAACATATTTTATAAAACACAAATTTAGGTGTTTTATAAACAATGTGAATCAGGAAATTGTCTATATACCAAACTGAACGATTGTTGTCATCTATTTCAAAAAACACTTAATATTTTAAAATGGAAAAATGGAAAAAATAAATATTTAAAAATTCAGTGTATAACATGGATGCATAAAATGCATATAAAGAAACAGATTGTAATAAAAAAAATGTCTCTGGACCTTTACTGGTTGATGATTTTCTCTATCCAGAACCCACTAATTTTTAATTGGTTGCCCCTGGTATACATCTTCCCAGATTAGCCTTCCTACTATCGGCTTTAGGTTTGACTCTTCTGTGGAATGTTTTATCATCTTATTCACATTAAAAGTTTTCTTTTAGATAGCTCTATATTTGTGTCTGAAGGTCCACCATAACCCCTAGATCCTTCAATCGCTGTATAGAGCGGGGACGATACATTGGACGTTATAGTGAACTCTATTAACTGACCGTTTGCATAGATGATCACTACTTCTCGCTCCCAGTTGGTCACGTAAATTCTCGTCGACTGCGCTTTGACTGTGCCATCTTTGTCATTAGTTATCGCTGTCAGGTAGCGAAAGCCTATGGCAACAGCGGGGCTCTGTGACAGTAAATCCGAGAATAATTCCGATGTATGTAAATCCGGGATATATCTGCTTGTCAATTGACCATGGATTATCACTACTTTTCAAGGTGCATTGTGGTAAATTTCTAGTTCACTATCTTTTCATCCACTAGACATTCTGACACTCATCTAAAATGGCGTAACTACTGTATAGTGCCCCATATAGTAGTTATAACGGACAGTTGGACACAGCCTATGCCTCGGTGTTTCCAATATTTTAATACATTAATTGAAGCTGAAAATAGCTTGCCAGTAGATTTATTCACTCATGAGGGCACCTTCACCGGCACCGACAGCAGTTTCTCTTCAGGTTTTCTTCTGCAGATCTTATTTTTGATTAAACGGCATTCAGAATAAACATCGATGACATGAAGTTAAGCAACACTGCATCTTCTTTCGAGTTTGTATTGCTTGAAATCACCGACATGCATTTAAAGACAATGCATCTTTCTAATTTCTGCTATGAATCCGATCTTTTCGATCTGGTCTGACCCCAAATTGGATTGCTGGTTTAAAAAAAATGTTTATTTTCAGCTGGTATCTGAAATACATGACTGTGTAACTATGCAACGTATTGATATTAGTGTTATATTAAATACTACAAGACTTCAAGGACTCCCCTTTGAACACCCTTTCTTCATCTGTTCATACTGTACATGGCCATCATTCGTCCTCTTTGTTGCTCTTCCTGATCTCCATTCCTGTGGTTTTCCATCGGCTTCCTGCTCCATCCCCTCCTTCCCCTGGTTTGATTTCTAACCACAGTCTTTGTTTTTAATTTTCTGTATTCCCTCCTCTTTTTTTCTTACTTGTAATTCTCTGTTTTGTCGTTCGTCTGTGACGGTGGTTCACTGTTGGCTGGTTGTGTGTGTGTGTGTGTGTGTGTGTGTTTCCGTGCTTCGTCACCGTGGGTGTTGTCTAGGTTTGGCCAGCACAGTCATTTGCACTCAACAATTTCAAAAGATACCGCTGGTTCCCCCGGCGACGGTTGCCCCTGCCAACGCGGTAGTCAACGGCAACGACACCACGTTTCATCAGATCCATATCCTGCCTCCACCGCCTCCTCCTCCACCACATTCCCATCAGCCACTGCTTCCACTTTTCACTTCCTTTGGGTATAACAGGTCGCCCGTGACAACTCCACAGGGAGACACACCCACTGCCCCAGGTACACACCCACTTTTCATTATTATTATTATTATTATTATTATTATTATTATTATTATTATTATTATTATTATATGTTCTTTAAAAAGCTTTAATGAATGCTTCTCTGATATATTTCTGAAAATGTTTTAATTGCTCAATTAAGATTCCAATTAGCACGCTAATGTTTTTTTTATCTTTAAGAGAAGGCAGCCATTAAAGTTTTCTGTTCTGAGTCATTCTTTATCAAGTTTTCTATGTTCCTCATACATTTTAAATTTTGTTTTCTGGTTATATGTTGTTTTCATCTCCATGATTGAGCGCCTGGTTCAGTTTACAAAAGATAAGACGTTTTTTTATCAATTCCATTCTATGTATTAAGATCTATCTGAAAACATGTGACTAAAACATAAAGAAGTTAAATTAGACACTTATATGAATCTTCTGGTAAAGCAGAGCAGATGCAAGGATAAATCAGACCAGTTCTTAATGGAGTCACTGACTTGATGGAAAACCTCCTCTAGCATAAATAAATATAAAATTGTCTTCCAGGCAGGAAAGTGAGAGAAAAACTTGTATAAAGATTGGCTCAATTACTGTACATATATATTAAAAACAATCTTTGAAACAGGATCATTTAAAGAATAAAAATGCAAACTGCGAAATAAAACAGCCTAAAGAAATACTACTGCATCTCAAATATCCTGTTATAAAGGATCAGATGGTTCCAGAGTCAGATATAACTTTTTGTAATACATAGAAATATTAATATGTGTAGATGGTGCAAAAGATTCAAGAGTGAGGCTGAAGATTTACCTTCCAAAAGCTAGAAACACAAAGGATGGGTTTAGATTAGGGTCTGCACCCTTTAAAACCCACTCAGGCCCAGACCTTCCAAGTTAATGGCAAGAAAAATAGATCAAAAACATATAGCTGTTTCTTTCAGCTAATTAAACAAAAAGGAAAAATAATAAAGCTTATAAAACTGGCATTTATTGTTATATCTTAAACCATATGTTGGTTCTCTATCCTTTTTATCTACTTTACAGAGGACACAAAGATCTTCCTGCAGCTTCAGGGCAGAAATCAGTTTTAATTTAAGGCCTTTTTAAGTAATATAATGTCCTAGTCAGAGTTCAACTCTAAAGCTTGATGAACCTGAGTCTATAAAGTATTCAATCAGGAGGCAAATACTGGTCAATACTGGATTTTTACTATTTTTACTAGTAAAATTATTAACAGTAAAATATATGCCTTCCACTTTCCAGTACATTCAAATGCTACTTTGCCTTCATCATTTATTTAAAATCCCAAATAAACTTCCTTCTTTCTGGTTAAACTCTGTGAGAAATCATTATTGAATGGACCAGTAAAGAAAACAGGATAGTTTCATAATAATTATTTTAGAAGTAGTTAGACCCTCTGCAATTTAAGCCACACTTTCAGCAGACAAACACTATTTTTTTAACTTTTAAATTAACCCTTAGATCAACACCTATTATCAGCATTTTCTATTAGTAGAAATAGGAAAAAACTACAAGAAAACATGGAGGAGATTTTACCAGTTTGTCATCAGTTTCCCTGAGTTGGTTTGTGTTTTTGTTTGATGTCTGGGTTTCTTAGTTTCCCTTTTTCTCCCCTTAGTATAAGGATTATGATTATCATCTTGTTTTTCCCTTTTTCCCCTCCTTATCACCACTTACATACACACCCTCCTTACAAACCTTATGCTGACCAGACAGCGTTTTCTGTTTCGTCCACGTTGTCTCATTCTTCCCCCATTGAATCACACTAATGTCACTTTTACCCACTTTGCACCCATAATGTGTGTGTTTGTGTTTGTGTGTTGTTCTACGTAAGCGCGGTACTTACCACTATATCACCATTAAACCCTGGAGTCATAGATGAAACCAGTAAACTCAGCAGTAAATACAAAAAGAAGGAAAAAATGTCTTTTATTATTGGGAAGAGATTGTGTTCAATTGGAGTTTGGTATCAGATGCAGGATTTTGAATGTCTTCATTTAACTTATACCATATACATCTATTTTTTTTGCCTTCCTGATTGATAACAGATCATATTTTTGATATTTGTTGACTCACAAGTGCAAATTTTCCTGACAAAAATCTTTGCAAATACAAGCAGTAAAGTTTAAAGACTCCATTAGAAAATGTCCCTCTAGGATTTGCAGGTAAGGTTTCACAAACTCCTCTGTTTCTGTAACTAGCGACAGTTCTGTCACCTCCAACAGGAAGATAAATGCAATAAGCATCTTTATCCAACCTGGATTAAAATCCTACTTTTCATCCATGATTTTAATAAGGTGAGGGTCTGTGGATGTTTTTCTGAGCTCACTTGGACGGATGCAAAACGACCCCTAGAAGGAGCTGTGTGATCACAAGGAAGGAAATAAAACTTATGTGTGTGTTTCTCTAGAGCACTATTGGTTGCACATATAAACCATTACTAAACCCCTATTAAAGTGGTTATAATGGTTTATGCCACTCTCCAAATGCACTACAGCTCCATTCTTAAAAGCCCAACATATATAATCACACGCCAATGGATGCATTATATATGTATGTGTATGTACATTATGGCATTATATGTGTATATACACGGGTATTTGTGTAAGGAATAATGTATACACAATGAGTATATAAATGTTTTCATATATTTATATATATCTGCTGTCTTTTTCTGTGTGTGGGAGAGAGAAGAAAGATGTGAGAATGTGTGAGGATGAAAATGCGCTTCAGATGTAGATAAAAAAACGGACCTTCATGCTTTGTGCATTATGTCTCTGATTAGGGATCAGTTTCATCAGCCCTGCTCATCATTTTATTCTGAGAAAACGGTATATCCTGGAAATTCAAGAAAATTAGATTTAAGATTATAAGATAAAAGCAAGAATAAAATAATGAATAGTACATAAACATTTATTTATAGCAGTGGGAACATACTGTGCCTTGCAGAAATAAGCAGTAGTACCGTGCTTCAGGCACAGGGCGCCGCCATAAATCAAAAGCAATATGCCAGATGCTCCTACTAGGCAAGGCAAGGTAAGGCAATTTTATTTGTATGGCACAATTCAGTACATGGACCTTTCAAAGTGCTTTACATGCATTAGATAATAAACAAATAAAAGCATAATAATAAAAAAAAAAAACATTTGTAAAACAAATTAAACAACAGGACCACAAAAAAGCAGTATAAAAGTAAGTAAAAACAAACCAAAACAAACATGATAAAAGCAGGTAGAGAAGAAAATAAAACAGTACGACCACAACCTTAGACTATTAATACCTCAGTTAAATTTAACTTCAACTGTGTAAGGCAGTTCTAAAAGAAAAAATTGGTTTTTAACTTTGATTTAAAATAACTTTCAGCACTTTTAAAGTCTTCTGGGATTTTGTTCCAGATAATTGGAGCATAGGAACCAAATGCTAAAATACTAGAAGTTAGTTTGATTCTTTACATTTTTTTTATCTTTTATGTTCAATAATCTAATTTCTACCACAAGATTATTCATTCTTTCTAATGATAGTTCAATTCTTAGATATATTTTATATACTGTTGTTTGGTAACTTAACCATCTACAGTATATTTCAAACAAACTCTACTCTAATCTACCTAGGCTTGCCAACCGTCCCTTGAAAAATGAAATTGTTCCATATTTAGAAATAGAAGTACCTGTCCCGTATTTAGTGTCCCGTATTACTGTGACAGTAAAAAAAAATAGTCAGTGATAAGCTAATGGAAAATGAAATACAAGGGCACGTTACATACAAAACTTACGGTAAATTTGTTCTCAGGCCCTGTACTGTGACCAGGAGGGATGCGAAATAAAAAATACCTGGGTAGAAAAAGTCTGTGATAATATAAAGCACACTGCAAATATGCATCTAATTAAATGCAGATTTGAGTCAAATAAAAAAAAAAATAATCCTTTCACACACAAAGAGGGGCTATAAAAAAAAGAAAATCTCCATGCCAGGAGGGGTAAAGGCAGTCGGATCAGCTGACACGCACATGAGGTGTCCATTTAGTGCTTCTACTTGCACAATTTGTTTTAAAATAACAAGTATATATTAATAATTTTGGAAGGCATTGTAGTATTAAATGGTCTGAAACAGTCCATATTTGCATAATAAAATCTTTGGTATCAGTTGACCAAGTGCAAACGTAGAAAATGTTTATATAGCAAAACCCAGCCCCCTTCTAAAGTTTAAAAAAGTTGTAGCTATGACCTTTAAGCTAAAGGATTAAAAACGTTACATAAGCATAAATAATTATAAATGAAAAGAGAGAGAATGAAGCTGTGATGACAGGCTGCCGGTTCAGTTATCATTGAAAAATTTTTTTTAAACTTTCGTTCATTTAGTAAGATGTAAAAGTGAGAAAGCTAAATATGTTTCTACTAAAACTTCTCGTTCAAACCAAAATTTTGTCAAATAACCCCCTAAAAACAGAAGGTCCTAAATATAAAATAAACATAATTTGCTGCTTCTGTAAAAACATGGTTCCATATCAAATCAGCAGCTCCCTTTGTCACTTCAGGGCTCGGTTAGAGGTTAACAGTGGTGTTCTGTGTTGAAGGTTGTCAAGGCTCAGAGGCAAGTCCTCACAGTTCTCCCACCCCATCCAGCGGGCCCCATGGAGGCTCCAACGAAGAGATCTGGGTTCTGCGCAAGCCCGTGGCAGGTAATTAAGCCGCGCTGCGCTGAGCCCTCAGCCTCTGACTCCTTAAAGTCTGAACGGGACCAAACAGTATCTGACGTCTGTAAAAATCCTTCCCTCCCGCCACCTGTGGCCTTCCAACCGTCCCCCCCCACAGGGGACAACAAAGCCATCGGACTGTTTGAGCCGTAGGAGGATGGTGCTTGAAGGCTTTCAGATACTTTTTGACCTGCTCCCGACAGTCTCCCATGTTTTGCTTATCCCTCCATCTGAAACCTATCTGAGCATAGTAGCCGTATGTCTAGGCTGCAGGCATTTGCATCGGTCTACAGTCTGTGTGTCTTTCCGAATGGGAGGATGTTGATGTGGGAGAGACCGAAAAAGGCAAAGAAAGAATAAGATGGATAGAGGGAATAGTATGCGTGTGTATATTTGACGAGTCTGATTGCGAGAGGCATGTCTTTATTCCACTTTATGTTTGTCACTCAGACATCTGTTGGCTTGTCTGTCTGTCCTGTCCATCCACCCACATGCTGCCCAGTGCATTTCCACGGAGAGCCACACCTCTTACACTGCAACCCTGGATGTTAGCTTAATTTCTTTGTGTGTGTGTTTGTGTGTGCGAATGCTTCCGCATGTGTATAACGTCTCCACGCAACGTCTGGGCGATGCTGTGGGTGTGTGACTGATTGTACTTGTATGTTCTTGTGCGTGTGTGCGTGCGTGTATGCATTGCAGGTGGAGATCGCAGCAGTGTTGGGAGTTCTGGGAGCGTGACCAGTGTGAGGTCATCCGGCAGCGGTCAGAGCGCCACAAGTGCTGCGCACATCCTCCACGCGCAGGCAGAGGGTGTAAAGGTGCGCCGCACAGGAACAAACACACTCTCTGATATTACCCTTGATCTGCTCAAGACTTACAGCAGATGTCTGATGATTTCTATTGAAAAAAAGTTTAAGGAGAAGTCCGGTTAGTAAGGAATAATTAATGGATCATTATCTATACCTAAAACTAATACGTTTGCGGTGATATCAGTAAAAAAATGGCCGCTCTGGGAGCCATTTTTGCCCAAATATAGTAACACCTCACTCCTGACATCTTCCAGCAGTGACATCACGGTGCGGTAAGCCTAGCGCCATTCTCCCCGCTTTACAAGCAAAATCAATGGGAACTACTAGACACATCTGCAATCAACAACAATTATTTTAGATTTCCAGAAGACTTCACCATTGAAATTCACCAGAGCTATAGTGAAACTGACAATGCCCACGTGCATGGCAGCTGGATGTTGGAATACATCGGGTAAAAGTGAAAGAAAATGAGTTATTTCACCTTTACAATTTATGATCCTCCACTGGTTCCTTGTTAGGTTGCCAACTTGAAGAGGGAGGATTTGTCATTGAACTTCTGGCCAGAGAAAAAACATGTAATATGTAGCCAACATTTGGAAGAAGAATGTTTTCAAGATGAATTGAATAATAGCGCGTTGTGACTTGATCAACAGCCGATACCACACCGTGACATCACAAACCAGTAGGTGGCAGTAGTGTTCTTTGGCAAACATGGATGCCTCCAGTAAAGCACATTCAAATGAAAATGACTCTTAATTAAAAACACTCATCATTTATAGAACAGTTTGTAATAATTTAATACTTAAAGTAATTTCAGAAGTTTGAATTCTGAATATGACTGGACTTTTCCTTTTAAGCAGGGGCGGAGCTAGATGGGGGGCCAGGGATGGCCATGGCCTCCCTAACCCAATCATTGGCCACCCCTGTGGCCACCACTACCATTTTTATCCCTCTAATACAGACGGTGGCAGCAGTAACACTCTCAAGTGGGATGTTTTAACTTTTTTAACATTTTAATTTTCCATATGTAAACAATTACCTTACAAAAAAAACGCTGCGGTTAATTATGCCCATCAATATACTAACATTAAAGATGATAATAACACAATTCATGCTCTTTTCAGAACTAGATTTTTTCTTATATTGGATAAAGACAAAATTATGTCTCTGCAAGTCATCTAAGGAATCTTCACTGAAATCAGAGATAAATAACTATTTTAATAACAAGTAATCCATTTAATGTGGATATTAGAACATGTAAATATAAATTTTTATGCAGATTTATTATTAATAAAAGTAGGTAAATAATGATGATGAATAAGATGTTTGCCCCAGAACTTAAAACTGAAAAATCTTGTCCACTGCACCTTTAATTTAGACAGCATGGATGTTTAAAAATATGCATCTCTTTGTTAGCAAAGGCTGTAGAAAAGTATAGTTTTTGTTTATTTAGAAAATATGGATGTTGTGCTCGTTTCTGTTGCAACAGTGTAGATTGATCCTGAGGTTCATGTGCCTTTTGGCCACCCCTCAATGTTCATTGGTTATTGACCACCCTTATTAGGATTTTCTGGCTACGCCTCTGCTTTTAAGGAATACCTTTTATTCCTTAAGGAAATGAAAAATCTGTAGAGATAGGATTTAAGGTACGGTCATTATATTAAAATGGTACATTAACTGCATTATACAGAGATGTTAAAACGTACAATAATACAGTCCAAGAAAACTCAAATTTTACCCCCAAAATGATGAGTCTAAAGAGAAATGCCTATCTTAGCAGTTAGATAATCTTTATAGAGATATGACATCAGAAAATGTAGGCTCTGCAAAACAATGTCCTATAAAAAAATTGGGGCCCAACTGGAAAAGTTTGAGAGCCATTTTGCCAGAATTCAGCGAGTTACCAATGGTGATGTGACCTACGTGTAACAAACAGCAATGTTAGGACTAGCTTAAAACCGTGATAGCCTAATGGGTGAGTTATAACGTTTTTGTTTTTTGATGTACATGTAGATCATGCCAAGTTATTACTTCATCAGCAGGTATTTTAGCAAGCTTTAAACTCTTTGTGCTGATAACAGGATATTTTTTTTATTTATCTTTACATACAAAGAAGAAAGAGCAGGACAGACTTTAATTCATATTTGTTCAAATCTGTTACAACAAAATTATATGATTATTAGAACACACAAAGAGGCCTTTGTCTGAAATATTAATTGTCCATTTTGCTGTATATTAATGTGTCTCAGAAATGTAGAAATGATTTGCTTGAACCGCGCAGAGTTCAGTTCAAGCCCAGTTCATAGACTTATCTTTTGCAAATATAATAAAATTGCAAATTGTCAAATTCAATCTGAAATAAAGACATTGAAAAAAATTATAAAAGTAAAATCTGAGCAAACAACAAAGTTGCTCTCAAAACATTTCTTTTTTTATTAAGATGTTTTTCAAAGTTCAACAATAGACAACACGTGTCGTCTCAAGGCGTTTTACGGTTCACCAGATCATACAGTCATCGACTCATTGACTCAAATACAATCCCTCACACTAAGCATGCTTGTAGCGACAGTGGACAGGAAAAACTCCCTTTTAACAGGAAAAAAAGTTTAATTTCTGAATTGCATTTTTGTTTGTTTAATTTCACTTTCAATATGTGTTCTTTGCTTGCAACAATAATGGAACAAAATTCCCTCCATACATTTAGTCCAAAATGTGTAACTGCAGCATAGTTGCCCTTGATTAGATAACGTATCTGTTGCCTGTCATTCAGAAACAACTCAATTCTACTTCATTCAAACTCTAAATACCTCAAACTTCTGTTTAGCTAAAACTATTCTGCATTTAAAATCTACTTTAAAATTTGATTTCCTGTACTTTTTGCTTGAATCTTTGGACATGTTTTGCTTTGCCGCTCCAGCCCATGTTCAGTCTCCTACAATGTAAATGAGTTAAATTGTGAGATGGCCTTAAATCCGAGCTCTAATGAATCTTTGTCCACATCTGGTTGCAGCTTTTAGCCACCGTCTTGTCCCAGTCTGCTAAAGCCAAGGAGCATCTGATGGAGCAGTCCAAGTCTGTGGACCAACCTGCAGGTTAGACTGATCAGTGATTCCCAACAGGGGGTGCTCGTACCCCTAGTGGTCCGCGAGTGCATTGCAAGGGGTCCATGAAAATATTTTCTTTATTAGATGGTAAAATAAAATGGGTCTGGGATCTGTTCTGCTTTGTGAAGACCCAACTGAGAAATTAAGCAAGCTTTTATTAACCAAAAAGTAAGTTTTTCTTCTATATTTGAGTTCACCTTCAGCCGTGACCCACATCACGACCAACCAGAGGAACAGACTGGATGTAGAGAACAGCCTGGGATCTGCTTTTTTTCACACTGAACTATCAAAGCGGCTCAGGTGTCTTGATGAAAACAAATAAAACTAATTAAGTCAGTCTGACTATCATTTTTTTTTTTTTGTATTTTGCTTCCAATTAAGGGAGTTACTCAGAGGAGCTCCAGTTTTATAAATACAGGTTTATAATATGATTTTATTTTGTATTTATCTCGATTCCTTATAAACTTCCAGGGAACACATTTATGTTTTTTTAATGGAAAGATTAAAATGCCTTAGAAAGCATATTTCAAATTAAAGATTAAGTAATTTTTTTCTTTTTATTGTACGTTCCACTTTTGGAGAATCATCAATAGTTTTTCGGACAAAATACCCAAAGAGGTACACAAGGCAAAAAAAGGTTGAGAAACATTGTCCTACATAAAAACTAGAAAAGGGAAAACTTAAAAAGAATGGTGGTAATGGAGCGATTCAGTAAAACAAACATTAAAGAATCGCAGTTTGACATTTTGACTGTAAAATGAGAATGTTAAAGATTCGGCCTTTCAATAATGTCATCATATCACGTCTACACTCACTCACAGCTCTTGGCTTGTTCAGCAGACAGATGGCCAAGGCAGGGGATGTAGGAGGAAGTGTAGAAGGGTATGATTGGTTCAGATGGTTTTTTTATATCTCGGTAAATGGGAATCTGATTGGTTGCTTGGTAAAGCAATGAGAAAGTGATGGAGGAGAGTAAAAGTCAGAGAGCTAGCTGAGGAAAATCATCTGTTGATGGATGGAGTCATCCAAGCATTGCTTTGACAGCTTCTCCCCGGCCAATGATTTCTCTTCACCTACAGGCTCTGCCAGCTCCTCCAGAACGTCGAGCCAATCAGGCTGCCCGCTCCACGAAGCGCCGCCTTACGACGCCACAGCATCCAGGAAGGGGGAGGTTCCTTGCGAGGGGAAGGTAGGACAGTCCCAAATCCCCACAGATTTAGTCCTCTGTAATAAAAAAAAAAAAAAAAAGAAAGTCTCACATAGTCAGTCGCCACTTTGGGCTTCTGACTGCGTGGGGATGAGAATGTAGCTCCGCTTTCACCCGCTTCCACACAAAAACACTCACACCAAGATGTCCCAGCGGTTTCTTTCGCAACTGGCTTCGTCTGTGCTGCGAGTTTTCGGATGCAGCCACGACACGGTGAGTGTGTGCGTGAAGGGGTCTCATGCAAATCTGTGCTGGAGGAATCTAGCGTGAACGTGTGTCAGAAGATGTGCAATACTTCATTATTCACTCCTTTTAGTTGCAGTTTCTCTTCTTCCATTGCAACATTTGCTTTTCTTTTTGTTGTTTTATTTTTTTCTTTGGAACTAATTTTAAAAATCAGAGAAAGCAGAAGTTTGACAGAGATTAATGGGTGTTGCTTGTGTTGTTAGGGTGTGTGTGTGTGTGGTGGCAGGTGCCCAGGAATCTGCATGGTGTGGAAGGACTATTTCGGCACAAAAAGTGCTAAATCTGATCTTCCACCATCTACAATTAGATGCCATTTAGGCATAGGGTGTGCATGTTTATGGGTGGATTAGCCTCATGTCTAATGGCATGTTATTATTTTAAGTTCTAAACAGACGCAGCAAATTTAAAAAGAAACAGGTTTCGATGGGGGAGACGTGCATCACATGCCTGCACTGTTTGTATCTGTGCTGCTATGTAAGCCATGTTCTGAGGACCATCTGTTAGCTGCAGTGGAATCCTGACTCCTCAGTGAGACAGCCTCCTGATACCTCCTTCAGCAGGGAAACATGGCGGACAGAAAAAAGAGATGCGGGACCAGCAGATAAATAAGGGGTAGAAACTAAAAATGACAGGTGTAGCCAGCAACAGAGAGGGAAAAGAAACCCTTAATCAGGCCGATTCCTGCAGCCTGCAGAGCAGGTTTTAGCTCAATCGTGTCTATTTCCTTACAGATCAGAAGATTAAATTATATAAACTTCTGAGAATCTCAAACAACAGAGCATATTTTATTCCCTTTAACTAAGTAGTGAGTATCAGCTTTAGAATAGAGATGAGTATGCAATTAAAAAAAAAGAATTTGGAAGAAAAGATGGACAAAAACAAATCAGGAAGGGTTGATATGCAGTGAACTATTAGAGAAAGTGAATTTGATGTACTAAATATCTGATAGATCAGACAGTAAGATTTCTGCATGTATTCACACTCATTTAAAATATGACATTGTCAATTAAAAATATATTTTTTGCTTTTATTATACATGATAGAAAGATGTAATGATTAGCATTGAAGTGGAGCGAGCAGACTGTCACGGTGCTGTATAGATCCAACATCTATAGCTAGTCTAACCCACTATAAGGAAGAACCTGTGGTTGGACAATACAGTACTATACTATAGAAATGTGCTAACAATGCTAACAGAGCTTATCCACTGCTTTTAAGTCTAACAGTCACTAAAATTGGCCCCAAAACAAGCTAACAAATTAGGCTGTATTGTAGTACTTAGATTTAAAGTCGTAGGGAAATCCTATTTAAATGTCAAATCATTCTGGCTTAAACGTGTATAAAAATGTACTCTTTATCAGACGATATTGTCCCAAAATTTTGAAAAAATAAAAAATCCTGTCTTAAAATCTGTGGGGTTTTTTCGTTATCTTATGCAGGCCAGTTAGTTATACGTCAGCCTGAACACCTAAATTTGGCCAATCATATATCAACGATCATCTGTCAATCACATTTTTTCGGTCAAAGCATCTTGATTCATATGTCGCAGCTAATATACGCAACGGTTGAAATCAGAATCATTTCCTTTCCCATTGAGTTCCGTCCCAGTGTTCATGGATGGACGTCTGTGTCTTCAGCAGGCGTAGAGCCAACAGAACTGGCGGCGTTGCGACGCAAGGGTTCAAACATGTACGGCTGTAAGCCTTCTACACCAAACCAAGCTTCTGCCGCCCTGGCGTCCTCTTCCACAACATCTTCGTCCCCGCTTTCCTCCTCTAAATAAAAAATGGATGATGGAGGAGACTCATCCATGACCTCCGACACTAAACTCTCCTCCTCTTGCATGTTTCCGCTGTCCATAGCGTTCCTTGACAGTGTCGTTTCTAAGTCACCAATTTAGTGCTACTTGGTCCCAATGGAATTTCCAATTGGGAACCTGCTAGCACTAAGTTGCTAACTGGTTAGCAAGATGCTTCCGACAAACCGGCGAAAACCAAACCTGCTTGCAAACCTTCCACCACAACAATACTGCCCCCTTGAAAAACGACAAATCACATTCACTTTATTCACTCGTGTAAAGTCGTGCACCACTCCGGGAGAATTCGGAAATGCAACCGTTGGAATGGCCGCTTCCCTACGACTTTAAGAACTTGCATCAGTTATTTTATAAGGCCTCATTTCCAGTATATTTTTACTTATTTAGTTCTAGAACTGGTTGACAGGTGTTTCTTCCACCTCACTTTAGGCTAGTTTTCAATATATGGAGTGAATTTTGTTCCATTATTGTTGAAAACATAATTTTTTTTTTCACAATGTGAAAAAAAACGAAAAAAATTTGTGATTTGAAATTTGGGAAAAGATGCAATTGAGAAATGAAATGTAAAAAAAGTTTGGAAGTAACTTTGCTCCCTTTTTTCTTATCTTATTATTTCAAACTAGTTTATCTAATATTTAATTTTATTTTCTATTTATGTTTCAGACAATCAACTAGATTTATATTTTGTATATTTTCAGATTGACCCTTTCACTTAAAGCCCAGCAGAAATACATCTTTTGAAAATATGAAATAATAAAAAAATTGTAAAAAAAAAAAAAAAAAAAAAAAGAGAAATAAAACAAAGTAAGAGAAATAAATCTGAAAGGAAAATAAAAAAAATGGTTTTCAGAGTGTTGTGTGTGGATTTTTTTTTATATAATCTTATTTGACAAAATGTGTTTGGTTTATTTAAAAAGTATTTTCTATTCTTTCAACAGTAATAAAACAAAACTCAACCCATAACGATAGAGCTAAGGCTAGGGAACCAGCACCAAGAGGATTATGTCATGTTTAAAGCCAGATTCTCCATTTAAAGCTACAGAAAAGGTGGCGTTTAAAAAAAAAAAACTTCTTTAAAACACGTAATAACAACAGCTCTGGGCTGCCAGCCAGAAATTGGTTTGATCCGTCCATAAGAACTTTAAAGTGGCGGCTGCATGGCCCAGTTTGGCCCTACTGATGAAAGGTTGCTGTGTAGTAGCAAACACGGTGCCAGTGACCGCATGCCCCCTGTCTTCTCTCCTGTAGAGCTCAGAGGCCGTTGTCCAATGGCTGAGCGACTTTCAGCTGCAGGTCTACGCTCCAAACTTCCAGGGTGCGGGCTATGACTTGCCCACCATTAGCCGAATGACTCCGGAGGTAAGGCAACCAAACCCTGAAACCCAGAGATCATGAACCCGCCCTCCAAGGACCACAGACGAAACTATTCTGAAATAATATGATTTGTTTTGTCCTCCATGTTGTCCAGGTGCATGTATATTTACCGTAATACCCCTTTCAAAAATCCTTTGAATATAATTAAACTTAAAGGTATGGAAGAACTGTTTTGATGTGCAGATCAAAATATAAGAGAAAAAGTTTCTGAAAATATTCAAATACTTGCATAGAAATTCACAAATACTGTATATTTGCAGTGCAGAATGTGTGCACTTGATTGTTAGGAAAAAATTGATTCTGTCAAATATTGGGATATTTTATTCTGTGATATTTGTATTGATTCAAAATTCTAATATCAAAATATTTCATTAGATGATACTGTATTTATTCAAATATGACATCTTAAATGTTAAAATAGTTTAGGGGCAAATATCCATTTCATTGTCATACTGTTTACTCTCTTAAGCCTTAAGTCTGATAGCCTAATATTCAGCTACTCTGCACCTGCTGAAGCAAAATATCTTATGAAAGAATCACAGTATATGTTCTTTGTTAAAATATGGGGATAAGTCAGGATAAATCATATCGTGAAACATGTATCGTGATTCATCTTGTATTGCTAACCTCTACCCAATTCACAGCCATAGCTGTTTTACATCTGTAGAATACACAAAGGGAATTTGGCTCCTAAAACAGAGCAAATATTTGCACATTTTTAAAGAGGATGTTTATTTATAGATTTATGCATCTGTGCAAACTACAGGTTGACTCATTTACAGTTATGTTGGCAACAAACAGATTGTGCCAAACAACTTTGTCACCTGGAAGTCATGTCGCACCCAACGAAAAAAGTGTCAAAGGTTGAGCTCAGTTCTTTTTTTATGCCCTGTTTGCAATCTATCACTCAGGTTGTCTGTGTGCAAAGTAGAAGCCCAAAATTCTTTCATTACAGTTCTGAAGTTTAGTTGTTATTTTGTTGAGGAGTGTAGTATTTACCCAGCATGCATCAAACTTGTCCACTCTTGAGATTGACAGCTGTCCCAGCATGCACTGCAGCAGCAGTAACTTTCAATGGAGCGCTCACAGACCTCAGATTATTAAGTTAAAAGTTCTCCTCTCTGTTGCGGTTACTCAACCAAAGACTTTGTAAGATTGTTTGAGGTGAGAAGATATTTCTAAGCATCATTATATGACTCATTTACTGATTTAGTGCGTAATTTAAAAAACAAATTCAGAAGTTGAGAGGACAACAGCAACCAGCGAACCAATTTATGCTGCATGCTCCCATCCTACCAAGTCAATACTTTCCTGTGTTCTTATCAAGAAAATACTTGGTGAGGACACAAGTCCGTACTCACGCTCTTGTGAATTGAGAAACAGCCTTTGTGTCAAATCATTGCAATACATCTCAGAAAATGTTGTGATGCTAACCAGTTTCCGTTAGAAACCGGAGCTCTTTATAGCATAGCACTCTGTCTGGATTAGCTGTCATAAAACGGGACAGATGGACCCAGTATTCAAAGTGATACAGTCAATAGGAAAGTTCTAAAACGTTTATTAACATAAAACAAACAGAAACAGAACAGGGGCACGAGGTTGTGGCTCATGGCGACTGCAGGAGGGGGGGCGGGGCACTGCCCAATCACAGGCACTCTGGTTGTGGGAGAAACACAGGTAAGTGACCATGATCATCTGACAGGAGATGATTATCTGTGTGAGTCACCTGTCTGGTTTGATATTCCAGCCCAGCACCGTCTCCAGTCCATTAGAGGGGCCGGGGGCCGATGGGCTTCCAACCAACGCAGCGTCACACAGAGTTTTCCCGATGCTGCAGCCCCAGAGATCTTGCTGGAAGCTGATCCAAGTCAGGTGAAGAGAGATCGGGCAGAAACAGTAGGATCCAGGCTTCTAGGAATCCTCAGAGCGCTCAGGCAGGTTTAGAGTCCGACAAAGTTCAGAAGTGTGCCTAGAAGGACACACACAGATGCAAACAGGCAGCCTCAGATGCAGACGGGCAAATTCGGTGGTTGAGAGGAAGCAGAGACAAGACGTTGCACCAGGATGAGCAGGACTTTAAACTGGTCTCCTTCTTGGAGCCAGGCTTATGGGCATAAAACTGATCCTCCCCGCGTTCCGAGCCAAAACTCTGAGGACTCTGCGGGGAAAGACCAGGACACGATCAGGAGATGAGAAAGACACAAAACCCCCTCCTTCCACTGGCCCCCAGGAACCAAGAAAATAACTAAAAACTGACTAACAGACGAAACAAAAACCTAAAAAATAATGATCTGACCTCGATAGCTGGGCTGGAACGAATATAAAGCCCCAACAGCAGGTGGATGAGATGAGTGATAATTAGATGGGAAGGAGGGATATTAGCAATTAAGGCCAGCTATCAGAGCAGATCATGACATTAGCATCCTTAAGCGCAGCTACAAAAGCACCAGCTTCTTCAGCCTACTTTCCCCTCTTCCTTTGTTATGTCCTGATCATCTTCATTACCTCTTGCGATCTCGACATTGTCATCAATTTCAACGTGAAAAGGTTTATCGCTACTCATGGCTGTTTTGGCTGAACGGGCTAGCAATACAAGACCTAGCATACTTTATTTAACATGGGAACGTCGTTTTGACAATATTTTAACTAAATATATTAAAACTGAACAACTTGCTAATTTTTCACTGTATTGTTTTGACATCGTAAATAAATATTCCTCAGATGAAGTCTGTTCTTGCAACGAATCGACAATCCCTTTAAAGGGAGCTGTTGTTGCCAACGGAAGCACAACTGTTTTCTTATCTCTCTTTATCCATGAAGTCTTCATTTAATAACCATATGTTCTATTAATGGAGGTCTTTTTTTGTGTTATTAGAATTTGTTTAATAAACTCGTTCTAACAGAAAACACTTTCCTCCATTCGCCCTGCTACCATCACATTCTTCCCTTCGACTAGATCAGCAATCTCTGCAATACCTCTATGTTAAGGTGACCAGATTTATGCAATTTTTACATATTTATTCATATTTAAACAAATATCAAGTGTGAAATCCAGGAATGCGCCTCTTCCATTAAGATAAATAATGTTAATCAATCTATAGTGTTTATAAGTGCCATGATTCAGTCTTCTCTGTCTTCTTCCCTTAACATAACATTGTTTTCAGTAACAGTTTGTAGTTTCCCTCTTTTTCCATTACCAAAAATTAAAATGAAACATTTTTATATATATACAAATAGAAAAACATATTTTTTTCTACATAATGATATAAAATGAAACGACCTCCAGTTGTTTCCTGTAGCTGTATCCTAGACAGCTGCAGTGCATTTGGTAGCCTTCAGCAGCCTGGATTAAAACCTGGATTAGGTTAGATTTTTATATTCAGATTAAATTAAAAAAATTAAAACACATCTATAAATCTGGATCATTCATATGATGAAGCAGAAATACATGTGTTGTCATTACAAGTTTAGATTATTGAAAAATAAGCTTCATGGCATAAAAGTAATGTGTCCTTAAATAAAATTATAATTAAACTTAATAGGAATATATATTCACAATCCTAAACCTATTTTCTATTCATGTGTACAGAGATACAGATGTTCCTTTTGTTTTAAACAAGCTGTTATTATTTTGATAGGAAGTAAATGTAAAGGTTATATGATCCTATATCCCTGTTACAAAAACCCACAACAAAAAGAAAATATTTGGGCAGAAACTGCAAATGTGCTGGAGGCTGATGGGGATAGGTCATGGTCTCCTCGAGCTCTGAGGAAGTCGGAGCGGAGCAAGACGGGAGGAACAGCGGAGGCTGTAGGCCTGGCTTTTCACAGGTCTGGAGCGCAGCGGGGCGGGGACAGAGGATGTGGGATTTCTGGGTTACACAGCATCCAGCCAGCTGTGATAATAAACTTCCCCGTCTGTTTTAAAACACTCTGGTCTTCATCTATAGGTTAACAGCTGCTTCTGTGCGCAGCATGCTCGCGTGCTCTTTTTACCTTAATAACAGCGTATATGCGACATTGTCCGTCTCATTCATAAAACGGTAAAAGGTGGTTGAAAACGGGAACTGTCCCTGGAAATATGCGACATCCGGTCACCCTACTCGATGTATTTCTATTTTTTTGTTAGTTCTAAAGGGTTTAAGGATCAATTAATAAAGCCTTCCTTAAAGTAAATAGAGGGATCTTTCTCCCTTGTAGGTTTGTCTTCTTGAGATTTCTCACCTGCACAGAAACGAGTTATGCAACCAGTGTAGTGTGTGGGTATGTGTGTCCGTGTTTGACAGATCCAAATGTTTGTTTTCTGTCAAAGTGTCTCCTTGTGTGTCTATGACAACTTTATATGAGTTATGTTTTAAGAAATCAGGATGATCAGATATTCTAGATGCTTCCTTTCACCGCAGACATTTATTCTTTTCCCTCCTTGCTTCTCTATTTAATTTGGAAACATTTGCATCATCGCTATTCTTTCCAATCGGCAGAAGCTTTCATCAGATGTCACGCTGTCTCATGTCTTCCCTGTATGAGTGTGTCTGACCAGAGAAAGAGACAGAAACACTGCTGGGCACTTGGATTGCTGTAACTGCAAAGCTGTGAAGCAAAATGCCGCCAAGGTATGCTACTAACAAGTGTGTTGGTGTGTTTGTAGGATCTGACAGCCATCGGAATAACTAAACCAGGCCACCGAAAGAAGATCACGTCAGAGATCAACAAGCTCAGTGTCACAGAGTGGCTGCCAGAGCAGAAACCTGTGAGTACCGATGATAACGGAGAAGGATATGCCTATCACATCTTCAGAGACTTCTTTCTACTGAACTCATGATAACTGTGGTGCCTTGTAAAGATATTCATACCCTTTTTTTTTTTTTTTTTACTTTTTTTTTACGTTACAACCATGTGGAAAGAAAAGGCCTGGTTTTCAACTATATCTCTGTTGCACAGCTAGTTAGTTTCTCAGGTGATGGATTCATTTTAAAAATCATACTTTAATCCAAAAACTTAAAAAAAAAGAAAAAAAAAAGAAAGAAAAACTGGATTCCTTAAAGATGATTAAGAATCAGAATCAGAAATACTTTAATAATCCCAGAGGGAAATTAATTCAATTCAATTTCAATTCAGTTTATTTCTATAGCGCCAAATTCACAACACATGTCATCTCAAGGCACTTTACAGTTCAACCAGATCATACAGTCAAATTGATACAAAGTTTTCTATCTAAGGAAAACCAGTTGATTGCATTGACTCATTGACTCAAATACAATCCCTCACACTAAGCATGCTTGTAGCGACAGTGGAGAGGAAAAACTCCCTTTTAACAGGAAGAAACCTCCAGCAGAACCAGGCTCAGTGTGAGCGGCCATCTGCCGAGGCCGACTGGGGTTCAAGGAGACGGAAGCAGAGACACAAAAAGCAGCTGTAAAAGGCGGCCCCGTCCAGGAAACACACAGCCAGGCAGACGAGCTCCGAGCCAGCTCCCATTCCAGAGGACGAAGAGAGCACTTCCACTCAGTAACGGTCAGAGAAACAGGACCACACTGGAAAACAAGCCGATCTCCAACATCTATAAACAAGGGTGTTGATGGAAGCAGCACAGCTGATGTTTCGTTCCAGGATGACGTCACAGCCAAACAGGAACAGACGAGGCAAAGCTACTCTGAGGAAAAGCAGAGAGAGCAGAACGTTAGAGACTGAACTAACAGATTCTGCAGAATAGGAGAACAGAGAGAGAATGAAGCAGAATGATGAAATGGGGGTCCCTATGTCCTCCAAAAGTCTAAGCCTATAGCAGCATAACTATAGAGATAGCTCAGGATAACCTGAGCCACTCTAACTAAGCTTTATCAAAAAGGAAAGTTTTAAGCCTAGCCTTAAAAGTAGACAGGGTGTCTGCCTCACGGACTAAAACTGGTAGTTGGTTCCACAGGAGAGGAGCCTGATGACTAAAAGATCTGCCTCCCATTCTACTTTTAGAAATTCTAGGAACCACTAGTAAACCTGCAGATTGAGAGCGACGTGCTCTGTTAGGAACATAAGGAACAATCAGATCTCTGATATAAGATGGAGCTTGGCCATTTAAGGCTTTATATGTGAGAAGGAGGATTTTAAATTCTATTCTGGATTTAACAGGAAGCCAATGAAGAGAAGCCAGGATAGGAGAGATATGATCTCTCTTTTTAATTTTCATCAGAACTCTGGCTGCAGCATTTTGGATCAGCTGAAGGCTTTTAACTACAGTTTGTGGACTTCCTGATAGTAAAGAATTACAATAGTCCAGCCTTGAAGTAACAAATGCATGGACTAGTTTCTCAGCATCACCCCTGGACAGGATATTTCTAATTTTTGCAATGTTCCTCAGATGAAAGAAGGATATTCTAGAAACCTCTTTGATATGGGATTTAAATGACAGGTCCTGATCAAAAATAACACCAAGATTTTTTACTTTATTATCTGAAATCAGTTTAATCCCATCCAAATGAAGTGACTGACTAATCAGCTTCTTTTTCAGAGACTCTGGTCCAAAGACTATAACTTCTGTTTTGTCTGCATTCAGAAGCAGAAAGTTAAGAGTCATCCAGGTTTTTATGTCTTCAAGACATGCCTGTAATCTATGTAATGGGTTAGCTTCATCTGGATTTATAGACAGATATAGCTGGGTATCATCAGCATAACAGTGGAAATTAATCCCATGCTGTCTAATAACTCTACCAATTGGGAGCATGTATAAAGTAAAGAGAATTGGTCCTAGCACTGATCCCTGTGGTACTCCACAGGTAACCTGTGAGCATGTGGAAGATTTGTCATTAACATGAACAAACTGAATTCGATCAGATAGATAAGATTTAAATCAGTCTAGTGCTGTTCCTTTAATTCCAACAAAATATTCAAGTCTTTCTAAAAGAATATTATGGTCAACTGTATCAAATGCAGCACTAAGATCTAACAGGACGAGCACAGATACAAGTCCATTATCTGAGGCCATGAGAATATCATTAGTGACTTTCACCAGAGCTGTTTCAGTGCTATGATGAGCTCTAAAGCCAGACTGAAACTCTTCAGAAAGTTCATTATGGTGTAAGTGATCGCAAACTCCTTTGGCAACTACTTTCTCAAGAATTTTGGATAAGAAAGGAAGATTGGATATAGGTCTATAATTAACCAAGTCATCTGGGTCAAGAGACGGTTTCTTAAGCAGAGGTTTAATTACAGCAATCTTAAAAGCTTTAGGTACATATCCCTGTAACAGAGATAGATTAATCACATCTAAAATGGAGGAAGAGATCAAAGGGAATACCTCCTTAAATAACCTGGTTGGAACTGGATCTAACATACAAGTTGAAGGCTTAGATGAAGACAATAATTTTGCTAATTCAGAAAGTTCAACTGGATCAAAGCAGTCTAAACCCGGTTCAGATTCCATGACTACCTCAGGTACAATCGCGGATAGAGGAGTGCTTATGATCTTATTTTTAATAAGATCAATCTTATTTATAAAGAATCCCATAAAATCATTGCTGCTAAGAGCAGGTGGAATGGACGGTTCAACAGAGCTATGGCTCTGGGTGAGTTTGGCAACTGTATTAAAAAGAAATCTAGGATTATTCTTATTCTCCTCTATTAATGAGGAGAAGTATGCTGCTCTTGCTTTACAAAGGGTCCTCTTATACAGCAGTAAACCATTTTTCCAGACTTGGAAGGACTCCCGCAGGCCTGTGGAGCGATATTTTCTCTCCAGTTTCCTAGCATTTTGCTTCAAAGTACGCAGCTCTGCATTAAACCAAGGAGCAAGCTTTCTATTTTTAATGGTTTTCATTTTCAAAGGAGCTGTGTTGTCTAAGGCAGTACGCAGAGAACTAGCAACCCCATCAACAAAATCATCAACCTGTGAAGGGGAATAAGCTATGCTTTTGCACTCTGCAGCACTGCTCAGTGACACAGAGGAGAGAGAAAGTGAAGCAGATTCTTTAAAATTTATAACTGCACTATCTGATAAAGATCTACTAAAATTGAACCTTCTTTTGGGGGAGGAGAACTCTGTTAAAGTAATCCTGAAGGTTATTAGAAAGTGGTCAGAGAGGACAGGGTTGTGAGGAAATACTGTTATTTCTTCACATTCTATGCCGTATGTCAGCACAAGATCCAAAGTATGAAGATGAGAATGTGTGGGATTATTCACATTTTGAACAAAGCCAATAGTGTCTAAGATAGCATTAAAGGCTGCTCTTAAGCTATCGCCTTCAATGTCAGCATGGATGTTAAAATCTCCCACTATGATGACCCTGTCAGTATTTAATACCAAATCAGAAAGGAACTCTGAAAACTCATCTAAAAATTCAGAGTAGGGACCTGGTGGACGATACAAAGTTACAAAAAGAAGAGGTTTTCTTGCCTTGAAATTTGGATCACGGAAATTAAGGGTTAAATGTTCAAAAGAGTTGTAGGTATTAACTGTTTTGGGAGTAATCAGTAAGTCAGACTGGAAGATTGTTGCTACTCCTCCTCCTCGCCCAGAACTTCTGGGTATGTGAAAATTTAAATAGCTTGAAGGAGTTGCCTCATTTATGCTCACATAAAGAGGAGCAGCCAGAGGAGATTACTTTTGTTACACGCTCCAATTACAGTTTTTTATATATATATATATATATATATATATATATATATATATATATATATATATATATATATATATATATATATATATATATATATATATATATATATATATATATATATATATATATATATATATATATATATATATATACACACATCCAACTACACAAAATAATAAAATTTAAAAAACAGATAAAAAAGAGATAAATCAAAAGCTGTTAAAAAGTGTTAAAAACCTATGGAGGACCTAGAGAATCAATGATATAGAAAAATAATACATTTCACAACCACTATTGAGAGCATATTTCCTTTGGATAAACTTTACATGCACAAGTGCTCTTCACCTACCACAGTATTAATGTCAGATTAAATAATACTACTTATATTTCAGTGATAATATCAAGATGCTACTTTATTGAATCTCTAAGATGAGAAAAAAGTCAAAATTCTGAGAAAAAAGTCAGAATTCTGACTTTTATCCCATATTAAACTGAAATAAAATAAAAAAATCAGTTTAATTTTTAGAAAATTTTCGGTGGTCCTAACCATCTACCATACACAAAATTAAAATAAATAAACAAAACAGTTTTTTGATTTTGCTGGCTATGAAAAAGCCCTAGCGGGCCACAATGTCATGAACCGAGGACAGATGGACCCAGTATTAAAGGAGAGACAGTCAGCAGGAAAGTTCAAAAAGGTTTATAAAATTAACAAAAACTAAAGTGGAGCTGTGGCTCGTGGACACTGCAGGATGGGGAGCAGGGCACCGCCCAATCACAGAACTCTGCAGGAGAAACACAGGCAAGTGACCATGATCATCTGACATAGGATAATTATCTGAGTTGGCCACTTACCTGGTCTAACAGTCCAGTCCTAGTAGAATGTCCCAGTGCTGCAGTCCCAGAAGACATGCTGGAAACCGATCCTGGTCAGGGATCCAGAACAGACAGGGACAGGATCCAGTTCAGGCAGGAACAGAAACAGGAGGCAGGATCCAGACTTCAAGGTATCCACAGGCTTCCAGGAGGGTTCCGAGTCTGAAAGGGTCCGAAAGCATGACCAGGTTTTCACGCAAAGGAGCAGACAGGATCAGGTGCAGATGAGCAGACTCAGTGGAAGAGGGTAGCCGAGACAGGACGTGGAACCAGAACTTGATGCAGGACCTTTAAACTGGTATCCACCTTGGAGCCAGGCTTACTTGGATAAAAACTGAACCTCCCCACATATAGAGCCAAAAACCCAGAGGATTCAGCAGGGGAGGAACAGTGGACGATTAGGAGACGAGACAAACACAAAACCCTCTTTCCACTGGCCACCAGGATCCAGGACATGAACCAAGAAAATAGACTGAACAGAAAAACAGTTAATGATCTGGCACTGAATGCTCAGGCTGAACTGAATATAACCAAGAGGAAACAGGTGAGAGGAATAAATTATAATTGAGGCAGGGAGGGAAAACGACAGAAAGGAATGACTAATTAAGGGAGAGCAAACAAGCCAGATCATGACACACAAAGGGGGAACTAACGAGCCTTGCGGTTCTGGAGCCCTAGGTTGCTGACCCAGGGTCTAGAAGAGCGATTCTTTCTGTCCTCCCATGTTTATGGTCGGCCACATCTTGCTCACCGCTTTGTCAAAGTTTTTTTCCAATCTTCAAACCCGGTTCCCCAATATTACAGTGAAATACTTTAAGCACACCAAGAAAACACATTTTGAAAGAGTGAGAATACTGAAACCCATGCATACATTTTCTTCTTCTGTGCTTTTTATTAGACAATCACATAAAATCTCTGTGAAAATAGACAGAAGATTGTGGTTGTAAAGTACAGTTTAAAAAGTGCTAGCGGTGAAAGGGTATGAATAGTTTTGCAGGGAACTTGGTTGGGTCACACTGTGAGATCCACCATTTTTAAGAATACTTGGCTCAATAAACAGACATACTTCTGGTGTCCCTACAGAACAACCTTGGGGAATGGCTCACAGCTATAGGTCTGAACCAGTACCACCAGGTTTTGGTGCAGAATGGTTACGAAAACATTGACTTCATCACGGACATCACCTGGGAAGATCTGCAGGAAATAGGCATCACAAAACTTGGTGAGGCACAGAAACGTTTTGTTGAGTGTTGGTCCACTGTTTGGTTTACAGCATCCCTGTTCTTCATGTTAAAGCTATGACCATCAGAGGGTTTCCAGCAATCCCTGTTCTTCATGTTAAAGCTATGACCATCAGAGAAGAATGATGCTTTGTTTATTCTCAATTATCATCTTTATAGCTTGCATATTTGACCTATACCTGCATTTTAAGTACTGTACATCTACAGTATGGCTTTTACATACATTCTATTTTGAACACACAGGATTCCTAAGTAGGACTAGCTTTTTATTTTGACCTGATGCAGTGTTTGTTTTTCCCTACATATACATATACATTTTGAATGTTGTATTTCATGCTTTTTAGCCTTTCAAGGTCAGCTATACGTATATGCAATATTTTTTGTTGAAGCACCCTTTGCCATCAATCAGAGCCTCAAATCAACATGGATATATCTCTACGAGCTTTGCATACCTTTTTTGGGTATGTATTTTTTATCATTCCATCCTGCAGAGCCTCTCTATCTCTGTCAGACTGGGCAAAACTTTTGGTAGATTTCCATTTTTAGGTATTTTAAAGGAATAGTACACCCAAAACATGATTAGCCTTCATTTTCTACTCACCCCCATGCTGAACAACACTCTGGAGTACTTTTTTGATATCTCAAATGCATCTGGAGATCTGGGAGGCTTCTTGCTGTCTGCTGACATTCAAATAATGGAGGTCTATGGTGCCCCAGACAGAAAGGTCCAAAAATGTCCAAAAAAAACATGTCAATATTCCTCCATACTGCTCGTCCAATGTATTCCAAGTGTCCTGAGTGGGTAGCATCCAGAATTTACTCGAAACGAAGTCATTTAGAATGTTTTTAGAGCATAAACAGTAGTGTATAGGATTTCCTGAAAGCGCGCACGTGCGCGATCGCGACACTACGGAAGCCGGCAGACCAAACCAGCGCATTCAGCTCGGCAAAGAACCCATGCTCTTCCTCAACACTGAAGTCCTCAGACATTTTTCTTTCGTTGTTTCTTTCTTTGCACAGGTAAACAGCACATTTCTTCTTCTACGCTTGCATTATTGGCAGAGCAGACGCTGAATGCGCACTTTCATCTGGTTTGGTCTGCCGGCTTCCGTAGCTTCGTGATCGCGCATGTGCGCGCTTTCAGGAAATCCTATACACTACTGTTTAAGCTCTAAAAACATTCTAAATGACTTTGTTTCGAGTAACTTCTGGATGCTACCCACTCAGGACACTTGGAACACATTGGACGAGCAGTATGGAGGAATATTGAAACGTTTTTTGTGGACTTTTATGGACCTTTCTGCCTCGGGCGCCATGGACCTCCATTATTTGAATGTCAGCAGACAGCAAGAAGCCTCCCAGATCTCCAGATGCATTTGAGATATCAAAAAAGTACTCCAGAGTGTTGTTCAGCATGGGGGTGAGTAGAAAATGAAGGCTAATCATGTTTTGGGTGTACTATTCCTTTAAGAAGTATTGTTTTCGTTAACAATGACAATGACTAAATCATTTTCTCGTCGCTCCTTTTTTTGCTGACGGTAAGAAAAACTGACGAGCTAAATATGGATCTTTGATGAGTAAACATTGACTAGTCATAGGTTTCAGTTTTCGTCACGAGACAAGACTAAATAAAAACGTTAGCGGGTGGTCGGTATGACATTTAAAATGCATCATTGTGCGGTAATCAGCAAACGGTTCGCTCTCAGCAGTATGGCTCTTCAATCGCTACCTAATAAACTATGTGGCTGATCATCCTCTGCCAAGTGTAAAAAAAAACCTTTTTCTAACTATCAAGATTTTATTTTATCCAGCTCACAAGAGGTGATGCTAAACATTCTATAATTTCTACCAAACAAAATCCATAAATTATATCCAAAGCAAATATTTCACTGAATTCTGTTTATTTTTGGATAATGAGCCTGATGAAAAGGTACATAGATCTCTGAATATTTCTCTCTCATTGTTCTCATTTCTATTTAAATATGATGTAAATGTTTCCTTGCATTGTCATTAAAACTTTCTGTTTTCTTTAAATATATCAACATTTTAGTTAGCATATTCATTCAAGTTAGGTCTGGATTGCTATGGCAGTACAAGGCAATGAAGTAGGTTCTCTCTGTATATATTTAAATCAATACCCTGTGACTTTAAATCTACTTTGACCCCCGAGCAGTACTAACTGAGGGACAAATTCTCAGAAATAAAGAAAGAAATTCCCAAAAGTAGAAAGAAGAATGTTTTTGTTCTTTGCTTTTTTGGAGCAATGAGGATTTTATCGATCTGTGTGTAACGCATAATTCATAGTAGATCAGAAAGTGTTTAAAACAATTCCTTTATTGTACATTTTGTTAGCTTTTCTGTCTGCTATATTAAACAATATGATGTGCTGAATTATATCTTCTTTTTTCAAAACTTTTTTGAGACACTTTTTTTACAAAGTAGAGCATTAATTCATAACAAAACTTTATTTGAATTCTATAAATCAAAGGTTTACCCAGTGATTGTAGTATCTAGGCTGGAGCTGGTTCACTTTTTGCAACATAAACCTGACTAAAACCTTTTTAACTTTTGTCGACTAAAACCAACTAAAACTAAAACATATCCTAATGACTAAAATGTGACTAAGACAAATCAAGGTTTTCATCCTGAAAACTAAGATTAAATCGAAGATGTCTGTAAAAAACAAAAAAAACAACACCGATTTTAAGAGATGTTCAATTTAGGGCAGGGCAATTAATTGTATTTGCAATATAATCGCAATTTAAGTTCAAATTTCAAATCGCAGAGGCACTCAATTTTAGTCACAATAGATTTAACAAGAGCAAGACACTAAATTTCTCCCTCTGGCTCTTTAGCTGGCGGTAAAACGATTAAAGAGGGAATGCTGTTGCGCAGAAATGAACAGAGAGTTGCAGCTAGCACTTAGATCTATACACTATGGTAGAAGTAAGAGCTTTTTCATGCAAATGTTACAGCATAGTCCTGCAACACTGGACTCTGGACAAGCAGGCTTTCAATGTCATGAAAAAACTGAAACCCTGGAGTAAAACTTCAACGAACTTGTGCTTAGTGCAAGGAAAATTGCATTAAAATCCCAATATTGGTTGAAAATAATCGCAATTTTAATTTTTGGCGAAATCATTCAGCCCTAGTTCAATCGGATGGTAGGCCAAAAAATTGAAAGACTCCTTAAAAACACTCCTCTCTTGTCTTAGCTGCATTATTTGGGTTGCTGAATGCCACCATAGTGGAGTCATGCTCAGAGATTTCATAAAGTTTACTTGCATTTGTGGCTGATACACTATATTGCCAAAAGTATTTGCTCACCTGCCTTGACTCACATATGAGCTTAAGTGACATCCCGTTCCTAATCCATAGGGTTCAATATGACGTCGGTCCACCCTTTGCAGCTAGAACAGCTTCAACTCTTCTGGGAAGGCTGTCCACAAGGTTTAGGAGTGTGTTTATGGGAATTTTTGACCATTCTTCCAGAAGCGCATTTGTGAGGTCGCACACTGATGTTGGACGAGAAGGCCTGGCTCTCAGTCTCCGCTCTAATTCATCCCAAAGGTGTTCTATCGGGTTGAGGTCAGGACTCTGTGCAGGCCAGTCAAGTTCATCCACACCAGACTCTGTCATCCATGTCTTTATGGACCTTGCTTTGTGCACTGGTGCACAGTCATGTTGGAAGAGGAAGGGGCCAGCTCCAAACTGTTCCCACAAAGTTGGGAGCATGGAATTGTCCAAAATGTCTTGGTATGCTGAAGCATTCAGAGTTCCTTTCACTGGAACTAAGGGGCCAAGCCCAGCTCCTGAAAAACAACCCCACACCATAATCCCCCCTCCACCAAACTTTACACTTGGCACAATGCAGTCAGACAAGTACTGTTCTCCTGGCAACCGCCAAACCCAGACCCGTCCATCAGATTGCCAGATGGAGAAGCGCGATTCGTCACTCCAGAGAACGCGTCTCCACTGCTCTAGAGTCCAGTGGCGGCGTGCTTTACACCACCGCATCCGACGCTTTGCATTGCACTTGGTGATGTATGGCTTGGATGCAGCTGCTCGACCATGGAAACCCATTCCATGAAGCTCTCTGCGCACTGTTCTTGAGCTAATCTGAAGGCCACATGAAGTTTGGAGGTCTGTAGTGATTGACTCTGCAGAAAGTTGGCGACCTCTTCGCACTATGCGCGTCAGCATCCGCTGACCCCGCTCCGTCAGTTTACGTGGCCTACCACTTCGTGGCTGAGTTGCTGTCGTTCCCAAACACTTCCATTTTCTTATAATACAGCTGACAGTTGACTGTGGAATATTTAGGAGCGAGGAAATTTCACGACTGGATTTGTTGCACAGGTGGCATCCTATCACAGTTCCACGCTGGAATTCACTGAGCTCCTGAGAGCGACCCATTCTTTCACAAATGTTTGTAAAAACAGTCTGCATGCCTAGGTGCTTGAATTTATACACCTGTGGCCATGGAAGTGATTGGAACACCTGATTCCAATAATTTGGATGGGTGAGCAAATACTTTTGGCAATATAGTGTATATTCTCACCTTCTATGCACCCAGTTCCTCAACCTTATCCTTAACAATGTCTATTGCTTGTTTTCCATTAGTACCTTTCTATTTGACACATCTTGAGTTGATTCTAATCTAGATGATTTTGGTTCTTTTACCCTTACAATTGAGCACCAACTGACAGGATGAAGCACTCTGGATAAATACAGGAGAGAGATGGGAAGCTGGTGTTAGGGGAAGCTAATGCTACCTGATCCCAGCTTGTAACAGTGACCATAGACGCAGTCAGCAAAGCGGCTTGAGAGAACAGTGAAGGTTCTATTGAGTAAAACCAGCCAGAACAGAGGCGGCTTATCTTCTAGACTGTTAGCTGAGAAGCCTGGTGAAAAAAAGCTTAGCTTTATTTTAGAGGTATTGGAATATTTAAGGGCTGGGTTTATTTTAGTGATTGATATTGAGCTGAATTCTAACTCCTTTGTTACTATTAAAGGTCACCAGAAGAAACTGATGCTGGCCGTAAAGCGGTTGGCAGAAATGCAGCGCAGCTCAGATGGACGTGGTTCCCTTCGAAAGAAGCCACCTCCAATCACGCAGCAGCAGGAAGTCATCTCAATGGACAGCCCGCCTCCAGACGGTGAGCTGGGAATTTACTTAAGCCTCTTTCACAGTAAAATTAGCAGATTAATGCAGGTTTTTAAAACATGTTTCGACCAGCTGAAGGGATGCTTGTGCATCATTTCATGGGCATTACGCTGCCGTTATTCATAGGGCTGGGTACCGAACTTCGGTTCTTTTATGGTACCGACCGAAATGCTTCGGTTCTACAGAGTAACTAAACATGCCTCGTCTTTCGGTACCAAGTTTCGGTGATTGGCTGTAACACTTAACGTGATTGCGTCATCCAGGAAAAATACACATGTGGTCACGCCTACAGCCAGGGTTCATGTGTATCTGTTGTGAACTGGTTGCAGCGTCGTGGAACCCCTTTAAAATGCCCCCCAGGTCAAAAGTGTGGCTTCACTTTATTAAGACTGATGCCAATAATGCGCAATGCAATACATCGCGCACGGAAACAATTTAAGAGCAGAAAGTTGCTCTGTGTTTGACTGCAAGAAAGCGGACTTCAGCCGGCGCGACCATCCTCCTCTCAGCAGCCCGTGGGCGGAGCAAAGCCAGAGTGGAGTGAATCATGCGAGACACTCTTGGAGAATGCTGCTTTCAAACTGGACGCAGCAGGAGCAGCAAAATCACGCCTGCTGCTTCATGTTTTGCTGCTTGTACCAGCTTCTGACGCGCGGCTGAAGAAGCTTTGCTGCTTTGGCTGCGCGGTCAAAAAGTGGCTCTGACGCGCGTTGGGCGGAGCTACTCTATCCTTTATTTGCCTTGCAGCTATATTTGCTGTGATCAGTGGGAATTAAGTAGTTTTATTATGTTTTTAAAGGGATAGTTCGGTATTTTTGACATGAATCTGTATGGCATCCCCATCACCAGTGGCATGCAATCACACTGACTTACCCCTGGCAGCGTCCTGTGAGCAGAGTTATCGTCCAGTTTTGGTCAAGCCGAAAGTAGTCCGGCAGGTTTTTAGGACCAGCGAAATAAAACTTTTCTCTTCCCAAAACATTATGTGTTCAAAAGAGTGATATTTTTGCATCCCAAAAACGTTGTAGTGGAAAAAGTCACACGTCGTTATCAATTGGTCCTATTTTCTCTCTGTTCGTATCACTGCGCGCCGTCATTCAGACAGCGAGCTCAACAACAGCCAGATGCTTGTCTCCCTCCGCCTAGCTCCTAGCTGGGCGGACCGAGACATGCATCTGGCTGTTGTTGAGCTCGCTGTCTGAATGACGGCGCGCACTGATACGAACAGAGAGAAAATAGGACCAAGTGATAACGACGTGTGACTTTTTCCACTACAATGTTTTTGGGATGCAAAAATATCACTCTTTTGAACACAATGTTTTGGGAAGAGAAAAGTTTTATTTCGCTGGTCCTAAAAACCTGCCGGACTACTTTCGGCTTGACCAAAACTGGACGATAACTCTGCTCACAGGACGCTGCCAGGGGTAAGTCAGTGTGATTGCATGCCACTGGTGATGGGGATGCCATACAGATTCATGTCAAAAATACCGAACTATCCCTTTAAGTGGGAAAATCCACCTGAAAACTTAATCAGTGCAGTCAGTTCATCCTGCCTTCCAATATTTCTGTCGGAGCCGCTCAGACCCCCACATACCAGCGGTGCGCTGTTAGTAGGATCCCATTCAACGGGCTTGTTTGTCAGACATGGTAATTTTTCTAAAGTAAAAACTGCTAAGTAAAAAGGTCCTCACAATGTAACAGTGAATATTAGACACTGATTTTTTTTTTTTTTTATGTAAGAGGAAAAATGTAAATGGAAAAATCAGAGCTTAAAATAAAACTCAAGATTTGTACTTTATTATGTTGTGTAATTTTCTTTTTCTTCGAATTGATTTTATAAAAATGTATCGTTCAGGAACCGGTATCGAAGTAAAGGTATCGGTATTGGTACCGGAACCGAAAATTTTTGATCAATACCCAGCCCTAGTTATGCATAAGTTAGGCTATCGTAGGACATAAGTTCTGGACTCGTTATGAATACTCTATGTATATGCCCAAAATGGGAAAAATCCTTGAAAGTTTGGCGTATGCAAGCGTTTTAGGAGATTCTGGGACGTCAGGGATATGCTGGCTAGGTCGTCAAGATGTGACAGGGCCCTAACAATCCGCATTTGGCAAAAAAGCCTTGTGGCAAGCTGTGTGGCCTCTGCACCCTCACTGTGTGGTGTGTGTCTGGTGACGGCATCACACTGGGTTAGTGGTCATGATGTAACCAGTCTGACAGAAATCGGTAAACAATGAGAGCAACATGTAAGGAAGCCAGGGCATAGTAAGGGTGCTGTATCGTTTCACTCTTTTATCTGCCCAAATATCTCTTTCACCAGTGCTGTGCCATGTTTATTGAATGTAAGCAGAGTTCATTTGGCTTGTTAGATCAGACGAGACGCAGTATGTTGACGTCGGTACTTTGCACTCAGTGGTATCGCATAAATAAGAGGGTCGACCTGGGTCTAGTGTTCCCACTGTATGCCGATTGTAGTCGAGTCGTTTGAAGGAGATTTTGAGCCGGGTCGATTTTGACCCATTGTCACTGCCACTAAAAGCTGATCCCTTCCTTCCTTCCTTCCTTCCTTCCTTGCTGACATTAATCGATACCGTCTCATTCTCTTCTCAGAAGTCATCATGTCTCCAAAGATGAGCACCTTCCAGGACAGTGAGTTGAGCTCAGAGCTACAGAATGCCATCATTCACTCAGGTCAAGAGGTCAGGGTTCAGCGAGCTCGTAACCTTAGCAAAGACCACGACGAGGTGACATCGGTGGGTGTTGGGCCGCCGAAGAAGGAGGCACGAACAGTGAGGCAGCAGAGCAGCCAGGGGAGTGCCTCGTCCCACAGAGGAAGCGTTTCGTCGCAGGGCAAACACCGTCACTCTCACAACCAACCTGCTCCTCCCTACACACCCCCACACACACCCACCAAGACCAGAAACTCATCTTCCTCCTCCACTTCCTCTGTTCAGAGCACAGCTTCCCCACAGAGCAAAACCAAACCTCCCCCCCAGTCGATACAAGGGGACCATCCTCAGTCGCACTCACACCCCTCTCAATCTCCCACCCACCGGGGAGCTCCATGTCAAGTCCCCCAGCCACAGCAGGCGCAACAATCCCACCCACATCCTCATTCGCAGACACAGGTGATGGAGGTTCGAGATGGTCCACAGCAACAGGTTCCACAGCTCTGCCTGCCTCCTGAAGCCGAGCAGGAAGAGGCAGAGGGAAAAGAACCCTCAGCTCTCAAGGAGAAACGTGCCCACAGCCTCAACCTATACGCCGCTTTAGACGGGGAATGTGAGGAGAGGGTGAAGGAGGGTGGAGAAGCAGGAGGAGGAGGAAGGGAAGCAGACACAGCAGTGGCCCAGGGCTCCATGGTTGTAAGAGCGGAGGGAGGCAAGTACGCCACAGTGACCCACCGCGTGAGTCGCAGCCATTCTGTCCGCAACCAGGAAAAGTCCACCGGTCGCTGCCAGACGCAGTCCTTCGCTTTGCGTCAAAAGAAGAAAGGTCCTCCGCCGCCCCCACCTAAACGCTCGAGCTCCGCCATCTCCACCTCCAACTCTAATCTGACGGAGGCCAACACGCAGCAGCAGACACACACCACCACAGGCGGGATGCTGGATGTGCCGTACCACCAGCAGCGGCGGGCCAGCGACCTGGGGATATCGGTGGAGACGGCTGCAGTGGAGACCAACAGCATGGGCAGCGTTCGGAGCATTGCTGCCATGTTGGAGATGTCTTCCATAGGCGGCGGCGCTAAAGGCATGGCACTGCAGAAGAATTACCTGCAGGTACGGGCACACATCTGCATTTCTAGAGCAGGTCATTCATGGTCCTTCGTAAGGTTGCAGCCAATAATTTTTTCATCACATCGTCAAGATCTTTTCTGCTGCTTTTATAAAATCATTCAGAAGTTGGTGTTTCTACAAACTGCTTAGAGTAAGGAGACTAGAACCACATCCAAGGACGGCATCCTTTAGAGAGAGATCATAGAGAAGAAAGTACATGAAGCAGGGGTAGCCGTAACAGGTGTTTTGATAATTATGCCATGAGAGTTTGCGCGGTAAACGTAGTTAAGAGTATGCACGTGTTTCAAAGTGTTGGAAAGAGAAGAACATAGACAGTAACAAATACAGGAGGCAGAAAATGATGCTTCCTAACTGCAGCTTGCTGTCAGGGCCGCCACAGACAAGCATCACAATAAGTTTAAAAGCCTATGATCCAAAACAAAAGCTCAACTCTGAAGTCTACCATTGTTTAATTTAATTCAGTTTATTTATATAGCGGCAATTCACCAATTCAATAATTTTCGTTTGGACTAGCAGCAGGTATGATGATAACAACAGTGCAATTAAAACAGCATAAATACATTCAGCTTAAATGATAAATGGTTAAAATGCATTAACAACAGCAGCAGAAGTTTGTTCGGCAAAGCGGCAGAAGCAGGGCTGTGCGTGTGTGGGGGGGGTGTATGTGTATGTGTGTGTGTGTGTTCATATGATAAAAGGGAGGGGGGGGCTGCTTGTACTGTAAGAATGGTCCCTCAACCATGTGACCACACACGTTTAAATGCCAGCAAATTCTCTATAAACTAACCTTAATTCAATTCAATTTATTTCTATAGCGCCAATTCCCAACACATCATCTCAAGGCACTTTACAGTTCAACCAGATCATCCTGTCAAATTGATTCAAAGTTTTCTATCTAAGGAAAACCAGTTGATTGCATCAACTCATTGACTCAAATGCAATGCCTCACACTAAGCATGCTTGTTGCGACAGTGGAGAGGAAAAACTCCCCTTTAACAGGAAGAAACCTCCAGCAGAACCAGGCTCAGCGTGAGCGGCCATCTGCAGAGGCCGACTGGGGTTCAAGGAGACAGAAGCAGAGACACAAAAAGCAGCTGTAAAAGGCGGCCCCGTCCAGGAAACACACAGCCAGGCAGACGAGCTCCGAGCCAGCTCCCATGTCAGAGGATGAAGAGAGCACATCCAGCCAGTCACAGTCAGAGAAACAGGACCACACTGGAAAACAGGCCAAATCTCCGACATCTAGAAAACAAAGGTGTTGATGGGAGCAGTACAGCTGATATTTCTCTCCAGGATGGAGTCACAACCAAATAGGAACAGACCAGATGAAGCTACTATGAGAAAAAGCAGAGAGAGAATTTTAGAGATTGAACAGATTCTGCAGAGTGGGAGAATAGAGATAGAATTAAGCAGAATGATGAAGAAGGCTCCCTCTGTCCTCCAGCAGTCTAAGCCTATAGCAGCATAACTATAGAGATAGCTCAGGATAACCGGAGCCACTCTAACTATAAGCTTTATCAAAAAGGAAAGTTTTAAGCCTAGTCTTAAAAGTAGACAGGGTGTCTGCCTCACGGACTAAAACTGGTAGTTGGTTCCACAGGAGAGGAGCCTGATAACTAAAAGATCTGCCTCCCATTCTACTTTTAGAAATTCTAGGAACCACTAGTAAACCTGCAGATTGAGAGCAAAGTGCTCTGTTAGGAACATAAGGAACAATCAGATCTCTGATATAAGATGGAGCTTGGCCATTTAAGGCTTTATATGTGAGAAGGAGGATTTTAAATTCTATTCTTGATTTAACAGGAAGCCAATGAAGAGAAGCCAGGATAGGAGAGATATGATCTCTCTTTTTAATTTTCATCAGAACTCTGGCTGCAGCATTTGCAGTCTGTTATTGACTCTGCAGCAATCCCTTACACTGAGCATGCATGCAGCAATACTGAACAGTTTTGGGATGAGCGGCCTTCTGCTGTGGATATTTGGTTAAAGGAGATGGAAGCAGAGAAACAAAAGAAACATACAAGCACTGATCTATAAATATTTTCTAGTTTAGAAAATGTTAAGATAATTTTTTTTGTGCAGTTATTCAGATAAGCTCTGATTTTCATGTCAGAAAAGATGAAAGACACCACATAGTTAGTCACACTAAAATCTTAGCCCATAGCTATGTCTAGGAGAGAAACAGGACTAAGGACTGAAAAACAGGTCAGGCTAATATCTATAGTTGAAGGTGCTGATGGCAGCAGTTCAGCTGATATTTCCCTCCAGGATGGTGTCACCTCAACTGGGTCTTGAAACAAGAGAAGTCTTGTTTAACAAAACACGAGAAATAGAAACTTTGCTGATTATTTTCAGGTGGGAAAAACCAGAGAGACCATTGGTCTGGACGGTGAGGTGGTGAACCGGCGGCGAACCATCAGCGGGCCCGTAACCGAGCTGGTGGAGGCCGCCAGGCGGGAACAACCACGTCCAATGGATTTCACCCCACCTTCCACCCAACCTCCGCCTCGGTCCTCCCCTCCTCTTGTGAACTCCTCTTCACCTCAGCCTCCATCTTCCCCAGTCCCCTGCTCAGCAGGCAGCGGCAGCTCATCGGAAAACCTTCCATTCGCCGAAGAGGGCAGCCTCACCATCCGCCGCCAAGCTCGAGGAGACGGAGAAGGACAGGTAACTATCCAACTATTTGTATATATTCATGTTTGTCTATGCGTCAGTCGATCTATTCTACTCTGCATTATCTACGTAATGTTCTAAAAGTCAGTGTGCTCTAATGTGCAAAGCTACGGTGAAGCTAACGCGCTTGCTCAGCTTTAACTGTTGTTTCCATTTATCTTTGTTCATGCTTTGACTGTTTGTGCAACAATGACCTTTTATCATGAATGTATGAACTTTCCGTTAGTGTGTATTTTGTGTTTGTCTGCAGGGTGACAGCGACGCCCCCCCAGAAGACGGGGGATTCACCCTGGAAGATAGCCCTGAAGCCACCGGAACCTTGAAACGACGGCCCCGTATTTCCAAATCCCACCCCAACGGCTCAGACTTCACCCTCCAGGAATCGTCCACCGTCAAACGCCGTCCTAAGAGTCGCGACAAGGAGCCCGAGGGCTTCGCTGAAATGGCTGCTGCTAACGGGGAAGCGGTTAGCGCCGGGCAGCCCAACACCACGCAGCCGCAGCCGTACCAGAACGGCACGGCCACTGTAAAACGCCGCCCGCCTTCTGATGCTGGAGTGACAGAACAGCCGCAACCTCAGCCTCAGCTTCAGCATCAACCTCAGCAACAAGTGGCCCCGGCTCCCCGCAGGGACAGCGTGGACCAGGGAGCTCCTGCAGGAAACGAAGGAGGTCCTGTGAGGAAACCAAAGCCTCCGGTCTCCCCCAAACCTGTGGTGGCCCAGATAAAGAGGCAAGGGGGCCCTCAGGCCCCACCGCAGACTGCACCTAACAAGAGAGTCCCCCTACCAGGGCCGGGGACCCCAGGAAGTCCAGGTACTCACAGAAATGTGCACTCATACAGAGAAGTTTAAACATTTATATGAGCTCATCATGGCTAACATTTCCATTATATTGTTAGTCTTTTAATAATTCATTTGAACTATTCTTTAAGGAATGAATTTAGCTCCATTATTATTATTGCAAAAAAAGAACAGATTTGGTAAATGGAATTTTCTTCTAAACAAACTTCTTTTAAACAAAAAGGGTTTTGTAACTTTGCTGTTTTCTCAGATTTAGTTAATTTAGTTTTTTCCATGTTCTATTTTTCAGATTCTATTTTTAGAGAAACAACTAAATTTCAGACAGGTTTTCTTACAGAATAAACTTCTTTTATATACATTAAGTTTTACAAATTGCATTATTTCACATTTCGTATTATAGATCAAATTCGGCGTGCGCTGGCTACCATTCATTAATCCTGTCCTCTGAACTGCTGCTAGTTTTCCTCACATGCCTGGAAGATGTCTAGTGCTGCTACCACAGATGATCTCACTCTCCAAATGGAATTGAACGATTCAGATTAGCTAGCCCAATGAATATGAGGAGTAGAGCGTAGCCGCCTGTGGCCCGGGCTGCCTGTCACAACTCCAGTCTGGCGTGCGGATGACGTCATACACACTCCGCTTTGTTTTAAATAAATAAAAATATCAAAATATATAACCGCGGATGTCTGGGAGGACAGTGATTCGCCTACATGTTATGAATGCTGGCGTACCATAAATAATAAATTATGAAAAGTTTAGTTTGTGCCTTCAAGTCGTTGCCCATAGGAAGACTAGGAAGACGTTACTTGGATATAACCTAACCGAATATCTTCAGAACGGCTCCAAGTGACACAAAACTAATATAGGTGAGTAGAACATGATGTAATAATGTAAAATTAAGGGCCAATGTGAAAAAAAAGACGGTGTTCCCCTTTAAGCATCAGATGAAGAGATATTTGTTAGTGTTTAGGCTTGGCGGAATGGAAGGCCTTCGCCCCGGTTCAGTTCTTCACCTGGTCCGGTTCATTACATCCAACAGCAGGTTTCATAGAGATTTGGATCAATCCTATGCATAAATAAGAGATAACTTTTAAAGGGGGTTTAATTTTATAACTCATGGTAGCCTGGGACGTCTCCCTTTAGCTACGCCGGTTAGCTGGTAGCCGCAACCCTCATGTAGCAGCTCCTCAAGGCTCCTATTAGGCAGCACTAGTCACGGATCGGCAGCTTCTATCGGCCTCTAACGGCTTCTTGGGCAAACAGCAATATTGGGCGTCGCTGTTGCTCCTTCGGCGGTTAGACTTAGGTTACCAGAGTTGTATCAGCTCTCCTTTGCTCTCCTGCAGGCGGCCTCAGGAAACACTGCATTTAACTCGGCTTGTATCAGAGGAAGAAAAACTAAAACACTACCTTCAGCTTCTTCTGAATCGTAGGAAAGGTAGTCTGACTCAATCCTCCTTGACTGAAAGAACAGTTTTAATGTCAAATCATTCTGGCTTGAACATGTATATAAATGCTTTCTTTATCAGATGATATTGTTCCAAAAATTAAGAAAATTTCTATTAAAATTTTTTTTTTAATCATTATCTAATGCAGGCCAGTTAGTTATACGTCAGCCTGAACACCTAAATTCGGCCAATTATATATCAACAGTCATCTGTCAATCAAATTTTTTCGGTCATGGCATCTTGATTCATATGTCGCAGCTAATGTACGCAACGGTTGAAATAAGAAACAGGAATCATTTCCTTTCCCATTGAGTTCCGTCCCAGTGTTCACGAGGATGGACGTCTGTGTCTTCAGCAGGCGTAGAGCTATAGGAACTGGCAGCGTTGCGAGGCAAGGGCTCAAACATGTACGGCTGGAAGCCTTCTACACCAAACCAAGCTTCTGCCGCCCTGGCGTCCTCTTCCACAACATCTTCATCCCTGCTTTCCTCCTCTAAATAAAAAATGTATGACGGAGGAGACTCATCCACGACCTCCGACACTAAATTCTCCTCCTCTGACATGTTTTCTCTGTCCATAGCGTTCCTTGACAGTGTCGTTTCTAAGTCGCCAACTTAGCGCTAGTAGGTTCCCATTGGTGTCTTGATTTTGTGAAAGAAAAAAGTAAATTCCTGCTTTATCATCCTGGAAGTGACTCTTCTCTCTCATCGCACAGTGGAAGGAAAGAAGATCCCTCCACCGGTCTCACCTAAACCAGCACCCCCACTCACGGCGCCAAAACCGGCCAAGCTGATCCACTCCATGACGAGCCCCGCCTCCCCGACCTCGGCCTCCGCCCCGGCCAAACAGCACTCAGCCGTGGCGCGACAGACAAGTTCCCCCACCGCCTTCCTGCCATGCAGCAACCCCAACCCGCCGGCCGCCAAGCCGACTAGCCCCTCTCCTCAGAGCCCCCACACACCGCAGACCCCCCCTACCCCTCAGACACCCCAGACCCCGGCTACTCCCAGCCCGACCCCGCCGCCCGTAAAGCCCCCCCGCTCCTCCATCGGGGGAGTGTCGGTGGACAGTGGGATTGTAGGGGGCGCTGTCACACCACAGGCCTCAATGAATGCAGACTTTGGTGTGGACTCTTTGGTGCATCAGAAGCTGGAGGAGACGAGCGCGTCGCTGGCTGCTGCTCTGCAGGCCGTGGAGGATAAGATTCTGCGACAGGACGAGTATGGAACACACACACACACATTCTTGTTCTGCTATACATAGTGAGCACCATGTGTTGACTCCCATTGACTTCCATTGATTTCAGTCATTCTGAACATTTTCTATGGCCTAACCCTTAAACTAACCCTAAACCTAACCATTACCAATGCATAAATATTATCTGCATAGAGACAAATTTCCTAAATCAATTCCCCTCATTTTTCTACAATTACTACATTCTTCATGATAGTTTTAGCTCAATTAGCTTGCAATTTATAATGGCATAAATCTCCAGCTGTCTGTTATTTAACAAAACTACAGAGATTCTGCAAAAATGATCTGAAACCATATCATCATCCCTAAAACTAAAGCAAAAATCTGAAGCTGTTTTTGTTGTTTGCTTTAAACAGAAATCATTAGAAGCACCGCAGTACAATCTTCTATCTGGACTTTGTCCTTGGAAGTTCATAGGTCTGTAGATGGTAATCTTCTGCATGTGTTTGTCTTTAGCTCCATGGCTGAGCAGAAGACCACAGTGAGCATCCTCGATGACATCGGCAGCATGTTTGACGACTTGGCCGACCAGTTGGACGCCATGTTGGAGTAACAGCAGAAATCTGATAAGTGAATCTCCATGACGACGCTGCATCGAGACTGAATCAGAAGGCACAAGAGGCAACCTCCCCTCCAGCTATCTCTCTCTTTCATCCATCTCTCTCTGCGTCGCTCATCTCCGTCTAATTGTCCATCGCTGCTCCAGAAGAAACTCAATTCTTGTCTTTTTTTTTTTTTCTTATGTTCTTTTTGTGCGATGCAAAGGCCCCTCAAACAATGAAAGGTGACGGAGCAACAAAACACGCTTGGACAGAGATCTTGTGGAGAGAGAAGTGACAGGATTGAAAAAATGGATTAAAAGACAGGATGAAAAACAGAGAATAAAAGGCCTAACTTACTGGAGAGAGAGAAAAACAAACACAAAGAAATGTTTCATCTTTGAGAAGATTGCAATCACATTGTGAGTCTTATAAGAACTCCACATGGACTCTATAAGTGAATAAATCCTAATACAGATTTAAAAACCATCTGTGTAATGAATCATAGTATGGTATGTGTACATTCTAAGCATGGAGAGTTTATATCTACTGAAAAAGTCCTGCATTAGCACAGTAATATATGATATATGCTGATAAATATAAAATCTCTAGCTCTTTGATTTGATGTCCTGGTTCTGTGTGGAATGGTGACCTCTGGTGTTGTGATGATGTAAATGACTTGGTGAAAAAAAAAAAAATTATAATATGTGACCAAATTAAGACTATTCACCTCCCGATGGGCGTGAGAGAGTGCAGCATTTGTGGAACGGCGAGGTGGATGTGCATCTGGAGAACGCCGTGGGAATTCAGGAGCACATTTCAGTTCCCAGTGGTGGCTGATCAGAGTCACACGGTCTGCATCGCCCCCCCGTATGCAAGCACGCACGCGGACAGGCCCACACGCACACCGCAGAAGCACAATGACCCATGCGGCCTGCTTGCACACACACACATATACACATGAACCTTCATAAGATGAACTAAAATCATAGAAAAATAGGGCTACAGCTCGTCGTTTAGCGAAGCTTAAGGGAAACGTTTAAGGATGTTGTTATGGAACTTATGAAATCCGATTTAAGGAAAGGCAAATGAGTCAGATATTTCTGGGTGTGTATGGTTAGATGAGTCTGAGTTCCCCCAAATTACCTTGTGAAGGTCAGCACAAGCACCACAGTCGGAGCTGCATGAGAACATAGAGGGCTGCAAATCCCCTGCTGACTGACCCAGTATAGCAGGAGAATCAGGTTCCATCATCACTGTCCATCACGTCCCCACAAACTTAATTCAAAACACCAAAATCAAAGTCAATTTAATGCTTTTAACACTTTTAATGATTAAAATAGACTTCAAATTAACAAAAATATGGAAACAAATGTGTTCCAATATTATTAAAAGCAAAGAACATGTTTAAAAAAAAACATTTGAAGAAAATATGTCTGGAAAAAAAACCTTTGAGAGTAATATTGGTGCATGTCAAAGTTTAAACCATATTTTCAACTTTTATTTAATTTTAATTTTGGGTTGTTGTTTTTTTTATTTGATCATAATTCTTTTTAAATGATTTGCTTTTTTTCTGATTTTATGTTTCAAATTGGAATTTCAGATTTTTAGATATTTATTCTTTTTATCAATTGTATCTGGGTTTTTTTTCAGATTCTATTTTTGAGAAAGAAATTTTTTCAAATACGTAATTTCTCCCGACTTTGGCGGCAGGGAATAATTTGCTCCTATTGGACATCAGCAACAGCTTTTCTACTGGTTCGTGCAACAGAAAACCCAGGAGCGGAAAGGCTGAAATGTTTTAAAGGGGATTGGTACTGAATACAATTCATCAAAAGAAAAAAAGAAAATTTACAAAAAAAGTCATGCTAAAAAATAGAATCTGATAAAAACTTTAAGAAGAACTTTTTTTTTCCAAACAAATTTTTTTAGAAAAAATCAAAGCCACTGGATGTGCCAGGATGGGTCCACCCTGACTCATTGTGTTAAATAAGAATTAGGTTAGGAATTCATGCCATGATTTGCAAAAAGTCAACCTCTTAAACTTTTACATTTTGCCATGCAACAAAACACAAAACTTAAATGGGTATTATTAGTATGTATGTATGTGCCGAGAAATGTTAAGACCACCCAGGAGCAACATAAGGGACAATCCTGCTAAAAAATCAATCAGAAGGTAAAAAACAACTGGACCATCTAGCAGGACAACAACCCTAAACATGAAGCTACTGGATCAAAGCTAATTCATGTGTCAGAATGGCCTAGTCAAAGTCCAGAACTAAATATGATTTAGAATCAGTTGCAAACTTAGTTTGTTTAGGTTGGTTAATACTTTTGCAAGACACTGTCTGCAATTGCAGCAATACTGATTAGGCAGCAGCAACGTTAGCCTGAATGCTAAAACCCTTAGCACACAGCTAACTTGTGTGAATTCTAACATGATTAAAAAGTCCATGACATTTCAGCACCTTACTCATACTTCTCTCATTCTACACCTAAAAGCCACTCATCTTTTTTTGCCATGACAATCTACTGCATCAAATCCCATTTTTTATCGGTCGCTACAACATGTAGCTGCGATTTTTGTGTAAACAGGGCCGAGATCTAAAGGTGTTTAAGTAGTTTGGACCTGCAGGCAAGAACTAAGTTCTATTTGACCAAAATAAATTAGGTGCAATACTCCAGTATTTCATTTCATCATCAGCACCTCCTAAAGGAAATGGGTAACATAGCAGCTGCACTCTTTGTCTATGAATAAGTAATAATTCAGAGAATAGTTGTGATATTTAAATTCAGATCACATAGAGAATATATATATATGGATATCTGCAAAAAAATACATAAAAATAAGAAGTGTATTTATGAAGTGTGTGTCATCATGAAGAGTATTTTTCAAAGTAATCAGATTTAACCTGAGTATTCCGAACCAGTTTGCTTCTCCATGCTTCAGTGGTCCAAGCTAATCGATCATTGTAGGATACCATGTTGGAATATTTTAAGGAAGTGTTCTTTTATAACATTTTATTATTATTATTTTTTTCTGCAGACGTGTTCAGATGTGGCGATGTTTATAATACAAGCAGTTCTTGTTGTTGACTGTTTTTTTTTGTATGATTTATATTTCCTTTTTGGTCTTTCAAACATGTGCCTTGCTTTGTGATTTGGTCTAACTTCAATACAGTGGATGGGTATCTAAAATATCAGAAAACCGATCTGTTTTCCCCTCTTTGCTACGAAAGTTACATTTGTTTAAAATTCATACTGGAAAACACCCTGTTGCACTTCACCCAAGTTGGCTGCATGTTTCACAAAGGTACAAAAGCAACATGATTCCTCTACATCTGAAAAGCTGCTTGGGAAAATGCACACTTTCCTGCTAAGAGTAAAACAACTTGAGCAATAGCATCAAACTCACTAATGTATACTTTAGTTCCACTCTTATGTTTGTGCTTTGTATCTAAGATACTCTGGCTTAGATAATTAGTGCTTCAGCATCAATATTTTATATAATGGGTTGTGAGAAAAAAACTTCTGTCAAATATCAGGATATTACATTAGACAATGTTTGTATTGATAAAAAAAAAACAATATAGCAATATTTGATCAAACAGTTTCGGTTTAGATTAAAATACAGTTGAATGGATCTTAAATATAATAATTATATGGAAATATCCGTTCTATTTTCTTACATTCGTATAACTCTTAAACCTCCAGCGCTAGTTGGTAGCGCACCACCCAAAAGCCTATTATTCAGCCGCAGCAGAGCAACAAGGTATTGTGAGTTTTTCCAGACTAATATTGTTTTAAAAAAGCCCAATTACCATCTTTCGTAATGTATCAGAATATATTACGATGAGTTATACTGTTACAAATGTTTCATGAAATGAATCTTTACAATTCACATCCTTAATATATGTTTATTTATTAATGCAGGGCCAATCAAATGTCTGAGAAATGACCTACTGTTTACATTATCTCAGTACGGAACGCAGACACTTTGTCTGTGATGAAGAAGATTAATTCCCCACAACATTACGAATTCTCAGCCAGTATTCAAACGCATCCAAAGTCTTTAACTTGTGCACTGTAAGGTCAAATGCTTGATAGTGGGAATGAAAACTGCCCCAGACACATTGAAAGGAGCTACCCTGTGTTGTTTTCTTTTACTTGTGATAAAAAACAATGTCCTACATCGTAATCTGTACAAATACACGACAGTGAAGACAAATTAGGACAAACTGAAAGCACCGTTAGCTTTGGGTTAGCTGCTTAGCGCTCAGTAATCCCCCTTTCTCTTAGCATGGAAGTGAAAAGGCAATTTTTTTCCCCAACTGAAAACTTGTTTTTGTATCAATAAAATGCTCATCTGTGGTATTTTTTTTAAACTCACTTTAGTTTTTGTTATGATTTTATCGGGTTAGTTAATTCATTAACACAAGTAAACTTATTTGCCAACAACCGACATTTAGCCACTGCTTAGGAATGTCTCCTTTCACTTAGTCTGAAACTTTAGCACCATCACACATGAAAAAGTTTTGCCTTTTTTTCTATCCCTCACCTTGAAAGCATTATGTTACATGTTTCTTCGACCATGGGTCGAGGTGAAAGGCTGAATTTATGGTCCATCTTTTCTTTCTTGACAAAAGATGAAGCTTTTTATCGGATCTGCAGTGACTGTGTGTGAATGCTTGAGAAAGGGGCCAAAATACGTAACAATTGTTGCTCTGCTGGTGATCGTGTGAAATCTGTGTGTACGTGTGAGTGTGAGAGTGCGTTTTACTTATTGGACAGATGTGTGCTTGCAGCAACTGCATCTTCTGGCCATCTGCTCTCAATAAATTAATGTTCTATATAAACATAACCGTGTCCTGTTTTGTTGTGTATTAAAGTGTACGGTAATGGTCTGGCTTTTCCAATTTGTGTTTTGCCTCAGGCCATGAATGAGACAGAGCAAATGATGATGTTTGTCTTGTAAAATGTGGTTAATAATTATTTTAGGCTAACATCCAAAAAACTGGGACCTCCACAGTGAGACATGGTGGGAGCAACATCATACTATGGGGATTAGAGCTGTAGAGGCGCATTTACATGGACATTTGTTAAAAGCCTTCAGCTGATCCAAAATGCTGCAGCCATAGTTCTGATGAAAATTAAAAAGAGAGATCATATCTCTCCTATCCTGGCTTCTCTTCATTGGCTTTCTGTTAAATCCAGGATAGAATTTAAAATCCTCCTTCTCACATTTAAAGCCTTAAATGGCCAAGCTCCATCTTATATCAGAGATCTGATTGTTCCTTATGTTCCTAACAGAGCACTTATCTCTGAGTCTGCAGGTTTACTAGTGGTTCCTAGAATTTCTAAAAGTAGAATGGGAAGCAGATCTTTTAGTTATCAGGCTCCTCTCCTGTGGAAACAACTACCAGTTTTATTCTGCGAGGAAGAAAACCTGTCTACGTTTAAAGCAAGGCTTGAAACTTTCCTTTTTTGTAAAGCTTTTGGTTAGATTTCCTCAGGTTATCCTGCACTATCTCTATAGTTATGCTGCTATAGGCTCAGACTGCTGGAGGACATAGGGATCCCTTTTCAGCATTTTGGATCAGCTGAAACCATTAAAAGAATCTGTCTAACTCACCCATCAAAGTTAGGGGGCGGTTATCTAACACCTGATTGGTCGCCCTGCACATTAAGGCGAAGCAAATCGATTACAGAGACTTGATTCGCGTTAACCCCGCCCCCTAACTTTAATGGGTGAGTTTGACAGATTCTTTTAATGGTTTCGATGCACTGCGACACAGGACCATGAAATAATTAAATGCACACTGACATAATTATATATATTTTTTTGATAAAATGGAGATGTATTGTATTAAATTAATGACACATTTATATATTTAATTCCTTATTTATTTAATGAATTACACATTTAATTAATTGTTTATCGCTGTATTTATTTATTTAATTGTGGCACTTTATATTAGTGACGTGTTTTTAATTAATGAATGACACATATATTTATATAATTCCACATTTCATTAATTATTGACACATTTAATTATTTATTTAATTTTGGCACTTTTTATCCTCCATATTTAACTACAGGTGGTGGACTTGATAATAGTAAATAATTATAGTCCAGCCTTATAAAATAGTCTAGCCCTGAAGTAGCAAATGCATGGCCTAGCTTCTCAGCAATCCCCCTTGGACAAGGTATTTCTAATTTTTGCAATATTCCACAGATGAAAGAAGGAAATTCTAGAAACCTCTTTTATATGGGATTTAAATAATAGGTCCTGATCATTCAGAAGGAGAAAGTTAAGAGTCATCCAGGTTTTTATGTCTTCAAGACATACCTGTAATTTATGTAATGGGTTAGCTTCATCTGGATTTCTAGACAGATATAGCTGAGTATCATCAGCATAACAGTGGAAATTAATCCCATGCTGTCTAATAACTCTACCGATTGTCTTTGCTCTACCTGTGGTGTCTGGTTTTTGAAATGTTGTCATGAAAGAATTGGTAACAGACAGGATCAGATGCTCGTCTTTATTAAAACAGGAAAATTAGAGTTAGAAAACAAGAGGACGTCTAAGAGACAGAAAGATTGTTTCATGGAAGATATGATCACAACAACATCAGTAAATATTCTCACTGAGCAGACTCAGAAACAATAAGAATGCTCTCTAATTAAAACACAAGAATTCTTTGGTCCCTGCAATTCCTGGTTTGAGATCCTTGGTGATAATCGTGGCCTTGGCGATCTTAAACAGCGGAATTGCTGCTTGGTCGACGAGCAGGGTGACCATGTTGATGGGTTTTTTCCCGCACTCTTTTTTGTACCAAAGAAACACATTGGCTCCTCTCTTACTCAGGTTGGTTAAAACTTGCTGATAATATTGGCCCTGAAGGCTCTTCATCTCATTAAGGTTAGTGGAAATCTGCAGATCTCTGATGAGATCATCATCATCAGTGGTCTGTCGATACCAGAGGAAGACTTCCTCCCCCCCTGCACCTTTGTTGAGGTTTTCGTCGATTCGGATGTAACCTTTACGGAACAAGTCGGCGTCTGCAGCACTGTTGTCAGTGGCGGTGACATCACAGACATGAGCTTGTGCTGACCTCTTCATCCACAGGTGGAACCACTTTACTCCAGCCCGGTTCAGATTACAGGCTGACCTCTCCCACAGAGGCTGAACCATTTCAGCATCACTTGCTGCATCAGTGGAGATGAAAAGCTCTACGATTGGAACATCATACCTAGTGGTGCCTCTGAAGAACCACAGGTAGATGGGCCTTTCACCAGTACCATTGGTAAGATCTTGGTCGACCTTCTGGTACTTTTGAGCTTTCAGACCTTTTTCCATTCCCTCTGTGAAGGAAAACTGGATCCTGGTGATTGGTTGGGTGTTAGGCTGGTTCTCAATGGTATTGTACCAGAGGAAGGTTCCGTTTGCTTTATTTCCTGGATTCAGATTAACAGGAATTTTGGTGAAGCCCTTTTTGTCGAGCTCAGACTCCTCATTCTTCTTAGTAGAGACATCAATAGTAGTGATGTACTGGCCCATCTTTAGTTTCTGCATCACAGGAAAACAGACAAATTCAATTTATTTATTTGGCGCCAATTCACAACACGTCAATTAAAGCTGAAGTCTGTAAGTTTTAAAAATCACTTTTTTGTCATATTGGCTAAAACTCTCCCTATGCCCAGACAGCAGTACATGTGATATGTAACCTGTGAAAAAAACTGCTTCAATTGGTCCCGCCTACTGCCTGTATTTCAATCTGGAAAGAATAATTCGGGACGAGTCAAAACAACCAATCACAGCCAGAGGAGCGTCTGATAGAGTGTCAATCACAGCTCACACACGCTGAATTCTGAGTTCTAAGGAGAACCAGTTGATTGCATTGACTCATGGACTCGAAGGCAATCAGTCACACTATGCATGCTTGTAGTGACAGTGGAGAGGAAAAACTCCTTTTTAACAGGAAGAAACCTCCAGCAGAACCAGGCCCAGTGTGAGCGGCCGTCTGCTGAGGCCAACTGGGGATAAAGGAGACAGAAGCAGAGATGCAAAAGGACACTGTTAAAGGCGGCCCCGCCCAGGAAACACACAGCACCGGAACACTGAAAAAGAAACTGCAGGATAAAACAGAGATCTGACTGCTAAAAACAATAGAGACATATAATTTATTTTACAATTTGGATCCTGTAACATTTAATAAACTACTGAATATATTTCTATAATGGGAATATTAAATGCATGAGTATTTTGATGTTAGAACCGAGTATAATGATGTGGTATCAGAGGAGACATCAATATCTCAGTGTTGATCAACACATCATTAACAAGAATATCCTGCTGAAAAAGGGAAGACAGACGACAGGTCTACAGCTGAAAGAAGGACGTAAAATGGTGGAAACTTACAGGTCTGTAGATAGAGATCAGCTGCTGGATGAATGAAGGCTGCTTGCTCTGGATGGATGAATGCTTCTTCTTCTTGGAGATGGATGAAGGCTGCTGTTCCTGAGCTCCTAACATGGTCCTCATATACCTGCTCAAAGCAGGGTGTGGTGGCAAAGCTCCACCTCTGAGGAGATGGTATCTAGGGGAACAAATGATTCCCCCTCCTGCTGTCCCTGACGTGTTTATCATGACCACAACAGAAAGTGAAACAGTAAACTTCTTTAAGAATTTAGAGCATATTTGAAGTCATGCCATGAAGAAACTGTTGGTGGGACAAGCAGGTGTGTGTAATTCTTTACAAATCAAAGACATTTCTCAGCTAGAAACTTCCTCCTCAGGGTTAGAGTATAACTTGGGGGAGGATCTAGATTTTGGAACATCCTTGTAGTGCAGCTCAAAGATCAGTTCTGGGAACAAAGTTTTTGTAATCTATTTAAATGACCTGCTCCACTGACAGTGGTGGAAAAAGTACTCAGATACGGTACTTAAGTACAAGTAAAAAATAACAGACAAATAAATACTAAAGTATGAAACATACTTTCTTAATAAACTGCAATTATTTTTCACAACTATTATTAAGTGTACCTTCTATATGAATATATATATTTTTAAATATGTCAATAATGTTATTTTAATGAAAAATGCTGTGGATAATGCATGTTTTGTTTTAACTTCTGTCAAAACTCACACTTGGGACATTCATATCATTTTGAATTTCTGGGATGATCTGCTAAGTGAAATACCATTAAGTACAAGAAAGATAACTAATTACACTTTTAAAAGTGTTTAATTTAACAAAACATAAGCCATGTTTTATTCAATCTGAAGTTAGCACAACATCAAACTGTGATGATCTGCCCTGATACCTAAACTATTCACTTCATCCACCTGCCTAACTCTGACTGCTCACCTTATCTACCTGCGCCTGCTGCTTCATATATGGCTCAGCCCAGCTATCGGGGCCAGATCATTGTTTGTTTGCTGTTTATTGTCTCTATATCTGTCTGAGCTGGTTGCTTGATGCATGGAACTCTGAACCTGTCTTCACGCTCTGTGGATCCCTTGAACCCTGGATCTGTCTGTTACTGTGCGGTTCGGAACCCCAGACCGGGCTGCGGACTCCTGGATTCCTGCACTGTCCTGTTTGATCTGTTTCCCTGACCCGGGATCAGATTTCTGCCTGCTCATTTGGTTTGTGGGAAATTGTCTAGGTGGCTCTGTGCTGCTGCTCATTTATCAGTCCATTGGCTGGATCCTGCCTTCCTTGGAGATGATGGACTGACCTGTTAAACCAGGTAAGTGACTCACAAGGGTAATCATCTTCTGCTTGGCATTTTCAAGAGCCCAGCAGGATTGGTAAATTAGCCACCGACTCCCTGTACTCTTCACAGATAAAAGCAGGTTGACACTGACCACATTTGACAGGTGTGACAGAGTCTGGAGAAAGCATGGAGAACAGTCTGCTGCCTGCAACATCCTTCAGCATAACGGATTTAGCAATGTGTCAGTAGTTTTGGTGTGGCATTTCTTTGGATGGCCACACAGCCCTCCATCTGCTCGCCCGATGTAGCATGACTGCCATTAGGTACCGAGATGAGATCCTTCCACCCCTATACCAGGATTTTATGCTGGTACAGTTGACCCTGGGATCTTCCTAATGCAGGGCATTGCTACACCTCAAGTGGCTGAAGTGTGTCAGCAATTCTTGGAAGATGAAGGTATTGAAGCTATGGCACGCCCGTTCCCCAGACCTGAATCTCAGTGAACAAATGTGGGACATCATGTCTCTGTCCATCCACCAACATTGTGTTGCACCACAGAGTGTCCAAAAGTTGGTGGTTTAGTCCAGGTCCAGGAGGAAATCCCTCAGGAGACCACCTTGTCAGGAGCATGCCAAGGAGTAGTAGGGAGCTCATAGCCAGTGGAGACTAAAGACAATACTGAGCCTAGTTTCGACCAGTTTTAAGGACATTACATCAATATATAGTGTTTTTGCACTTTATTTTCTGGAGGACTCCATTCATGATCTCTCTTGGATGACATGTTGATCTTCTAATCTTCTGTATCTCTGCAAGGGAGAGCCAGCTTGCAAGTGAAACACTTTCTGATTGTTCAGATGTCAAGAGTGTTGATATCTGTTTTTTTTTTAAAGCTGCTCCTGCATTGGCCCAGGAAAGGTTTTACCATTGATTCAATGTCTGATGAGGAAGATGACAGCTTCAAGGCTGCTTCCGGTTTTATATTTGAGTTTTCATTTGTTTTACTTTCATTGTGTGTTATTCCAGTTATTTTTTAAATTGTATTTGAGTTCTTAGGTATTTCTTGTTTGCCTTTGTTGCCCTCCTGTGTGAGCCTCCTTTTCCCTAGCTCCCTTCTAGACCCCTTTCTTCACACCTGCTCCCAAACGCCTGATTAGCATGGTCTTCGTTTCTCTCACCCATATATGCACCTCCTGCTTAGTCACTCTTGCTGATTGAAAGAACAAATGTCTCATCATCGGGATTTGCTCCCAATGTGTGAAAATTGGAAGTTCAGTTTAATATAATACAACTCTGTGAATAGTTCCGTCTGAAATGAATGAAAATAGTTGTTTTAATGGTTATTGAGTCAGATATGTGGCGGTAATGTTTGGTTTATCTAAAGGATTTTATCTGTTACTGTGTAAATGAGTTTGGCTGTAATTTAAGGACAGATTCTAATAGATCTGCAGGGTGGGGACTATAAATCTGATAGGATTTTATCTTTTTATTGCTGTTTTGCACAATATGCTTAACTTTGTATTTTTTGTTGTTGAATATTAGAGATTTTGCAGATATATTTTTTGTAAATATATTGTTTAGATTTACTTTTATATTTCTACCCCTTTTATAGAATAGAATAGAAAATCCCTTTATTTTTCCACAATGGGAAAATTTACAGCAGCAGAAAGATTATTGAAAATGGTCACACAAATGTGGACCTTAGAAAAATGTATAAGAATAATATAATAGGGAAGAGTTAAAATATAAACAATAAAATTCTGTAAAGTGTTTTAACAATATAAAACTGGGGAATAAATAAGCAGTATGTAGCTATGGACATTTTTACAGTAATGGATGTTTGAAAATAGCAGCAACATCAGAGATGTGCAAAATGACAGCAGCAGGTTATTTAACTGACTAAGGTTTCTATCATTATATTTGATTATATTTGTTCCTGCTCCTGGTGGTTGGAACCTTTATTCCACTCTGGATTCTTGTGAGTGTAGTCTTTGTTCACTTCACAACAAAAAATAAATAAATAAACAGTTTTGAAAACTTCTGTATTCATTCTTTTCCTGCTTTGTGTGTCAACGTTCACGGTTGCTAAGCAACAGAGCATACGGCGGTAAAACCCGCCGAAGGGTAGACCTGGTCGAATTTACAGCCTAAACTCTTCCGGTCTCCTTATTTTCAAGGACTTCGAAGGATCCAGTCTAGGTAGACCGCGTCCTTGGAGGACCCGTCCTAGGTTTTCGAACAGAGCCACGGTTTCCTCTGCATCTATGGCAAGCCAAGAAGGTCATATTTCGCATTGAATTCTCGCGTTAAGATTGAAGTTAACCCGCAAAAAACGCGCGTTCTCCCGAGATTACGCCGCTTTTTACGCAGTCTTTTACCAACAAGCGCCGCCTTTTACGCGCGTCATGATAGAACCGCAAGACGCGCGTTAAATACGCGCGTGTCGGTCAGAACGCGCGTTAAATACGCGCGTTTTCCTAATATGATAATGATGTCCTTCCTTCTTTTCCCACAGCCAATGCATTTGAACTGGTTGCATCCAATGGCTGATCAAGGCAGCCAGACCAAGAAAGTTCAGCACAGATCTGCTTTGTGGAAAACTGCAAAGAGCTCAATGTTGCAGCATTGCCAAAATTCACTGCATTGCCGTTTCACAAAGCCTTAATGTCAGGAATATATCCACTACATACACTTTGCTGTTATTTTGAATCCATTCCATGCCTATTTTCATGTAAAAACGTTTTACATCAACATGCATCGCCAACTAATGTTTTGTATTCCCTGGTATTCGTAGGAATGTTTAGCTGCTTCTTACTACCGAGAGGTGGCGTAGTGGGTTAAGTAACCGCATTTCAAAGTGAATTTTTTGCTTCATGGCAGGTTCGAATCTAGCACAGGCAGTCCGACTTTTGCCTTTATATTCTGTCTTGTCTCCAACCAAGCCCATTTATTTATTTATTTATTTTCTGAGAATATAATCATAAATGTAGCCTACTTCACTGTTTTTGATCCATCGCCATGCATTCTGTCATGTAAAAACATTTTATATTGTACTAATAAAATGACAATAAAGGGGACACTTGTCTTCCAGAAAATTTGTCGGTCTGACTTGTTTTCTGTATATTTTCCTGCATATCACCAACCTTTTCCCATAATGCTTTCTACAGCCATGGAGCAACTGCTGTTAAAATTAAACTAACAGGAACATTTCTTATTAAAAGTGTTATTAGTGCAATGACAAAAAACTTGCTTAGTTGAGCCAGTGGAGGTTTGATGATTCAATTCAATTCAGTTTATTTATATAGCGCCAAATTCACAACACATGTCATCTCAAGGCACTTTACAGTTCAACCAGATCATACAGTCAAATCGATACAAAGTTTTCTATCTAAGGAAAACCAGTTGATTGCATTGAGTCATTGACTCAAATACAATCCCCCACACTAAGCTCATGTTCTCTGTCTCCTACACACACACACACACACACACACACACATACATATATATATATATATATATATATATATATATATATATATATATATATATATATATATATATATATATATATAAACCACGTCACATAAATGTTCTTTCAGTCTACAATACTTTCAGTCTGCAGATGGCGCCATATAACGGGTAGGCTACTGGCAGAGCAGCAAACAGGTGTTTGCACCAAAGCTGGGGAACAATATAGGCAAGGTGTGTCTCTTTTTCAAGAGAGAACTGGATACTGGATTATTTCATCTTTTTTATTTATTATGAACTATTATCTATTTCCCACTACCTTTGACCACTAGTCAATACCTTTACTTATGTGTACTAGAACAAGATCCAAATGTGCAAGAGTCTAATTACATTTTCATTGTGGAGTTTTCTAGAACATTACATTTTCATTTTCTGGAGGACAACTGGCCCCTTTAATGTCATTTTATTAGCACAATGTAAAAAGTTGTTACAAGACAGAATGAATGCTGATGGATCAAAAACAACAGAGAAGTGGGCTACATATATGGATTATATTCTTGGTTAGAGGCAAGAGAGAATATCAAAGGCATAGGTTTGATTTCAGCTTTGGTAGGGACACTATTGGTCTTCAGTTTCATTGGTCTAATGTCATTGGTCCTTTGCAAAAATATGCATACTCTTTTTTTTATGCTTAATGTGAGCATCAGGCTTTGATGTGTTTAAAGAGAACAGCATAATTTCTTCCTAGATTAATACAAATCTTATAAGCACTACACTCACTAGATGCTGTTTAGCAATGTTTGAAGCATCACTGGCTCTGATCAATGTGCGATTAGGACTTTTATCCACTTTGAAAATGTTTGCATTTAAACTTACCAGCCACTAAGACAGAAGGTAAATACATTCCTATTTAACCAAATATAGTCTAAATATGCATGTTATATGTTGACGTATCATGGGTTTTCTTTTGAAGATATATAATTGTGCAGAGGTAAACAGGTGAAACCCACTTTTAATAAGAAATGTTCCTGTTAATTTAATTTTAACAGCAGTTGCTCCATGGCTGTAGAAAGCATTATGGGAAAAGGTTGGTGATATGCAGGAAAATATACAGAAAACAAGTCAGACCGACATATTTTCTGGAAAACAAGTGTCCCCTTTATTGACATTTTATTAGTACAATATAAAATGTTTTTACATGACAGAATGCATGGCGATGGATCAAAAACAGTGAAGTAGGCTACATTTATGATTATATTCTCAGAAAAAAATAAATAAATAAATGGGCTTGGTTGGAGACAAGACAGAATATAAAGGCAAAAGTCGGACTGCCTGTGCTGGATTCGAACCTGCCACGAAGCATCACTTTGAAGGCGGTTACTTAACCCACTACGCCACCTCTCGGCAGTAAGAAGCAGTGAAACATTCCTAGTAATACCAGTGAATACAAAACATTAGTTGGCGATGCATGTTGATGTAAAACGTTTTTACATGAAAATAGGCATGGAATGGATTCAAAATAACAGCAAAGTGTATGTAGTGGATATATTCCTGACATTAAGGCTTTGTGAAACGGCAATGCAGTGAATTTTGGCAATGCTGCAACATTGAGCTCTGTGCGGTTTTCCACAAAGCAGATCTGTGCTGAACTTTCTTGGTCTGGCTGCCTTGATCAGCCATTGGATGCAACCAGTTCAAATGCATTGGCTGTGGGAAAAGAAGGAAGGACATCATTATCATATTAGGAAAACGTGCGTTAAATACGCGCGTTGTGTCGGTCAGAACGCGCGTATTTAATGCGCGTTCTGACCGACACAACGCGCGTATTTAACGCGCGTCTTGCGGTTCTATCATGACGCGCGTAAAAGGCGGCGCTTGTTGGTAAAAGACGGCGTAAAAAGCGGCGTAATCTCGGGAGAACGCGCGTTTTTTGCGGGTTAACTTCAATCTTAACGCGACAATTCAATGCGAAATGTGACCTTCTTGGCTTGCCATAGCAAGCGACAGGAAACGCGCATGCTCGCTAAAGGCGCGCAACAGTCGCCCTGTGCTCGTGCCACAGCAGAACTATGGAGAGCTGAACGATCAAATGAAAGGGAGAAATCTGGATGGATGGATGGATGGATGGATGGATGGATGGATACTCTGCCTTTTCAACCTACTGTATTTTTTATTTTAAACATTATTTGATGGCCTTTGTGGCAGGGATGGAGATCCATATTTTATGTCACACACAGAGTATACATCTAGATAGATAGATAGATAGATAGATAGATAGATAGATAGATAGATAGATAGATAGATGTTGCAGTATCTATAACAACCCAAACACAGGATTTCAGAATTAGACATCCCCAGTTATTAATTTCACCAGATCTGAATGCCCTGTTAAAAAACTTCACATGGCGTTCCCCCCTGATGTCATTTACGTTGAGTTGCAATAAATGCTAAACTCTCTGCAGGTTCTTGTCTTTGTCGTCCGCTCTATTCAGCTGGCTTTAGAAACACACCGCGAGAAGGTGGGGGCCGGGTGGTGAGGGTTACGGGGGCGAGAAACGCAAAAGTAACGCAATAGTTACTTTTACTAGTAACTAGTTACTTTTATTGTGGAGTAACTCAGTTAGTAACTCAGTTACTTTTTGGGAGAAGTAACTAGTAACTATAACTAATTACTTTTTCAAAGTAACGTGCCCAACACTGTAAATAAATAAACAAACAGTTTTGAAAACCTCGGTATTCATTCTTTTCCTGCTTTGTGTGTCAACTTTCACGGTTGCTAAGCAACAGAGCATAAACACAGCAGCTCCTTTGCTGTGACCCACACACCTGGGATTGATCAACCTAATAAGCAGTTTCAGCCATTTAAGGACGGATCCTCCACCTGCACAGAATCAGTTTGTTGTCTACCCCAAATCGTAACACATTCAGGCCACTCTCAGGATTGTCCAAAAATAAATCCTCCAAGCTTTGCCAACTGCTCAGTCCTAGTGTCAATCTGTGCCTGAAGCATGACATCCTGATAGTAAAGATTAAAGTATTCCAGCCTTGAAATAACAAATGCATGGTATGGCATGTCACAACTCACTTTACTTGCATCCCCACCACAAAAGCAGTCTCCAAAGTAAGGATGTGCCTACTTCAACACCACACTGCCTGATAGGACCAACCTGGCAAAAACCACATTTGTTCTCTTTTGGACTTGTGCCTCACCAAGACATACTTCAAATTCACCAAGATTTCTACACGCAGAAGCATAGATGTATAATGGGCTCTCCTGTGTCTCCTATAGTGGCAAACATACATGGATTGGAAAGCAGAGCTCTACGCTCAGACATTGGAACAAAATCCAGTCATTGGTTCAGATACATGGATGACACATTGGTCAAAATAAAGACCAAGGATATCAACATGTTCACAGATCACATTAAGGCAAACAGAAAGATCAAGTTCAACCAGAAAGATGTGAACAGGAACATATCAGGGCACCTCTGAAGAACTATGGTTATCCCAGATGGGCTTTTTTTTCTAAATTAAACAAGAGGGAAGAAAACAGAAAAAGGGTCGTTGTCATTCCATATGTTGCTGGACCCTCTGATTTTCAACCAGCACCTGCACTTCAAACCTGGCAAAACCCTGAGACAAAACCTGGTTCACCCAAAAGATAAGACATCCAGAAACAAGGCTGAAAAGGTTGTTCATTGTATTGTATTGAAGAAAGCACAAGACCTGTACATTGGAGAGAACAAGCATCCGCTTCACCGGCACATGGCTCAACACAGAAGAGCCAGCTCCTCATGATAGGATTGAGCTGTTCACCTACACCTAAATGCTAAAGGACACTTGTTTGAGCACAAAACGTCCATAGTCAGGCCAAGAAAGAGAGATGGTTTGAGAGAGGGGTTAAGGAAGCCATTTTGCTAACCTGGAAAACTCCTCTCTCAGCAAAGGAGGTGGTCAAAGCCCTTTAAAGCCGGGCCTACACTGTTCGTTTTCTTTTTAAGTCGTTGCACACATCTGCTGCTCACACTGTACGATTAACTGCAGGGTTTAGTCGTACAGTGTGAGTCACAGCTCATGATTTATGTTCGGCCCGAAGCTCTGATGCGATCTACCTGCTCACACTCTACAACTAAAAACCACATTGGAAGCCAAACAATAGATGGGGGATATTAAGCTCACTATAGTGAACTGTGCTGCCTTGGCAATTTGAGCAATTTTGTGCTGAGGGTCCTAGAAAGAAAAGGCGACGACATATTTGGAAAAAACATGTGGCTGAGCAGGCGTGGCTGCTGCGGTCCGTTAGTTTTGCAGACAGAGTTGCATTTCACTCATTGCATCCCTGTCATGCTGCTGTGTTTACATCTGAGGGGAGGAATAAAAAGGAGAATCCTTGTTTGTGCATGCGCCCTTAGCGATTTGCCCGCAAAGGTCGCGAGAAAATCAAACATGTTTGATATTCTCCGCACCTCCTGATTCCTGATGAGCAGGTGGTCGTGAGAGGCTGATCGCAGCTCGTGACCCCCTGTACACTACATGACTCGCGACACGCGATCAGGCTGAAAGTCGGGCCAATCGAAAAATTCTGGCACAACTGAAAAAGCGCCCCGAACATCGCACAGTGTAAGCCGGGCTTTAGGAATAATACCCGGAAGATTCATCCCTCACCTGCCCTAACCTGACTCATACTTTAATGCTGCATTTGACCGAAACCACTCTGACTAGGGAGTTAACGAGTTGTAGGGGACTAGCTAAGGAGCAGCCAAGGACCCATCAAAGAATGTGGGGAAATTTGGAATGGCTACTACTGAACATGAGATTAATAATTCCAGTGGTATAGTCTGGTCAGTGAGTTTTAGTAGAGCTTCTCCATCCAAAACTGACACTATTAAGGGAGCTGTTAAGGTTTCTGTGGGAAACTGGAACTGATTCACTGTTTTCTTGTCTGTTACATCCTGTTTGCATCACCAATCTATCAGGGCAACCCCTAACTGTATGTTCTCTCTGCTTTTCCTGTCACAGTAGCTTCATCCAGTCCGTTCTTGTTTGGCTGTGACGTCATCCTACCTAGACCAACATGACCTGGGCTGCTCTTATCAACAATTATTATTATTCTATCTCCTTGAACCCCTAGCAATCCGACTTAGCATTTAAGGACCCGTTAATTCTTCTCTTTCTTAACTGTTCCAATTGCAGTTTAGTCATTGTAAACACCATTCTATACACCAACTATTCTAATGTCAGTTCCAAGTTCTTCATAACAGGAAGCACTATCAGTAAAAAAAATAAGAAAGAAAAAAAAGCAGATAAAGCTTAATTTATATTTGAAATAACAAATAGGTAACCGGTCGGTTAATAAAATTCAGGGGCTGCTGAGAATATCCTGTGTGTTTCCTGCAAAACAAGTTCTTCTACATGTAATGTGAGCCATTCTGTCTCCAGCTGACTAATCTTCATGCCACGATCACTTGATTCAAAACAGAAAACTTCAACTGGACTTTACTTCTGGTAATTATCATATTTACTCTTTCATATATTTAACCCACTACTTTTTTATGCTGCATTATTAGTTTTGCTATCAGGTAAAGCCATAATTTGAACAGTTTGGATGGTAGTTTATTGTTTCAAAGCAAGGATGCATTAGTAACTAGGTTACATATTGGATTAAATTGACCTCTCTTTATTTTTCTTTTAAAATACTTTTACCTCCTTGAACCCTAAAGTATGTTTAATTTTTCTTATTTAACCTATTCTTGTTTACTTTTCTTCCTGTTTAATTCTGTATAAGATATGTTTTCTCATTTTTCCAGTAGCTCTGCCAGAGTGTAAATAGAACAGTGTTGTTTTTGACAGCCATCTTAGACAGAGATGTCAAATAACAAAGTACAAATACTTTGTTAATGTCCTTAAGTACACTTTTAAGTGTACTTAAGGACTCCATTAGTTATTTTTCTACCTACTTCTGACTTCTACTCATTATATTTTCACACAAGTATCTGTACTTTCTATTCCTTACATTTTTAAAGAAATGTTACTCGTTACTCTTGGCTTCGGTTTTACATTTATAAATATTTATTTCACGTCATGTGCTCCATCCAATGCAGATCATTGGGTCCATCCACATCTAGTGAAAACTAGTGTAATTGGATGAGTCATATAACGCAAACACTCATTGGTTAGTTAAAGGAAATCATCAGAAGCAAGCAGGTGTTCTTCAAACTGCTAACGTGAATTGTCTATGCTATGCTACAATGTTTGTATTCAGAAAAAGATGTTGAAATATCTGAAAGTTCGGACACTTGTTGTTGAGATAGGATCTTGGCCCTATCTCAAAGAATTTTTAGAAATAGTCGAAACATTGACCTTTCAATTCATATAGTGGCATATGGCTGTTTTTTTTTTTTAAAGGTTACTTTATACTTTTATACTTTAAGTAGTTTTTGAAGCACATACTTTTTCACTTTTACTTCAGTAAAGAGGTCAAGTTGATACTTCAACTTTTACCAGAGTGTTTTTAAACTGCAGTACCTATACTTCAGTAACAAATGTGTGTACTTTTGACACCACTGATTTTAGATTTAGTCTTAATTTTTGTCTTAAGGATGAAACCGATTACAAGTTTTAGTCACATTTTAGTCATTAATGCAGGGAATCAAAATACAGAAGTTTTGTTACAATTTGTTTATAGGCAGAATACATTTCAACAATATTTTTTCAGATTTATCACATGAAGACAGAATGAAATAAAGTAAAAACACTACACAGGACATTTGGCACTGTAGGTTGGAAAAATACAATTTCTTGAATCAGGTATTTGCAAAAAGAAGAAAGAAATCAAAGAATAATGCCTGCTAATAAATTATACCCAGGACGTTTCATTTGGATTGAAACAAGATAAATCTAATACTGTACAGTCACTGCTTGGTTACACAGAAGCAGTTTCTAATTGCACAAGATAGTTTCAAAACAAAGCTGATGCATTTCCACAGAAGTAACATCAGCTCTTATTGTATAGTCATCTAAGAAGCTTATTTTATTATTGCAAACACAATGTTTGATTCTTTTTTTTTTTTTTTTTTTTTTTACAATTATACCTCCATAAAGCCCTGTATCTTTTAAGTGTTGCTACATATTTGTATAGAAAAAAAAAAGAAAATAGAGCTCCTCTCTTTGTAGCATACTGTACACTATTGAACTGATTGTATTAAAGTTACCTTTCATGCATCAACAGGACTCTGAACATGTAGTGAAATCTGATAAATCAGCAGAGATTGTGAACTGCATGAAAGTCATTGGTATCAACTGAGAACATTTAAGCACAGAAATCAGTATTCAAACTGAAAGTTCTCATTTGATTTTACCAATGAAGTTGGACCATAGGGCTTCAACTTTTAAAGCCACTTTCCCAAAGTTTACAATAAAAATAAGCAAATATATAGAACAGAAACATGAGTCACATCTTAAACAAATACATATATTTTCTTATGTCTGATTAGGAAAAATATACAAAGCTGTTGTATCGTCTGGTCCCAACTCAACACCCCAGAGTCACGTTAACCATCCTGAGGGACTTTAAGGGTAAACTGGCGACACAGTGGCGATACCAGATGATTCTCTGATTTCCGCTAAACCAGAGAGGAAACACTTCTGCAGATTTAATAAGAAGGTTTATGACCAGCTTAGACTACATATTCAAAACCAGCGTCAGGAATCCCCAAAACTAGGCATGTCCTTATAAAAACATTTCAAAATGACCAATAGCTTAACTCCTGCCTCACCCAGCGAGATTTGTGTTTGCAATTTTTATGGCCAGGTTTTACATTTTAAAAATCATTAGCTGTTCAACTGCTGCTCAGGGGTTAAAGGAGGTTTAAATTAACAGGGTTTTGGTATAGAAAAAAATACACCGACATCATTGCCTTATAATACCATGGCAATCCAGACCTAAATTCAAGAATATGTTAACTAGAATGTTGAAATAGTCAAACAGATAGAAACAAGAACTATGAGATTCAGAGATCTATGTGTCTTTCATCTTGGTCTTTATACAAAAATAAAAAATGAATAAATATTTGCTTTGGAAATAATTTAGGGATTTCTTTTGGTAGAATTTAATGAACGTTTAGCATTGCATCTTGTGAGCTGGAAGAAAAAAAATCTTAATAGTTAGACAAAAGGATTTTCTATGCTTGGCAGAGGATGATCAGGCACACATATACTTTATTAAGTAGCGAGGGCAGGAAGAGCCATACTGCTGAGAGCGAACCATCAGTGGGGAGCTAAAGACCGCAAAGACGCATTTCTACTCAAGCACAGATGGAAGAGACGAGTTGGTCAGAGTTAAGCGTAGTACCAGACCATTCCAGCCTACCTTTACCCCAGCCGCTGCTGTCATGGTCCATCTGTGGTCATGCAGAATGTGCACTGCTGCACGCCAAGTGGACTGCATGACCAAGTAGGACGTAGTAGCACAGCTGATACTGTTTAGCAGATTACAGCACAATGATGAATAATAAACCTCTGACAGACCACCCGCTAACATTTTTGTTTAGTCTCACATCCATGATAAATAAATTTTTCGCTATGAAAGATCCATGTTTAGCTCGTCAGTTTTCGTTATTGTCATCAAAATAGTTTCATCATTAGGGGTGGGTATTGGCAAAGAAGTCATGATTCGATTCGAATCACGATTCACATGCCACGATGCGATTCTATCACAATGCATCACGATACTTGAAATATTGCGATGCATCCCGATGCATTTCGATATTTTCACTGAACACTGTAGGAAAAGGATACAGACATTACCAGTGGCTGACTGGCTGTGTATGATCTGGATAGTGTCTTCAATTGATACATAACTGAAAGCAACTGAATTCATACATAGCTGTATTTATTGAAACGACTCTTGGAGGTGTTGCCATGAAAACAAATACTGGACAGAAATATTACTATTACTTGCGTGGACACAATGACAATATCTTAGGATTCATCAAACTTAAAATAACAAAATAAGGATAATCAGTGCCATTTACATGGCCTCAGTGGTCCTTTAAACCAATGAAATTAAAACATTCTAATGTATGACATTTCACCTTTTGCAAATTACGTGCGTCATATCAATTTCGTTTTTTCGTTATCTTACTTGAAATGTGATGGAGCCGGGCGAATTTTCTCAGATTCCTCCATATTTTGTTTATGAATGACTCGTCGCAGTATCCCGCGGCCGGAAATGCTTGTGACACAAAGCAGCATCAACACATCCGCAGCGACATCTGCTGGACTGGAAGTTGTATTCCACTTCGTTTGGCTGATGTGCGCCAACCATTGATGTATTTTATTTGTTCATTTTTAAAAATTAAGAATCGATACTTGGCGTCAAGAATCGATGCAGTAGATCACAAAAATTAGAATTGCGGTAGATCACAAAAATTAGAATCGCGTCATGACGATTACTTTGCACACCCCTATTCATCATCAATGTTGTTTAAAACAACTCTGCAACAGACACTTAGACCTTTATCCTATGGCTGACTAATCTTTAGTGTTGCGTCGATGCCATTTTTGGCCCCGATACGATACCTGGCTGTGCAGTATCGGCCGATACCATTTGAAATTGATGTGTGTGTGTATATATGAAGAACTGCATACTACTTGGATGTAAAATAATTGCCATCATTGATTTGTCAAGCTGCTGCCTACCTTTGTAAAGCAGGAAAAATACTAATACAAAGTGAATTCCATTGGCTTCCTGTTAATACAAAGTGAACTCTCTGAATTAGCAAAATTATTGTCTTCATCTAAGCCTTCAACTTGTATGTTAGATCCAGTTCCAACCAGGTTATTTAAGGAGGTATTCCCTTTGATCTCCTCCTCCATTTTAGATGTGATTAATCTATCTCTGTTACAGGGATATGTACCTAAAGCTTTTAAGATTGCTGTAATTAAACCTCTGCTTAAGAAACCGTCTCTTGACCCAGATGACTTGGTCAATTATAGACCTATATCCAATCTTCCTTTCTTATCCAAAATTCTTGAGAAAGTAGTTGCCAAACAAGTCTGCGATCACTTCCACCATAATGAACTTTTTGAAGAGTTTCAGTCTGGCTTTAGAGCTCATCATAGCACTGAAACAGCTCTGGTGAAAGTCACTAATGATATTCTCATGGCCTCAGATAATGGACTTGTATCTGTGCTCGTCCTGCTGGATCTTAGTGCTGCATTTGATACAGTTGACCATAATATTCTTTTAGAAAGACTTGAATATTTTGTTGGAATTAAAGGAACAGCACTAGACTGGTTTAAATCTTATCTATCTGATCGAATTCAGTTTGTTCATGTTAATGATAGATCTTCAACACGCTCAAAGGTTACCTGTGGAGTACCACAGGGATCAGTGCTAGGACCAATTCTCTTTACTTTATACATGCTCCCAATTGGTAGAATTATTAGACAGCATGGGATTAATTTCCACTGTTATGCTGATGATACCCAGCTATATCTGTCTATAAATCCAGATGAAGCTAACCCATTACATAGATTACAGGCATGTCTTGAAGACATAAAAACCTGGATGACTCTTAACTTTCTGCTTCTGAATGCAGACAAAACAGAAGTTATAGTCTTTGGACCAGAGTCTCTGAAAAAGAAACTGATTAGTCAGTCACTTCATTTGGATGGGATTAAACTGATTTCAGATAATAAAGTAAAAAATCTTGGTGTTATTTTTGATCAGGACCTGTCATTTAAATCCCATATCAAAGAGGTTTCTAGAATTTCCTTCTTTCATCTGAGGAACATTGCAAAAATTAGAAATATCCTGTCCAGGGGTGATGCTGAGAAACTAGTCCATGCATTTGTTACTTCAAGGCTGGACTATTGTAATTCTTTACTATCAGGAAGTCCACAAACTGTAGTTAAAAGCCTTCAGCTGATCCAAAATGCTGCAGCCAGAGTTCTAATGAAAATGAAAAAGAGAGATCATATCTCTCCTATCCTGGCTTCTCTTCATTGGCTTCCTGTTAAATCAAGAATAGAATTTAAAATCCTCCTTCTCACATATAAAGCCTTAAATGGCCAAGCTTGTTAATAGATGTTGGAGATCGGCCTGTTTTCCAGTGTGGTCCTGTTTCTCTGACCGTGACTGAGTGGATGTGCTCTCTTCGTCCTCTGGCATGGGAGCTGCCTTGGAGCTCGTCTGCCTGGCTGTGTGTTTCCTGGACGGGGCCGCCTTTTACAGCTGCTTTTTGTATCTCTGCTTCTGTCTCCTTGAACCCCAGTCGGCCTCGGCAGATGGCCGCTCACACTGAGCCTGGTTCTGCTGGAGGTTTCTTCCTGTTAAAAGGGAGTTTTTCCTCTCCACTGTCGCTACAAGCATGCTTAGTGTGGGGGATTGTATTTGAGTCAATGAGTCAATGCAATCAACTGGTTTTCCTTAGATAGAAAACTTTGTATCAATTTGACTGTATGATCTGGTTGAACTGTAAAGTGCCTTGAGATGACATGTGTTGTGAATTTGGTGCTATATAAATAAACTGAATTGAATTGAATTGAATTGAATCCAGAGAACTTTTTATTGCCTACATGGAAAGGGTGACAATAGTTGAATAAACTCATGGTTCTCAAAATGTTATCAGTGCCCTATTTGTTGGTACTGATACCGATACCACCATTTTAAAACTGGTATCGGTATCGGTGCAACACAGCTAATCTTGTTTGTGTCCTTCTCATAAATGTGTGTCTACTACTTAAAATTTGATTTATTTTCATTCAGATGTTTAACATTTTGCCACTAAACATTATAAACATTGTGAAAAGAAGACATTTCCACATCCTTCAAAATAGTTTTGCTTTTAGTTTCAGAATGAAGAGGTTAAATTTTGCTCCAGGAAACATTTTGTATGGAAATCATTCCAAGGACTAATTATATGGTAGACAAAACTCTCTTTAAATTTATTCAAAGAAATTTAGCCAGGTGATTGATCACCATGCAGGTTGAGATGATTTCTTTTAACAAAGTGATTTAAATCTTTCTAGATGTTGTACTGACGGCTCAAGTGGAAATATAACTCATGTATTTATAAAGCATCTTTAAGATCTATAATTTTAAAGGTGTTTATTCTTGGTAAATAATTGGATGGAGATTCCATGATCTAGATCATTTGCTCTCAGTCCCAATGAAAGATTCTTAAGGTTTAACAGATTTATTTTCTGCAACTTGTAAGAGTAACTTTACCAGCAGGAAATAAATATTTGAAATGACTCATTCCTAAAATGCTAATCAAGCACCAGTTTATCTAAAGCTATTGTTGCAAAACTATTTGTTCTTTGTAACTTTGGAGGTTTTTTTCCCCTCTTTAACATGAAAAAACAAAGTATATCATTTTCCAATTTCTTACTTTTCTATAAGTCACAAATAAAATAATATTGTGTATTTTAAGTTTTTATTCAGTAATTCTAAAACAAATGAAGCAAAAAAAAAGCTAAAATAATAATAATAATAATACAGTACTATTAAAATCTCCCCCACATTTATGTTATTATTTTTTCCCCCATATTGTAATAAGTGACTACAACAGCAAAAACTCTGCTACTGTTAGTCAAAAATTCACCTGTACAAATTACACCTTTGCTTTCACTTTGGCTTCAGATGTCACACATGAGTGGATCAAACATCCTGCTTCGTCAATCTGCACCAACTAGAAATGCAAATGCAGTAGGCCTCACTAGTATGTTTCTTTTAAACACCCAGCCTAAGAAATATGCACCCCAAGATATAAATCATATTTTTGGCACGTTTTAAAGAAGTTGTGCTGGATAGACTAGACAGAACATGCTTCTTAATGCAGACAAAACAGAAGTTATAGACTTGGACCAGAGTCTTAGCTGATCAGTCAGTCACTTCATTTGGATGGGATTAAATTGGTCTCAGATAATAAAGTATAAAGTAATTTTAATTAGGACCTGTCATTTAAATCCCATATCAAAGAGGTTTCTAGAATTTCCTTCTTTCATCTGAGGAATATTGCATAAATTAGAAATATCCTGTCCAGGGGTGAAGCTGAGAAACTAGTCCATGCATTTGTTAATTCAAGGCTGGACTATTGTAATTCTTTACTATCAGGAAGTCCACGAACTGTATTTGAAAGCCTTCAGCTGATCCAAAATGCTGCAACCAGAGTTCTGATGGACATTACAAATAGAGATCAAATCTCTCCTATTCTAGCTTCCCTCCATTGGCTTCCTGTTAAATCCAGAATAGATTCTAAAAGTAGAATGGGAGGCAGATCTTTTAGTTATCAGGCTCCTCTCGTGTGGAACCAACTACCAGTTTTAGTCCGTGAGGCAGACACCCTGTCTACTTTTGGCACTTTAAACTTTACTTGAAACTAAATTGAAATGAGATTCAGTTGCCTTTACCATTTCTTTTTCCTAAATAAAACAAACAGATAGTAGAAGCAACAGCAGTTTCAATTATGATTTTTCTTGTTGTTATTAAATATCAAAAGTAGCAATAGTAGTAGTTGTAGAGGTATTTGCAATTATTCCTTCTTCTGAACAGTGTTTATATATGAGGATCAGTTTAAGTTTCTGAGACAAGGTGATTCCTAGGAACCAGAAGTGACTTCCTTTAGAACTTTGGTTGGTGTAAAATATCTCTCCCCTGAAAATGTCACAAAAAATAAAATAAAATACGTTGGGGGATATTCATTCATTAAGGCCACATACAATGCTAATCCTCATTTTGACCCACTTTAAGGAAAATACACCAAAATTGGATCAGCCTGTAGTGTTACTCCAATAGTGAACAAACCATTGAATGAGAATAAATCATTCATTCAGATCCAATATTTTTGAGTGTTCCCTTTATTTTTTGAGAGGTTTATATATCTGTAGTTTATATATCTTGCAGTTGTGTGAGATGGGACACTGCCACTAAAGCCATGACCAGTAGTAAGGATGAGTTAGTAGAAGCTGGTTTGACACCATTAAATTAGGTGGAATCCAGCATAGGACGAAGTTTCTGTTCAGAGATTAGATTAGCTGTGAGAGTGACACTGATGTGGTGACAACAGGTCACCAAGATGACTGTGTCAATAGTGCGGCAGGTGTGGGTTTAGCTGTCCCTTGTTGTCATTATCCAAGCCAAATTCCTCAGAGACCAGTTGAGAAATAAACAGAGGTGTCAGAAGTATTAATGTTTGTAACTCAAGTTGAAGTATAAATCCTACTGTTTCAAAACACCTTTGTAGAAAATAGAATATCAAATTAAGCTTTTAACTCAAGTTAAGGTGTGAAAATAACATTTTTAAAAGTATAAAATTAAAAGTAATGCAGGAACAAATTGTCATGTTTGGCTTCAGGTGCCTAACCCACATACAGAACACTCCGAGACAGGATAACAGTTCAAAGGTTTATTTAGAAGTTGGAATACAATAAACAGGTACAGGAGTTGAGCTGAGCAGCTGAGGGGGGAACCTTGAGGGTCCAGAGGCTGTCGGCAGGCTGAGGGCTAGGCGGAGGCAGAGCTTAGGTTTGAGTGTTGGCAGATTACCGATAAGAGTTTCCCTTCCGGTTTCTTCAGAGAGCGGGCAGGCAGGTCTTTGACAGGAATAGTTTTCCAGGGTTCTTCAGAGAACAGACAGGCAGATTACCGGCAGAGATACTCTTCTGGGTTTCAGGGTTCAGACAGGTTCAATCGTAACTGGCAAACACTCTGGCACTGGAGAGAAGTCCTCTGCCTCCTTAAATACAGATCTCCTGATGAGCAGATCAGCGAACGGTGGTTGCAATCAGCTCCGGCTCCAGGAGATCAAGTACGCCCTCTGGTGGAGAAAGTGGACAGACCTCCAGATCTCAACAGTACCCCCCCCCTCAATGACCACCTCCTGGCAGTCCAAATGAAGTAGATGGCAGACACTCACAGTATTCTCTAATCAGGTCAGGGTCGAGAATAAAAGATCCAGGAACCCAAGTGCGATCCTGCGGACCGTAGCCCTACCGGTAGACCAGGTACTGCCAGCCGCGGCGACGGGAGTCTACGATCCGGGGGACGGTGAAAGCAGGGTGACCATCAATGTCCCGGGCGGTTGGATGGGAGTCGGACGGAGGGCACAAAGGTCTGGTCAGGACAGGCTTGATTTGAGAGACGTGGAATGTGGGATTGATCCGGAGTGAGGATGGCAGATGCAAGCGGACAGCAGATGGGTTGATGACAGACTCGATTTCGTACGGAACGATGACCCTGGGAGAGAGTTTGCAGGACATGGATTTGAGAGGAATGTCACGTGTGGAGAGCCAAACCTGTTGTCCGGGTGTATAGGTGGGAGCAGGACGTCGTTTGCGGTCAGCGTATTTTTTGCTTCTGAGCAGATGTCCGGTTCAGAGCGGCAATGGTGTCCTTCCAGATTTTATGACAACGGCGGATGTGGTGCTGAACTGATGGAACGGCAATTTCCTTTTCGTCTGCAGGGAACAAGGGTGGCTGATAACCTAGAGAGATCTCAAAAGGGGACAGACCGGTTGCAGAAGATGTGTGAGAATTATGTGCGTATTCAACCCAGTGTAGATATTGGCTCCTGTAGATCGGGTTGGTTGAAGTGAAGCATCGGAGGGTTGATTCCAGTTCCTGATTTAGACGTTCTGTTTGACCGTTGGATTGTGGATGATAACCTGATGTCAGAGAGATATTTGTGTCAAGAGCAGAACAGAAGTGTTTCCAGACCTGTGCGGTGAATTGAGGCCCTCTGTCCGACAGAATCTCCTGGGGAATTGCATGGAGCTTGAAAACATGTTTGACCAGAAGCTGCGCTGTTTGGAAGGCAGTCGGAAGTTTCCTGAGGGGAAGAAGATCACAGGCTTTTGAGAATCGATCTATTATGGTGAGGATGGTGGTCATACCTCTGGATGCGGGCAAACCGGTCACAAAATCCACGGCGACATGGGACCAGGGGCGAGATGGAACCTGTAGCAGATGAAGAAGACCAGAGGGAGGTTGGTGTGAAGGTTTGGTTCTGCTCACACCGGGGTGAGCAGAAAACTTGGCTGAATGCATCCAGTGGATGAGACGGGACCTGACAGAAGAGGGAACATAGGTTTTGTTGGGTGGACCATTACCTGGGTCGGGTTCAGAAGCTTGGGCCAGTTTTATTAAATCAGAGATTTCCCAGGAGACAGTAGCCACCGTGCAGCTGGCAGGGAGAATGGAATTTCAGGTTTATCGGGCGAGTACAGGCGTGAGAGAGAGTCGGGTTTGATGTTCTTGGAGCCAGGCCGGTAGGAGATAATCAGGTTGAATCTTGAGAAGAATAGTGACCAACGGGACTGACGGGGATGGGATCTCTTAGCAGATTGAATGTATGATAGGTTTTTGTGATCTGTCCATACCAGAACGGGATGCTCTGTGCCCTCCAGCCAATGCCGCCTTTCTTCCAGAGCCAGTTTAATTGCTAGTAGTTCTCTGTCTCCGACATAGTAATTTTGCTCTGCGGGCGAAAGTCTGCAGGAGAAAAAATGCACATGGATGAGTTTTTTGGTCAGAATCAGATACTTGGGACAAGACTGCCCCCACCCCAGAATCAGAAGCATCCACCTCAAATATGAACTGCTTGGAGGGGTCAGGTTGGACGAGGATGGGTGTACTAGAGAACAGGGCCTTGAGTTTCTTAAATGCAGCCTCAGCCTCCGCAGACCAGTGAAAAGTCCTTTTAACAGGTGTAAGGGCAGTCAGAGGCAGTCAGAGGCTGAGCTGTCTGGCTGTAATTTCGGATGAACCTTCTGTAAAAGTTTGCAAACCCCAGAAACCTTTGTAGTTGTTTAAGGTTCTTGGGAGTGGGCCAGTCCAGAACCGCCTTGATCTTGTCCTCGGACGGCTTCACCTGCCCACCCTCGAGCACAAAACCTAGAAAGGTGACAGAAGGACGGTGAAACTCACACTTCTGAGCTTTGACAAACAGCTTGTTTTCAAGGAGTCTTTGAAGAACCAAACGGACGCGTTTCTTGTGTTCAGACAGGTTTTTGGAGTAGATCAGAATGTCATCAATATAGACAAAAACGAAGATGTTTAAAAATCTCTCAAAACATCATTAACCAGGGCCTGGAAACAGGCAGGGGTGTTGGTTATACCAAAAGGCATCACTAAGTACTCGAATTGACCTAGAGGAGTTTTAAATGCAGTCTTCTATTCATCTCCTTCTCTGATTCTGAGGAGATGATAGGTTTTTGTTAAGTCCAACTTGGTGAAAACAGTGGCTCCTTGAACGGGTTCAAAGGCAGAAGCTAACAGGGGTAGAGGGTATTTGTTCTTCACTGTAATCTGATTTAGACCTCTGTAATCGATACAAGGTCGCAGGCATCCATCCTTCTTTCCTACGAAGAAGAAGCCGGCCCCGAGAGGAGAAGAGGAGGGCCGAATTATACCGGCAGCTAAGGACTCATTAATGTACTTTTCCATGGTCTCTCTCTCGGGCTTGGAAATGTTATAGAGTCGACTATTTGGGAGGGGGGCTCCAGGTAACAGATCTATTGCATAAGGTCTATGCGGGGGAAGAGAAAGCGCACTAACCTTACTGAAAACAGGTGCTAGGTCATGGTAGTCAGGAGGTACAGAGGAAAGATCAGGCGGCTCAGCCTCCTGACGGCTGGCCGGAGACTGAGTTGAAGGTGCGGCATAGCGGAGACAGGAAACATGGCAGGGTGCAGACCAGGATTCAACATGTCTTTTGGACCAATTGATGTGTGGATTATGAAGTTGAAGCCACTCGAAACCAAGGACTATGGATGAACTGGCTGATGGAAACACGAAGAAGGATATTGTTTCTCTGTGATTGCCGGAGATTAATAGTTCGAGCGGTTTAGTTTGGTGTATGACCTGAGGTAATCTTTTACCGTCGAGGGCCGAAACTCTCAGAGGTTTATTCAAAGGAGTGGTTTCTATGTTCAATTGTTGAACCAGACTGGAGTCAATTAGATTTTTCTCACAACCAGAGTCTATCAATGCAGAAAGCGTGAGGGATTGATCTGTGAGAAACAGAGTAGCAGGTAACAGCAGGCGAGGAGATTTCTCATTTTGAAGATCGTCCGCCAGACTCCTCATTTCCTCTGGCAGACCCCGGCTTTTACCTTAGCTGGGCAGGTTGAAACAAAATGACCAGGTTCTCCACAGTACATGCAAAGGTTCCCCTTAAACCTTCTTAGCCTCTTCTCGGATGTGAGCCTGGTGTGACCGATCTGCATTGGCTCAACTCTAAAGGATTCTGTGGAGGGAGAGACGTAATGAGTCTTAGATACAGGGACAGATACAGGTTGATTCCGGCTCTTTGATCTGGACTCAGCTTCAGAGGACACTGAGAAAGAAATGGTGTCATTATTCTTAGCTGCTGGGGCAGAGACAGAAAAAACATGGCTTTTAAATCTAGACTTGAATCTGGCTTGTAGTCTGTTATCCAACCGGATTGTTAACTTGATGAGCTCCTCCAAGGTTGCTGGTTCATCGAGAGTGGCCAGCTCGTCTTTAATAGATTCGTCTAGAGCATGGAAATAAGCGCTTTTAAGCGCAGATTCATTCCATCCGGAAGCAGCCGCTTTGACCCGGAAGTCGATTGAAAATTCGGCAACCGTTCTATTTCCTTGTTTAAATTCTAAAAGTCCACGAGACTCTGTGGACTTGTCTGTGTCTTGATTGAATACTTGCGAAAACTCTTGGATAAATTGTTCAAATGTACAATCAAAACTAGAAGAAAATCGGGCTTCCGCCAATTAAAGGGCTTTTCCGGACAATTGAGACAGAATAAAGGCAATTTTCCTCTTGTCATTAGGGAAACTGGACGGCGAATGTTCAAAAATGAGTTTACACTCGAACAAAAATCCCTTACACTTACTTGGATTGCCAAAAAACTTTTCAGGAAGAGAAGGGCGGAATTCAGGAAACGACATGTAGCGCCCCTTTGCCTACCTCGCTGGCAAAACCTCTGCAAACCTGCAAACCAACTAAATATGGGGCGCCCTGAGTTCCTATCATTAAAAGGTGATAAAACTGCAGTAGTTTTTATCGGTTTGGTTATGAGCACCTTTGATAAACTCCTGTAAATATATATCTTTTTAACCCAATAAGAATATTATGATGAAATAATGAATTGCAAGATGTAATGTCTTTTTGCTTTTTTTTACTAAAAAATAAAGGTTAAATGAAATTACAGAATTTAAATAAAATGCAGAATACCTTGTGGTTCAATAAATAAAAAACACTCACTCATAAGAGTGGGATCAAAGCTCAAAATAAATTCACAAAGCTCTCCAAGTGATGCACACTTAAAATGAATACAAAACCTTGATATTTCAAGTTCTCCTTTGAACTCAACCAATTACTCTTTAAACTGGAAAAAATAATAATTTTCAAAGTTCAAAATTTAAACACTCAGTGTCCATTAGTTTCTTTCGATATCATAAACAAACACTTAGTCCAAATGCAAAATCAAAGTCACCAGTAAATAACCTAAGCTATGCCGGCTTTCACTATAACTAAACCCAGAAAATACCCCGTTGCAGGCCTGATCGTCGCTTGGGTGCGTTGGGCCCGAAAACTAAACACTGGCCGCTTGTTGGGCCCTCAGGATTGTGTGCTGAGCTGTGTTAGGGTTTCTCTTACCTTTCCTCCTCAGAGTCTCCAGCCCAGAAGAGCCTCCAGCTGGTTCCAATTGGACGCAATCAGGGAGCAGTATTTAGAGGAGTGGATTTCCTGGGACGGACGCCAGTCGGTTAATTTCCACGCAGTGGTAACTTACCAGCTAGCTCGTCTTAAAGTGAACTCTGTGTCTTGGCTCAAGCTCACCTCCTTGTCTTCCTTGTTCCCTAGAAGCCTTGCAGTTCCAAGCCGGCTCTCTTCTCAGTCCTCCTGGATCCGTCCTCCGCTGCTCACCTGCCTGTCCACCCTCTGGAGCTCTCAAGCCGAAACCCGACACTCAGCCAAACTCAATCTCTGTGGGCTCATCCAATCTCCCCTCCATCTGCTCCGCTCTCCATCGACCTGTAAGGAGTTTGCATCTTTTCTAGTTAACTCAGTTCCCTAGCCCGAATCTAACTGATCTCTCTCTCTGTGCAGTTCCTGATTAAGCTGCTGTTTCCTGAGAATCTTCGCCGATCCAAAAAACTATCTCTCTGTCAAAACTTTTCAATAAACTATCTAAACCGCTTCCAGTTTCGTGTTGTGTCTGCGCCAGAGTCAACTCTAGAATCATGTCACCGCTTCACTCAATGAGCAAATAAAAAGAAACTGAGTTTGGTACCTGACCGTGGCACAGATGAGTGGAGTAGAAAAGAAGAGTGGAGTTCACAGGCTCCCTGGTTAACCATGCTGCTGCAGCCTGGACCTGTCGTGGCTCCTCCCTCAGCACACAGCTCCTGCATGGACCCCCGCAGCGGCACAGAATCTCCCGACCTCCACCGTGTAGTTGGTTCCGGCCGTCTTAGCCAAACTAAACCCCAACTTCTCCGATGTCCAGGATGATTCTAACCTTACAGTTCCCAAGCACCGCCATCAGGAGGCTCACCACCGCGGTAGCCGACCCTCCTCACTGCCTCGGAACCTGGCGTGCTCGCGCGCTGGTCGCGTGTAGTTTCTCAACAGGTGTAACTCTTGGCTTCTCCAGTATACTTAACGGAAAGTGTCCCGGAGCACCTCACTAAAGTCCACTGCAATATAAAGTGTCCTAGCCGAACACTTGGCTGCAGATACTTTCCCAAAGCCTGGAGAAGTTCGGACTTAGATTATGTCTACCGGAGGAACAACCGGGCAGGCTGTCTCCTTCACCATCCTTCAATCAACCATACTTTTTCCTCCACTCCCCTTCCCAGATCCTTGACCAATCAGAAACTAGTAAAATAATTTAGCAAGTATTACAAACAGAAATAAAATACAAAGATTTATAAAACACAAAAATAAGACATCGGAACATTACTAGTGCTTGAAATTGCATTTAAACGTTTTTTAAACATTTATGACATAGTTACACTATAAAACCTTAATGAACTGAAAACAATTGCATGCATCAAAATAAAACCAAAAATTAGCACAGGGCTACACTCTCCCCCACTTAAATGGTTTACATGTCCCCATGAAACCTAGTTCCAATGAAGTATGAATAAAAACATTAACTCAAATGGCACAGGAAAATAATGTATTATAATTCCCTTTAACCAATCTTTATGACTACACCCCTATGCACTATAGTCAAAGGCTGATCTTTGGGCTTCCCTACCTCATCATAGGTTAGTCTGATAACAGGTTTAATAGACCTCTTCTCACGTTTAGGGGAAATTCGCTTAGGTTGGACTTCTTTAGTCACTCTAATGGGAGAATGTCTTTCAGGCTCTACTCTATCCGTTGGTTCAGTAGGCATTTCTACCTCATCAGTAGCCTCGATCTCACCATCACAAGAGACCGCAATGTCTTCTGACATCACATCACATTTGTCCACCTCCTCACGATCAGACACACTGTCGGGCTCATCATGATCAGACACACTGTCCTGCTCATCAGCAGAGTTCTATACCTCACGCTCATGATCTCTGTCAGAGACAGCATGTTCAACATATTCCGATTCTGTCCCCCATCTGAACCTAGGCTGATACTCAGACTCAACCTCGCTAGAATCCTCATCCAGCAGATAACCTTCATTACCTTGAGACCTTTTAGCATTTGATCGATGCGTTACTGACTTTCTCTGACTCCTAGTCACAGGTCTTTTGGGTTTCTCTGGAACATCTGACCCCTGAGAAATTCTCACCAAACTTCCAATAGGCAAAAGGTTGTCTCTGTGAATAGTATCACATAGGGTAAAGAGTTCCACCTACTCTGCAGTTTGTGTTTCCCCTTCAACCCCAAGTTTCTCAAGAGTACACGATCGCCCTTGGCTAACACTTGGTTGCGTAGGACTCTCTCATAGTTCCTTTTGTTTCGTAGATGAACTTGAGTTGCAGACTTGGTAGCTAACTCATAAGCCTTCTTTAAGTCTCTTTTTAGATCTTCCACATAACGTGAATGACTGATTGGTTCTTGATCATCAGTACCGAAGCATACATCGATTGGCAATCTGGCCTCTCTGCCAAACATGATGTAATAGGGAGAATACCCTGTAGCATCATTTTTGGTGCTATTGTATGCATGTACTAATTGACTCACATGACGACTCCACTGGCGCTTGTGGGTATCTCTCAAGGTTCCCAGCATAGATAACAGTGTTCTGTTAAAGCGCTCTGGCTGTGGGTCACCCTGAGGATGATAGGGAGTCGTCCGTGACTTACGGATCCCCAATGTCTTTAGTAGTTCCTGGATCAACCGGCTCTCGAAGTCACGGCCTTGGTCTGAATGAATTCGAGCTGGTAGACCATAGTGAACGAAGAATTTCTCAACCAATACCTTGGCGACAGTGGCTGCCCGTTGATCCTTAGTTGGATATGCTTGCGCATAACGACTGAAATGATCAGTCACCACGAGAATGTTGGCAATTCCACTCGAGTCTGGCTCTAAAGAGAGGAAATCGATACATACTAGCTCCATGGGTCCTGTGGAAGTGATCTGTTGTAACGGAGCGGCTCGTGGACATGGACTCTTCCATGTGACACACTTCCCACAGTTTCCTATGTACGTCTCAACACTCTGACTCATCTTTGGCCAATAGAACCTTTCTCTGATCAGTTCTAGAGTTCTCTCTACTCCCAAATGTCCCATGTCATCGTGCAAAGCACGGCACACCTGCGTTCTGAACTCTTTGGGTAAAAGCAACTGGCGGTGTTCTTTACCAGAAGATTTAGTTGTCACTCGGTAGAGCAATCCAAATTCAATCGTCAGTTTGGCACTCTCGCGTTTTAACAAAGACACCTCTGCATCAGTAGTGTTAGAAGGCCATTGGCCTGTGTTCAAGGCCTCTCTCACTACTTTGAGGGCAGGGTCTCTGATCTGTGCTCTTTGCAAATCGTCTTGGGTGAACTGTTCTAGCTGCCCAACGTTCAAGTGAGTTGCAAAAGAATAGAGTTCGGGAATACCCTCTGCAGGAACTCCTAACCTCTCAGCCATACATACATCTTGTGCGTTCACCTGGCTGCAAAGTGTTTTCACATCACCCTGACACAGTTTCTTCCAGGGCTCTGCTTCAACATCAGACCAGTTTCGGGAGAGTAAGTCAGCGCCAACGTTCACCTTTCCAGGGTGATATTTGACTTCGAAATCATACGTGGCTAGTGCAGCAAGCCATCGGTGACCTGTTGCATTGAGTTTTCCAGTTGTCAGCACATAGGTGAGTGGATTATTGTCGGTCATTACCGTGAACCTCACACCATATAGGTAATCGTGGAATGTGTCTACCACGGCCCACTTGAGTGCTAGAAACTCGAGCTGGTGGATGTGATACTTCTGCTCCGCAGGAGTCAATCCTCTGCTGGCAAATGCAACAGGACGGAGACCTTCAGGATGAACCTGGTGTAAGACTGCTCCCAAACCTTTGAGACTTGCATCGACATGTAGTACGTAGTGCTTGTTAGGGTCTGCGAACGCTAACACAGGCGCGTTGGTAAGCCGTCTGATGATCTCACGGAAAGCTTTTGTGCATGCATCAGTCCATCGTGAGCCAAAAGGTTCAGCCTCCATGTAATATTGTTGATATTTCGCAACAGTCTTTTTGCCTTTCCTAACCGGGGGATACCCTTTGGTCAGGTCTGTCAAGGGCTTAACAATGGAGGAGTAGTTTGCCACGAATCTGCGGTAATAACCACAGAAACCGAGGAATGACCTGAGTGACTTAAGGTCAGTAGGCTGTGGCCATTGGGTTACAGCTTCAACCTTAGCTGGGTCTGTCGCAATCCCATCAGCAGAGATGATATGTCCAACATACTTGACTTTGGGCTGACATAACTGGCACTTATCTAAAGACACTTTTAAACCTACTTCCTCAAGGCGGTCTAATACTTTCATGAGTCTTTCCTCATGTTCTTCCAACGTAGCGCCAAACACTATTAAATCATCGAGATAAACGAGGACTTGCAGCAAATTCATGTCCCCAACGGCCTTCTCCATTAGACGTTGAAACGTCGCAGGAGCTCCCATTACCCCCTGAGGCATACGCTCGAACTGGTAGAAGCCGAGAGGACAAATGAACGCGGTCTTTTCTTTATATTCCTCTGCCATCGCGATTTGGTAGTAACCGCTACGGAGGTCTAAGACAGAGAACCATCGACTTCCTGCTAAACAATCCAATGCGTCATCGATGCGCGGTGTGGTGTATTGATCTGGTATTGTCTTACTATTCAGAGTCCTGTAATCTATGCACATACGTACATTCCCGTTCTTCTTTCGCGCTACCACGATAGGTGAAGCGTATGGACTCCTTGACTCCTGTATCACTCCAGCGTCTAACAGCTCTCTGAGATGCTTGCGCACATCCTCTATGTCCGCAGGTGCCAGGCGTCTGGATCTTTCACGGAACGGACGGGGATCAGTTAGACGAATGTTGTGCTCAACGCCTTTAGCCAAGCCAACCTCCCATTCATGGAATGACTCTTTTCTCATTTTCAACAGATGAACACTGGGTGGCGATATGGCCATCTTCTCCACATCTGTAACAGAAGCGCTCACTACTTCTTGAACTTTGTGCAGGCCTAGAACCTTGACTTTGGCTCTTAGCCCCAACAGCGGCTACAGTTGCCAAAGGCTCAGTTGCATTTCCTCCTTTAGACTTCAACTTTTTATTTAATTTCTGAACTTTTTTTCGTAAAGCAACAGCTTCTGACTTGTCACTGCCAGAGGGACTCGTACAGTGCATAGATGCATGAGCACTGGCTCCTTCATTTGCTGAACTCTTACTCATCTCAGACACTTGAGCTTTCAAAGCTTTAAAATCAGCCTTTAGAAGTTCTATGTCCACATCATTGTCGACTGAGTCATTAAAAACAGCGACATTCCGAATATGTGCATTCACCTTCTTTCGTGTTTGCTGGTATTCTTCTTCCGTTCTGATCTCAGACAGTAAGTCAAGAAAGTTGGGAGGTTTACTACGTCTCTCTTTTAAACGCAACTGTAGTAACATCAAGTCTGAGTCAATTGCACCACGAAGCAACTGTTCGACACGCACTCTATCTTTATCATTAGCTGAGACCCCCCCTTTCTTCACCACTTTGGCTAGAAAAGGTTCAATTCGGCGAACATAATCTGACAGCTTCTCACCGGACTTCTGCTGTATGAGCCGGAAAGAAAAGTACAGGTCTTCGGCAGACTCAGCGGAACCAAATGCACAGTCTAGCGCATCAAGAAACTCTTGGGCTGTGGCTCCTTGCTTACTGAGGCGTAGTGACTTAATAATTTCGAGAGCAGGCCCTCTCAAACACTCCAGGATTCGCCGCCTCTTCTCATGTTCAGTGAGTTCACTCTCTTGAACCATCAATGTTGCCTGTTCTAGCCAATATTCTAGAGACTCCTCCCCAGCCGGGGTGGGAGTAACCCCTGAGAAGATCCGTAGGCGACGGTATCCATGGCTCTCAGCTTGAGTTTTGGTAGTGCGGCTGACAACATCAACCATGGCGCGCAAAACTGACTCATCAGTGGAAGACATACTTTGAATATCAGCAAGGGTCTTCCCCTCTGATGCTAGAAAACGTTGCGACTTGACTGAGAAGTCCTCAGCAGGAGCAGAACTAGTGGGTTGTGGGGCATAAGTTATGATCTTCCAAACAGCCCCCTCATTGGGTCGGACTTCAGGAGGAACTACTCTTGGATCAATGACTTCTTTACATTCACAAAGAACTAATACGCCATCACCATCACTGTAGGGCTTAGATCCCCTTACTCTCACACGACCCCAGCATCGGACTGTATGTAGCTCTTTTTCAATTTCGGCTACTTCAAGATCTTTCCCCACTCCCACCACTAGTATGACATGAGTAATATCAATAGCTTCAGTATCACACCACTCATTAAGCTCTGCCTGCAACTTACTATCAGCCATGACTGAAAGTAAAAAATTTTAAATTTCAATGATAGTGTTGAAATTTGCACTAAAACTACAGAAAACCCAATTACGAACTTCTCATAACCATCCCAGCAGTGCCTCCATTTTGTGTAGCGCCCCTTTGCCTACCTCGCTGGCAAAACCTCTGCAAACCTGCAAACCAACTAAATATGGGGCGCCCTGAGTTCCTATCATTAAAAGGTGATAAAACTGCAGTAGTTTTTATTGGTTTGGTTATGAGCACCTTTGATAAACTCCTGTAAATATATATCTTTTTAACCCAATAAGAATATTATGATGAAATAATGAATTGCAAGATGTAATGTCTTTTTACTTTTTTTTACTAAAAAATAAAGGTTAAATGAAATTACAGAATATAAATAAAATGCAGAATACCTTGTGGTTCAATAAATAAAAAACACTCACTCATAAGAGTGGGATCAAAGCTCAAAATAAATTCACAAAGCTCTCCAAGTGATGCACACTTAAAATGAATACAAAACCTTGATATTTCAAGTTCTCCTTTGAACTCAACCAATTACTCTTTAAACTGGAAAAAATAATAATTTTCAAAGTTCAAAATTTAAAAACTCAGTGTCCATTAGTTTCTTTCGATATCATAAACAAACACTTAGTCCAAATGCAAAATCAAAGTCACCAGTAAATAACCTAAGCTATGCCGGCTTTCACTATAACTAAACCCAGAAAATACCCCGTTGCAGGCCTGATCGTCGCTTGGGTGCGTTGGGCCCGAAAACTAAACACTGGCCGCTTCACTCAATGAGCAAATAAAAAGAAACTGAGTTTGGTACCTGACCGTGGCACAGATGAGTGGAGTAGAAAAGAAGAGTGGAGTTCACAGGCTCCCTGGTTAACCATGCAGCTGCAGCCTGGACCTGTCGTGGCTCCTCCCTCAGCACACAGCTCCTGCATGGACCCCCGCAGCGGCACAGAATCTCCCGACCTCCACCGTGTAGTTGGTTCCGGCCGTCTTATCCAAACTAAACCCCAACTTCTCCGATGTCCAGGATGATTCTAACCTTACAGTTCCCAAGCACCGCCATCAGGAGGCTCACCACCGCGGTAGCCGACCCTCCTCACTGCCTCGGAACCTGGCGTGCTCGCGCGCTGGTCGCGTGTAGTTTCTCAACAGGTGTAACTCTTGGCTTCTCCAGTATACTTAACGGAAAGTGTCCCGGAGCACCTCACTAAAGTCCACTGCAATATAAAGTGTCCTAGCCGAACACTTGGCTGCAGATACTTTCCCAAAGCCTGGAGAAGTTCGGACTTAGATTATGTCTACCGGAGGAACAACCGGGCAGGCTGTCTCCTTCACCATCCTTCAATCAACCATACTTTTTCCTCCACTCCCCTTCCCAGATCCTTGACCAATCAGAAACTAGTAAAATAATTTAGCAAGTATTACAAACAGAAATAAAATACAAAGATTTATAAAACACAAAAATAAGACATCGGAACATTACTAGTGCTTGAAATTGCATTTAAACATTTTTTAAACATTTATGACATAGTTACACTATAAAACCTTAATGAACTGAAAACAATTGCATGCATCAAAATAAAACCAAAAATTAGCACAGGGCTACAGACAGAACGGGTTCTGACCTGCGTGGAGGATTAGTCTCTTGAACCGGAAGTTGAGCAGGCTCCGTTCTTGGTGTAGCATTTTATAGATAGCTGGCTATCTCCTGTAAAGAGCGGTTTGTTTGGTCATGACGTGTGTTTAACTCACGGAGGGCGGTGTCGTGGCTCTGAATCAGAGTTTGTTGTTGTTCCAACATCCTCCGGAGTGATTCCGCTGGGTTAGTCTGTTGGCCAGAGTGTTCTGTCATGTTTGGCTTCAGGTGCCTAACCCACATGCAGAACACTCCGAGACAGGATAAAAGTTCAAAGGTTTATTTAGAAGTTGGAATACAATAAATAAACAGATCCCAAGGGGAACTCGTCTGGTTACGAGTAGATTCTGAAATGCACACAGAGTTAACAGGTCCAGGACTGGTCACGAGTGGGTTCACTGCAGAGGGGGACAGAGGAGTTAGTGGAGATCCAGGTAATTTGCAGGATGAGAGTGTGCAGGGCTGTACCTGTACAGGAGTTGAGCTGAGCGGCTGAGGGGGGAACCTTAAGGGTCCAGAGGCTGTCGGCAGGCTGAGGGCTAGGCGGAGGCAGAGCTTAGGTTTGAGTGTTGGCAGATTACCGATAGGAGTTTCCCTTCCAGTTTCTTCAGAGAGCGGGTAGGCAGGTCTTTGACAGGAATAGTTTTCCAGGGTTCTTCAGAGAACAGACAGGCAGATTACCGGCAGAGATACTCTTCTGGGTTTCAGGTTTCAGACAGGTTCAATCGTAACTGGCAAACACTCTGGCACTGGAGAGAAGTCCTCTGCCTCCTTAAACACAGATCTCCTGATGAGCAGATGAGCGACAGGTGGTTGCAATCAGCTCCGGCTCCAGGAGATCAAGTACGCCCTCTGGTGGAAAAAGTGGACAGACCTCAAGATCCCAACACAAATGTTAAGGACAGATGCTTTAAGCCTCATACTGGTTACTGCGCAACTGTATTAAAGGAACTTTTTTCTACAATTCTGGATGATAACTTCCTTATACTTAAAGGTATAGTGGAGGATTCTTGCAATTAGAAATAAAAAAGTACATGCACAACCCTGTACCTGCTCCCGAGAGAGAACACCAATTAAACATGTGGGAGAGCATGCATAAGGCAATTTCTCCTTGTGCATGCTCTGTTTAAAAGTTGCTGTTCTCGTAGCTAATACAAGCTTACTGTGCTCGAACGTCAGCCCTAACCCCTAAATCCCTCAATCGCTATATAGAGCGGGGACTATATGGTGGACTTTATTGCAAACTCAGTTAACTGACCTTTCAGACGGATGATCACTGCTTTTTGCTCCGTTGGTCACGTAACTCCTCGGCCATTTTCAAAGATCTTTGTGAGAAAGGTGAGCTTCAATGACTGTCTGCAACCGTAGCTCACCACAGATATACGCCCGAAAGTGCGCATGCACAGAAAAAGATAGCTAACGGGACCAACACATAGGACGGCCTTACGTAAACATATCACCAGAATGATTGACAATTAGGAGGACCACTTATTTAGATGATCCAGCCTGAAATAAAAGATCGTCCTCTACACCTTTACGAATCTTAGTTTTATAACTAATTGTAATAACGTCAAATTTGACTTTGCATCATAAAAGTCTTTATTTTGGTATGTGGTGAGCAACAAGTTTAGGCCATCAAAAAAATTAGCTTAGATGAAACAAAAAGAACAAGCCCTTTTTTTTCTTAAATGTCAAAGAGTAGGAAGTAGAGATAACTGCTAAAAAATGTAAAGAGTAGAAGTAAAAAGTTGTTTAAAAGAGAATGACTCCATTAAAATATAAATAACCAAAATTTCTACTTAAGTAAAGTAACAAAGTATTTGTATTTTTTTACTTGACACCACTGGAAATAAATAATCCGTAAAAGATAAGTATACTCAGACAGTTTAATGAGCTCATGCATCAGGATTAAATGTGCAATACTGCCCCAAACAACAGGAAAGCATGACAGAAAATGGATAGAGCTGAAAAAGGGGAAGCGTGTTATCATCAAACTATTCTAAAAAAAAAAAAAGGAACGAGAATTTCAAGATGTGGTGTACAAGCTTGTGGCTTTTTCATGAGTTGTTAGAAGGTCTGACAAAGGAAAGATAGACACTTCTACATAAGCAGTGTGAACGCTTCTGAAAATTGGATGCACAAGGCAGATTAAAAGTTTTCCATTACAACACAAAGCCTTAAAACGGGTTATCACTGGATCGACTCCACATTTATGTCATAGCTCTTGGGACTGCAAGGCTTGGTGTTCACAGGTTTTCCTCTTTTCTTCGCTGATCAGGTATGCACTTCAGTTCATTTCAATTCAAAATACTTTATCAATACTAAAAGCAAATTAAACAGATGTAATTCATAGGATTTATTTTTTCCTTTTTTAAAATTTGACTGGTGTTTTGCTGTTTTACTTTGTGAGCTTATCTGCAACCCTTTGTGTCTGGTCTAATTTTACCTGGCCTTCTTCTACCATGACAAAAAATCTGAGTATTTCATAAAATGTTCCAATTTTACTGTTTGTAAGATGCAAAATGGTAGGATAATGTGTTGTGAATGGTGGAGCAGGTTTAGCAGCTAAATGTTGGTCAAATCACTTTAGCATGATCTCCTTTTATTATCTGTAACATAACCAGTGGTGTCAAAAGTACACAGATTTGTTACTAAAGTACAAGTATAGATACTGCAGTTTAAAAACACTCTGGTAAAAGTTGAAGTATCAACTTGACCTATTTACTCGAGTAAAAGAGGCCACTATATGAATTGAAAGCTCAATTTTTCGACTATTTCGACCTCTCTTCGATCTCTCGCCTGTGTCCGACCTTTCAGACATTTCAGCATCTTTTTCTGAATCCCACATTGTAGCATGGCATAGACAATTCACGTTTGCAGTTTGATGAACACCTGCTTGCTTTTGGTGATTTCCTTTAGCTAACCAATGAGTGTTTGCGTTATATGACTCATCCAATTACACTAGTTTTAACTAGATGTAGATGTCCCCAATGATCTGCATTGGATGGAGCACATGACGTGAAATATAGATTTATAAACATTAAACTGAAGCCAAGAGTAACGAGGAACGTTTGTTTTAAAAATGTAAGGAATAGAAAGTACAGATACTTGTGTGAAAATATGAGTAGAAGTCAGAAGTAGGTAGGAAAATAACTAATGGAGTCCTTAAGTACACTAAAAAATGTACTTAAGTACAGTAACAAAGTATTTGTACTTTGTTACTTGACACCTCTGAACTTAATAGGGTAGAGCTGGGGTCTATACTGTAATTGTACCATTGGTAAAAATGTGCGAAAAGCATCAAAATAACCAGAATCTGTTTGAGGCACAGGCATTGGTGTATAATACTTGGAATTTGACTTTGGTTCCACTTTGCTCTCAATAAATTTAATTCAATTCAGTTTATTTCTATAGCGCCAATTCACAACACATGTCATCTCAAGGCACTTTACAGTTCACCAGATCATACAGTCAAATTGATTCAAAGTTTTCTATCTAAGGAAAACCAGTTGATTGCATCGACTCATTTACTCAAAGGCAATCCCTCACACTAAGCATGCTTGTAGCAACAGTGGAGAGGAAAAACTCCCTTTTAACAGGAGGAAACTTCCAGCAGAACCAGGCTCAGTGTGAGCGGCCATCTGCTGAGGACGACTGGGGTTCAAGGAGACAGAAGCAGAGATACAAAAAGCAGCTGTAAAAGGCGGCCCCTTCCAGGAAACACACAGCCAGGCAGACAAGCTCTGAGCCAGTTCCCATGTCAGAGGATGAAGAGAGCACATCCAATTCAATTCAATTCAATTCAGTTTATTTATATAGCGCCAAATTCACAACACATGTCATCTCAAGGCACTTTACAGTTCAACCAGATCATACAGTCAAATTGATACAAAGTTTTCTATCTAAGGAAAACCAGTTGATTGCATTGACTCATTGACTCAAATACAATCCCCCACACTAAGCATGCTTGTAGCGACAGTGGAGAGGAAAAACTCCCTTTTAACAGGAAGAAACCTCCAGCAGAACCAGGCTCAGTGTGAGCGGCCATCTGCCGAGGCCGACTGGGGTTCAAGGAGACAGAAGCAGAGATACAAAAAGCAGCTGTAAAAGGCGGCCCCGTCCAGGAAACACGCAGCCAGGCAGACGAGCTCCAAGGCAGCTCCCATGCCAGAGGACGAAGAGAGCACATCCACTCAGTCACGGTCAGAGAAACAGGACCACACTGGAAAACAGGCCGATCTCCAACATCTATAAACAAGGGTGTTGATAGAAGCAGCACAGCTGATGTTTCTTTCCAGGATGACGTCACAGCCAAACAGGAACAGACGAGGCAAAGCTACTCTGAGGAAAAGCAGAGAGAGCAGAAGGTTAGAGATTGAACTAACAGATTCTGCAGAATAGGAGAACAGAGAGAGAATGAAGCAGAATGATGAAATGGGGGTCCCTATGTCCTCCAAAAGTCTAAGCCTATAGCAGCATAACTATAGAGATAGCTCAGGATAACCTGAGCCACCCTAACTATAAGCTTTATCAAAAAGGAAAGTTTTAAGCCTAGCCTTAAAAGTAGACAGGGTGTCTGCCTCACGGACTAAAACTGGTAGTTGGTTCCACAGGAGAGGAGCCTGATAACTAAAAGATCTGCCTCCCATTCTACTTTTAGAAATTCTAGGAACCATTAGTAAACCTGCAGATTGAGAGCGAAGGGCTCTGTTAGGAACATAAGGAACAATCAGATCTCTGATATAAGATGGAGCTTGGCCATTTAAGGCTTTATATGTGAGAAGGAGGATTTTAAATTCTATTCTTGATTTAACAGGAAGCCAATGAAGAGAAGCCAGGATAGGCGAGATATGATCTCTCTTTTTAATTTTCATTAGAACTCTGGCTGCAGCATTTTTGATCAGCTGAAGGCTTTTAACTACAGTTTGTGGACTTCCTGATAGTAAAGAATTACAATAGTCCAGCCTTGAAGTAACAAATGCATGGACTAGTTTCTCAGCATCACCCCTGGACAGGATATTTCTAATTTTTGTAATGTTCCTCAGATGAAAGAAGGAAATTCTAGAAACCTCTTTGATGTGGGATTTAAATGACAGGTCCTGATCAAAAATAACACCAAGATTTTTTACTTTATTATCTGAAATCAGTTTAATCCCATCCAAATGAAGTGACTGGCTAATCAGTTTCTTTTTCAGAGACTCTGGTCCAAAGACTATAACTTCTGTTTTGTCTGCATTCAGGAGCAGAAAGTTAAGAGTCATCCAGGTTTTTATGTCTTCAAGACATGCCTGTAATCTATGTAATGGGTTAGCTTCATCTGGATTTATAGAAAGATATAGCTGGGTATCATCAGCATAACAGTGGAAATTAATCCCATGCTGTCTAATAATTCTACCAATTGGGAGCATGTATAAAGTAAAGAGAATTGGTCCTAGCACTGATCCCTGTGGTACTCCACAGGTAACCTTTGAGCGTGTTGAAAATCTATCATTAACATGAACAAACTGAATTCGATCAGATAGATAAGATTTAAACCAGTCTAGTGCTGTTCCTTTAATTCCAACAAAATATTCAAGTCTTTCTAAAAGAATATTATGGTCAACTGTATCAAATGCAGCACTAAGATCCAGCAGGACGAGCACAGATACAAGTCCATTATCTGAGGCCATGAGAATATCATTAGTGACTTTCACCAGAGCTGTTTCAGTGCTATGATGAGCTCTAAAGCCAGACTGAAACTCTTCAAAAAGTTCATTATGGTGGAAGTGATCGCAAACTTGTTTGGCAACTACTTTCTCAAGAATTTTGGATAAGAAAGGAAGATTGGATATAGGTCTATAATTGACCAAGTCATCTGGGTCAATAGACGGTTTCTTAAGCAGAGGTTTAATTACAGCAACCTTAAAAGCTTTAGGTACATATCCCTGTAACAGAGATAGATTAATCACATCTAAAATGGAGGAGGAGATCAAAGGGAATACCTCCTTAAATAACCTGGTTGGAACTGGATCTAACATACAAGTTGAAGGCTTAGATGAAGACAATAATTTTGCTAATTCAGAGAGTTCAACTGGATCAAAGCAGTCTAAACCCGGTTCAGATTCCATGACTACCTCAGGTACAATCGCGGATAGAGGAGTGCTTATGATCTTATTTTTAATAAGATCAATCTTATTTATAAAGAATCCCATAAAATCATTGCTGCTAAGAGCAGGTGGAATGGACGGTTCAACAGAGCTATGGCTCTGGGTGAGTTTGGCAACTGTATTAAAAAGAAATCTAGGATTATTCTTATTCTCCTCTATTAATGAGGAGAAGTATGCTGCTCTTGCTTTACAAAGAGTCCTCTTATACAGCAGTAAACCATTTTTCCAGACTAGGAAGGACTCTCGCAGGCCTGTGGAGCGATATTTTCTCTCCAGTTTCCTAGCATTTTGCTTCAAAGTACGCAGCTCTGCATTAAACCAAGGAGCAAGCTTTCTATTTTTAACGGTTTTCATTTTCAAAGGAGCTGCGTTGTCTAAGGCAATACGCAGAGAACTAGCAACCCCATCAACAAAATCATCAACCTGTAAAGGGGAATAAGCTAAGTTTTTGCACTCTGCAGCACTGCTCAGTGACACAGAGGAGAGAGAAAGTGAAGCAGATTCTTTAAAATTTATAACTGCACTATCTGATAAAGATCTACTAAAATTGAACCTTCTTTTGGGGGAGGAGAACTCTGTTAAAGTAATCCTGAAGGTTATTGGAAAGTGGTCAGAGAGGACAGGGTTGTGAGGAAATACTGTTATTTCTTCACATTCTATGCCGTATGTCAGCACAAGATCCAAAGTATGAAGATGAGAATGCGTGGGACTATTCACATTTTGAACAAAGCCAATAGTGTCTAAGATAGCATTAAAGGCTGCTCTTAAGCTATCGCCTTCAATGTCAGCATGGATGTTAAAATCTCCCACTATGATGACCCTGTCAGTATTTAATACCAAATCAGAAAGGAACTCTGAAAACTCATCTAAAAATTCAGAGTAAGGACCTGGTGGACGATACAAAGTTACAAAAAGAAGTGGTTTTCTTGCCTTGAAATTTGGATCAGGGAAATTAAGGGTTAAATGTTCAAAAGAGTTGTAGATATTAATTGTTTTGGGAGTAATCAGTAAGTCAGACTGGAAGATTGTTGCTACTCCTCCTCCTCGCCCAGAACTTCTGGGGATGTGAAAATTTAAATAGCTTGAAGGAGTTGCCTCATTTATGCTCACATAATCCTCTTGCTGCAGCCAGGTTTCTGTAAGGCAAAACAAGTCAATGTGATTATCACAAATCAAGTCATTAACTAGTAGACTTTTAGAGGAAAGCGATCTTATGTTAAGCAGACCGCATTTAATTGTTTTAACTTTTTCCCCAATTGGAGTTATTTTGATTTTAATTAGATTGTCATGATTTACTCCTTTGGGAATCTTTGCTAATTTATTAGATTTTGGTCGTGGGCAAGACACTGTCTGGATGGAGTAAAGAGTGGGTAACAGTAGAGAAGCTGCAGAGATGTGTGTTAAACTACAACTCTGCTTCCTGGTCTGCACCCTGGGTGGTCAGGGTTTTGGAGGACTAATAAATGTGGCCAGATTCCTAGAAAGAAGAGCTGCACCATCCAAAGTGGGATGGATGCCGTCTCTCCGAATCAGACCAGGCTTTCCCCAAAAGGATTGCCAATTATTAATGTAGCCCACGTTGTTTTCAGGACACCACCTAGACAACCAGCGGTTGAATGACGACATGCGGCTAAACATGTCATCACTGGTCAGATCAGGGAGGGGACCAGAGAAAATTACGGAGTCCGACATTTTTTTGGCAAACTTACACACCGAAGCAACACTAATTTTAGTGACCTCCGATCGGCGTAACCGGGTGTCATTACCACCAGCGTGAATAACAATCTTACTGTATTTAACCTTATCCTTAGCCAGTAGTTTCAGGTAGGATTTGATGTCGCCCGTTCTGGCCCCCGGCAAACATTTGACTATGGTCCCTGGTGTCTCTAATGCCATGTTTCTGACTATGGAGCTGCCAATCACCAGAGTGGGCTTCTCAGTGGGTGTGTCACTGAGTGGGGAAAACCGGTTAGAAACGTGAACGGGTTGGTGGTGACCAGTGGGCAGAGATCCACGACTACGCTTTCTGCGTACAGTTACCCAATCGCCTGGCTGCTCAGGCACTTTTGGAGGACAGCTACGTGGGGGGCCTACTTTAACTCCTGGATGTTCAACAGCCTGAAGCCTGGATTCTAACTCTGACACCCTCGCCTCCAAAGCTACAAAAATACTACACTTATTACACATCCCATTATCACTAAAGGAGGCAGAGGAATAACTGAACATCTGACACAGAGAGCAGGAGAGAGGAGAGGAAGAAGGAAGAGTTGGAAAAGAGTCAAGGGAGGGAGAGAGAGAAGCCATAGCAATGCTAAGCTAGCGCTAGCCTAGGCTAGCTACTCCTTGCTATCAGAAATAAAACCGTGTGAAACTGACAAGTGCTCAGTAGAAAAGTGCAGCAGAAGGTGCTATGTTTTAAAGTAGTCAGTTAGAGTTACTTAGATACAGAGATATCACAGAGAAAATAACTTAACTTCAGATGGAGATCCTCTGAACAGCTGCACACTCAGTTAATCCAAACAGGAAGTGTATCCAGCCAGTCACAGTCAGAGAAACAGGACTACACTGGAAAACAGGCCGATCTCCTATAAACAAAGGTGTTGATGGAAGCAGCACAGCTGATATTTCTCTCCGGGATGGAGTCACAGCCAAACAGGAACAGACGAGGCAAAGCTACTATGAGAAAAGCAGAGAGAGCAGAATGTTAGAGAGTGAACTAACAGATTCTGCAGATTTGGAGAATAGAGATAGAATGAAGCAGAATGATGAAATGGGGGTCCCTATGTCCTCCAGAAGTCTAAACCTATAGCAGCATAACTATAGAGATAGCTCAGGATAACCTGAGCCACTCTAACTATAAGCTTTATCAAAAAGGAAAGTTTTAAACCTAGTCTTAAAAGTAGACAGGGTGTCTGCCTCACGGACTAAAACTGGTAGTTGGTTCCACAGGAGAGGAGCCTGATAACTAAAAGATCTGCCTCCCATTCTACTTTTAGAAATTCTAGGAACCACTAGTAAACCTGCAGATTGAGAGCGAAGTGCTCTGTTAGGAACATAAGGAACAATCAGATCTCTGATATAAGATGGAGCTTGGCCATTTAAGGCTTTATATGTGAGAAGGATGATTTTAAATTCTATTCTTGATTTAACAGGAAGCCAATGAAGAGAAGCCAGGATAGGAGAGATGTGATCTCTCTTTTTAATTTTCATCAGAACTCTGGCTGCAGCATTTTGGATCAGCTGAAGGCTTTTAACTACAGTTTGTGGACTTCCTGATAGTAAAGAATTACAATAGTCCAGCCTTGAAGTAACAAATTCAAGAACTAGCTTCTCAGCATCCCCCCTGGACAGGATATATCTAATTTTTGCAATATTCCTCAGATGAAAGAAGGAAATTCTAGAAACCTCTTTGATATGGGATTTAAATGACAGGTCCTGATCAAAAACAACACCAAGACATTTTACTTCATTATCTGAAATCAGTTTAATCCCATCCAAATGAAGTGACTGGCTAATCAGCTTATTTTTCAAAGACTCTGGTCCAAAGACTATAAGTTCTGTTTTGTCTGCATTCAGAAGGAGAAAGTTTAGAGTCATGCATGTTTTTTATGCCTGTTGTCTATGTAATGGATTGGTTTCATTTGGATTCATAGACAGATATAGCTGAGTATCATCAGCATAACAGATTAAATCAATCCCATGGTGTCTAATAATTCAACAGGTTGGAAGCATATATATAGTAAAGAGAATTGGTACTAGCACTGACCCTGTGGTTCTCTCTTCAAAAAGTTCATTATGGTGTAAGTGGTCGCACACTTGTTTGGCAACTACTCTCTCAATAATTTTAGATAAGAAAGGAAAAGTGAAAATAGGTCTACAATTGACTAGATCATCTGGGTCAAGATACGGCTTCTTAAGCATGCAAAGTGAAGGCTTAGATGAAGAGAATAGTTTTGCTAACTCTCAAAGTTCAACTGGATCAAAGCAGTTGACGGTTCAACAGAGCTATGGGTCAGTTTGGCAACTGTATTTAAAAGATATCTAGGATTATTCTTATTCTCCTCTGTTAATGAGGAGAAACAGGAGGACAAATCCGATTCCTAGAAAGAAAAGCTGCACCATCCAAAGTGGGATGGATGCTGTCTCTCCCAATCAGACCAGGTTCTCCCTAAAAGGAGAACCTGGTCTGATTATTAATGTAGCCCACATTGTTTTGGCGAACTTACACACAGAAGCAACACTCATTTTAGTGACCTCCATTCGGCGTAAGCCATGTCATTACTGCCCGAGCGAATAACAATTTTACAGTTTTTAATAATATCAATTCAGTTTATTTATATAGCTCCAATTCACAACACATGTCATCTTAAGGCACTTTACAGTTCAACCAGATCATCCAGTCAGATTGATTCAAAGTTTTCCATCTAAGGAAAACCAGCTGATTGCATCAACAGTAGATGCTCACAGAAATATCACAGAAAAAAAACAACTTAATTCAAACGGAGATAGCCTGAACAGCACCAGAACGGCTCAGCAGTTAAAACAGGAAGTGAACGCGTTAACAGCAGCAGTAGCACCCTCTCACCTAAACAATTGCTGCTGACTAGATCAATATTCCACAAGTTTAACCTAACTTATATAAGCTGATCAAACATTTATAATTAGATTTTAAATGAATGGTGACTTGGTTTTATAAACTTCTAATTTCCACCTTCCATATTTAGATCTATCCTTTGTGGCTCAGAATGCGACTGCTGTACTCTGTGGTGTTCTTTGTGGGCCTGCTGCATCTGTCCTGCTCCTTCCTGCTGGGGGCCTTCAACATCCAGAAATTTGGGCCGAGAAAAGCCTCAGACGACAATCTGATGGACAAGATCGCCCAGGTCTGGAACACCACTTCGCTACGGATGTCTTGAATGTTTAATTCTGTTTTTCTTACATGAATAATTACATATAATGTGTTTTAGAAAATGACATTTAAAATGGTAACAAATTTAGAGACCCTCAGTCTTGCTAACCTAGCTTTACAGGAAGTAATATCTGTCACAAGATCTTTCAAACTGAGGTTGGTTCAATCAAGAGTATCTTCAACAGATCAAACACAATAACTTGTGTTAAACTAAATTTTTTTTTGTCCTGGTTGCATATTTGAGGTCTTTCGCTGCTGAGACTGTTTAAAACAGACTGATGTTTTGCTTAAATACACTTTTACTATGGATTCCACACAATGTTTTATAAATGAGAAAGCAGTGCTTTTTCAGAATTAAGCAGCATTGAACAACACTTCATTTTAGTAAGTAGTTATAGTTACTAATTATTTAAAAAATAAATTGTTACTGAGTTAGTAACACCATTACTGTCCAATAAGAGGAACTTGTCACCAGGCAAAGTAACTACTCAGTTCCTTTTCATGATCTCAAATCTCAATGAATTATCCTGATGACTTTTTTGTTACATTAAAATTAGAAATAAGTTTAGAAATAAGAAACAAATCTAGCATTCTAAATTTGAATTTATTAATAAATCATAATAAATTATCTGAAATCTATATCCATCTGCACTGTTTTGGCATGTGTTGTGGGTCAGTCAAGACACTGAATTGCAATGCAGAATGTAGAGATGCTCATTATGTATATTCATGATAAAAGAAAAACAAAGAAAACTAGATTCATTAGAACACGATATTTATGCACTTTAACAAGCTTCAACTGGCTATAGATAGCAATGACAAATTGTGCTTTTCCAGACAATAATAAAATACACTTTTTTAATCAAATTAAACAGGAGACTCATAGTATGCTTGTATGAATAAAATGAATTCAGCACAGCACTGAAGAAGTAAAGACAATGTATTGATAAAACAATGCAGCCAGGCGGCAATAAGTGTTGTTGATTGTGTGACACTGTGAGGAGCTTCATTAGATCAGAGCTGCTACTAACTGACATGGGTAGTGTCCTTGTTTCTGTGATAATGAGCAAATCACAGGAATCTTTAGCCTTTGCACTGAGCATCTTCAATATTTCTCCAGATTCACCATCACTTCACATTTTTTCTCTGTCTATGGGAGCGACTGTTATACCTAAATACACGCCAACATTACGCCTACACAACTAATCAGCTAATCATATGCCTTTCTCTCTGCTCTGGCTTCTTTACTGGTCTTACCCGGGCTCCTCTTGATTTCCCCTGATGTCTCCATGGTTCCGGTTTGTTTTACATTTTTTATTTGGCTTTTTGGATTCCTCCCTCTGTTACCTTTGTTAATTAATTAAAAAAAACTATCAAGAACTCACCCCTGCCTCTCAGCCTCTGCATTTGGGTCCAAAACCACAACTAAACCCTGACAGGTAGGGCTGCAACTTGCCACGCTTTCAGAAGGTGTTCTTTCGTAGAAAGGGCAGTGTATTCTCATTATCAGTTTGTATGAAATCGTACAAAAAGTTTTGGACAGTATTTCGTACGTTTTTGACGTTTTTTCGTCGTATTTCGTCGTATTTTTACGTCTTGCCTCGAGACAAGATATCCGTGCGCATGCGCGTCTTACGCACCATTCAATAACATACAATTTAACATACAATTAACCCTAACCCTGACCCTACACCTAACCCTAACATACATAACAGCAAGTAACCTAGTGAGAGACATCATGAAGTAATTATTGCACTGTGGAAAGCTTGTCCGTCCCAGTTTTACGTCCGTCCGCTGATCTGCTTTTTTCGTCTGGCTGGCTGCGCATGCGCACTGATATGTTTTTTCGAGTAAAAACGTCAAAAACGTACAAAATACTGTGCATAACTTTTCGTACGATTTCATACGAACTGATAATGAGAATATGTTGGAAAGGGCATTAAAGACGAAGAAGAAAAACTCTACAAGCTCTCTAATTGTAGCGTTCCGTAATATATATAATGGTGCACCCTAATAAAATGTACAATTGCTTCTAAGTAAGAACACGTGGTCATTTTCGGGGAAAAACTTGGTTTGGATAACAGCTGACTGATTGCGCAAGACTCATACGTCCAGTCTGGAGCATTCGTAAAATCTGTTTATACCTGAAAGATTACCAACATGGTGAATATGACAAGTTGTACAAACAATTTTTGCATGAGGCCCAACACATCTCGCTTAAGTAGCTTGGAACACTTTTCGTTTTTACTAAAACTGTGCAGACCATATTCATTGCTCAGGAAATCAAAAGTATGAAACACACAACAAGCAGAAACGGTTTCTGAAAGGCAGCTTAGCCCCTCATCTCTGATAGAGCTGACAAAATAATCCAGCAATTCCTGTCGTGACTTAATTGACTGCTGCTTCTTTTTTGAATTTCATGAACAAAGTTGTAGGCCACATGGGTTCCTTTGAAGGATTTGTGAATTCAGATAGCCCTTCTTGCTGTGATGTGCTGTCTGCAAATGTGGCCTTCGAAGGATGAATCTCCTGAACATGATGCACACTTTCTGTGACTTCAAAGTCCCAGTCACAATAGACAGCTTTTTCTCAATGCTTCTTGGGAATACACCCATGACTCGTCATGTTCTCATCATAAAGATGAAATCTGTAAAGTATTTAGTATTCGGTATAGTTATTTTAACTTGAACTAAAACTACACAAAGCACTTTTATGTTATCATATTATACTTAAAGACAATTAACAGAGGCCCACACAATGGATGACGCTGTTTATGTAGATGCAGGGTGCATTTAGAAAGCTAAATATATTTAGGTCTAATTCACATTTTTTATTTCAGGGTGGCTCAGTGGAAACTTTGTGGACTACCTTTTAATGGGAGATGAGGAGAGTCGCACTTCTCCATCTTTTTCTAGAAAGCTTTTGCATCCCGCTGTCAGTGTTTTGGAGGAGGGAGGGGCTCATTCACGTCTCACAGAAAATTGTAAACTCAGAGTGATCTGTGCTTTAATGTAATCAAAGTCTCCAACAGAACAGGAAATAGTTACTAGATTTGTTGTAATTAGCTACTTTTTTTTTGAAGTTGCTTCAGGGGTCTGAAAAGTCACCAAGTTGGCAATAATGCTGCCACCAGCACAGTGCACTATGATTTATATTACAGCTACATTGTCCTAAGCCTCTTTCCCACTGAAATAAGTGAGTTAACCCAGGTTTTTCAAACTTGGGTCCGTTAACAATTGGCATTGTGCTCCCTTCCAATTGACAAAAATAACTGGGTCTAACCCCTAGCTGGCAAGCTGCGTGGCCTCTGTACACACGCGGCTGTGTGCCTGGTCATACCATCACGCTGGGTTAGCATTGATGATGTCTCCAATGCAACAGAATTCAGAAAAATAAACAATGGAGAGCCACATGTAAGAAAGCCAGGTCGTAGTAAATGTGCTTCATTGTTTCACACCTTTATCTGTCAGAATCCCTCTTATCAAATGTAAACAGAGTTTTTTCGGCTTGTTAGATCAGATGTGACTGGCGCAGTGTGTTGACGTCCATATGTTGTGCCCAATAATATCACTTAAATTAGCAGGTTGTCCTGGGTCGAGTATTCCCACAGCATGCCGATCAGAGCCAAAGCACTTTTAACATGCGTTGCTTGCTGAGTCGTTTGACCAGGGTAGACATGGTTAAGCGAGCTATTCCCACTGCATCTAAAAGCCAATTGTCCCATGTTTCAACTGGTTTTTCGGAGAAGTGGGAAATGAGTATTATTAAATGGGGGCAAGAGCTGATCTGAGTGGGAGGTGGCTTGACAACAATTTGGGGCGGCTTCAGCCCTCCAAAATAGGCCTAAAGACGTCCATGCTATATACCCTGCCCTAAAAACCATCTGAAAATATGAGATTGGAAGGGGAGCTTATGCTAAATCTGAATGAGACTTTTTCTATAACCGGTAATTTTTGCATTATCTAATATTCTGGAATAAAGAGAATAATTATGTATTTTTAATAAATGTGTTTTAACTAACATGAAAACTAATTTAAATTTCATATGTAAAGCCAGTACAACACTCTTTGTCAATACAATAGTAAAAACAAGATGCCACTGCTGTAAATAACTATCAAAAGAAAGTGGCACATGCAGAATCAAAAATCTAATGCAATAATTTTCCTGTGTTTTTTTTTTTGCAGATTGTTCATCGCTATGACATCGTTCTGATCCAGGAGGTCTTAGACAGTGACCTGTCAGTAACCAAAGAATTAATGGAGTATGTCAACAGGTTAGAGTCACTCATACCTAGCAAACACTGCACCATTATGCTCAGTTGGAATGTTTAGAAAGCTTTGAGTAAAATAAATATTTTGGCTCGGATGTTATTCTGTGTTTGTTTTTTCCCAGAATTTGTCCAACATATTCTTACATTGTGAGTGAGCCTCTGGGTCGCAGCACCTACAAGGAGAGATATCTCTTCCTATACAGGTAGTGTGAAGGAAAGCTCTGTGTTCTTCAAGCTTTTCTCCCTGATTCTCTCCTGAGAAGTCATCACTCAAAGCCAACACTTTAAAATAAACTTCCAAATGCTGACAACATGACAACAGATATTGACAGAAATGGTAACCAGATTTGGGTCTGAAAAGGAGGACACTTTTTAAAAGGGGGGGGGGGGGGCAGACAAATCATCAAACACTCCGCCTCATATGGATCATGACCCTGGTGAAAGCACGGCAATTTTTCTTTAAATTCTCCGTAAACGTACACTTTTGTGTATGTTTAGGCATTGCCATAAAACCGGCAGACACACATGTGCTATTGCCGGTGACACCCAGGGGTAGCGAACTCTCTTCACTTTTCGCACACACATAATGCAAAGTGATTGGATTTGTGGAGAAGGGTGTGTATAATTTTCCATACAGAGAAACCTGGAATGGTGTAGTGCAGGGGTGTCAAACTGGTTCCAGAAAGGGCCGTGTGGCTGCAGGTTTTCTTTCCAACCAAACAATAGCACGTCAGACTTCATTCATTTCATCAAGGAAGTCCAATTTGAACATGATGACTTGAGGGGATGAATGGAGTCTGGTATGACACCTGTGGTGTAGTGGAACAGAGTGGCAATCTAATCACAATGCACTGTAGCCTATGTAATGTGTTGGAGACAGTCGACCAAAACTCCCGGACCATTTTTTTAAGTGGGCCGGTGTCGGCCGGTTTAGATGGAAAAATGCCAGGGCCGAAAATCGTTCCTAGTCTGTGCCTGTAAATATGAGGAGGCAGCACTGGCCCCAGCCCTATCAAAATAACATGTTTTGAATGCACAGTGACCGAGCTCTCTGAGAAGTATAACCCAATCATGAGCCTTAACACGTAACAGGGAGGTACTAATTGTGTTTTAAGAAGCACATATATCATTTAATATAAAATAATAAAAACAGTAGGAATGAGAAAATACATCAAATAAAAAAAGCAGACACTAAACCTCCTCAAGGGGAGACAGATGATGCATATAATAATAATAATAATAATAATAATAATAATAATAATAATAATAATAATAATAATAATAATAATAACAATAATACATTTTATTTAACAGCACCTTTCTTGACACTCAGGGTCACTTTACAAATAATACAAAAAAAATAAATAAAAAGAGATGAAAATACAATATACAGTTACAGGAACATAAAAAAACAAAAAACAATCATGGATAGGGAAAAGAGCAGTATATTCACAGATAAGCGAGCTGGAACAAATGGGTTTTGAGTCTGGCTTTGAATAAGGGGAGAGAGTCAATACTGCGGAGGTCGGGAGGAAGTGAGTTCCAGAGCTGGGGAGCAGAGCGGCTGAAGGCTCTGCTCCCCATGGTGACAAGTCGAGCTGGGGGTACACTGAGGTGGATGGAGGAGGAGGATCTAAGGGAGCGGGAGGAGGTGGCGATGTGAAGGAGGTCTGACAGATAAGGAGGAGCAAGGTTATGGATGGCTTTGAAAGTATAGAGAAGGATTTTAAATTGAATTCTGAATTGAACTGGGAGCCAATGGAGTTGGTGAAGGACAGGGGTAGAAATACTATGAAAAGAGGGGGTTCTGGTGATGACATGAGCAGCTGAGTTCTGAAGAAGTTGAAGTTTATGGAGAGATTTATGAGGGAGGCCAAAAATAAGAGAATTGCAATAATCAAGACGGGAGGTGATGAGGCTGTGGATAAGGACAGAGGCAGTGCGCGTGGTAAGGGAGGAACGGAGACAGTTAATGTTGCGAAGGTGGAAGTATGCAGACCTGGTCATTTTGTTTATGTGAGACTGAAAGGAGAGGGAGGAGTCGAGGATGACACCCAGACTTTTGACCTGAGGGGAGGGGGAGGCCAAGGAGTTGTCAATGGGTAGTGAGAAACTTTTGATTTTTGATAGGGTGGATTTAGTGGCAACGAGGAGGAGTTCTGTTTTATCACTGTTTAGTTTTAGGAAGTTTGAGGTGAACCAGTCTTTAATTTCAAGTAAGCAGTTAGTAAGGGACAAGGGGGGGAGTGAGGAAGTGGGTTTACTGGATAAATAAAGCTGGGTGTCATCCGCATAACAGTGAAAGTGAATGTTGAATTTCCGGAAAATACTGCCAAGGGGAAGAAGGTAGGTGATGAAGAGGAGGGGGCCAAGAACTGAGCCTTGAGGAACACCAGAAGTGACAGGGGAAGGGTGCCATGTGAAAGATTTGAGCTGAATAAACTGAGTGCGGTCGGAGAGATATGAGCGGAACCAGTCAAGAGGGGTGTGAGAGATGCCAAGAGAGGATAATCTATTGAGGAGAATGGGATGAGAAATGGTATCAAAGGCTGCACTGAGATCGAGAAGGATGAGGATGGAGAGGAGTCCAGAGTCAGCAGCTATAAGGAGATCGTTTGTGATTTTTATCAGGGCAGTTTCAGTACTATGAGAGGGGCGAAAACCTGACTTCAGATGACACAAAGGTAACCTGCAGGCAATCCAGAATATCATACATGCTAGACTCAAGCCAAGAAAAACACAGTTTAACCTCAGAACACCACTGTCTGTCGGGCTGATGGGTCCATGTTATGGCCAGATTATTCTGTAATGACACAGAAAAGAAGGGACCCAGTATTCAAACTAGACAGACAGTGGAATAACTGTGTTTATTTTGTGTTTATTTAAGACATGGATGATCATAGTTTTTGCAGTAGCAGCAGTTAGAAACATAGGTTAGTGACCTAGATAATCTGACGGAGGATTAATATGAACGTGTAAGTCACTAACCTGGTTTAACAGTTCAGTCCTTGCCCAGAGAACATGGTAGGATGCCAGTTGGCAGCCAAGAAGATGCAGCGGGAGCTGCCTAGAGTGTCCCACATGCTGCAGACCCAGAGAACAAGCAGGAGTCCGGAGACAGGTTAGGCAAACATATCAAAACAGAAACAGACAGGCTCAGAGGTTGAGAGGCAGAACAGGTCAGGATCTCGTAATCAGAAACACTATGGTACACTAAAATCATTCTCTCCACTGAGATCAGAAAAGAACAGCCAGGTTGGGGTTGAGAGGCAGAACGGTCAGGATCAGGAAATCAGAAACACCAAGGAACTCTAAAAACACGCTCACCACTGGCTAGAAAGAACAAGAATAATCTGACCCTGATGACTGGATGCCACCAGCTTTAATAGAGTCAGGAGCAGGCGGATCAGATGAGAGGTAATGAGAAACCAGACAGAATTGGACAGGGGAATGAAATAAGAAATTGAGCCAGTCATCAGTGCCAAGATCATGACACATTTACTTACTTTCAGTGAGGAGAATTCCTTCATCATGACTTTATTCAAAAATAAAATACTCTTTTGTTGCACAGATTCTATATGGCTGCAGTGTTTATGAAAATGAAGCTTTCATGAAGAATTTCTTTAGATAAATACCACAAACAAAAACCATGTCAGAGTATTTTAGAAAGCAGATTATCTTATTCTGCTGGTTTGGAAGCTCTTATATTTTGAACAGAAGTTGTGGTGAATTTATTCCATGTATGTGCTGAATTATCTGTTTGATCATGACTTGAGCTCGAATCACTCTTTTCATTTATTTACTCTAACACACAGCTAGAAGTAAACAATATATGAAAGTCCACATAATATCTGATTAAATAAGATATTTACCACAACACTGATGTAATACATTTTAACCGTTTCTCTGCAGGGAGGAGAGCGTATCAGTGGTTGAAAACTATACATACAACGACATCGACAACAAATTTATGAGAAAACCTTTTATCGTCATGTTTTCATCCATAAATACTGGTATGTTTGTAACAGAGCTCCTTGGGATATTTAAAGCTTGTGAAATGTTTTTGTATCCAAATCCAGCTTTCAACTTCTCCACAACAGTATCACAGACCTCCCTGGTGTCCTCCTTTTTCTTCATGATGCTGTCTGTGCTTTAAACAGACCTCTGAGGCGATCAGAGAGCAGGTGCATTTATATGGAGACTTGATTCCACACAGGTGGATTCTACTTATCAGTCATTTAGGTCAACTTTGGATCTTTCAGAGAGCCTACCTTAACTTTTGGAGAGAGTTTGCTGCACTGTACAGGGGCCAATTAATTTTGCACTGTCCATTCATCAGTTTTTTATTCGTTAAAAAAGTTTAAAATATCCAATAAATTTAATTCCATTTCATGCTTGTGTCCCACATTTAGATCAATCTTCACAAAGTTATATAATTTTAGATTTTTATGTTTGAAGCCTGAAGTGTGGCAAAAGGTCAAAAGGTTCAAACTAATAGTCATATTTTGGACTGTGGGAAGAAGGAGAACATGTAAACTCTGTGCAGAGAGAATAACTATGACGTCAAGATTTTTTTTCACATTTTGCCATTGGCAACATTTATGTATTTAGCTGGGACTTTGTTCACAAGATCCAAACATTGTGGCTGTATCACTGGTGAAGCTCAACTTTTAAGTTTAATCTTCTAATTGATGTTCTTCTTAGAATGTGCTGGATATAGCTCCTTTATACATACCTTCAACTACATCTGCTTTGTGCATTCTGGAGTAAAGAATCAATTAACTGAAGGTTATTAGATTCTGATTAGGAAAATAATTTAATAAAAAGTTATTGGGCCAAATAATGTTTCATTCACCTTATGGATGTGAATTGTGAATTGGTTTGGAAACATTAAAAGTGCTCTAAATTAGTTAAAAAGCAAATAGTTTTTAACTGAAATACGTTTGACCAGGAGCTTAACATCCAGAGTTCCTTTGGGCAGAATCTCTTCTTTTCTTCTCCTTACTCAGTAATTAACAAACATTCTCTTTGTTTTGCAGCCGTAAGCCGCTTCGTTCTGATCCCCCAGCATACCTCTCCTAGCTCAGCTGTGGAGGAGATAGATGCGCTCTATGACGTGGTGACTGATGTCTACAATCGCTGGAAAACCAAAGTGAATAAACTATAAGTGAAAATATTAAAGAAATAGAAATAAAATTTAACGTAGGAGGGGGGGCAGCGAGAGCACAGTTAACCCTCCACTCTCTTTGTGCAGGACATTGTGCTGCTGGGGGACTTTAACGCAGGCTGTACTTATGTGACAAGAAGAGACTGGGCAAAAATCCGGCTCTTCGCAGACAAGTCTTTCCGCTGGTTGATCCCAGATACGGTTGACACCACTGTCTCAAACTCTGGGTGCCCTTATGACAGGTAGATCCACTCTCACAGAGCTACACATACATAGATTCTTTAATTCACTCTATTCATCTTTCTGTTCATGGCAGGATTGTGGCCAAAGAAGACATGATGAGGGGAGTGGTGATGGACAGCGCAAAGGTTTATGACTTCCAGGACCAACTGCATCTCAGTAAAGAACAGGTAAAAACTAGGTCAATTTGGTCCCCAAAAGACAATGTGGAGAAAAACTTTTTTACAATATAGAAACTATTGCAGTGTAGTTTACAAGTTGCATTAGGAAATAAAATTATTGGTGATAACTGTCAAGCTCAATGATGCACCCTTAAATAGTACAGTATATGAATAACGAGTCCTAACCTTGTTATACGCAAGGTTTTTTGTGATGTACATTATAAATAATTTCACAGATGTCCATACATACAGCATTTGAGCCGTAGTTTTTCCCCTCTTTGTGTGCTTGCATGATGTTGAGCTCAACTTCTGGCAATTAAGAAGACTGAACAATATTACAGACCTCTCACTCTAAACACATATTTATGACATTAATTAAAATAGAACAGTGGCTGTCACTGTGCAGATTGGCTGCAAAAATATCTACTTTGTCTCATTTTTAAGCAGAGTTTATCTCTGCCTCATCACCACTTGCTTATCAGAGAAAGCAGAGATATTCACTATGCAGGTGCAATGCTTTCAAGGTAGGGCATTCACCAAAAAGTTCATTTGTTAAGCTGAGTTGACTCATCTGAAAAAGTCGTGTTTGGGTCTGCATGGCCGTGTGTATGCAGCATGTAAAACTGGTCTCTTACAGCTTATTCTTTGAAATTAGAAGAGCACCTACTGGATCTAACCAAGACAAGTTTTTGTAGAAAGACATATAAGTAATTTTTGACTCCCCCCCACCCACACACACGTTTGGTGTCACTATTCCGATGGGGACTTTCTATTGACCTCCATTCATTTGTGGGTGAGTTATACAGCCTAACGGTGACCCTTGCCCTAGACCTAAGCATTACAAGTACATACCTAGCCCTAGGTATGTACCTGAAACAATATATACATAACAATAAAATTAACAGAGTTGCACCAAAGAAGCAATAGCCACTCCGTATATTTGCTCAGATTTTTCAACGTCAGTGAGATTTCAGCTTCACGCAGCTGAAGTTTTCCCTATTTGGTGACGCAGTCCAGCATGTAAACACTGTGCATCTAAAATACAGAGCGGCGAACTCCCCGCAGTGCTAGCGGAAATCACCACGGACACTGCGTCTGGTGCCAATGCACAATATAAAAAAATCCACTTCTTAGCCTGATATAGTTGAAGGAATTATTAGGATTATAACAGTTAAAGGAATAGTACACCCAAAACATGATTAGCCTTCATTTTCTACTCACCCCCATGCTGAACAACACTCTGGAGTACTTTTTTGATATCTCAAATGCATCTGGAGATCTGGGAGGCTTCTTGCTGTCTGCTGACATTCAAATAATGGAGGTCTATGGTGACTGTTTTTAGAATGTTTTTAGAGCATAAACAGTAGTGTATAGGATTTCCTGAAAGCGCGCACATGCACGCTCACGACGCTACGGAAGCCGGCAGACCAAGCCAGATGAAAGTGCGCATTCAGCGTCTGCTCTGCCAATAATGCAAGCGTAGAAGAAGAAATGTGCTGTTTACCTGTGCAAAAAAAGAAACAACGAAAGAAAAATGTCTGAGGACTTCAGTGTTGAGGAAGAGCATGAGTTCTTTGCCGAGCTGAATGCGCTGGTTTGGTCTGCCGGCTTCCGTAGCGTCGTGAGAGCGCATGTGCGCGCTTTCAGGAAATCCTATACACTACTGTTTATGCTCTAAAAACATTCTAAATGACTTCGTTTCGAGTAAATTCTGGATGCTACCCACTCAGGACACTTGGAATACATTGGACGAGCAGTATGGAGGAATATTGACACGTTTTTTGTGGACTTTTATGGACCTTTCTGCCTCGGGCGCCATAGACCTCCATTATTTGAATGTCAGCAGACAGCAAGAAGCCTCCCAGATCTCCAGATGCATTTGAGATATCAAAAAAGTACTCCAGAGTGTTGTTCAGCATGGGGGTGAGTAGAAAATGAAGGCTAATCATGTTTTGGGTGTACTATTCCTTTAAGAACTCAAAGATCATCCATTTTCCATCATGCTTATCCCAAATGGGGCTGGTACCGCCCTCTCCACCTGTCAACGGGCGAGAGGCGGGGCACACCCTGGACAGGTCGCCAGTCCATTGCAGGGCAACACAGAAAAAACAACCATTCACACACAGTTAAGGAGAATTTAGAGAAGCAAATCAACCTAACAGTCATGTTTTTGGACTGTGGGAGGAAGCCGGAGTAACCTGGAGAGAACCCATGCATGCTCATGGAGAACATGCAACCTCCATGCCGAAAGACCCTAATTGAACCCAGGACCTTCTTGCGGCAAGGCAGCATTGCTACCCACTGTGCTTTAAAGAAACCCAAATGCTGAAACTCAATCAAAATTTGCTCTAACAAAGTATTGCTTTGAGGGTATATATACATTAAATTAAAGATGGTAAAAGTTTAAAGTGAGTCATCATGGCCTCATTTGATAAAACTCAAAAGCATTTGATGAGTGTTGATGCATTTGGATGAAGAACCTTGACCGATGTTTTCTTTGTCTCCTTCAGGCAAAGAAGATTAGTGACCATTTTCCAGTGGAGGTGGAGCTGAAGCCGAAGCTGGCCTAAGCTCTGTCTTCCTGAGCGACACACAGCTGAGAACAGTTTCACCAATCAAGAAAGCTTGAAATAAATGGCCTAAATTAATCAATAATGATTCCTCATAAAACCCCCCACCTCTCCCTGCTTCTGAAAATAAATAAAAGCCTGAGTTCAAGTTCCATTGTTTTCTGTTTTGCAAAGTGAAGCTCAGCCTTTGGAAAATCTGAACTAAAAATTGGGTCATCTTTAAATAAAAGACACATCTATGTTTTAAATCTAGGTTCAACATAATCTGCTTCACATACGACCTACAGGTACCTCCAGAGCCAATCAACAGGGCAGCAATGGCTACAATAGCTTAAAAGCATCACAGTTTGAATTCCTGAATATATTGCAAAGAACTTTAAAGTCCTTGGACTTTATATAGCATTATGTAAATACAAGCTTTCCTGCTATTTAAAGGTATATAGTCAGATTTTTTTTAGAAAACAATTATTTAATCCTGCTAGCGTAGTATTTATTTTAATAATTTAAACTTTGCTTTTGCTTAGTTTTTCATTAAATATAGCCTTCCTGTGGGTCTCTATCATAATTCATAATGTGACTGAGAGCACTTCGCTCTCAATCTGCAGGTTTACTAGTGGTTCCTAGAATTTCTAAAAGTAGAATGGGAGGCAGATCTTTTAGTCATCAGGCTCCTCTCCTGTGGAACCAACTACCAGTTTTAGTCCGTGAGGCAGACACCCTGTCTACTTTTAAGGCTAGGCTTAAAACTTTCCTTTTTGATAAAGCTTATAGTTAGAGTGGCTCAGGTTATCCTGAGCTATCTCTATAGTTATGCTGCTATAGGCTTAGACTTTTGGAGGACATAGGGACCCCCATTTCATCATTCTGCTTCATTCTCTCTCTGTTCTCCTATTCTGCAGAATCTGTTAGTTCAATCTCTGACCTTCTGCTCTCTCTGCTTTTCCTCAGAGTAGCTTTGCCTCGTCTGTTCCTGTTTGGCTGTGACGTCATCCTGGAAAGAAACATCAGCTGTGCTGCTTCCATCAACACCCTTGTTTATAGATGTTGGAGATCGGCTTGTTTTCCAGTGTGGTCCTGTTTCTCTGACCGTGACTGAGTGGAAGTGCTCTCTTCGTCCTCTGGAATGGGAGCTGGCTCGGAGCTCGTCTGCCTGGCTGTGTGTTTCCTGGACGGGGCCGCCTTTTACAGCTGCTTTTTGTGTCTCTGCTTCCGTCTCCTTGAACCCCAGTCAGCCTCAGCAGATGGCCGCTCACACTGAGCCTGGTTCTGCTGGAGGTTTCTTCCTGTTAAAAGGGAGTTTTTCCTCTCCACTGTCGCTACAAGCATGCTTAGTGTGAGGGATTGTATTTGAGTCAATGAGTCAATGCAATCAACTGGTTTTCCTTAGACAGAAAACTTTGTATCAATTTGACTGTATGATCTGGTTGAACTGTAAAGTGCCTTGAGATGACATGTGTTGTGAATTTGGCGCTATATAAATAAACTGAATTGAATTGAATTGACTGGGATTACGTAACTTCCCATGGGTACAATTTGTCCACAAGCATGACCAGTTGTAATGATGGTGAGTGAGAGGTGAGGCTGGGCCATACATATGTATGCAAATGTATATATACATATATTCAAAATCAATTTCATATTTTGATTTTATAGCATTTGTATTGACTATAACCTTTGTCAATTTCTATTTTACTGGCAGCTAATTTTTTTCTGGAAGGATATATAAGCTTTCAAGTTCAAAAGTATCTTTATTACTGTCAACTGACAACTGACCAGATTAGGGATCTGTACATATCAAAGAAGCACATTAATTTCTTCTACTAATCGACTATATGCAAAGCTCCATTACTTTCAAAGAATCAGCTGCTCTTTTGTTGTCTGTCTTTTATTACTGGTCAAGCCGATTGATCAAGTTGTGTCTGACTGGTTACTGAGGTTCTTTTCTCTCTAGCTCCTCTGACTTCTGCCTGCTCTAAGTAGATTTTTCTCTCTTCTCTTTAACTGTTCTTTCCATCATTGTTCCTGTTTTTCTCAACTCTCATTTAATCTTATTTCAATCAGTCTTCCTATCTTCTTCCTCTATTCTTCTATCAATTTTGCACTATTCTAAAACAGAGACTTGATATAATCACAATCCTGTCCAAAAACATTCAAATACACGTTATTCAAACTCAAAATGTAATTGTTCAAATAAGATTTTTTTTCTACACATCTATAGGAAGTAGGGTATTTAAGATGAGTTATGTCATCATATAAATAATAGTAATTATTGTTGTTGTTTTTATTTTCTCAACTGAAAAAATACAAAACAATGCTAATTATCAAACAATATCAACATCAAACAGGTGGTTATATCTTACTCCATTAATTCTTAAATCATGCAGATCTTGTCTCTTTCAGTTTTCCTGTTACTGACTACTATTTTTATGAGGAACTTTTATACATCCAAACTGTGTAGTAAGCCTGGAAGTCTATGCTCATAAATGTCAACCATAAATAAACAAAATAGCTTATAATAACTTTGTTTATGAAAAATAACAATTTGAAAATGTAAACTGTTCCTTATGTTACTAACAGAGCACGTTACTCTCAATTGCAGGTTTACTAGTGGTTCCTAGAATTTCTAAAAGTTGAATGGGAGGCAGATCTTTTAGTTATCAGGCTCCTCTCCTGTGGAACCAACTACCAGTTTTAATCCGTGAGGCAGACACCCTGTCTACTTTTAAGACCAGGCTTAGAACTTTCCTCTTTGATAAAGTTTATAGTTCTGAGCTATCTCTATAGATATGCTGCTATAGGCTTAGACTGCTGGAGGACATAGGGACCCCTTTTTCATCATTCTGCTTCATTCTATCTCTATTCTCCCACTCTGTTGGCTGTGACTCCATCCTGGAGAGAAATATCAGCTGTGCTGCTGCTATCAACACCTTTGTTTATAGTTGCTGGAGATCGGCCTGTTTTTCCAGTGTAGTCCTGTTTCTCTGACGGTGACTGGCTGGATGTGCTCTCTTCATCCTCTGACATGGGAGCTGGCTCAGAGCTTGTCTGCCTGGCTGTGTGTTTCCTGGATGGGGCCGCCATTTACAGCTGCTTTTTCTATCTCTGCTTCTGTCTCCTTGAACCCCAGTCGGCCTCAGCAGATGGTCACTCACACTGAGCCTGGTTCTGCTGGAGGTTTCTTCCTGTTAAAAGGGAGTATTTCCTCTCCAATGTCGCTACATCAATTGTTGGGGTCAGGGATTGCTTTTGAGTAAATGACTGAATGCAATCAACTGGTTTCCTTAGATAGAAAACTGTGCATCAATTTAACTGTATGATCTGGTATCTGTAAAGTGCCTTGAGATGACATTCTGTGAATTGGCACTATATAGATAAACTGAATTGAAATGAATTAAACTAAAGGTCAATTATCAGTTCTAAAACATCTTTAGACAAACCCCTGTTGATGCTTGGAGAACAACCGTACCAGATTAGGGCCTCATAAGGAGTTTTCACACATGCAAGCTACAACCAGTTTACCTTGCAAGCAAGATTAATTGTTGTATGATTTGCAAACTCAGTAGAATTCAAATTAAACTACACATATCAATCTGGCTTATCCCAGGTTAGTTGTCTTACTTTGTGTTGATTAGCTTGGTTTATGTCACATTTTGTTTCATCTTTAGTAAAACAAAACACATCAAAGCCCCATATTTTCTTTCAACCTGTGCATAAACATTTATCACAAGGACCAGCCCAAACCAGATTGAATGAATTTACACATTTACCAAACTACAGGGCAGCTCCCCATCAGCTGTGACCTCTTGTGACAACATACTTCCGCTTATTCTTCTTTCTCTGCTATAAAAGTGGTGCTCTCTGTTCCTCATTTTTTAACTGTGACAGCTGTTTCTGTGAACAACAAGCTCACACGCTCTTTTTGGTATCGATTTTGTACCTTAAAGAAGACAAAGAAGGTTCTCACAGCACAGTTATGAGGTATAATAGTAGTTACCAACAGGAACCAAACCCTGTTGTCTGGGTGGTTCTTAACCTAAACCTGTTAACAGGGGGCCTCCAGGGTAGGTACATGGTTAAAGCTGCCTTATAAAGGGTTTGTCACCTTCTAATTAAAGTGTATTTCAATTTTGAGGTTCTAAGAGTACTTTCATGATTTGTATGGGACTTCTTAACTTGGGATCTATGTCAATCGGGCTGTATTTCAAATAGACCACTTTAGAGTACTATTAGGGTCCCTACAGAGAGCAGGAAGAAATATTATAGGATTTATTACCGGTTCATAAAACAGTATCAGCTGGGTATCTTTGGAATACCAGCAGGGTTTTTATGGTCTGCCAAGAGAGTAAATAGTCTATATTGTAACAGAACTTTTTGTGCTGTACTTAGCGATTGGGTATTTCAGGGGTCAAGACTATTTCAATGAAAACAATCATCTTGTCTTTTAATGGTATTTTCAATGGATATTAAGTTAATTACACAGTTAACTGGAATATTTTCAATGGGAACCACAGTGCATTGTAAGATCTCTTACTTTAGGGTACTCGCCAACAAATATCTGCCATGTTTTGTGCTATGTGCCATTTTTACTAGACTTGTTTATCAGTAGAACTGCATATTAACTTTGTTTTCTGTATTTTATTATGAATAACTTCCTAAAATGTATCTGAATATTTGAATTTGTCACTTCAAAAGTTAATATAAAAACCTGATACCACGTACGTCAGAAGTTTTCTGCACTCTTCAAAACACAGCATGAAAGGCACAAACAAGTCACACCTCATTATAGATACTCTGTAATATTGGAGCCATGCGGTCCTTTGGTGAAGACTCGTCTTGCTTTATGTAGTGAGGACCATAAATAAATAAATTGAACTTTATTAATCTCACAATGGAGAAATGAACTCTGGATTTAACCCTACTCCTCTGGATAGCAGTGAGCTGCCACTCACAGCGCCAATCAGGGTTAAGGGTCTTGCTCGGAGACACAGAGTGGCAGTCTGTGCCTGACATTTACCCTAAACCTAACATTACCAGTCCTAGTGATGGGTTCATGAGGTTTTTCAACACGTTACTGAATACTGACACCTGTTGGACATTTAAAATCACTACACCCAGCCTCTTTGACAGACTAAACTGACACTGATTTAATGACCTATAATATGATTTAAAGTATTGTTGCAATATTATTCCATATCTTCAATTGAAAATATGATTGATATTTTAGATGCAATCCATAAAAGTGAATATATAACAGGAACATTTAAGTCAACATATGAATAAGGATGTTTGTGGGGTAGGATTTATTTAAAATAACTACATTAAGAACAGCAAACTTAGAGACAATTTATTTTTTTAATTGATTGATAACTGAGAGAAACATGATGATACAATGAAAAATTTAAAACAAATATGAGATCAAAAAGGTCCCACAAGCCTGAGGCTGGTCCATATTTCTTAATTTCATGTTAAACTGCAAAAGATCAGATTTTTTTTTGGCAGATGCACTTAAAAACACATTGTAGTGTATCAGTCAGTTCGAAGCAGCTTCTGTATTGGTCACATGACTTTCTTGAAACAATATGTGCACCGACAGAGGGCTTTGCTGTTAGAGCTCAACATGCGGCGGGGCAACTGAGACTGAAAATAAAAGACCAAAAATCTAGACCTTTAGTAGGGAAACATTTTATTCTGAGCCATGGAGTAATATTAAAGTCAATGAAGAAACATAATGGTTGTGTTAGATTAAAAAAAGAAAAACTTCCATATACCCACCATAATATTCTAAAGCCTTATTGAGAAATTCACAGTATGAAATGGACAGAACTCTGAGGAGATCGCCAATAGTTTGGCTCTAACTATCTACTTATATTCACCACTGGCTGCAGTGGCTGTTAGGACTCTTAAATGTACAGAAAGAAAGGCACTTACAGGCTAAAGGCTCATATTATCATAAACCTGACGGGTTTGAAATCAATGTTCACTCAATTCTAAGGTTTAATTTCAAACCATCTTAACTCAACTTTAGGTTTTTGCTATTGTCTCTTTCAGACCAACAAAACACAAAGTTGATAAATCGATGATAACGGATCATTCCTCAGTGAGCACTAAACGATGAGCTGTCAGGTCCTGCATCCAGTTCCTCTGTAGACTCTGTATGACCGTGTCCCCTTGATCTTCAGGCCTTCTTCTGTTTCAGCATCTCCATATACATGCGAAGCGACTTCTGGATGGATTCTTTGGTGATGAAGTTGACAAAGTTCTGGATGTCGGCCTCTCTGTTGGACCTTAGCTTCTCAATGGTTTGCTTCCTCATCATGGACTTGGTGATCTGTCTGGCGTGTTCTTCGGGTGAACAGGAAACTCACAGTTAGTGCTAAAGCTTTTGTGCAGGACAGATTTTACACTTTGTGTTAAGATAATTCATTCTGATTTTCTGTCATGAAGTTTCAACTTAAATTTCATTCCTAAATCACGGAGAGAAGATTAAAACCAACCAGGCCTCAACCCTGTGCAATGCCCTGTGCACCTCATTCACCAATCTAATTTGTAGTAGCATCAGTTTACTGTAGCATTTCATCCTATCATGCACAGCCAGCGATGTAATGTTAAAATTCACACAATAAACCAAGATATGATTAGGTGTTTACTGAAGTCTTTATGATTTCTACAGGCAGGTTTACCACAATAGTAGATTCAAACCCTGAAATTATGGCTTTTAATTTCAGCGTGCCATCCCAAGATTTTTAGTGGCCCCATCTGGCCACCCCTATGAAACATTTGTCCAGGCGCCACTGGATGTGAATTCTCTTAAAGGTGCTGTAGGAGATCTTGGAAAAACGGTTCCAGCAGGCTATATTTCTGAACATACGCAACCATACCTCTCCCTTCAGACCACCCCTCGAAACCAGGCCTTCAAAACACATGAACGCACATGCTGTCTGTCGAGGTGTTCAGATCAGATCGAGAACGAAACAAGCCGAGGCCGAGTGCTCGTGACATGAGCTAACAACAACATAATGCTACGTTCACACCTAAAGCAGCAGAGGCAGCAAAAGCAGCTAGTTTACATGCAAAGTCAATGGTTGATGCGCATCAAGGAGCAGCAATAGGTCCAAAACTTAAATCCTAGAACAGAGTTTTAATGTTTTTCGGTCTTGGACCCCGAGATTAAGGATGAGACGTGTTAAAGACTCTGATAGAGGGATGCTGATGAATATCGTTCTGTCCCTGTTAAAAGGGAGTTTTTCCTCTCCACTGTCGCTACAAGCATGCTTAGTATGAGGGATTGTTGAAGAGTCAATGAGTCGACGCAATCAACTGGTTTTCCTTGTATAGAAAACTTTGAATCAATTTGACTGTATGATCTGGTAAACTGTAAAGTGCCTTGAGATGATGTGTACTGTGAATTGGCACTATAGAAATAAACTCAATTGAATTGAATATCCTGAGGATTTAACCTTTTGAGCTCAGAGAGTTTTAGATCTAATTCATGACTGAAAATATAAAAAAAATTATAAAAAAATAATTTACAGCCATCAGAACATGAATGGATATTTAAATTTTGGTTGGAAAAGGATTCTGGGCTGGTAAAACAGTGTTTTCAGATTGGTAGTTGATATCCTTTTAGGCACGGCCAGGGAAAAATCCTCCTAGAACATCCTGGACCCCAGCAGACCCTCCATATAAATGGAGTGCAGTATTATGTGTTAAACATGTCCTCAGGATCAAAGACTCCAGTGTGTCTGTATAACATTTTTGGCCATATGAGCAGACCGAGATTTAAAGAAGGTTGGAAAACTCAATAAGGGGTTTGTTTTATTGTTTTGTGTTTATTGGCTCTGCAGTTAGCCATTTCAAAAGGCCTATGTAAACCAGCAAATTAACCGATGCATAAATTACCACCTAAGTTTGCATTCACTTCCTTAAAGTCGTAGGGAAGCGGCTGTTCCAACCGTTGCATTTCTGAATTCTCCCGAATGGTGCACCACTTTAGACGAGTGAATAAAGTGAATGTGATTGGTTGTTTATCAAGGTAGGGTATTGTTGTGGTGGAAATTCGCAAGCAAGTGTGATTGTGGCTGGTTTGTTAGAAGCATCTTGCTAACCAGTTAGCAACTTAGTGCTAGCAGGTTCCCAATGGGAAATTCCATTGGGACCAAGTAGCACTAAAATGGTGACTCAGAAACGACACTGTCAAGGAACGCTATGGACAGAGGAAACATGCAAGAGGAGGAGAGTTTAGTATCGGAGGTCGTGGATGAGTCTCCTCCGTCATCCATTTTTTATTTAGAGAAGGAAAGCGGGAATGAAGTTGTTGTGGAAGAGGACGCCAGGGCGGCAGAAGCTTGGTTTGGTGTAGAAGGCTTACAGCCGTACATGTTTGAGTCCTTGCCTCGCAACGCTGCCAGTTCTGTTAGCTCTACACCTGCTGAAGACACAGACGTCCATCCCCGTGAACACTGGGACGGAACTCAATGGGAAAGGAAATGATTCTTATTTCAATCGCTGCGTATATTAGCTGCGACAAATGAATCAAGATGCTATGACCGAAAAAATTTGATTGACAGATGACCGTTGATATATGATTGGCCGAATTTAGGTGTTCAGGCTGACATATAACTAACTGGCCTGCATTAGATAACGGGGAAAAACCCCCACAGATTTTAAGACAAGATTATTCTAAAAATAGAAATTTTCTAACTTTAGGGACAATATGGTGATAAAGAGTACATTTATATACCTGTTTAAGCCAGAATAAAAGGCTTTCTCAAATTGGAAAACTACAACAACTAATAAATGTTTTAAATTTAAAGTGAGCATTGTCTGAAATGTTTTCAGTGTGAGAGGATTCTAAAGAGATACAGGATTAATTCCTATTAACTAGGGGTGTAAATAATAATCGTTTTGTATCGATGCATCGATCCAAAAGCCGACGATCCGATGCATCGACACGTCCGCAAGATAATCGATTCATGTTTTTTTTCCCTCCGGTCTATTTTTATCCATTTGCTCCTGGGCGTAATTCTCCTCCCGTGCTGCGGTGGCGCTAAACCTATTTTGCCCTCCTACCTCACTTCCTGGTTATACTCTCACAGCAGTGTGTTGCAGTAAGTTTGACACAGACATTTTTAATTATGCTCAGTATTTAAGCGTGGCGTGGCCGAGGCTGCGAGAAAATGGGGGCGAGTTTAGTCTGACGACGGAGGGACATGAGGGCCAAAAAGAGCGGAGATCCAGCTGGAAAAAGGGTCCCAGCGTTCTCGCGCACCTCGCTCTTCTAGCGGGTCAAACTTCACGAGTTGATTTCCGCAATTTCGGTCATAAAACAAAACAAGCCGGCCTCCTGTCTGCTGCACTGTTTGCGGTCAGCTACAATCTGAGAGAGGAGCAGCGGAGCGTCTCTCAAGGGGGCGGTGACGTCAACACTCTGGAGCCTTCTTCTTCTTCTTTTTTTTAATGGCGGTTGGCAAACAACTTATAGGTGCATTACCGCCACCTTCCAGAATGGAGTATGGACCAGACAAACTATTATATTCTCCCTAAAATACCCGTTCTTCTTAGAAAATTAAAAATACTCCCAAAAACTACATCCCCAGATTACCTTTGAAACAATTCCCTTATATCTAGTTTATTTTTATTCCTGTCTAACTCTCTATGCAACATCTCTCTTTCCTGAGTATATTTATTACATTATAAAAAAATATGTTGGACAGTTTCTCTGGAGCCGAGGTATTGCATTGAACTCATTACACTGATATTGTGCAGTATTTTTTGATGCAACTTTTCTACTTCTGTTATTTGCTGTTGTTTCTAAAGAAAATGCATAATGATATTACAGCTTTCATTGATTTATTTCAAACTTGAAACTTTGGTGTAAAAAAAATAATAATAATTAAAAAAAATTTAACTGATTAATCGATTAATCGAATCGAATCGTGGTGTATTCTTGAGTATCGAAAATAATCGAATCGTTGGGTCAGGAAATCGATACTGAATCGAATCGCCATGATGGATGTGATTTACACCCCTACTATTAACACATCTTCACCAAGGGTATCATTAAATATGACATTATCTATACTAAGGGATTTTATTTTTTGTATGTTTGTGGATGGAAACTGAACCAAAAACTGAACTCAAATAAGAAAAAAATCCACTGCAGTGTAAATAGGCTTCCTTTTTAAATGGACACCTGGCAGTAATGTCTATCAACCAACACAAGTGGGGGCTGAAGCTTCACAAACACAGGCTGTGGATGAGGTGGTGAGGATGAACTGAGTCTTTGTTCTATCAGACCAGCACACCCATAATCAATACCCGTTCATCCCTCTGGTTCATCCCTTTAGTTTAGTGCGAAAAATAAACTTTGAACAATCTCACCGGGCCTGAATCCCTTTAGTCATGTACAAAAAAGAAAATGTATTTACCTACTTTTTGGTGGTGACACATTACCTGGAATAGCCAACCACTTGGTTATGGTCTGTGTGGCAGCAGTGAGGACCTGATCTTCAGGCACCAGCTGGTCCACCAGTCCTATCTTCAGGGCCTCTGCAGGCTTGTAGAGCAAACCTAACTCCAGCGCCATCTCTGTGTTCCTGTGGCCCACTGTGTTGACCATAGTGTCCTTAAACCTGGAGCAGCAAACTAAGATCACTTAGAGATCAGCCTTGCATTCATTTCACCAATGTTCACAGGGCACCACCAGGGTTAAAGCTTCTTACCAAAAAGGTGCTACTATGCCGAGCTGCGTCTCATTCAGACCGATGCTGTACCGCGGGTTGTCAGCCATGATCCTATAGTCACACGTCAGAGACATCAGGCAGCCTCCTGCTGGACTGGAGCCCTGTGGAGGTGATGAGGAGAGAGGCGGATGGCCTAGTTTAAGGTATTAACTCTACAAATCAGGCCTTTCTGGAGGCATATTGAGAGAGAAAAAGCAAGTGAAGTAAAATCGGCATAAAATGTCCCTGTTAGCAGAAAACTGGCAGAGGACTTCAAACGTAGGCAGCAGTTTAAAGCATGTATTCATGTTAGAATGACCTGGTCCAAAATGATTATCAGTAGAACAAAGCTGAACTTACGAATATATTTCAAACTGAACTTTTATCATCAAACAATATCATCATAGTAGTTTTTCCTCTTGGTATATTTTCCAGCTTTTTTTTATTTTTATTATTATTCTTTTACTGTCATTATACTGTCAAAAGTACAGAGCAACGAAATTCACTCTCTGCATTTTACCCGTCCTCTTGGGGAGCAGTGGGCTGCCATTGTGGGGCACCCGGGGAGCAGTGTGATATTAAGGGTCTTGCTCAGGAACCCAGAGTGGCAGTCTGTAGGAGTGGGGCTTAAACTAAAAACCTAAGGATTCTAGGTGCCCTAACCACTAGGCCGCCACTCCCCAAAGCACGGATTGGCGTAAAGGGTCTTACCTAAGTACTGGCAGCTCATTCCTCCCTTCTGGGATACGAACCCAGCTTCATGTTTGCAGGACAGGTGACTTATCACTTAAGCTTTATATTTTCCAAGCGTCTGAGATATTTTTAACAAACTTTATACTAAATATTGAAACTTTCCTATTGAAACTATTGAACTAAAATGTTAGCTGGTGGCCCTACAGCCTGAATGACTGAGTTCTAATAATTATCGACTTCAAAGGTCTGAACACAAATCATTTCACACCTTTTGGTTTTATTTCCCAAATTATATTTTTCCCACTTAAAGTGATCTACCATTATTGATCTATCACTTTAAGAACCAATGAAATGCATCTAAGATTGTGATTTTAATGTGAGGCAACTCAGAAAGGAAAACTTCCATAATGCAAACATGTTAGGGTTGGGTTGCTATTTACGTACGTTAATTGCAGCAATCGTAACCATGTTGGAGCCGTAAAGTTTCAGCCACATCTCCTGTACGGCCTTCCAGAACTCCCCACAGTGCTCGGGGCTCTTGCCGTACATCTCCAGGATATCCAGGCCGGCAGAGAACACCTTGGGCTGGTTCTGGATCAAAGCACGCCATAAACATTCACAGGTTCATGATCATCATTTACAACAACACTGATCAGTAGGGTGATTATGACCGCTGGCCTTACCGAGGTGATGATGATGCCTCTGCAACCCTTATCCATCTCCAGCTTCTCCAAACTAATGCAGACTTCTGTGAGGAAATCTAGACTCAGGCTGTTGACCGGAGGACTCTGCATACGCATCACGGCCACACCTGCAGACATGTGAGAGATGCTGATCTTTAGTACTAACTCCCATTTAATACCATGCTCCTATTTATAGATTCTGCAAAGGAAGCAGATAAAACCAGTACAAAAGAAATGACCATTTGAAGTTCCTGAGGTCTTTCTGTTAGGATTGCCCTGTTCAGGACCTAGAAGCTACACCAACGTAGCATCTCTAGACCACTTGCATTACATTAAGCTGAGCTATCTCTATAGTTATGCTGCTATAGGCTTAGACTGCTGGAGGACATAGGAACCCCTATTTCATAATTCTGCTTAATTCTATCTCTATTCTCCCACTCTGCAGAATCTGTTAGTTCAATCTCTAACGTTCTGCTCTCTCTGCTTTTTCTCATAGTAGCTTTGCCTCGTCTGTTCCTGTTTGGCTGTAACTCCATCCTGGAGAGAAATATCAGCTGTGCTGCTTCCATCAACACCTTTGTTTATGGATGTTGGAGATCTGCCTGTTTTTCCAGTGTAGTCCTGTTTCTCTGACTGTGACTAACTGGATGTGCTCTCTTCATCCTCTGACATGGAAACTGGCTGGGAGCTCATCTGCCTTGCTGTGTGTTTCCTGGACGGGGCCGCCTTTATAGTTGACTTTTGTATCTCTGCTTCTGTCTCCTTGAACCCCAGGCAGCCTCGGCAGATGGCCGCTCACAATATCATCTGATAAAGAGTACATTTAAGTATACAAGAACAAAATCAAAACGAAATCAAAACAAAAGACTAATTTAAGATGTTCCTGCATATAATCATAAGAAATCTATTCAGTATTATGTCTTCATAACAGGGGCTATAACAGAGTTCTGCATGGCCACTGGCCCCTACTGGCCCTTGTCTTGACCTGCCCACCGATAAAAACAACTGATTTTGTCCAACAGAGTGAAGAGAACAAGCAGGGAGAACAATGATGGCATCAATCCCAATCCCACCTGTAGTTTGGTCATAATCCACCTTGATCTTGGGTGAGGTGGAGTTTTTCCTTTGAGAGATGAAGCTGGGGGACAATCTGCCATGACTGCTGCAGGAGAGAAGACCTTAAAAAAACAAAGACAGACTGTCTCAGTGGACATGTCCAACCTGTACTAAAATCACTGCACAGATTAATTATCCAAACAAGATCCAATTAACAGGAATTCAGCGTCACAAAGAAAACCTCAGATTATGAGGAAGACTTCCTCGATATGTAACTGAATTAAGCCAGAGTAAAAAAATATACATAGTTGTGCATCTGGAACACATTTTATTCAAGCATCTACTTAAAAAAAAAAAAAAAAAAAAAAACAATTATATGGTGTAAAATGGAGATATGTCACCGTTTCATCGCGAAACCTTCTAAACAATAAAGCTCTTTGAATGAAAATACTAATATATACAGAATGGACCGCTGTTAAATTTAACAGATGCACAAAAACCTCAGGAAACTAAACTAACAACACAAAACCAGAGGTTAAAAGTGACAGTATGCTGCGACCTTTGCTCCACTTTCTGTCTCTGAGCGCAGCTAAAAACAAACATGTCAGATAAACCAGGAGGTAAAGAAAAAAACTATAAACATGCATAAAACAAAACTTTGAAAACGGGACAGAAAGGTTGCAATAAATCAAACCTGATAAGGCAGCTCTGCCTCTGAATGCAGTTCTCAAAGCCATTTTAGGTCGCAGGTCTGTTTTTCTCTTCGTCTTCTTCTCCTTCTTCGTCTTCAGCCTGTTGGTTTGTTTCGTGGAAACAGCGCCCTCTTCTGACCTGACAGAATTCGGCTTTTTAGACCACTTCGAAGGATGACTTAAAAGCACAATTAAATTTAAACTTGGAAATAAAAATATATGATTAAATAAATAAACGAATAAATAAACAAATAATTAAATAAAATCAAAATATAATCCAAACCTAGTCAATGTTTTGGGGACAATTTTATGGCAGCTTTTTGTAGCATAATTGAGATCAGGGGTCTTTAAAGTTTTTCAGGCCAAGGACCCCAAAACTGATGGAGAGATGGAGCAGGGACCCCCTATTTATATATATTGTATGAAATTGTGTTATATCAAACTGGTCCTATTGTCCCTCTATGGAGTAATGTATGAAAGTAATTTCTCCCTGGGATTATTAAAGTGTTTCTGATTCCTTGTTGATGGGACAGGTCTTGTGAATAAAACGGTGCCCAGCTTGAAAGAGCTCCTGTGTGTCGCTGAATGTGTGCACTGATGACTGAAAGACAACTTCTGCCTTCATTTATCTGTTTACTGCAGTGTGCTGAATTAATGTAAATGTTTATTTAAACACATTTCAATTACTGGAAAAAATTTCGGGGGTGGGGGGGTGGGGGGGGGGGGGAGAATAACAAAAAGTATAATAACTAACCTCCGTGGACCCCCTAGGGGTCGCAGAGCCCCTGTTGAAGACCTCCGATTAAGATCATACGCACTTCACTAAAAAAAGATAAAAGTAAACACGATAGATTGTAAAGTGATTACAGGAAACCCAAAGTGCTTTTAACCTGTATGTCTCAGTGTAGAGCTTTTTTTCAAAAGCCCTTAATTATAAGAATTCATTAGAAAACATTTTCTTTAACCATTCTTCCTGTAAAACAGGAGCTTTTCCTCTCCACTGTCGCTACAAGCATGCTTAGTGTGAGGGATTTCATTCGAGTCAATGAGTCTGGACGGGGCCACCTTTTACAGTTGCTTTTTGTATCTGTTAGGAATCCACTTTGTGTTTTTTTGTTTGTTTTCCTCCACCTACAGGAGGCGCCTGGTTCTCGTTGGCCTTCCCACACACCTGCGGATGGTTGCCTCATTACCGGAGGACTCTTAAGCTGCTGACTGCCAATACCTTGACGCCAGAGTGTTTGTCAGTTTTGGGTACTCTAGCCAAGCTGAGTTTTGCTGAGTCAAACTGAGTTTTTATCACCTGTGTCTTAACCTTGTTGTTTTTTGTCTTTGCCTCTCGGCAGGAAGTCATCCTGCAAACTAGATGTTTCGGACCTTCTCCCCCTGGAAGTATTGTCTGAGTGTCAAACTGAGCTGAGGATTCAAACTGGTGGTTTGGATCAACTTTTCCCCAAGGATCGTTTGGGCTTCTCTCTGAGCAGGGGATTTTTCTCCACAAGAAACCGTTCAAGTACCGCAGGAAATCTAAGTGGCAGTCAGCTCCTTCGTTCCTCAGGGAAACGCCCTCCAACGAGCAAGTCTATACTGGAACAACCCACACTGACTGGATTCAAAGAAAGACACCTTTTTCTGGAAAGGTGAGTCCAGTTGCTTTTATTCCCTTTTTCAAATCAAAGACACATTTCCCACTGAGCCTGAACTAACCACAGGAACTTCCCCTTCACTTTTCAGTCCCGGTTCGCCAGTGTTCAGAGCAGCATTGGACCCTTCTCTACCAACTCACAATAAACCTGTTTAACCTTCCCCTGGTCTCTCTGTTTGGTTTTCTGCATGTGGGTCGGATCTTTGGATAAAATCATGACAGTTATCTCTGCTTCTGTCTCCTTGAACCCCAGTCAGCCTCGGCAGATGGCTGTCACACTGAGCCTGGTTCTGTTAGAGGTTCCTTCCTGTTAAAAGGGAGTTTTTCCTCTCCACTGTCGCTACAAGCATGCTTAGTGTGAGGGATTGTATTTGAGTCTGCACTCTGCAGAACACTCTTGAATTTCTTTGTGTATCTGAGCTTCTCAACAATATCCTTATGACCTTAACTTCTGTTGTTTAAGGTGCAATATTTGTGGCAGCTGTTTCCTTTCACCCAGTTTAATTTAACTTTTATCTAGCCATCTTGTATTGTGTCATTTTGTGATAATACACTGGCTGAACTCAACTGGACTCTCTCACAGCTCATCTCATATATAGACAAACAGAAATTTAGTTATCTGCCATAAAGGTCCTCACAATAAACTGATAAAGCGGGATCATCCACTGAAAAAATATATTTAACTGTCAATATAATAAAACTGTTATATATCAAACCGTTTGCAAAGGTCAACAAATTTTTTAACCAACCTCCCACCCCCCAAGCCACATTTTAGCAAATTTAAATGTTAAACAAGCATTAACCCATGTAATGCTAAAGTTAAACAGGATTTAGCATTTAATTGATTGACCTTATTGATCTCACAGTGGCGAAATATGTTTATAACATCATTAAACAGTCAAAAGAAGTTGTTGCTAAAGGAACAAAAAAGGTGCATGGGATATAAACAGTATATAAAGTACATCCACATATGACAGCTTTTTTGTATTTAAAACAAGATTATTAAACTGGGTTATTGCACAGGGTGGGTATTAATATAGATGGATATTTATTGCACTGGGTGTCAAATATTGAGAAACAGGTTGTCGCACAGGTTATTGAATATTATATAAGTTATTGCCGTTGTAGTGTCACATTGTAGAGTCTGATAGCAGCAGGGATGAATGACCTGCGGTAGTGCTCCTTTTTACAAACAGGATGTAAAATCTTTCACTAAAGGAGCTGATCAGCACCTCTACAGTCTGGTGCAGGATGTGGAAGCTGTTGCCCATGATGGATGCAAGCTTAGACAGCACCCTCCTTTCAGCAACTTCCTCCACTAAATCTAGAGTGCAGCCAAGGACAGAAACAGCCTTTATCAACAGTTTGTTCAGTTTCTTTCTATGCCTCTCTGTGCTGTTAGTGTCATTAGATTAGATTAGATGAGCTTTATTGATCTCACAGCGGTGAAATTCACTGGTCACATATTGGCATAGTAATTAAAGAAGTTGCAAACAAGGAGGAAAAGGTGTATTAGGAATAAATAAAAAAAAAAGAAAAAAGAAATAAATAAAAATAAGAAATAAAAAATACAAGGGAGTAACACAGAGATATGAGCTGACATATGTACAATCAGGATGGCTTATATACAGGTGGATTGACTTTTACGTTAAAATGTAGTAGGTAACGAACAACGGTGAGGTAGTGGTCTGACTATTATATTCACATATATTGCACAGTCAGCATATTGCACTTTATATTGCACAGTCAATAAATAAAAGCTATAATATAGCTGCACAGTGGTTTTTACTAGTGTTGTACTGATACCGATACCAGTATCGGACGGGGCCCCGATACTGCTCTAAAATGGTGGTATCGGTATCGGCGAGTACCAACAAATAGGGCACCGATACCATTTTGAGAGCCATAAGTTTATTCAACTATTGTCACCCACTCCTGGTAGGCAATAAAAAGTTCTACTGGATTCACTTTGTATTAGATTTTTTCCTGCTTCCCAAAGGTAGGCAGCAGCTTGACAAAGCCATGATGGCAATTATTTTACATTATTATGGTATCGGTATCGGCCGATACTGCACAGCCAGGTATCAGGTATCAGTATCGGGGCCAAAAATGGCATCGGCGCAACAGTAGTTTTTACAGGAGTTATTGTGGTTATAGTGCAGTATTATAGAGTCTGGTGGCAGCAGGAATGAATGACCTGCGGTAGAGCTCCTTTTTACAGACAGGGTGTCTAAGTCTTTGACTAAAGGAGCTGCTCAGCTCCTCTACAGTCTGGTGCAGGGGGTGAGAGGTGTTGTCCATGATGGATGTGAGTTTGGACAGCACCCTCCTCTCAGCCACTTCCTCCACCGAGGCCAGAGGGCAGCCCAGGACAGAAGTGGCCTTCCTCACCAGCTTATTCAGTCTCTTTCTGTCCCGCTCTGAGCTGCCAGGGGCCCAGCAGACAACAGCGTAGAGGAGGGCTGTCATCTACTCTGATGTTGGGCCGGTAGGCGAACTGCAGCGGGTCCATGGTGGGGCTCACCACGGTGCGAAGGTGGGGGAGGACGAGGCGCTCCATGGTCTTCAGCGGGAAAAATGGACCCAGTATTCAGGCGAGACAGACAGTGGGAAGTTTCAAAACATTTAATGACAAAAATAAAAGAGAAACAAAACAGAAACTAAAGCTGTGGGTCAGCGGACATGCAACGGCTAGTACGAGGGCAGGGCACAACCCATCACTGGCACTCTGGTTGTGAGAGAAACACAGGTAAGTGGACAATTGATGATCTAACAGAAGATGATTATGCATCACCTACCTGGTCAAACAGTTCAGTCCATGCACTACCAACTAGATGCGGCGCTGAGTGGTCCAAAGTGTCCCTGATGCATCAGCCCCAGTGAGCAGTCAGAAGACCTATCCAGGTCGAGAAAAACAGTTCAGAACAGGATCGTTCTGAGATCCTGGTCGGGCTACAGACTCCAAACAGGAACAGACAGATCAGTGGTTCCAAGAATTTACATAGCGTTCAGGCAGGTTCAGTGGTAGAGAGGAACAGAGACAAGACATGGTACCAGGAGAACTGCAGAACTTTAAACCATACTCCTCTTAGGAGCCAGGATCACAGGAATTAAAACTGGCCTCCCCGCACTCCGAGCCAAAACCCAGAGGACTCCAAAGAGAAGGGCCTAAACCCGAGCTCCCACCGCACGATGAGCCAAAACCCTGAGGGCTCCATGAAGAAGAACCAGGACACGATCACTGTCAAACACATTTCTCATGTACTCTTTAAGTGGTACACGGTCAAAGTCTATCGGTTTCCATGTCCTTTAATGTTGAAAGTAACAATTGTTATCATCAGACATGAATGTAAACTACTGATTAAAAATGCAAGCACTATTTAACATAAGGCAGTATCTGGCTCATTTGGCATTAGGATGTTTTTACAAGATTTGTTGAGATTAATCAACAATTTTTTGCTTACAACTCTAAAAAACTAATAGTGTTTACTAAAGTCCAATTCTTGGGGAGCGTTATGATCCAGTGACTTATTTAAGCTCTTGTAGATCTATGCATTGTCACTTACCAGACTGTCGCGGTTTGTATGAAGGTTTGTTGAGGACCCAAATGCAGAGTCCAGGAGGGAGAGGTGAATCCTGTAGATTTGATAAAAAAAGAGGCAGACAACCAAAAATCCAAACTACTAAGAACTAGTTATGTTATGAGCCAAGGCTTCGAGGCGTATGTTGAGTAATGGAGGGGGCGTTTCCACGAAGCTCGTGTCAAGGCGTGATTCATTTAGGGAAGGGGCCAAAATTGATGACGTCTGAACCCTCGCTACCCTGATACCACCGTAAAGCATAAGAACTTCAGCAGGCATTTAAACAGCCTCAGTATTCATTCAAGATGTGGGAGTTTGTAGGAGAGCTGTGGTCAGTTGGATGGAGTTTGGAAAAACAACCAATCTAGTTGGTTAAAACTATTTTAGTTAGATCAAACAATGTAAAGATCAAAATTTGAGCAAGCCACTGGTTACAGTTGTAAGTTAAGTGATAAGTAGTATTGCTGTCAAGTTGTAGATATCAGTCTAAGTGGAGTCAGCTGTAAGGCAGACTTCCACACTTGTGGTGTATGGTTCAAGACCTGCCTTAGAGTTTTGAAATTTGTGTATTTTTGTGGCTAATGTGACTGATTTTTATTGACTTGCCCTAATAAAAATATAGATTGGGTAGAAACGCTGCCAAATTAGATTGGTTGGTTTAGCCAAAACATTGGTTGAACACATAACTTCCAACCCTGGGTCGCATCATTTGTTGCAATAGGAAGGAAAATTTGTCTATCATTTGTTTAGATATTGCTTGTTTCGGTTAGTTTTTGTTAATTTGTTAAATTAATGTACTTAGTGTCCGGTCAGCATTTATCTGTTTGATTAAATTTATTTATTTCTTAGTTTGTCTGTGAGTTATCCACCTTGTGTGTCAACAGTGGTCACTATTTAAGTTTCCCACATGTCTTGTTTGACAGGTCAGTTTTTGCTTGAGTTCTTTATGTTGGTACCTGAATGGAAGTCTGTTTTGTTGACTTCTGTTTTTTGGCCCTGTTTATCATTTTTGAACACCTTTTTAGAAATAAATTAAGACCTTTTTTGAAAGTTTTCTGTGGTTTTCTGGCTGGTTTGTGCAAATCCCTCACAACCAGCATATTATGTATCCCCCTCACTCAGTGTATATTAATCAAGTTTAAAATAAAGATAACACACAAAAAAAAAAACATAAGTTGGAAAGACTAGTTAGTTTCCTCTAAATTAATATCAACTGACTTTATTAAAACGCCATATTAATTCAGTAGAGGTTCACCAAAAATACAGATAAGTAGCTTCCTCTTTTTTTATGTGGAATTTCTTGTTTAAATACATGTGAACTAAAAACATATTAAGTGTTTCCTCATTAGTTTGAGGTTTTGTAACCACTACAGTAGGTAATATAGGAGGATATTTTTTTTGGTGTTTTTGTCTCCCTGTCTTCAGTCCAGAAAGCACTTCCCCTTCATTGCTGGTGGTCATCGAGTGTCATAGGAAATCCATTAGTGTGCGTCACAGTGTCCGTATCCTGGGGGATACACTGCTCCCCCTCTGCCTTCTCATGCCAATCTAACCCCATCTGTGGACCAGCATGGATCTGACACACTTGGAAGATATGAGCAGTGGCTGTGAAGGAAAAAATTGCAACTTAGCATCAAGCTTCCAGGAGGATTGCTTAAACCAAGACTGCTATTTGGAGGAACCTACCTTTGGACTAATCGAGTTAGGTGGGTAGAGAAAAAATAGGTCTCTAGTCTTTCAGAAAGTTAAAAAGCCAAATCAAGATGCCTGTTGATAGGCTTCCTCATTTTTATTTCATTTTTTTGAACATGTGAAGAAAGTGAGGACTAAATTAGTCGAAAGAAATACAAGTCTTACTAAAATAAGGAAACAAGTTTCAATTATCGCACTATTTTGCATAATTTAATACAAATGTAATAATGTTAAATGTAAATATTTGTTAGAATTTGAAGTTTACTTTTTTTATGTGTCACTGATGAAGGAATTGGGGCCGAATGAACTGTTCTATTATTGTGTTTCCATTTTACTCTGTTTTTTTTTTTAACTAAGAAACTGATTCTAATTTTCAAAGAAAAATCCCTTGTTTCAGGTACGATTTTCAGCAGCTTTACACACAATATACTATTATATCGCTTTCTGCTGTGGGAATTTAATATCACAAATGGCTCAAATGTGTGTGTGTGACAACTTGTTTATGTTAAGTCCAAGATTCCCCCCTTGTTTTTGTATGTTTTATTTCCATAGAGTTACAATGTAATGAATTTGTAATCAGTGTAACTAGTTCAGATATTGTGCTATAAACACAATTGTTGTTCTTATGCCTAAAAGGTTCTTGCTTTTTAATAACTAAGTCTGACACAAAATCTAAAACTGTCATTTTTATTTTCGCTGTTCATTAAAGAATAATCTCATTCATGTTTAGACAAAGTATTTTATACTCTACACTAGAAAACATCAAGTGTAGACTCATTAAAATCACCCATGTAGCTCAGAGCTAGTTTTTCGGCTAACCAGCGGTGTTGTAGAGGGCCGCACTGGATTAACGCGATGATTTCATCAACTGTCATACATGCGCTTCAAAACACTCCAAGCCGCTTCTTGTAATTGCAATCACCGATTTATTCCATTTGACCGTCATAATCCAGATTTTTCATTGACTGACACATACTGACCAGGCTAAACCATACTATGATGCCAACAATAAAGCGACAATATAGCACGGTCAACAGAAATTACGACCACCTACGGCGCGCCCGCTTCCTCATAAATACAAAATTCAGCGCGCCAGAATGACTCCCATTCATGGCTTAGTGACACTCATGCCCACCTTAGACACACCCACCACCCAGGTGTCAAAGCCGTGTGCTGCTGCCACATTAGTAATTGCTTATTTTGATCATATGGCTCTTACAGAGGCATTAGCTTTGAGCAGTTAGCTGTTAATAGTTAGCCTGGAAAAGTTAGCCTCAATGCTAACATTGATCCATTTTGTTTGTCATCTTGTAGCATTTGCTGCTGTTACAAGTAGTGTTACACCAATACCGATACCAGTATCGGGCCCCGATCCAGCACTAAAATGGCGGCATCGGTATGGGCGAGTACTAACAAATAGGGCACCGATAGCATTTTGAGAGCCAAAAGTTTATTCAGATATTGTCACCCATTCCAGGTAGCCAATACAGTGGAATCCGCTTATATTGATCACGTTGGTCCAGAGCCAATTTGAACACTATAAAGGGTTGATTACTATATCCGAATTTACCATTATTACAATTATTTTTCATGCAGAATATCATCTAAATGCCATTTGTGTGGTTTTTCAATGAGAAAAATTGAATGAAACGGATAGCTTCCGCATTTACTGAATTTTATTACAGTACCATGGTGCCGGAGGTGCACTTTTTTAAACAGTCTGAAGTTTGAAACAAACGGTTTCATAGAACAACAACATAGAAGATAACTGCATAGGAGTTAGAATTAGAAGTAGCCTAACTATGTTTTGTGTTGCGAATCTGCTGCACTGCATTAAGAAATCACTTCACATATTTATCTATGTTCCCTGGATCAGAGTGTGTCCAACACCGAGTTCACTTCTTTTTCAAAATGATGTAAAAGTTCAAAGTTATGATGTCCTCATCCGTCACGGACTCTCACATCAGAGTGCTGTCATCACTTTCGACCCAGTTATTAATTATTTTTGCACATGTTTACATTCATAAAATGGCCAAAAATGAACACTACCATATAAGCGGATTTCTTGATTACTATAAACAAATTATAAAAAATAAAATAAATTAAACAGCATTTGTGTTGAAATTATTCTGTCCCAAGCCCTTTGATCTATATAAGCGGTTGATTACTATATCCGTGACCACTATAAGCGGATTCCACTGTAAAAAGTTCTACTGGATTCATTTGTATAAGTATTTTTCTTGCTTCAAAAAGGTAGGCAGCAGCTTGACAAAACCATGATGGCACAGGCGTAACTTTGTGAAGGACTGGGCTGGACATATCCTCCACCAATAGTTTTCGCTTTTTTCCCCCCTTTCCGCTCATTTACTTTAGCCAAAGGTAACAGAGGTTGGGTGCAGCTTCCTGTTTTCAGAGCGTTTTGAGACCATTTTTTTTCCCCCTCTCGCGCTGCTCCCGTGTCCCGCCTCTCAATCTAACATTATTGAATCTGTCACTTTGAGACGTCTAATTTGTGGTCGCATTACACTGCGTACAAAGTAGCTACGTGGTTGGAGGAGAGACACACAGCAGCACTCAGTGAATATTAACCAGCAGCTACTTTTATGTTTAAGTAAAAGTTAGGAGAAGGGTTGGTTAAAAATTTTTTATCATACCACTGAAAAATATTTTTCTTTGACATACCGAGGTTTTCCAGCTAAAAATGGCAACAGATTGTAAGTTTATACAAGTTAGTGTTATAATGCAAGAAGCTTGAGAAAACATAGTTTGTTCTTCTTTACTAGTTAAAAAAGTTTGGCTTCTCAGAAAGACCATGACTCCCAGTTACAGGTTAAAATGTTCTCTTATTGTACAGACAGAATCAGACTGCAGAGCTTCTACATATCTTGAAATGCTGTTTCTGGCATCATTATATTAGTCAAGAGGTTCATAAATCTTTTTAAACAGAGCACAGAGAGAAGTAGGGAGAGCTGCAGATTTGAAGATTAAACAGATTTACTAGGATATGCAACACGCTTAAAAACATATTCAAGTTTACCAGAAGGTTTAAAACAAAAATCTATGATATGCTACATTTAAAATGAAGCATATCCATATCTTTCTGGATGGATGGATGGATGGAACTGAAATTGTACATACTAGGGATATAGCGATTTTGGCATCAGAATCGGCTGTTATTCATTATTTATTTTATACATTAATGTTTTTGGGCCCTGTAATGTAATGCACTAAAAGACATATCTCTAACTATCTATTAATATGAATATCAGTGTGTTATGGTTCTCTTGTGTTCTCAACAATAGGAAAGAATTCAATAGATATAATGTTGAGCTCATTTTTGGAAAATACAAAAACCTAATGAAATCGTTCGGGTAACTGTAGGTCCATCAGCCCCCACCCTTAGAGTGTCCCCACCAACTTTCATCACAAAGTTACACCCTTGCATGATGGCAATTAATTTACATCCAAGTAGTATGCAGTTCTTCATATACACACACATACATCAGTTTCAAACAGATGGTGTCGGTATAGACCAATACTGCTCAGCCAGGTATAGGGGCCAAAAAATGACATCAACGCAACACTAGTTAAAAGCTGAGGCTTCCTCTTTGGTTTTAGACCCACATCTTTATTTGTCTCCATTATCTTCAAAGGACAAAGAGTCAACGTCTAGGTCACTGTTTTCCTATTGTTTTAGTTTTTTTTGGTTGTGAACTACAGATTATCAAATGTAGTTCAGACTTTATTTTTTTTTTTCATTAGTTTAGATGTAAAGCTATTAAGCAGAAGCTCAGCTACCCGTTTTAGCTCATGTTGATCCAGCTGAAACATCATCACTTTGTTAAATAACCAATATTTCAACTTCCTGTGTAATGTCAGCCAGCCAAAGAGAAGCTGACAGTGCATGACTTCCATTAACTACTTTCTAACTTCTTAATGAAAAATCTCATTATGAAAATGTAATAATTGCATAGTTTCTCCTTATTAGAAATCATTGATCACAACTAAGGAATTTTCTGCGATCTGAGGAAATGGGAACAAACTCTCCATCCTATTTCTAAATTATTCCCTAAAGTGATAATTGAGAAACCTTTAAGAGAGGTTTTGTTACAAACGTAATCGTCAAGTCAATATCTGATCCACAAGAGAGAGTCTGAATCCATATCCATATTAATCATGAATGGTCCCTTAGATCTCAATTAATGGTTAGTCCAAGAAGGACTAAGATCAAAGCAAGATGCACAAGATTTAAAATCACTTGAACAATAAGTCATATTGTATGTGAAAGCTACTTCATTAAGTTATAATTCTAAATTTAAATGATTTATATTATTAAATAATCTATATATTTCCATTTCCTTTCTTTGTTTCTTTCTTTGTTTCTTTCTTTCTTTGTTTCTTTCTTTCTTTCTTTCTTTGTTTCTTTCTTTCTTTGTTTCTTTCTTTCTTTGTTTCTTTCTTTCTTTCTTTCTTTCTTTCTTTCTTTCTTTCTTTCTTTCTTTCTTTCTTTCTTTCTTTCTTTCTTTCTTTCTGCCATTACTTGTCACAGTCTTGGTTCTGTTAAGTTTTCTTTGAGTTTTCAGTTTCACGTTGATCATGTTTTTCTTTGTTCTCTAATTTTATTGGCTTAATTCATATATTGTTGTGTTTTCTGGATGTATTGAGTTCATACAGTAGGTTTTTTTGTTGTTATCTGTTGCCCTCTTGTGTTTGTTTTCCCCTTTTCCCAGCTCCTTCTAGAAGCCTCTGTTCTCTTCTGCTCCCAATCAGCTCGTTAGTCCTCTCTTTGTTCAGTCAGCCATAAATACTTTACCTGTGCAGTTCCTCAGTGCTGCTTCCTCCTCGTTCCCTGGCTCCTCATGCTTGTTTTCCACTCTCGTCTCCATGGTTCTGGTTTGTTTTACATTTTCATGTTGGATTTTTGGATTCCTGCCTCAGTTGCTTGAATCTTCAACTCACCTCTGAGTTGAAACTGACCTCTGCCTCCTTGCATTTGGGTCGTCAAAATCTCAACCTAACCCTGACATTACTAAATGTATGAATCAATGCACTTCAGCACCTAAAGATACGCATGATGTAAAGGCATCAAAAGGTCAAATCTATTATTATGCAAAATACAAATATATGGTATTTTTAAACTGAGTACTCTACCAAATATTTCTGATAGGTTATATATAAAAAAAAACATTTTAAAGAATTGATTTTCTGCTGTGCAATATTCCAGTTGAACAGACTGCGGTTCAGTATTGTGTTTAGCTCAACCTTTTACCTGTTAAATATTGCATAAGGTGGTATTTTTAATTATAAGGAATGATCATTTAAGCAGCAAATGGAAGCAGAAGGAATAACTAACGAAATGGTAACTTTGGGCATCAGTCTCTGAAGAGTTATAATTGATTTTAACTCCAAATTTGATCTATTTGTAAAAAAAAAAATACACTCAACAGGTTGTAAACACCTAATTCATTAGTCTGTGAGAAACTTTTATTAATTATTAATTAAACATTATTTAAACATTTTATTACAAAAGCACTTTATTCTCTTGTTTCAGTTTGTGTGACTGTGATCTATATTCCACTGATGTTATTTGGCCTTCTTGGGAACATATTAACCATACTGGTGGTCTGGCTCCGCCCACATATGAGAAGCTCTACATATCTATACCTGAGCAGCATGGCTGTCAGCGATCTGCTGATCCTCCTTCTGCTGCCTCTGGATCTCTATAAGGTACTCTCTCTGCATGCTTGTTCTGTCTACACATATACAAGATCATATATGAAATATTTTCAGGCGGGCATCTCTATTTAAAGAAAGGAACAGATGTGCAAACTTCTTTTTTTTAAGTTTTCCACATAAAAATAAGTTGATGATCGGTAGAACCACTAATGCTGGGTCTCTGGTTGTTCATCGGACTCAGTGTTGCACATCAACAGACAGAAGTTTTCACCAACTTTTCTTAATTAACTCTTCATTAGAGAGCATCTGTATTGATGCAATGTAAACACCACAACAGTCTCTAGGAAGGGTTTTCTTCAAATATCTCTCCACAGCTTGAAAGTCAAGAAGAAAAGCAAGTTTGTTTAAGATTAAAAGCAATGTTAACTAATACCCTATGGTATTTTGTGTTTAGGCCTAAAAGTTCAATTCTAGTGGTGAAATCAGAAAATGAGTTTAAAACTTGAAGCAGGGGTCTTCAATGTTTTTTCAGGCCAAGGACTCCAAAATTAATGGCGGGATGGAGCGGGGACCCCCTGATTATATTTATTGTATGAAACTGTGTTATATCAAACTGGTCCTGTAGTCACTATATTACAGATGGAGTCATGTAATGAAAGTAATTTCTCCCTGGGATTATTAAAGTATTTCTGATTCTGATTCCTCATTAAGGGGACAGGTGTTGTGAATGACACAGTGGTCGGCTTTAAAAAGCTCCTGTGAAAGACATCTTCTGCCTCCATTCATCTGTTTACTTCAGTGTGTTGAATTGATGTTAATGTTTAGACAGAAGACATTTAAACTAGTGGAAAAAAATGCAAGGGAGGAATATAAAAAAAAAAATTATTTGCGACTCTGATGCAGTACCTTCGTGGACCTCCTAGGAGCCGCGGACACCCTGTTGAAGACTGTTAGGTTTATTCAATAATGATTATAAAATTAATGTGTGCTTATAAAAAATTTTTGCAAGGGGATGCTCCACTCCTGTCTCATGATTCAGTCAGGAGACCATCCTGCCTTGTCATTCTGATGGAGCATTCTGTCTTCATGAACTGATCAATTGTTCTGTCAGAACAATACTCTGTTTGTAACCATGTGTCATGTTCTGTTAATAAATGCTCTGCGGAGGAGGTCCAGTGGGAGACAGTGTGTTTGAGTTTGGGGTTCAACTGTCTCTCCTTTCTGCAGAAATTGTATCGATAATGATGTATTTCAGTTCTTCTTTTGCAAAAACCTACATTTGATGAACCCAACAAAGACCTCTGATGTAAAGGTTATAAACACATCTAAAAGGCATTGTTAATGGTTAAAGCACTTAACTTATGCTCATTTTTCCATTTGAGTTTTGGATACAGCATATTTACTGGCAAAGATCTGGTCTTCCATTTCAAATGCTACTGTAAATGTTCATATCCTTGTACAGTTTTGGCTTAATAATTCATTCAACAAATGGCCCAATTTAGAGCCTGTACAGGGGCTGCAGGGTGACGCAATGGGTAGCGCTGTTGCTTTGCTGCAAGAAAGCTGTGGGTTTGATTCCTGGCCTGTGGTCTTTCTGCATGGAGTTTGCATGTTCTCCCTTTGCATGCATGGGTTCTCTCCCACTGTCCAAAAACATGACTGTTGGGTTAATTATCTTTAGGTGTGAGTGTGTGCATGGTTGTTTGTCTCTGTGTTGCCCTGCCCAGGATGTACCCCTCCTGTCACCCGTATACTGCCAGAGATGGGAACCGGCCCCTCCACAACCCAGGAACAATTATTTGGTTACTAAATCAATTTCAAAGATAAATCCCTTGAACAATTATTGATGACTAACCCAAATAACTGCTGGTATATACTGTATATATTTATATAGTAGTATAATACACTGATACAGTGGTTCCCAAAGTCGGGGGGCAATGTAAATGTGGGGGTGATGTGGTAGAAATGAATTGCATGAAGGACTTAATTTTAGAGGCATTGTTTGACAGAAATGTATTGATAGTAATAATGAATTTTGTGACGCAATTACAAAACAGTTGGATTTAAATAATTACATTTTAGATGTAATAGTTTTATTATTTAAAGTTGATTTTAGTTAAATTATTTCCATATGTATTTCAGTGGTGTTAAATTTTATTTGTTTAGCTGTTGAAAAAGGTTGGGTTGTTAGGACAGGGGTAATGGGTTTAACCCACTGAATCGATCTAAATTGTATGAGAGTAACAGCGGTGTAATAAAAAGGTATTCACATTCTTTTTTTTTTTTTATAACCATTGTATGCTTTTTTCATACCTACATGTTTATCATCGTCTTAACTAATCAGATGTACATTCTGTCTTTTCCAGCTCTGGAGACCCAGACCTTGGCCACTGGGAGACCTTGCATGTAAGCTGACTATGTTCCTTTCAGAATGCTGCACCTTCTGCACCATCCTCCACATCACCTTCCTCTCCCTGGAGAGGTACCTGGCAGTATGCTGGCCGATCACGGCTAAAACCGCTGTGACACGCAGGAGAACCAGGGTCATCATTGGCTGCCTGTGGCTGGGGGCAGCTGTCAGTGCTTCACCTGTGTTAATCATGGTCGGAGTGGAGGATGTTGGGAGAGAGGACTTCAGCCTAAGCCAGTGGAAGGAGGAAGGAGGATGGATGGGAGGAGAGGGAGAACAGGGAGCAATGAAGATGAGTGGAGGGGAAAGAGGAGGTGCACTCATGGCTTTGCTGGATCCACGATTAGAGGAAATAAATATGGGAGACAAAAACAACGAAGGCTGGGATAAAGACGTGACAGACTTTAAACGGTTTGAAGACAGAAAAAGCAGATCAAAACATGCATGGAAACGAGGGGATACCAATGAAATGAAAGATGAAACTGAAAACGCTGAAGAGTCTATTGAAGAGGAAAAAAAGATTGAATTTGAGAAAGATCAGCAAAACAAAATGAAAGAAGATGAGGGAGGAGGAAGCGGTGACATAGCTGATGGAGAAACTGATAGGAGAGAGTGCCGCTGTACACAGTACGCCATATCCTCAGGCCTCTCATCAGCCATGATGATTCTCTCCTATGTGTACTTCCTGGTTCCTCTTTGCATCCTTGGATTGGTTTACACCCTCATTGGACGGACTCTTTGGCTCCGCCCAAAGAGCAGCAGAAGAGATCAGAGTCACCGTAGCACTGTGAAAATGTTAGGTAAACAAACACAATCATTTGACTGATACAAAAAAAAATGTTCCATTTGTAAAACATTTCCCAACAGATACTGATTTAGGCAATTCTGATTTCTCCTTTAAAAGTATAAATAACATTTATTTAGCATTCAAAACATTTCCAACCATGTATTTGAATGCATTCATTGTTAAATATGTTTCTACATAATTAGAATGACTACAAAATTATTGGCGGTCATCATTTTATTCCAAGCTTTAGAAATAGTCACTTACTGTCTATACGTTGGAAAGTGATTAAGTAGACAGAAAATCCCAAAGTTGCCCTGATATGACCGATTTATACTCAGAAACCAGGTCGTCTGTGTGTGTGTCGCATTCAATGGAAATGTGCCCCCGCCTGCCAAGGACACTCTGGTGCACCTCTCCAGAATTGCGACCGCAGACAGTGCCACAGACAAGAGGCATCTGATTGGTCAAATCTACATCCGGTCTACACTATGCGTATTTCCTGTTTGGTACCTACCATTTGTATGACCGCCATTGTGGAAAACGACTTGTGAAGATGGACCAGCTAGAAGAGTGAGGTGCACGAGAACGCTGGGACCCTTTTTCCACCTGGATCCCCCCTCTTTTTTACCCTCATGTCCCCCCGTTGTCGCACAAACTTGCCCCCACTTCCTCATCGCCTCGGCAAAAAGCTAGTTTGTGATTGTCCCTCTTTGCATTGTCACGTGGAATAACAGCGCAGACCACGCCACCTGGTTGTCCACCTGGATCCCCGTAAAAAGAGCGGGGATCCAGGTGCAAGGACTGGAACTGCAAAGAATGTCCAGGTTTCAGTTAAATGGAGGTTAGGATGCATCCAGTTAAGGCTGAGTTTTTAATGATAACAACCGATGATTTTTAGCCAGGGAACAGGCATTGGCCAGGTGGACGCTTGAAGAGGGTACCAGAGATAAGCTACACCACCTACTGAGATATCAGGGACTGCATCATGGCGGCCAAAAAGTTATACCAAAAAGCTTTGTTTTCATTTTTACATTTATATTTTTTACATTTGTAATATAATTATGGATTATATTAAGTAAGACAAAATCTCAGCAATTAAGTTAGTTTGTTAGACCTTTTCATTTTCTCTTTAAAACAGGGTAAAATCCATCCATCCATTTTCCGTCCCAAGCGGAGGGGTGCAGATGTCTATGGTAAATGGTAAATGGTAAATGGCATGTACTTATATAGCGCCTTTATTCAAGTTAGGAGACTTGACCAAAGCGCTTTACACTACATTCATTCACCCATTCACACACACACTCACACACTGATGGTGGCAAGCTACATTGTAGCCACAGCTGCCCTGGGGCTCACTGACAGAAGCGAGGCTGCCGTACACTGGCGCCACCGGGCCCTCTGACCACCATCAGTAGACAATGCAGGTGAAGTGTCTTGCCCAAGGACACAACGACAATGAAAGTCAGAGTCGGGGCTTGAACCGTCAACCCTCCGATTACAGGGCAAACTCCTACATCCAACGCCACTGTCGCCCCATGTCTATCTCCACACCACTCTATCGTAGGGCAACAAAGAGAAAAACAACCACACATTCACACCCACGATGAATTTAGAGGAGCAAATTAATCTAACAATCATGTTTTTGGACTGTGGGACGTAGCCGGAGTACCTGGGGAGCATGCTCAAGGAGAACATGCAAACTCCATGCAGAAAGACCCAAAGACCTTAACCAAACTGCTGCAGAGACCTAAAGCTTATTCGCTCGCTCAGGTGGACAGGTGAGCCTGGTTCTGCTGAAGGTTTCTTCCTGTTAAAAGGCAGTTTTCCTCTCTACTCTCTCTACAAGCATGCTTGGTGTGAAAAAACTGCCCTCGAGTCAATCAGTCGATGCCTATTATCTTCTTTATTATTTATTCATTCTGTTTTTTCCCCCATTCCACGTCCTCAGCAGAGTGACGTTTATCATCAGGGAAACTCTTTATCTGCTTTCATTCATATCGTAGTTTGTTCAGGGAGCAGAAAAGTTTGACACCAAAGTTTTTAACCTGCTCTATTCAAGTAAAATCCGTCTCTCTTGACGAGGTGTCTCTCTTCCCAGAAGATATTAATGTTATCAATAAATCCAATGGTAGGAAATAGGGATGTCCCGATCAGCGTTTTAGGCCTCCGATCCTTATCTGATCTTTTAACCCCAATTCCGATCCGATTTTGAGTCCTGATCCAATATTTTGCCTTTAGTATTGAAATTGATCAAACTCAAATATATTTTGAGCAAGTAACACAACTTTTTATTAGACTAATATTTTATCAAAAAGCATTACTATTATTATTGTAAATCCCATGAAATAAAAATCTTACCCAGAATTAAAGGTCAGCTTCAATTTAATATTTTAGACAAAAGTAAAAAGAAAAACTCTGACTTGGTACAGTATTACTGTATCCAAAAGAAAGTGCTATCCAAGATCCACTTTTAGCTTATAAATGCTTAACGTAGGCTGCCATAAAGTCAATAAAAATAAAGTGCACTGATCACTGGGCAAATATAAAATGCATTTCCTCATCTTAAATATGGTGTAAACAGATTGACAAATAGTCACATTTAAGTAAATTAATTTGAAACATCTAAAGCCAACTTAAAATGTAAACAGAATTCAGTCAAATGAATTCAAAACGTTGGAACTTCAACTTAAAAGTAGCATGATCACTGAAACATGATCAAAATCAACAAGACCATTCTTTAGTTATGAACAAATACGTATGTAGTCCTAAAAACAACTAAACAACCAGCTTTGCACCGCCGCGGGTGTTTGTATTGCGCAACTACTGTCAACCGTAACTAGCGTGTACTTTACGGCAGTTGCCGTAAAGATCAGCGCGACTAGTCAGGTAATGTAGCCGAGCTCCAATCACAGGAAAAAAAGAAAAGATCGGGCCGATCCGATCTTGAGATCGGGATCGGGACATCCCTACTAGGAAACTCTGCTAAAGACGGGGCCACTAATGAACACTTTAAAATGTATCTGTTTCAAAGTGTTCAGTAGATTAATCACATCTCCCTTCAATAACTGTTACTGCCTCTTAGCAACATCATTCTGTTATCCGATGTAAATGACTAGGTTCTTTAAAGTTGGATATGATTCTGTGATCTGTGTGATACTCTTTGAGGTTTCAGACAGCATGCTACAACCAACCTTCTATATATCAGGGTTTTTCTCGTTGCAAAAGCATTTAAAGTCATTCACAAGCATCATCAGTTACTATAAATGTTGTTGGCTTAGCAGCTGGTTTGTTCTGAGGTTATTAAGGAGAGAGCTTAAGGTTGCCGTACCTTTTTCTGTTTTCTGTAACAGGTTGTTCTCTTCAAGGTCACCTTGTAAGACCTTGACCTTGTTTTGTTGTACTGCAATCTTTGCTATTGTAATCTTACTTAATTCTGAGCAAACAGAACAACATTTCAAAAAGAGCAGAGGAAATCATGCCAGCTTGTGACATTACAACAGAATTTACTGAATTCAGTCCAGATGCATCACAAATAAACGAATGTTTAGTAATTATGCAAACAACCAATTTGATACTTATAATTAGAGGGTAGGTAGTGTCATAAAGGCTCAAAAGCTTTTTCATCTTTTAGCTCAAAATAATTGTCAAAAACATACGGTGTCTACAGCTTAAAGCACTGTTAGTAATGGGTGATGTGAAGAAGTTTCCCTAAACTTTTACTGTGGATCTAAACGATATGTTATGGACAAAAACAGCTGCTTAAAATTCTCTAAAAGGTTCAAGGATTTATACTGTATGTGTCAACTGTCAACTTAATTATATAGGGACAACAGATGGTTTAACTGTTGGATCACTGCAACCTCTAATATTCTTTGTTGTCTCTATCTTTATTGCACCAGGAGTTATCGTCTTGGCATTTGTGCTCTGCTGGCTTCCCTTCCACGTTGGTCGGACCATATTGACCCTTTCGCTCGGCTCTGGTGCTGAGAAGCAAGACACCTATATGGACGCTACTTCCTACTTTTCCACGAATGTCAGCGTCCGTAGCAGAGACATTCACACGGATCAAGAACCCTTTGGACACTCTGACTCAAAAACTCATTTCCCTGATTCCCTCTCTCACATGGAAGAGGTGGAAACTCTCCCAGAGGCACACGAAATATTCTGTGACATGTGTGCCAAAGACTCACCTCTAGAGACCACTAAGACAAAATGTAAATTTTACAACAGTACCACGCACAAAATGCCAAACAGGACGCCATTTTCTCTAAGTCCCAAACCTTTCGCTACCACCACACCCACCGACCTGTACATTTATGTCACAAACAATGACACCATCCTCAACAACACACACTCTCACCAAGACGCTAACATTTACTTTCTGTATTACTTGTCTCAGTATTTCACGCTGGTTTCTTCTGTTCTCTTCTACCTCAGTGCCGCGGTCAATCCGTTACTTTACAACCTGATGTCTGCCAGGTACAGACTGGCTGTTCACAGTCTGATTAACAAACACACTCACACTCATCCTCACCGCCTGCGCTCATTCACAGCTCGACACTCTACAACCACTCTGTAACAGCAGTGTTGTAATTGCTCCTGCTTCTTGGTAGCTCCTGAAGTTTAGGCTGTAGGTCTGTCCACTGTGATGCCAAAGAAGAAAGATATTTCTAGGTCTGATGAGTCATTTTTTTGATAGATTTTAACAAATTTTTTTTGGAAAGGCTACTCTGGATTACGACTCATTTTAAGTTTTTTGGCAGAGGCTAACAACAAAACCTTAAAGGAATAGTACACCCAAAACAGGATTAGCCTTCATTTTCTACTCACCCCCATGCTGAACAACACTCTGGAGTACTTTTTTAATATCTCAAATGCATCTGGAGATCTGGGAGGCTTCTTGCTGTCTGCTGACATTCAAATAATGGAGGTCTATTGTGCCCGAGACAGAAAGGTCCATAAAAGTCCACAAAAAACGTGTAAATATTCCTCCATACTGCTCGTCCAATGTATTCCAAGTGTCCTGAGTTGGTTGAGCATGAGTTCTTTGCCGAGCTGAATGCGCAATTTCATCTGGTTTGGTCTGCCGCGGTTTCCTTAGACTCGTGAACTCGCAGGAAATCCTATACACTACTGTTTATGCTCTAAAAACATTCTAAATGACTTCGTTTCGAGTAAATTCTGGACGCTATCCACTCAGGACACTTGGAATACATTGGACGAGCAGTATGGAGGAATATTGACACGTTTTTTTGTGGACTTTTATGGACCTTTCTGCCTCGGGCGCCATAGACCTCCATTATTTGAATGTCAGCAGACAGCAAGAAGCCTCCCAGATCTCCAGATGCATTTGAGATATCAAAAAAGTACTCCAGAGTGTTGTTCAGAATGGGGGTGAGTAGAAAATGAAGGCTAATCATGTTTTGGGTGTACTATTTCTTTAACCTCTTACACCCTAAGGGGGTATAAATAAATTTCTGCCTGACAAAAACACACAAAAGTAAATAACTTATAGCCTCACAGCTATTAAATTTAAGAAAAAAACTTTTGGTACCTCTGTAAAGGTAAGATGTCATAGAATGGTTTTCTGGTGTCAGCACCATTGTAGCTTTGACCCTGCCTGAAATATTAGGGACAAAATACAAAATGTTTTGCATTTTTTGAACCCCGCCAACATTTTCTTTGAAATAAACATTGCAAAACACTACCAAAATATTATTTATAGCACAAAAAAGTAGTACAGACTTTTAAATCTAAATGTTGTGTAAAAATATACCAAATTTGGACTCAATCAGATGAATCATATTCATTTTAGAATGGTATTAGTGAGAAATTTCTTAGGCGGAGAGGCCATTTTGGCACATTTAGCCATAAATGTCACCAAACTGTGCCAAATATGTTTTTTACATCAATACTGGGGGTTTGGTAAAACTACGAGGTCATGTAGCAGCTGGACCCGCCGGTGGGTCCGTAGGGTTCAAGGGGTTGAGGTCTACTAAAGTCGTAGGGAAATGGCTGTTCCAATTCAATTCAGTTTATTTCCATAGCACCAATTTACAATTTCATAATTGGTTTTAGAGATCTGACCCACATGCAGAGAACCACTCAGAGACCAAGGGTAAAATTTTAACAGGTTTATTCAATGTAGAAAAACACTGAAGAGGAAGTTAGAACTCAGCAGACTGGTGAAGCATGAACCGGAAAGTCTGAAGGGGAGTTCACAGTGATCAGTTCAGGGACGATAGGAAAAATGACTGAGGCTTGAATATGCTGGAGAGAAACTCACTTTTGGGGGGCTCTTTGTTAATCCTTGAATACAGTTTGTGGGGATTTTAATCCAGAGAAGAGGGAACTCACTGGAGAGTGGACAGGCAGACACACATTGGACCAAGAGGTGTACAGGAGTGGACTGTCACTTGGTTTTCCAGATGAGGACTTGAACAGATCGTGTGGAGATTTTCCCCTGCTCAGTGTGATTCAGTAAGTCCTTCCAGGGGGAGAAGGTCCAGGCTATCCAGTTACACAGGAAGGCTTCCTGCCGAAGAGCAAAGACAAAAAAAAAGATAAGACTCAGAGAAACAATGCTAAGGTTTAGACTGCTAATCTCAGCTTGGCTAGAGTACCCAAAACTGGCAAACACTCTGGAGTCGAGGTAGTGACAGCCCCCTGCTCTAGTACTCCTCTGGTAATGACCCAACGAGCCACAGGTGTGCAGGGAGGCCCAACAAGGACAGGGCACCACCTGGTGTTGGAGAGAGGAAAACACAGAAACAATCCACAAAAACTGGAATCCTAACACACAACACTTGTCATCTCAAGGCCCTTTACAGTTCACCAGATCATACAGTGAAACTGATTCAAGTTCTCTATTTAAGGAAAACCAATTCATTGCATTGACTCCTTTACTCGAAGGCAATCCCTCATACTAAGCATGCTTGTAGTGACAGTTGAGAGGAAAAACTCCCTTTAAACAGGAAGAAACCTCCAGCAGAACCAGACTCAGTGTGAGCGGCCATCTGCCGAGGACGGATGGGGTTCAAGGAGACAAAAGCAGAGATACAAATGTCAACTGTAAAAAGCAGCGCCGTCAGTCAGAGAAACAGGACTACACTGGGAAAAAAAGGCTGATCTCCAAAATCTATAAACAAAGGTGTTGATGGCAGCAGCACAGCTGATATTTCTCTCCAGGATGGAGTCACAGCCAAACAGGTGCAGACGAGGCGATGCTACTATTTGAAAAAGCAGAGAGCAGAACATTAGAGATTGAACTAAGATTCTGCAGTGTGGGAGAATAGAGATAAACTGAAGCAAAATTATGAAATAGGGGTTCCAACCGTTGCATTTCCGAATTCTCCCAAGTGGTGCCCGACTTTACCCGAGTGAATAAAGTGAAAGTGATTGGTCCTTTATCAAGGGGGCGGGGTTGTTGTGGCGATTCGCAAGCAAGTTTGGTTGTGCCCGGTTTGTCGAAAGCATCTTGCTAACCAGTTAGCAACTTAGTGCTAGTAGGTTCCGAATGGGAAATTCCATTGGGACCAAGTAGCACTAAATTGGTGACTCAGAAACGACACTGTCAAGGAACGCTATGGACAGAGGAAACATACAAGAGGAGGAGAGTTTAGTGTCGGAGGTCGTGGATGAGTCTCCTCCGTAATACATTTTTCATTTAGAGGATGTAAGTGGGGACAAAGATGTTGTGGAAGAGGACACCAGGGCGGCAGAAGCTTGGTTTGGTAGAAGGCTTACAGCCGTACATGTTTGAGCCCTTGCCTCGCAACGCTGCCAGTTCTGTTAGCTCTACGCCTGCTGAAGACACAGACGTCCATCCCCGTGAACACTGGGACGGAACTCAATGGGAAAGGAAATTATTTTTATTTCAACCGTTGCGTATATTAGCTGCGACATACAGTATGAATCAAGATGCTATGAAAAATATTTGATTGGCGGACTGTTGATATATAATTGGCCGAATTTAGGTGTTCAGGCTGACATATAACTAACTGGCCTGCATAAAATTAAATTTTTTTAATAGAAATTTTCTACATTTTGGGACAATATCGTCTGATGAAAAGTACATTTATATACATGTTTAAGCCATAATGATTTGACATTTAAATATGATTTCCCTACGACTTTAAGGATTTAGGCAGCAAGAATAGTTGAAATAAGAAAATTGAAAAGTGCTTATTTTAAAGGGGACTACATCTAGTTTTTAATGATTTGAGTTTTATATGGCATAATTAAAAAAAAATCCACATTAAGTAGGGTAAGTAAGTTGGTTATGCAGACAAACAAGGAATGTGATTGTGGTTTCTCTTTGGTCTCAATTAAAACTTTTTAACAAACATATAGGAGGGGAAACAGAAATGTTTTTTGTAAATATGTAGATATTTATCTTTTTACAAAAAAAACATGAAACAATATGTTTAAATATGTATATATTTCAATCTGGGCGCTCAGACTGTTACGTGTTCATCAGACTGACAAGAAAAACTGTGTCTGATGCAACTTTCTTGTATGTAAATTCTTTAGTTCTTATCTGGACATTAGATCTAAATCAGAGATCTTTAACATGGGAGTCTGCTCCTGAATATCAGTATTTTGGTCTAAACCCTGGCTAAGAACAGTTAATTCTTGCCCTATTATTTGTGCTCTACTTTATTTCATCATAGTGTTGCTAAAATATCAGTTTTATGATCTTTCTGTAACTTTCACATCATATTTGCATTAAAGGAGCAATAAGTACTAATGACACCGAGTGTTTATAGGTGATTTAAATCTTGGTTACATTTTTCTTCAGTCTTGCACACATTTTATTTTTCCAACATAGTTTAGACTTCTGGTCTAAAAACTTTCTGTCCAGGGTGTGTGGGATCTGCAGCTGAGCTTTTCCTGAACATGGACCTGCAAGGGTCCTGGATGGAGGTAATGTCAGCTCAGGTTACTCTAGACCAGAGGTCACGCATTAGATCCGGATCCGGACTCACCTGCTGGCCGATCCGGAACCAACCTGATTTAAAACATTTCTAAATTACTGCATGTTTTCCAACAACATTGTCTAAATTCCGCTTCTCCTGTTAACATGGTAAAGCCCTCCAGAGCACCTGGGACCAGGCTACATGTGATCCAATTCAGTCAATGAGCTGCGTCAGTCTTGGTTGCTGCTGCTGCTACTTTTAGACACAGCAGGCAAACCTGTGGCAAGCCGGGCGATGGGAAAGAAGGAGAAGACGATGAGAAAAAGAAAGTGTGGACTGCTGGAAGAGGCGCAGTGAAATGGTAAAAGAAAAGGGAAATGGTGCTCAAAGATGACCCTACACATTTTTAGTATGTTTGGCTCAGCCTGCGGCTGTGAAGCAGGATTCTCCACCATGAACAATATCGATCCAGGCTCACGAATGAGCACCGTGATATGTGCTGGAGAATGGCGTGGTCACCATTAAAAACCAGTTTTATAAAACCCACAGCGCAGCGTAAAGCCCACTGCTCTCATTAAGCCAGAAAAAAGAAAGAAAACAAAACAAACGGTCAGTTCAGGTGTTTTATAAAATACGTGAGTCAGGAAATTGTCTATATCAGGCATCCCCAAACTCGGTCCTCAAGGCCCCCTGTCCTGCAGGTTCTAGAGGTTTCCTTGCTCCAGCACAGCTGATTTTAATTGAAAGCTGATTAACAGACTTTTGGTTTACTGCAATCATTATAACCAGCTGTGCTGAAGCAGAGAAACCTCTAAAACCTGCAGGACAGGGGGCCTTGAGGACAGAGTTTGGGGATGCCTGGTCTACATACCAAACTGAAAGATTGTTGTTCTCTACTTCAAACAACACTTTAGATTTTAAAATGGAAAAATTTTCTGTTTTTTTTTTTTTTATTTAAAAAATTTAATGTATAACATGGATGCATAAACATCTAATTTTATTTCAGTGTTTAATTCTGTTTAAAGTAACGGATTATAAGTAAAAATGTCTCTGGACCTTTACTGGTTGATGATTTGCTTTATTCGGACCGCACTGATTTTTAATTAGTCACCCCTGATCTAGAGCAAAAGAACATGAAATGCAAAGTTTGTCTGAAAACTGTATGGACTTACCAAAGTTCACATCCAACCTCCACCACCTACAGCACAACCACGCTGTTCAGTTCAAAGATGTGTAAAAGGCCACATTACCTCTGCTCAAAAATATTTGCAAGACAGGTAACATTTTTCTCCTGTTCAGAGAGAATTTGTTGAATGTTTAATTGAAAGTAATATGCAATAGGATTTATTGAATAAGTACATTTTAAATAGAACGGTTGTAAATCCTGCATAGGCCTTTATTTCTGATGGAGGAGCCGGAGTATTAATCATGCATTAATCATTATTAAGGTAAAATTGCCAAATTGTTATATTGATTTGAGGTCATATTGCCCAATCCTACCCTGGGTTGTCAGGGTTTTGAAAAACTAACCTAAATTTGCTCCCTCCAAAGTGGAATTATGGCCATCTTTCCGAATCAGACCAGGTGCCCCCCAAAAGGATTGCCAATTAATAATGTAGCCCACGTTGTTTTTAGGCAAGGTCCTAGACAACCAGCTAAACATGTCAACACTGGTCAGACCAGGGAGGGGACCAGAGAAAATTACAGAGTCCGACATTGTTTTGGCAAACTTTCACACCGAAGCGACACTAATGTTAGTGACCTCCGATCGGCGTAACCGGGTGTCATTTCCACCAGCGTAAATAACAATCTTACTGTATTTAACCTTGCTATGACTATGCTTGCTGCGTACCGTTATCCAGTCGCCTGGCCACTCAGGTACTGTTGGAGGACAATTCTATACCCTCGCTTTAAAATCAACAAAAATATTACTATTATTACTGACACAGAGAGCAGGAAAGAAGAGGAAGAAGAAAGAGAAGTAAAAAATGTGTGAATGTGACCTGTAGAAAAGGGCAACAGTAGAGGATGTGTTTTAAAGTGCTGCTGGACAGTAATATTTAGTTAGAGATATTCAATTCAATTCAGTTTTTTTTAATAGCGGCAATTCACAACACATGTGATCTCAAAGCACTTTACAGTTCACCAGATCATCCAGTCCAATTGATTAAAAGTTTTCTATGTAAGGAAAACCAGTTGATTGCATCGACTCATTGACTCGAATGCACTAAGCATGCTTGTAGTGACAGTGGAGAGGAAAAACTCCCTTTAACAGGAAGAAACCTCCATCACAGTATCACACTAAAAAAAGCTTAATTCCTTTACTAGTTATTTTGTCCTCAAGAAAATAAAAAGATGACAAAGATTGCCAATGAGTAAAGAATATAACGTGGTAAGTAATATATGCTGACACAGTAGTATTGGAAAGGAGAAAAAAAACACCTCAGCAATCAACATTGCTTCATTGCTGCAGGACCTTAAAAATATTGAATCAAGTTCAATAATCCATGCATGCAAACCTTTCTAAAAATGCCACATTTTCCTCAATATGCAGATTCCCATCAGTGAACATACAGATTTTGAGATAAAACTCATACAGGCAAGGCACAACTATGACAGCGGTTTATGTATTTTTTGGACTATAAGTCGCACTTTTTTTCATGGTTTGGCTGGTCATTCGACTTAAACTCTAGCATATATATAAAAAATTTTCACCACGAGAGGGCGCTATGCAGCTTTGCATGCAACAACATGTATTCTATTGTTACCACAGGGAAAAAAAAACATCACAACTTACCATTAGAGTTACAACAACGAGGACTGAATAGAAATATGCTTCTTCACTAGAGGACCGTTTTACTACCGTACCTGTCTTTGGAGATTATTTTATTTGATTAAATATTTTCATTTCATTTGATTAAATAAAATCAAACCAAAATGATGAATGACACTCAATGGTGACTGAAGTTTTATTGACAAAGAGCCACGGGAAGATACTGATTAAAAGTGTAAATGAGGCTATAAAATAGGCCTGTAGACTAGGTCTTTTACATGTACGCGTATAATGGTAGTGATAGTAATATTGATAGTAGTGGTGATATTTAAAACAACCAGAGTAGGCATCAGGGCAACTGGCGCATTATTATTACTTCTCAGATGTTCATTTATGAAATAAAACAATGAAGTCTTAGAGCAGTAGCCTACCAGGCGCCAGGGATCAGAAGACAGATCCCATGGAAAGAATAACTTTTCAAAAAGATACGACTTTTATCACAAATACTTTGTTGGTGTACTTAAGTACTGTTTAAGGTATCTATACTTTACTCTATTAATTATTTTTCTTCCTACTTCTGACTTCTACTCATTACATTTTCAAACAAGTATCTGTACTTTCTATTCCTGACATTTTTAAAACAAACGCTACTCGTTACTCTTGGCTTCGGTTTAATGTTTATGAATATTTATTTCACGTCATGTGCGCCATCCAACGCAGATCATTGGCTCCATCCACATCTAGTGAAAACTAGTGTAATTGGATGAGTCATATAATGCAAACACTCATTGCACTGCAAAAAATAGAAATCTCAATAAGTTATTTTTTCTTAAAATAAGTGCGTTTTTCCTTGAATTGAGGAGATAGGTAAGACACTTTGCCAATGGAACAAGACAATTTCCTTTTAAAATAAGAAAAAACTATTTTATCGTCTTATTTCAAGTAAATATTATCTAACTATCTTATTTTAAGAGTAAAAATACTCATTCCATTGGCAGATCATCTTATTTTTCTGCTCAAATTAAGGGTAAATATACTTAATTTAAGAATTATTTTACTTATTTCTGGATTGTTTTTACAGTGTGGTTAGCTAAAGGAAATCATCAGAAGGAAGCAGGTGTTCTTCAAACTGCCAACGTGAATTGTCTATGCCATGCTACAATGTAGGATTCAGAAAAAGATGTTGAAATGTCTGAAAGGTCGGACACAGGCGAGAGCGTATGGGGGGACGGAGACCAACAGACCTCCCTCATCCGTGGCCCTATCTCCAAGAATTTTTCAAAATAGTCGAAAAATTGAGCTTTTAATTCATATAGTGGCATCTGGCTGTTTTTTTTTTTGTTTTTTTTAAAGGTTACTTTATACTTTTATACTTTAAGTAGCTTTGGAGCACATACTTTTTCACTTTTATTTGATTAAAGAGGACAAGTTGATACTTCAACTTTTACCACAGTGTTGTTAAACTGCAGTATCTATACTTTTACTTAAGTAACAAATGTGAGTACTTTTGAAATCACTGGGTGCGACATATGTACCATATGTTTTTTTTTCGTCTTCATTATGCATTTTTTGGCTGATCCGACTTCAACTCCGGAGGGATGTATAGTTCGATAAATCGGTACTCTTATACAAGCTGATGTGTTTTATGTGACATACATCACATTATGTGCACTCATGTGGCAGATACAGCAAATCCCTTTATTTGAAAGCAGTTACAGTTTAATATGTCGCATAAAGGACATTATTCCTCTTATGCCGGCCTGTCTGTCAACAGGTAACAATCGAGAATGGATTTCCTGAAGTTCAGAGGATGCTCTGGCCTCAGGCCGAAGGGACAATTGATTAGATTGAATCTGTAACCAGCCTATTCCTGCTAGATTGTTTCCCTTTCTGAGAAATGTACTCTTAGAAATATGGTCTTGATATGTTGATTTGAAATGGACTTGAATTTCTCCTTTATGAGCAGCATGTGGGATACAGAGGATGATGAATGTGTCTCATTACTTTCCTCTCCCTGTGGATGGACTGTGTTGCAGTTAATGTATGACTGCTGAATTGCTGACTTTAAATCAAAGATGGAGGCTCAGTTTTTTTTTCTTATTTGGCATGGTAGAAAAATCTAATATAAGCTGTAAGATGAAATTTCTTTATTGATCTCTGACTACATGGGTGTTTTTTTTATTTTTTATTTTGCTTACCTATAAACAAATTCCAATTCTGTGTAATTATACATTATTAATCGGGACGGTATTAATTTAAATATATGGAATGCTGAAGGGGACAAAATGAATCCAATAAATATAACATGAAATGAATAACTGTGAATGTAGAATAACATAAATAAATAACTCATTAGACAATGAAATGGAAAAAAATAAGATATGCCAATAAATGATCAAATGTACCTTTTAATTGATGACATTAAGTAACTTAATGTAAGTTTTTAAAAGGAATTCATTGAAAGTCAACAGAAAATTAGATGTCAGCATCAAATTTGCTGCTTCACACCAAGTGAGAAAAGACTATTGCTCAGTCTGAACATGATAAATTATGGTTCCTAACTCCTGTTCCTTCACATCTCATCAGGTCAACTGTAGGTCTAGACGGCTTTGGCAAATTCAGACAGTCCATAGTTTTATGGACCAATAGCCAAATACTAGTTTGCTTTGACTCTAAGAAAAATAGAACAAAAATAACTTCAATAACTTTTTTGCTTTTTATTTACTATTTTCTCATTATATTGTGCATTTCATAACTTATTGGTACGTGTCGTTGTTTAGTGATGCATTAAACAAACTAATGCTGCGAATATTTTTAATGAAGTGAACTACAGGGCCTTCCATTAATAATTCGCAAATAATTTAATTTTAATCGAAAAATATATATCAACATATTGAGAACTTTTTCAGTTTGAAAAACCCCCCTTTGCTCCCAAATTACTGAATAAACATCTGTGTAAAAAAATCTACTGTATTTATTGCCTTTAATTTATTATTTAGGTAATTCAACGATAACATTGCTCAAACGTTTTAAACATTTAGCTTTTTTGTTTTTAAACCCCTAATACTTTCTGCAACTTCTTTAAAAAACTACTTTTTTAGAAGTGCACACAATACGTGAAAATTATTGCAAAATTTGTTACTTTGAATACAGTAAAATAAATACACTGTTCAAAAAAATTAAAGGAACACTTTGAAAACAAAAAAATCATACTGTTTATTTATACTGATATGTGTTAGGAACAAAAGGATGCCACATCATTTGGTGGAAATGAAAATGATCAACCTGCAGAGGGCTGAATTTAAAGACACCCCAAAAATGACAGTGTCAAAAAGAAGCGGCAGGCTAGTCCATTTTGCTGAAATTTAATTGCAGCAACTCAAAATAGTATTCAGTAATTTGTATGGCCCCCCACCTGCGTGTATGCATGCCTGACAACGTCGGGGCATGCTCCTAATGAGACGACGGATGGCGTCCTGTGGTATCTCCTCCAAGATCTGGACCAGGGCATCACTGAGCTCCTGGACAGTATGAGGTGCAACCTGGCGGCGTTGGATGTATCGAAACATAATGTCCCAGAGGTGTTCTATTGGATTTAGGTCAGGCGAGCGTGGGGGCCAATCAATGGTATCAGTTCCTTCATCCTCCAGGAACTGCCTGCATATTCTCGCCCTATGAGGCAGGGCATTGTCGTGCACCAGGAGGAACCCAGGACCCACTGCACCAGCATAGGGTCTGACAATAGGTGCAAGGATTCATCCCGATACCTAATGGCAGTCGGGGTGCCGTTGTCTAGCCTGTATAGGACTGTGTCCCCTCCATGAATATGCCTCCCCAGACCATCACTGACCCACCTCCAAACCGGTCATGCTGAACAATGTTACAGGCAGCATAATGTTCTCCACAGCTTCTCCAGACCCTTTCACGTCTGTCAAATGTGCTCAGGGTGAATCTACTCTTATCAGTGAAAAGTACAGGGCGCCAAGGGCGGACTTGCTAATTCCAGTGTTCTGTGGCAAATGGCAATCGAGCTCCATGGTGCTGGGCAGTGAGCACAAGGCCCACTAGAGGAAGTTGGGCCTGCTTGTTTGGTCAGAGACATTCACACCAGTGGCCTGCTGGAGGTCATTTTGTAGGGCTCTGGCAGTGCTCCTCCTGCTCCTCCTTGCACAAAGGAGCAGATACCGGTCCTGCTGATGGGTTGTAGACCTTCTACAACCCTGTCCAGCTCTCCTGGAGTAACTGCCTGTCTCCTGGAATCTCCTCCATGCTCTTGAGATTGTGCTGGGAGACACAGCAAACCTTCTGGCGGTGGCACGTATTGATCTGCCATCCTGGAGGAGTTGGACTGCCTGTGCAACCTCTGTAGGGTCCAGGTAGCCCCTCATGCTAACAATAGTGTCAGTGACCCTAGCCAAATGCAAAACTGGTGAAAAAGACTCAGAAAAGATGAGGAGGGGAAAAATGTCAGTGGCCTTCACCTGTAAAACCATTCCTGTTTGAAGGTCGTCTAGTTGTTGCCCCTCTAGTGCACCTGTTGTTAATTTCATTAACACCAAAGCAACTGAAACTGATTAACAACCTCTGCTATTTACCTGCCCAAATCAATATCCCAGAAGTTTAATTAAACTGATGCTATACTTACAAAGTGTTCCTTTAGTTTTTTTAGTAGTGGTTATAGGAACAGGAGATTGAAAACCGTTTTTATGGTTTTTTTATGTTTGCTGTACACCGAAGCTAAAGCTCCATTTCTAAAACTATCAACAAAACAATGAGAGTAAAGCTTTATATAAATCACTGCATTTTCTAATTAACCTGCAACATTTAGAGTCTTCAAAACATATATTTCACTGAATCTACTTAAGCCTGTGCCACTGAGAGACATAATCCACGTTGCAACCTGTTTTACCAGGGAGTAGTTTACTTTTGCATCATGTTGGCTGTAAAGCTCGTTATCCAATTGGCTGCAACAGTGGACGCTAAAATTAGCTTGGTTAATGTCTGCAATCATATTGTAATATGAGTTGGACTGAGATGGATTTTAAGCTTGAATACCCTTAGTGGATCAAGGCTTGTGATGCTACTTTTGTGATGATTCCCAAATGTACAAGAAACAGACAAAAACTAAGGTTCTCCCTCTGGATTTTAGTATTAAAAAAAAAAATGCAACTATCATTACTATTATTAATAATGAAAATGAATGTGTTATCGTGATTCTAAAGTAAACAAAACAGTATTGTATTCAATAAGAAAGTTATTTGTACATTTTTTATCATCTATTTACAGTTATTAATCTCATGGTATGTTTACATTTGTTTATCTCATTTTTCAGATTAGTTAAATTTGCCCCATTTAATTCTTCATTTTTATTGACCATACACAATGTGTCACGTTCCTTGAAAATGGAGCGCATTTGCTGGCCAGGATTTTACTGACTACAGCCTGTTGGGCAATTTAAAGAATGTCAAGTAAAATTATCTTTGAACTTTTATCTATGTTATAAAAGGGATTTTTCACTTGATTTATTTGCCTCTGAGAAATCCTCATTAGTTCTGCTGCGTGGGAAGCAGCCCTTGCCTGCAATGTGAAAACAAGCAGATGGGGAATATCCACGTAAAAACTGCTGCCCACATTGTAAACTAATGGCCACTTCCACCTAACAGAGAGACGTTATTAAAACAAAGAGGCTCTTTTAGCAGAGACTCTGCTCAGGTGCTGAGGGCAGAAACATCTATTTTTCTAATGTCTAAATTGTAAAAGTCTGTTTTTTGGGGGGTGCTTTGGGAGGTTTCAGAACTTCCTTAGCCTTTAAAAATTAAGATAAAACAGTTTGGTTATATGGGCGTGACCAAGACGGGGTGGGGAGGTGATGACACCGTATGGGAGGATTTTTGTTCCTTTATTGTTGCAAGCAGAAAACATATATTGTATAAGGTGTTATTGCTCTGGCTCACGAATAGCAACAAAACAGAGGGGAAGCGACACAACATTAAATGTTCAAAACATTTATTGAAAGCAATTAAATTCTGAATGTTAATCAGTATAAATTGCCAGTTCTGTTAGCTCTACGCCTGCTGAAGACACAGACGTCCATCCGCATAAACACTGGGACGGAACTCAATGGGAAAGGATTCTTATTTCAACCGTTGTGTATATTAGCTGCGACATATGAATCAAGATGCTATGACAGATTGACAGATTGACAGATTGACAGATGACCGTTGATATTTGATTGGCCGAGTTTAGGTGTTCAGGCTGACGTATAACTAACTGGCCTGCATGAGATAATGAAAAAAAAACCCACAGATTTTAAGACAGGGTTTTTTTTTTTATTGAAATTTTTCTAAATTTTGGGACAATATTGTTTGATATTATATGTATGTTTAAGCCAGAATGACTTTAGATTTAAATATGACTTCCCTATCATTTTAATTCCTATATACACTCTCACTCTTGATGCGGATATTGAACAATACAATGCTACTGCTAATCTACATCCAAACAAATAACAACGTCTCTTTGCTTCTCACTGCAGTAGAAAGCTAGAGAGGAGAAGAGAATGAGATTAGTACAATCCAATTTAACAAAAATGCATTTCGTAAAACTTAATCAGAAAAAGAAATTTGAAAAATAGTGAATTTGAAACTATAAAGTCTGTAAAATAAACTAAAAGCATAAAAAAATTGGAAATAAGAAAATCTGACAAAAACAGAAAATAGCTAAGCTACTCTGAATATCTTTTTCTCAAAGTTTCAAGAATTATTTTTTAATTGTTATTTTAAAAAAGTAATGGAACGAAACAGTTATATTTCATAATAGATTAACACTCTGTAGCTTTGAATGCATTACTTCAATGTATATTTGATTATAGGGGACTTTAATTAATGTCCCAGGGTTGGTTCTGGTACTGTCCATGTTCTAACACTTTTCTCAGATATAATTGTCCCTGACTCTTCCTTGGGTATGTTAGAGTAGCGTGCTCCTAAATCAATAACTCAAAGAGCATTGATGTTACATGATGACGGTTTGTTTACACTGGTTTTCCGGTTCTGTTGTGTCTCACCTTTGTTGGTCTATTGTAACATAATTATCAGTGAGATTACACTGGATGGTTTAGAAGTTTGGATGTCAACAACACTCTGCACATTATTTATAAGCTGCTTAAAAAGAGATTCATTATTCCTAGTGTGCATTAAATGCATCTTATTCAATATATCTGTTAGAGGTTTTATTTTAGGTTTTCTGAGTCTTTTGATCTACTTACTTCAATAATCCTTCACTCTGAAAGGGTTTTACCTCTACTACAGCTGTGCAAAGTGAAGTGATGCTGCCCCCTACTGGCCTAGAGAACTACAACACTACAGTGAAACACATTCTCCCATCATTAGTAAAAAAAAACTGATCTAGTCTAAAAGCAGGGTCAAGGACCAAAATAGAAAGGAAAAACATTATTGGTTGTTTAAGGGAGACACACCTCATCTATATTATAACTGATTATCAGGTGTTATTAGCTTGCTATTTACTGGCAAATACATGAATTATTTGAGTGACGTGTTACATTAAGTGATACTCTGCATATTTTATTTAGGAAAGACTTTGTTCAATGTGATTGCTTCAACAAATAAAAAATAATAAAAAAATAAATAAATAAATATATATACATATATATATATATATATATATATATATTAAATCAAACAGGAAAATAGAGAATATGGTAAATGGTCATATTTGTGATTATGATTGTTTTTCCAAGGGTATTTCTTTACAGAACTTTGTTTCAGCAGAAGGCTGCAAAATGCAGTGTACCTTAGGGTGATATGCTACAAAATACATGAAGGATGTACTTACGGTAGTTGTGTCTGAGCTGTGTGATTTTTAACAAAATAGTTCTAAAAAGAAGAAGTCAAGCAAAAAAAAAATGCAAAAGAAAAATGATGCAACCAAATAAAGAAATTAGCTGCAAACAGTTAGAAACAGTGGCCAAATGAGCTGCAAAGCCATGTATCATGTAAAGTCCACAACATACTAAAACATTGCAAACAAAAAAAATTGCAATCGCAGAAAAAAAAAAGTTAGCCAAAAACAATCAATTAGCAAAAAAATTGCAAACAACAAAAATTGTTGTAGCCACAAACAAGATGCTGCAAGTAAAAACAACCTGCTGTAACGACAGAGAGAGAAAGTGATACAAATAGTAAAAACAGCAGCAAACTCACTCTAATAATGGAAGTGCTCCGGACCAATAGAACAAATAAAACATTCATCAAAAAACAAACCATATCGGAGCAAATCCTCTGTATAAACAAAGTTAAGGAAGTTAAGCTTAAAAAAAAAAAAGGCTACACAGTGATGCAGTTTGTAGCACTGTTGCCTAGTGAGGCAGTTCAAGGTTTGAATCCTGGCCCGGGGTCTTTGTGCAGGGAGTTTGCATGTTCTCCTCATGCATGTGTGGCTTCTCTACGGGTACTCCAGATTTCTCCTACAATCCAAAAACATCACCTTTAGGTAATGACATTTCTAAATTGTCCTTAGGTGTGTGTGTCGGGGGGTGCATGTGTTGCCCTGCGCGAGACTGGTGATCTGTCCTGGCTGTACCCCGCCTTTCATCCATAGACTACTGGAAATAGGCCACTGCGAAATTTACTGAATAAACAGGAGAAGATGGATGAATGGATGCAGAAGAAAGGAGAGGCTTGTTGACTATGAATTTCATTGTCAAATTCATAGTCTGACAATATTTCAGAATATCAGCATAGTTACGTATAGTACTATAAGAAACATGCTGGTCCAAATGTTTGCAGCGTTTTTCTGTTGAATTGATTTTTTATATTTCGTATTTTGGACTTTTCCTTATTCCATGGTTTGCTTCCCATTTCACCATATTCTGCAGATTTTCACTTCTTTGCAGCTCTTTTCTTGTTCTTGTGCTTTCTAGTTTACACCACATACATTTCTGCGTTTCGTTGTTTACGACACATTTGGACCTGTTGGCCACTGTGCTATTAAGATACGCAGTTCATTCAGCCGGACTGAGTTTTATAATGAAAGAATTAGCCAAAAAGTTCAAGCATAGAATGTGCAAGGCTAACAAAGACAGAGAAGCCATGGAGCTGTTGCTTTAAAAAACTAGATAAATACTACAAATTATTAACAGAGGAAGGTTACGTAAATACATATGCACTTTACTCATCATTTGTGCAAATTTTGGAAACCATGCATCCTTTATATTCCTGGTTCTTTTTGACATACAGTTAGACTGAGTCCATGGTTGTGTCTATTACAGAAACAGGATTAAGCACTACAGGCCCATCTCCATCACCCTTAAACCAAGGTATTAAAGTGTGATGTTTCTCCCTAGGATGGTGTGATTTTCAAAGAGGAACAGACCAGATAGAGCTACTATGATGAGAATAAGCAGAAAATATATAAAGTTAAAGGTTAGCTTACAAATAATGCAGAATTGGAGAATAGAGATAACATGAAGCAGAAGGATTAAAAATGTTCTCCATGTCCTCCGGCAGTCTAAGCCTATAGCAGCATAACTATATAGGGATAGCTCAACAGAGTCACTCCTTTTAGGCCTTGCCTTAAAAGAAGACTGGGTTTCTGCCTCACTAAACTGATCCATAGGAGAGGTGCCTGAAAACTAAAAGATCTGCCTCCAATTCTACTTTTATTAAGCATATAAACCACTAAAAAATCAGCAGATTGCGAGTGAAGTGCCCTGTTAGGAACATAAAGAACTATCAGATCCCTGACATAAGGTGGAGCTATGTCATATAAGGCTTTAAAGAGGGAGGATTTAAAATTCTATTCTAAATTTAACAGGAAGTCAATGAAGAGAACTTTGGATAGGAGAGATATGATCTCTTTTTAATTTTCATCAGAACTCTTACTTTTAACTATAATTTGTGGACTCCCTGATAGCAAAGTATTACAATAGCTCAGTCTTGAAGTAACAAATGCATGAACTAGTTTTCCAGGATCGTCCTAGAATTGAAGGAAATTCTAAAAACCTGTTTAGACTTCAATGACAAGGCCTGATCAAAAATAACACCAAAGGTTTTTATGTCATTATCTGAGATTATTATCTTTTTCACTCCTAACATAAAGAAAAAGCTGCTTCTCAGGGTTTTGTTGAATATGCCAGATGCACAAGGTGTTAGTTGGAAAAAGATAACTTTATGAAGATGATCAGAAGAGTGCAAGATATTAGTCTACTCCTTTATTAGTTTTGCTTTGAGAGTGATAAATGGAAAAATTAGCCATAACTAAACAAGCATTAGATAAATGGAAGGGATCCCAGTCATTATGGAAAAGGAAATGAGCTTCATGCATTTTTCCCTCTGACTTGAACCCAGTTTTTACCTGATCAAACCAGCTTTTAATGATACACATTTCAAAAGGATTAAAGCACATATGATTACATTCTAAACACACAGTAGATTTACAAGCATCATTAAATAACAGGCAAGCCCGTCCATGAAGCCAATAAGCTTTTCAGATCAAATTATACCCTGAACATAGACAGAAAGTGACATGACACCGCTTCCAGAAAACACTTCTTACACCCTCTCACCCCTCCCCACCAAACCCCTACACACATGGGCGATGAGCATCCATCACAGTAACAAGCTATGCACCAAATGATTGAAGATTCCAATAATAAAATTTGGCAAAACCTCCCGTCAGGTTTACCAGCAGCATATATTATCACTGGCTGTGTTTGGCTGAGAGGGAGGGATCTTAGCAGAGACCTGTAACGTACAAATCGAATGGATGTGTTAAGGATTAAAAGTTTCAGGGTTAAATAACCATCCATCCATCCATTTTCTTTACACGCTTGTCCCAAGTGGGGTCGCGAGGGGTGCTGGTGCCTATCTCCAGCAGTCGGGTTAAATAACCATGGGTATGAATTTTGTGATTCTGTAGTAAAATATGTGCATTTAAAGGAAATGGCCACATTTATTTGTTAGTTTAAAATACTTTGAGTGCTTTAATTCACGGTAGGTAAAAAACTATTGACAACCTGAAACCTATGTTTACTTTTTTGTCAAAATAAATGTTTCAGATCAAGAACAAATTTAAATAATAACCAATGATAAACTTAATTACTTTAAAAAAGATATTTTGAAATTATGACTTCAGTCAATTTAGCTTCTGGGTCTAAAAAAGGCCAAAAGTAAAAGAAAAAAACATTTAACTGGAAAGAAAAAAGAAATTAATCTAAAAGAAAACAAAAAGGTAAAAGATCTGAGGCCTGAGCACCAATATAACAATTCAAGTTCAATTCTGTTTATTTAATATATAGATTAAATTCAGGAAAAACTCTTGTGTGAGCAGGACTACTGCTCTCTGTATTGTTGGTAAGAACAGAAATGAAGAAGAGAAAACGTACCTTTGGTTAAAGAAGAGTTGGCCACCCTGCTGCTTTAGCGTGCTGTGGAGTAAAAAATGTTGAGATACACTATATTGCCAAAAGTATTTGCTCACCCATCCAAATTATTGGAATCAGGTGTTCCAATCACTTCCATGGCCACAGGTGTATAAATTCAAGCACCTAGGCATGCAGACTGTTTTTACAAACATTTGTGAAAGAATGGGTCGCTCTCAGGAGCTCAGTGAATTCCAGCGTGGAACTGTGATAGGATGCCACCTGTGCAACAAATCCAGTCGTGAAATTTCCTCGCTCCTAAATATTCCACAGTCAACTGTCAGCTGTATTATAAGAAAATGGAAGTGTTTGGGAACGACAGCAACTCAGCCACGAAGTGGTAGGCCACGTAAACTGACGGAGCGGGGTCAGCGGATGCTGACGCGCATAGTGCGAAGAGGTCGCCAACTTTCTGCAGAGTCAATCACTACAGACCTCCAAACTTCATGTAGCTCAAGAACAGTGCGCAGAGAGCTTCATGGAATGGGTTTCCATGGGCGAGCAGCTGCATCCAAGCCATACATCACCAAGTGCAATGCAAAGCGTCGGATGCGGTGGTGTAAAGCACGCCGCCACTGGACTCTAGAGCAGTGGAGACGCGTTCTCTGGAGTGACGAATCGCGCTTCTCCATCTGGCAATCTGATGGACGGGTCTGGGTTTGGCGGTTGCCAGGAGAACGGTACTTGTCTGACTGCATTGTGCCAAGTGTAAAGTTTGGTGGAGGGGGGATTATGGTGTGGGGTTGTTTTTCAGGAGCTGGGCTTGGCCCCTTAGTTCCAGTGAAAGGAACTCTGAATGCTTCAGCATACCAAGACATTTTGGACAATTCCATGCTCCCAACTTTGTGGGAACAGTTTGGAGCTGGCCCCTTCCTCTTCCAACATGACTGTGCACCAGTGCACAAAGCAAGGTCCATAAAGACATGGATGACAGAGTCTGGTGTGGATGAACTTGACTGGCCTGCACAGAGTCCTGACCTCAACCCGATAGAACACCTTTGGGATGAATTAGAGCGGAGACTGAGAGCCAGGCCTTCTCGTCCAACATCAGTGTGCGACCTCACAAATGCGCTTCTGGAAGAATGGTCAAAAATTCCCATAAACACACTCCTAAACCTTGTGGACAGCCTTCCCAGAAGAGTTGAAGCTGTTCTAGCTGCAAAGGGTGGACCGACGTCATATTGAACCCTATGGATTAGGAACGGGATGTCACTTAAGCTCATATGTGAGTCAAGGCAGGTGAGCAAATACTTTTGGCAATATAGTGTATGTCTGTTCTTAGCCCCACAGGCTGCAAAGTTCATAAGACATAAGAATGAGTTCACACAGCCTCCTTCATGGCATGAAGGGGAGGACTGTTGTCTTGAGAAGGTCCATCTGGCCAGTGAAATATATATTAACCTTACAGCAACCTAACACCTTGATGAACTGAAGGTATTTTTCCTCCAAATGTTGGTGTGTGAGAAAGTTCTTTATCTAGTGGTGGGGTAGTTCCAAGGGTGAGTGTGTGTGTATTGGGAGTTGTGGTATAAATGTATGTACTGAGCTTGCCTGAATCTCTGACTCAGCTTCCAAACTCCACAGTGCAAATGCTAAGAACCAGTTCTATTCATTTTATCTATAGAGCACCAATTTACAACAGGCATCATCTCAAGGAAGTTCACAGAGAAAGTTCAATTAGATCATAGATTTGTTTAGTTTTCTAACCAAGGTAAACCAGCTAATGCTTCAAATAATTGACTTGGAGGATTTTCTCCTCCTGGATGAGTATGAGCAACATTAGATATTCGCTTGAATTGTGATGTTGACTCTAGAGTAATCCCTCACAATGAGCTTGCCTTTGGTGACAATTGTGGGGAAAATCCTCTTAACATGAAAAAACCTCCAGTAGATCCAGAGTCAATATAAGCGGCCTTCTACCGAGGCTGACTGGGAGTTTAAGGAGACGGAAGCCATAGCTCTGTTGAACCCTATACTACCCCCCCTCCTCCTAGCAGTAATGACTTTATTAGATTTTTTACATGATAAAATTTATAAAGATTTATCACATCAAATATAAGTTATTGGCACCCCTCTACATATGATTTGTTCATTTCTGGAAGCTGAGGCAGCATCTGAGGTAACTATAGAACCCCTGCTAAGTTTGGACTGTTTTGATCTAGTTGAGTTTTTATAGTTAGCAAAATTATTATCTTTATGTTGCATGTTGCAGTCCCAACCAACTTATTTGATTTCAGTTCAGTTTATTTATATAGCGCCAATTCACAGCACATGTCATCTCAAGGCATTTTACAGTACAGCAGATCATCCAGTCAAATTGATGCAAAGTTTTCTATCTAAGGAACACCAGTTGATTGCATTGACTCATTGACTCAAAGGCAATCTCTCACACTAAGCATGCTTGTAGCGACAGTGGAGAGGAAAAACTCCCTTTTAACAGGAAGAAACCTCCAGCAGAACCAGGCTCAGTGTGAGCGGCCATCTGCTGAGACCGACTGGGGTTCAAGGAGGCAGAAGCAGACATAGAAAAGGAAGCAGAGGTACAAAAGGCAACTATAAACCAGTTCCACAGGCCAGGAAAAATTAAGCCAGGCAGACAAGCTCTGACCCAGCTCCCATGAAAGAGAGCCCATCCAGCCAGTCACAGTCAGAGAAACAGGAGTACTGTGAAAAACAGGCTGATCCCAGAGAGAGCCTACTGTAACATTAGAGATTGAACTAACAGTTTCTGCGGAGTGGGAGAATAGAGATAAAATAAAGCAGAATGATGAAAAAGGGGTCCCTATGTCCAGTGTTGTGCCTGAACGCGTTCATTGAACGAAAGTTCATGAACGCGTTCATATTTTGGGCGAACGTGAACTGAACGTACTGCATTATTGCCTGATGAACGTCATTGTGAACTCGTTCATTCTGGCGTCTGTGAACGACACGCTCTCTCAGTTCAACTCCGTTCAATAGGTTGCCAGATTTCTATAGAGTCCTCCAGGCGAAACCCCGGCTAAATCACACCGTAAACAGGCCTTGATATGTAGTGGGAAAAACACCCAATCTGGCAACACCAGCTACCAGTGTCGTAGCCTACAGCCGCGTGCGTCATCAAAACAAAATGCAGTGTGGAAGCCACAGCAGCATGGAGGCGACTTAAAACAGTTTTATGACCAGGTGGTCAGTGAGGATGATGGCAACAAGTTTGCCCGCCGGCTTTCAGTAAAAAAATCCGCACTTCAGTAACCTTAAATTCCTACCTCAGCCTGGTCCCTCAGTTTGTGTTAGTAAAATGTTCTTGAGCGGAGGTCTTCAACAGGGGATCCGCGACCCCTAGGGGGTCTACGGAGGTACTGCATGAGGGTCTGCATGGTTAGTTGATATTTTTATATTCCCCCCCTGCATTTTTTTCCCCCACTAATTGAAATGTCTTTAAATACTCATTAACATGAAATCAACACACTGTAGTAAACAGATAAATGGAGGCAGAAGATGTCTTTCAGTCATCAATGTTCACATTCAGCAACACACAGGAGCTCTTTAAAGCTGGGCACCGTTTCCTTCACAACAACCAGGAATCAGAATCAGAAAAACTTTAATAATCCCAGGAAGAAATTAATTTCTTTACATTACTCCATCTGTAATAGAGTGACTATAGGACACAATTTCATACAATATATATAAATAGGGGGTCCCCGCTCCATCTCGCCATCAGTTTGGGGGTCCTTGGTCTGGAAAACATAGAAGACCCCTGTTCTTGAGGGTTTTACTATCCATGTAACTTGTTTGTTAAACCTGCCTGGTATAATTTTCCAGGATTCCAGTATTCCTTTTTAGTATGTATTGAAATGAAATTTCAAATGGAAAAAATTATTAAAATAAAAAAAAAACATTTGCACCTTAAAGACTACTTTCCTATTTTTCTTTTAATAATTACTCATAAAAAAGACCATTCAAGCAGCACATTTTTCCTGATGTTTTTGAGAATATACTGTAGGGGTGAAAGCTGCAGCTGCTACTAGTGTGAAGTGAATGGACAGCAACAAAGCATTAAAGCAACAATGGGGAAATGCTGTCCCCTCAATGCTAATGTCAATCCTGGTTGGATAAGGATTCAAAACTGGATATGAAGATGAAATCTGACGCACAGTTTCAGAGTTACAACTGATAAAATAATTGCTGTCTGTGGTTCTACAGTAGGCTATGGTGTAATTGAGCAATATATGAAAAAAAAAAAGAACTATGAACTAGTTCATTTTTTGGAATTGTGAACTATGAACTGAACTAGTTCATTTTAAAATGTGTGAACTGAACTTTGAACTAGTTCACGTAGAAAGAGAACTTTCCCAACACTGCCTATGTCCTCCAGAACTCTAAGCCTATAGCAGCATAACTACAGAGATAGCTCAGGATAACCTGAGCCACTCTAACTATAAGCTTTATCAAAAAGAAAGATTTTAAGCCTACCCTTAAAAGTACCGTAGACAGGGTGTCTGCCTCACAGACTAAAACTGGTAGTTGGTTCCACAGGAAAGGAGCCTGATAACTTAAAGATCTGCCTCCCATTCTACTTTTAGAAATTCTAGGAACCACTAGTAAACCTGCAGATTGAGGGTGAAGTGCTCACAATGAACAATCATATATGTAAGGGGGAGGAGGATTTTAAATTCTATTCTGAATTTAACAGGAAGCCAATGAAGAGAAGCTAAGATAGGAGAGATATTATCTCTATTTTTCATTTTCATCAGAACTCTGGCTGCAGCATTTTGGATTCTGGAGCTGCAGCATATTTATTCCTCGTACTTAAATTGGCCTCATCATGTAATACGACTTGTTGAATTTCCATGCCAGTAGCTCACTGTAGTTACATAGAAAAGATTTCCGATTAAATTATGGCACCCTAATAGCTTTTTATCTTTTATTTCTGTATTATGCTTTGGTTAGTAAACTTAAAGGTATTGTGGACAATTTCTTAAAAGACCTGCCCTCCCCTTGCGCGTGCAAGATCATGCAAGAGCCCATTTCTCCTCGTGCACGTCCTGTTTAAAATCTGTTGTTCTCGTAGCTCATACAAGATTACTGTGTCCACATACAGCGGGGACTATATAGTGGACTTTATAGCAAATTTAGTTAACTGACTGTTCGGACGGATGATCAGTGCTTTTTGCTCTGTTGGTCACGTAACTCCTCCTCCTCCGTGCAGTCCCTGCGCCATCTTTGTTATTAGTCGCCACTGTCGGTTAGAGATAGCCTATGGCAGGGGTAACCAATTAAAACTCAGTGGAGTCCAATTAATTAAAATCATCAACCAGTAAAGGTCGGGAGACATTTTTATGTATAATCTGTTACGTTAAACAGAATTTACCACTGAAATAAAATGAGGTGTTTATGCATCCATATTATACATATAATTTTTAAATAAGAACATAAGATAAGATATTTTTAAAATGTTAATTTTTTTTTCAATTTTTAAAATGTTTTTTGAAGTGGAGGACAACAATTGTTCAGTTTGGTATATAGACAATTTCCTGATTCACATACATTGTAAAACACCTGAACTGACCATTTGTTTTGTTTTTTTTATTTCTTTTTTCTGTCTTAATGAGAGCAGTGAGCTTTATGCTGCCCTGCAAGGCTTTAAACCTGGGTTTGAATGGAGACTAAGCCGTTCTAAAGCACATATCAAGGTGCTCATTTTCAGTCTGGATCCATATTTATTTTTGATTCTGTTCATGGTGGAGAATCCTGCTTCACAGCAGCAGGTTGAGCCAAACATCCTCTAAATGTTCAGGGTCATCTTTGAGCACCATTTCTCTTTTCTTTCACCAGTTCACCGCAGTTCTTCCAGCAGTCCCTACTTTCTCTGCTCTCTTTTTCTTATCATCTTCTCCTTCTTTCCCATCGCCCGGCTTCCCACAGGTTTGCCTGCTGTGTCTAAAAGTAGCAGCAGCAGCAACCCAGACTGACAGCAGCTCATTGGATCATTTGGATCACAGGTAGCCTGGTGCCGGCCCTCCGGAAGGCTTTACATTTTAACAGGAAAAGCAGTGCCAGTGAAATTAGACACTGTTCTTGGACAACATGTGGTAATTTTATAAATTTTTAAAATCCGGTTGGTTTGGATCATCCAGCAGGTGGGTCCGGATCCGGGACCTCTGGAAACCCCAGAATGCTTTGCGCAAAGCATTCTGGGATATATCTGCTTCTTCTGAGGTCTTTCTCTTCTTCTTCTCATACAAATCGTAGACACAGACAAGGTAAAATGTGCAGTTAATTTAGATATTTAATAAACTGTTTCATGGGAGTGAACATAGCACATCAGCAGCGCTGCTCCTGTTGCTCTAGACGCACTGCAGACAGACAGCATGTGTCTTAATGTGTTTTGAATGCCTGGTTTCAAGGGGTGGTCTGAAGGGAGAGGCATGGCTGTGTATGTGCAAAATTATAGCTTGCTGGAACAGTTTTTTCCAACATCTCATCCAGCACCTTTATGTGCTCTACCTTGCATTTTCTCACATCAAGCCCCCTTGAATAATGCATAGAGCAATATGTTTTGGTTATTTATCACTGCTGGGATTGAATTATCGCCCATTTAAAATCAGTGTGATAAAAGTCTGAACAGTCCCCGAGAGTAAAAACCTCAGCCTCTTGGACCTTAATAGCAAAACTGCAGCTGAGAAAAGCAGCTGAGGCTTGAAGAGAGACCTCTAGGAATTGTTTATTAGAGACTCATTGGTCATGGTGACATTGCTCATGGTTTCTGTGGTGTAGTGGTTATCACCTGCCTGACACACGACAGGTCCCTGGTTTGAAACCGGGTGGAAACACCACATAGATTTCAAATCATTCTGGCTTAAACGTGTATATAAATGTACTCTTTATCAGAACATATTGTCCCAAAAATTAGAACATTTCTATAAAAATTTTCTAATTTTTCCAAACAGAATTTCTCTGCATCCTCTGTCACAGTACCATTACGGCTGCAGATGATTTTTGTGTGCCAGTTTGAATCTGACCTTCAGAAGGACTAAAAAAAGAGTTTGAGATTTCTTAAATCGCTTTGCACGTGATAAATGTTTATATTTTAACATCCTCCACGCATGAACTTGGATGGTTTGTTCATTACAAAACTATCTGCGCATTAATGAAGGCACACACTTTCTCATCTAATCTGTGCATTGAAACACTTTTGCACCTGTTTCAAGTCGTGCAAACCTTCTACAGATCTAAGCAAATAAATAATCGGGATACATTTTTTGGGCTGTAAAAGGGAGCCAGAGAGAATACTACCAGTGCTCAAGTTGAGAGGGGATGGTATCCCCCTTCTTAAAGGATCATCCCCCCATACCATCCCCCTGTGACATTTTTAGACTTAGACAGATTTATTTTCTCATTCTGTATATACGCGTGTAAACAAAAAGACATTTCATTTAGAACAGCTCTCTAGACTAATTTTTTTAAAGTGCAGCCTTTTATTACTCAGTTTGTAAAATCTCTACTATATACACTCACCGGCCACTTTATTAGGTACCCCATGCTAGTAACGGGTTGGACCCCCTTTTGCCTTCAGAACTGCCTCAATTCTTGGTGGCATAGATTCAATAAGGTGCTGGAAGCATTCCTCAGGGAGTTTGGTCCATATTGACATGATGGCATCACACAGTTGCCGCAGATTTGTCGGCTGCACATCCATGATGTGAATCTCCCGTTCCACCACATCCCAAAGATGCTCTATTGGATTGAGATCTGGTGACTGTGGAGGCCATTTGAGTACAGTGAACTCATTGTCATGTTCAAGAAACCAGTCTGAGATGATTCCAGCTTTATGACATGGCGCATTATCCTGCTGAAAGTAGCCATCAGAAGTTGGGTACATTGTGGCCATAAAGGGATGGACATGGTCAGCAACAATACTCAGGTAGGCTGTGGCGTTGCAACGATGCTCAATTGGTACCAAGGGGCCCAAAGAGTGCCAAGAAAATATTCCCCACACCATGACACCACCACCACCAGCCTGAACCGTTGATACAAGGCAGGATGGATCCATGCTTTCATGTTGTAGACGCCAAATTCTGACCCTACCATCCGGATGTCGCAGCAGAAATCGAGACTCATCAGACCAGGCAACGTTTTCCAATCTTCTATTGTCCATTTTCGATGAGCTTGTGCAAATTGTAGCCTCAGTTTCCTGTTCTTAGCTGAAAGGAGTGGCACCCGGTGTGGTCTTCTGCTGCTGTAGCCCATCTGCCTCAAAGTTCGACGTACTGTGCGTTCAGAGATGCTCTTCTGCCCACCTTGGTTGTAACGGGTGGTTATTTGAGTCACTGTTGCCCTTCTATCAGCTCGAACCAGTCTGGCCATTCTCCTCTGACCTCTGGCATCAACAAGGCATTTCCGCCCACAGAACTGCCGCTCACTGGATGTTTTTTCTTTTTCGGACCATTCTCTGTAAACCCTAGAGATGGTTGTGCGTGAAAATCCGAGTAGATCAGCAGTTTCTGAAATACTCAGACCAGCCCTTCTGGCACCAACAATCATGCCACGTTCAAAGTCACTCAAATCACCTTTCTTCCCCATACTGATGCTCGGTTTCAACTGCAGGAGATTGTCTTAACCATGTCTACATGCCTAAATGCACTGAGTTGCCGCCATGTGATTGGCTGCTTAGAAAGTAAGTGTTAACGAGCAGTTGGACAGGCGTACCTAATAAAGTGGCCCGTGAGTGTATTAATAGTAATGGCAATAATATTGCCCTTTCAACAGTTGGCAGGCTGTGGGCTAACGAGAAGCCTAAGCAAAATAAATAAAACCAAAGAAGTGGCTTACCATGACTATGAAGCTGATCCCAGTTGGAAAATTTGTCCTCTGCATTTGTCCCTAACTATGTAAGGGCAGTGACAGCCATGCCAGCCATGAACTGGAGTCAGTCCAGGGACTTCATACGCATATCTTTAAAAGTGTAAGATCCTGGAGTTTTTCTGTAGGTCGGTGTGTAACCCTAACGTTTTGAGATCATGTCTGTCTTTCTTAATATAATAAATTATTTTAAATCCTTTGGTTTGCCTACTTCTGCATACAGACAGACTCTGTTTACCTGGATTACAATGAGCAGTTTATTAGTTCCATGTCTGAGAGGTTTTTCTATGGATAATACTGATAAGAACAAATATGTAAATTTCTCTGCTTTAGAGAAGTTAGGAGAAGTTGAATTAGTCCACTCCTGAAGATGCATAATCACGCTTGGAAAATATGACACAATTAAAGCCTGAGGCAAACCTAATTGTTTCTACATTGTTGTGTAAGAAAACATTTAGTTTTTTAGAACGGCAATAAAACTAATAAATTATTGTGAGATTAGCTAAATTTATTAATAAACTGCTTCTCAAGGGATCACTCTAAGGTCTGCTGGAAGATGCTGATAATTTGAACACTTAACTAAATTAATTTATTCTGTAATAGATCAGAAATTATCTTGGAGTTCAGTCCAAGCTTCAGATTATCAATTTGCGGAGGGGAATAGGGGCAGAATAAGTCAAGATGAACAGATCAGAATGATCTGACAATTTCCAATGACTCTTTTTCAAAAAACTTTGACCTATAGATGATGAATGTAGCTATATAATTATTATTTAAAGACAAAGGGGAAACAGGGGTTCCAACCATTGCATTTCCAAATTCTCCTGAGTGGTGCCGGACTTTACACGATTGCATAAAGTTTATTTCATTGGTCGATTATCAAGGGTTTGGGATTGTTGTGGCGGAAGATTAGCAAGCAAGTCTGGTTGTGGCTGGTTTCTTGGGAGCATCTTGCTAACCAGTTAGCAACTTACTGCTAGTAGGTTCCCTATGGGAAATTCCATTGGGACCAAGTAGCACTAAATTGGTGACTTAGAATCGACACTGTCAAGGAACGCTATGGACAGAGGAAACATGCAAGAGGAGGACAGTTTAGTGTCGGAGGTCGTGGATGAGTCTCCTCCATCATACATTTTTTATTTAGAGGAGGAAAGCAGGGAAGGAGATGTTGTGGAAGAGGACGCCAGGGCGGCAGAAGCTTGGTTTGGAGCACCAGAAAATGACGAGGTGGAAACAGGAGAGCGAGTTTCCACCTCGTCATCTTCTGGCTGGTGCTCGCTCTCCTGTTTCCACGTCGTCATCTTCTGGCTGGTGCTCGCTCTCCTGTTTCCACCTCGTCATCTTCTGGCTGGTGCTCGCTCTCCTGTTTCCACGTCGTCATCTTCTGGCTGGTGCTCGCTCTCCTGTTTCCACGTCGTCATCTTCTGGCTGGTGCTCGCTCTCCTGTTTCCACTTCGTCATCTTCTGGCTGGTGCTCGCTCTCCTGTTTCCACGTCGTCATCTTCTGGCTGGTGCTCGCTCTCCTGTTTCCACGTCGTCATCTTCTGGCTGGTGCTCGCTCTCCTGTTTCCACGTCGTCATCTTCTGGCTGGTGCTCGCTCTCCTGTTTCCACGTCGTCATCTTCTGGCTGGTGCTCGCTCTCCTGTTTCCACGTCGTCATCTTCTGGCTGGTGCTCGCTCTCCTGTTTCCACTTCGTCATCTTCTGGCTGGTGCTCGCTCTCCTGTTTCCACTTCGTCATCTTCTGGCTGGTGCTCGCTCTCCTGTTTCCACGTCGTCATCTTCTGGCTGGTGCTCGCTCTCCTGTTTCCACTTCGTCATCTTCTGGCTGGTGCTCGCTCTCCTGTTTCCACGTCGTCATCTTCTGGCTGGTGCTCGCTCTCCTGTTTCCACTTCGTCATCTTCTGGCTGGTGCTCGCTCTCCTGTTTCCACGTCGTCATCTTCTGGCTGGTGCTCGCTCTCCTGTTTCCACTTCGTCATCTTCTGGCTGGTGCTCGCTCTCCTGTTTCCACGTCGTCATCTTCTGGCTGGTGCTCGCTCTCCTGTTTCCACTTCGTCATCTTCTGGCTGGTGCTCGCTCTCCTGTTTCCACGTCGTCATCTTCTGGCTGGTGCTCGCTCTCCTGTTTCCACGTCGTCATCTTCTGGCTGGTGCTCGCTCTCCTGTTTCCACGTCGTCATCTTCTGGCTGGTGCTCGCTCTCCTGTTTCCACTTCGTCATCTTCTGGCTGGTGCTCGCTCTCCTGTTTCCACTTCGTCATCTTCTGGCTGGTGCTCGCTCTCCTGTTTCCACTTCGTCATCTTCTGGCTGGTGCTCGCTCTCCTGTTTCCACTTCGTCATCTTCTGGCTGGTGCTCGCTCTCCTGTTTCCACGTCGTCATCTTCTGGCTGGTGCTCGCTCTCCTGTTTCCACTTCGTCATCTTCTGGCTGGTGCTCGCTCTCCTGTTTCCACGTCGTCATCTTCTGGCTGGTGCTCGCTCTCCTGTTTCCACTTCGTCATCTTCTGGCTGGTGCTCGCTCTCCTGTTTCCACGTCGTCATCTTCTGGCTGGTGCTCGCTCTCCTGTTTCCACGTCGTCATCTTCTGGCTGGTGCTCGCTCTCCTGTTTCCACGTCGTCATCTTCTGGCTGGTGCTCGCTCTCCTGTTTCCACGTCGTCATCTTCTGGCTGGTGCTCGCTCTCCTGTTTCCACGTCGTCATCTTCTGGCTGGTGCTCGCTCTCCTGTTTCCACGTCGTCATCTTCTGGCTGGTGCTCGCTCTCCTGTTTCCACTTCGTCATCTTCTGGCTGGTGCTCGCTCTCCTGTTTCCACTTCGTCATCTTCTGGCTGGTGCTCGCTCTCCTGTTTCCACTTCGTCATCTTCTGGCTGGTGCTCGCTCTCCTGTTTCCACTTCGTCATCTTCTGGCTGGTGCTCGCTCTCCTGTTTCCACTTCGTCATCTTCTGGCTGGTGCTCGCTCTCCTGTTTCCACGTCGTCATCTTCTGGCTGGTGCTCGCTCTCCTGTTTCCACGTCGTCATCTTCTGGCTGGTGCTCGCTCTCCTGTTTCCACTTCGTCATCTTCTGGCTGGTGCTCGCTCTCCTGTTTCCACGTCGTCATCTTCTGGCTGGTGCTCGCTCTCCTGTTTCCACTTCGTCATCTTCTGGCTGGTGCTCGCTCTCCTGTTTCCACTTCGTCATCTTCTGGCTGGTGCTCGCTCTCCTGTTTCCACGTCGTCATCTTCTGGCTGGTGCTCGCTCTCCTGTTTCCACGTCGTCATCTTCTGGCTGGTGCTCGCTCTCCTGTTTCCACGTCGTCATCTTCTGGCTGGTGCTCGCTCTCCTGTTTCCACGTCGTCATCTTCTGGCTGGTGCTCGCTCTCCTGTTTCCACTTCGTCATCTTCTGGCTGGTGCTCGCTCTCCTGTTTCCACGTCGTCATCTTCTGGCTGGTGCTCGCTCTCCTGTTTCCACTTCGTCATCTTCTGGCTGGTGCTCGCTCTCCTGTTTCCACGTCGTCATCTTCTGGCTGGTGCTCGCTCTCCTGTTTCCACGTCGTCATCTTCTGGCTGGTGCTCGCTCTCCTGTTTCCACTTCGTCATCTTCTGGCTGGTGCTCGCTCTCCTGTTTCCACGTCGTCATCTTCTGGCTGGTGCTCGCTCTCCTGTTTCCACGTCGTCATCTTCTGGCTGGTGCTCGCTCTCCTGTTTCCACTTCGTCATCTTCTGGCTGGTGCTCGCTCTCCTGTTTCCACTTCGTCATCTTCTGGCTGGTGCTCGCTCTCCTGTTTCCACGTCGTCATCTTCTGGCTGGTGCTCGCTCTCCTGTTTCCACGTCGTCATCTTCTGGCTGGTGCTCGCTCTCCTGTTTCCACTTCGTCATCTTCTGGCTGGTGCTCGCTCTCCTGTTTCCACTTCGTCATCTTCTGGCTGGTGCTCGCTCTCCTGTTTCCACGTCGTCATCTTCTGGCTGGTGCTCGCTCTCCTGTTTCCACGTCGTCATCTTCTGGCTGGTGCTCGCTCTCCTGTTTCCACGTCGTCATCTTCTGGCTGGTGCTCGCTCTCCTGTTTCCACGTCGTCATCTTCTGGCTGGTGCTCGCTCTCCTGTTTCCACTTCGTCATCTTCTGGCTGGTGCTCGCTCTCCTGTTTCCACGTCGTCATCTTCTGGCTGGTGCTCGCTCTCCTGTTTCCACGTCGTCATCTTCTGGCTGGTGCTCGCTCTCCTGTTTCCACGTCGTCATCTTCTGGCTGGTGCTCGCTCTCCTGTTTCCACGTCGTCATCTTCTGGCTGGTGCTCGCTCTCCTGTTTCCACGTCGTCATCTTCTGGCTGGTGCTCGCTCTCCTGTTTCCACTTCGTCATCTTCTGGCTGGTGCTCGCTCTCCTGTTTCCACTTCGTCATCTTCTGGCTGGTGCTCGCTCTCCTGTTTCCACGTCGTCATCTTCTGGCTGGTGCTCGCTCTCCTGTTTCCACGTCGTCATCTTCTGGCTGGTGCTCGCTCTCCTGTTTCCACGTCGTCATCTTCTGGTGCTCGCAACGCTGCCAGTTCTGTTAGCTCTACGCCTGCTGAAGACACAGACGTCAATCCCCGTGAACACTGGGATGGAACTGAGTGGTAAAGTAAATCATTCTTCAGTCATTGTCATTTAACTGTTGCGTAGATTAGCTGCGACATATGAATCAAGATGCTATGACCAAAAGATTTGATATTTGATATTTGTTTGGCGGAATTTAGGTGCTCAGGCTGACGTATAACTAACTAGCCAGCATAAAATAACAAAAAAGAACCCCACAGATTTCAAGACAGGATTTTTTTATATAGAAAGTTTCTAAATTTTGGTCTGATAAAGAGTACATTTATATACATGTTTAAGCCCGACTGATTTGAAAATTAAATATGATTTCCCTTCGACTTTAAGAAATATAACAGGAGTCTGCAACTTTTATGGTTTCAAAAGCCACTTATGGCCCCAAAGCTGTATTTTTTTGTGGTTCTGTAATAGGCTCAGAATGTAAGACCCAGAATTCAGGCGAGACAGACAGTGATTATGCGATTCCAGCTGCTGCAGCGGCTAACTCAAAAGGGTGATCCACTAAGCCACCAAAACAAAAAATATCAGAGCCGCTATTGGGCTCTGACTAAGGGACTGGCATCAACAAAACTGGATTACGTGAAGTGGAAGGAGGTGGCCTTGAAGGGAAAAAGAAAATCCCTATCCCCATAAAAAAATCCACCAGATCAGATCCAGAAAAGGGGCAGAAAAACAATCCGGATCAGGTTCCCTGGGTGCTGTGGAGGTGGTTACTAAATGGTCATCAGTTCTGGGTAACAGTAATGCTGGGGAGGCAGAGAGTCTGGTACGTCCCAGCTGAGTCTCACCCTTTACCAGACAAGACCATACTAGATGTCCCTGTCTGCCGCAGTAGAAAGACAGGTTAAGCTGCTGCCGTTGGTCTTTCTCCTGCTTCGACAGCTGAGTGCATCCCAACTGGATCCCATGGGATCTGGCATTCAAGCCGGACCAGGGACTGACACAGGTGCGAAGGCAGCGATGCGAGGAGGTGGTTGAGACAAAGCCGACGTCAGAGCTCTTCGTACTCTGCAACGTTCTGTGAGGCAAAGGTCTATCCGGTAGGCAAAGCTGCCTCAGAGTCTGGGGGTTAAAAGCTCATCCTTAATCCTTTCAGGAGGGCCAAAAAAGAAAACATCCATGAGGGTGTCCTCATTCCAGGTACTTTTTGCAGATAACAGGTGGAATTCAGTGATATAATCCATCATGGACTGATATCTTTGCCTAAGTGACAGAAGTCCTCTGGGAGCTTCCACACTAGGAAACACTGGACAAAATTCTCTGATTAGTTCCTAAGAAAAATCATCTTAAGAGTTACGCATGTGAGGATTGTTGAGGCCCTCGGATGTTCCCCACAGTTTAGCCTTTGCCCGCTAATAGAGGGATTATGTTAGCCCCTTGAGGTCTATCGGAGGGAAACGCGGGAGGCTGGAGTTCAAAGTGAGTTTCACATTGAGTAAAAAAAGGCCAGACAATGTTCAGAATCACCCTTAAGCCTGCCAAAGACACACTGGACGTGGGGATACGATTCTGCAACCAAAGTCCAGTGAACACATACTCCATTCCTAATATTTTGGTTGGGTGATTGCTAATGCGTGGATATTTTCCAACTTGTTACCCAAAAATTTTGCATCTCAAATAATGATTGATGGAGGTGATGACTTGAATTTCCTCCTTCTCTGTCTTCTCCTGGCTCCAGCTCTGCATCTTCAGTCTATTTTCCAACTCAGGCGTGATTGTAGAGGTGGTGGGAATATTCTTTCTATCCATCATCCATTCACCTTCCTCTGCTTATTGGGGGTAGGGTCCCAGGGGTAGCAGCTTCAGTAGGGAGGCCCAGACGTCAATCTCCCCACTTGGGCCAGCTCCTCTGAGGGAATCCCAAGCCGCTCTCAGGCCAGCCGAGAAACATAGTCTCCCCAGCATGTCCTGGGTCTCCCCCTGGGCCTCCTTCTGATAGGACAGGCTTGGAACACCTCACCAGGGAGACGTCAAGGAGGCATTCCACCCAGATGCCCGAGCAACCTCAACTGGCTCCTCTCGATGTGGAGGAGCAGCAGCTCTACTCTGAGTCCTCCTGAGATGATTGAGCTCCTTACCCGATCTCTAAGGGAGAGCCCAGACAAACTGCGGAGTTCTTTCCGTCATGACCAAAAGCTCAAGACCATAGATGAGGGTAGGAACGTAGATCGACCGGTAAATCGAGAGCTTTGCGTTTTGGCTCAACTCTCTCTTCACCACAACAGACCAGTACAGCGCATGCTTCAAAGCAGACACCGCACCAATCCGCCTGTCGATCTCCCACTCCATCTTCCCCTCATTTGTGAACAATACCCCAAAACACTTAAACTCCTCCAATAGGGGTAGTACATCCTCCCCAACCCGGGTCAAGACCATCGTCTCTGATTTGGAGGCACTGATCTTCACCCTGGCCGCTTCACACTCGGCTCTGAACCCCTCGAGTGAGAGCTGTAGATCACGCCGTGATGACGCCAATAGAACCACACCATCTGTGAATAACAGGGAACAGAGTTTATTTCAGCTTCTTTATTTAAATCATCTGCTCCTGGGGTGTAAGATTTGCAACAGCAAAAAGAAAGCTGACTGCCTGAAGATGACTAGTTATTAGCTTTATTTAGTGCATCTAAAACTACTTAATCATCTTCAGCCATGTGTTTTCCTTACAAAATTAAAATCCTTGCCTCACCTTAGAGATTTTTCTATGAAGTTAATACAATTTTCAAATCCAATACCACGATTTTGTTTTGTTTAAATATTAGCGTCCGAACTGGCCTCTTCTCCTTTCAGCTCCACTGCGATTTTCAAAAGTCTTGATTGTCAAAGTCTGAATTAACCCATAACCACTGCTAAAAATTGGTAAAATGGAGTCAGAAACATGGAGAAACAGCATCAATAATGAAGTGTGTTTCTGGCACAAACTGGTTGCTTGTAGGTGTTTTGTGTCCATTGATTTGGGAAAGACTTTTACTTTGAGATTCTGATTAGGTAGTAACTAGTTTTAGCCAATCTGTGTTTGATTAGATAGTTCCATTAAAAAAACTGATGGAACAGCATCCTTGTAAAACATATTTTAAGACTTACCTCAATTTATTAATTTATGTAATATAATGTGTCTCATTCTTCTGCGTCATCAGGCTGGTATGAGGAACTGGTGGCTGAAATGTCAGTCTGGTTCTGATATACCCTTCCTTAATCTGCTGATTCTGTCTTATCTCTTTGCTGTTCCAAAAAAAATGCTATTTCTGGTTCTCAATAGGATCTGATTGTTTTGATTGAAGCTCCTGCAGTAAGCCATGCAATTAGTCTCTATTAGCTGTGATTCAGAGAGTTAAACCACAGTTATTAGAATAAATCGCATAATATATAAATCACTATTCAACTGTAATATTATAGAGACTGATTGAGGGTCAGCTTCTGACACCAAATGAAAGCCAGGAGAGAAAATAACAGATCTTGAGATCTTTTTAAACCTATTTATAACTGTTTTTTTTTTTTTTTTTTTTTTTTTTTATCAAAATCTCACATCTCAGTAAAGAAGAGCAGAAGTTATTTTACACATAGAAATCAAAATGGTATAGCATTTTTTTCACATATTTTCCTCAGACAAAAATGTTTGGCTGTAGAAAAAAAACCTACAACAGCTTAAATAAAAAAAATAATCTTTTATGGTGGCTGACAAATTCAGTGTCCTTGTGGCCTTTATGGGGGTTCAGCATTTCACTTGTTTGAACATTAGAAGTGTGGTATCCACAATAATAGGTTTCCTTGAATTTAATTAAAGAATTGAAAATATCCCAACAGGAAAATGTAAGTGAGGGAAAAGTGGCCAGAATAGTAATGTCAAAGTATCCAAGGTTTGGTAGAGAAAATAGAGTTTGTGGGGTAATGAAAAAAGAAAAAAGCACTCAGTAGGTAGAAACAATTTATCTCTTTAGATGTGCAAAAGACAAATCTGTTTTATTTCTAAAGCACATTTAAAAACAGGCTAATAAAAATCTGTCCCAAACACAGATCAAAGCAAGACACAAACCGTGACAAAAGGTCCGTAGCCCAGCTTCAGCTTTCTCAGCTGTTGTGTCGTTGGGTTAGACAGTTTAACTGTATTGCCTACTGATGATGGTGCTGCAGCCTCACTTCTCTAATTAAGTTGCGGTTATCATTTTAAAGCACGGAGCTGTGTTTTTAACACATTCTTGACAAAAAAATCGTAATTAACCACATTCAGAACTTAGACTTAGACAACTTTTATTGTCATTTTGTATACACAGAGTATATAGGAAAACAGAGTTTTGTTTTGTACAGCTTTCATGACATTTCCATACCTTAAAATGCAGCAGTGATCAAATGTAAACAATGTGGGAGAAAAACGCTGATGAAGATTCTCAGTCAGCCAGGTCAGTCATTCCAAAAAAGTTACAAAACAAGCTACTGAACTTTGTTTTCAAGTTTGAAGACATTTTGCTTCCCGTCCAGGAAGCTTTCTCAACTCAAAATGTAAGGATTAGTGCTGAGTTGCTTCATAGAGCGGTCCAACAAAACCTTGTTATGGCTTAGAAAATGTGCAAATTAAACTGGACGAACGGGTCCACCTCTTTAGGATTGGGGTCATTTGGCTTCTTTGTTAGCCTGCAATTTATTTATTTACATTTATGCACTATTTTTGCACGCCACGTATCACTTTACTTGGATTATCACTTTACTTGGATTTAGTTTTAAATATGCATATATATATATATATATATATATATATATATATATATATATATATATATATATATATATATATATATATATATATATATATATATAAATATATATATATATATATATACAGAAGAGCTATATGTGTATATATTTTATCTTTTTCTTATCTTGTGTAATTGGATGTGTGTGTATATATATATAAAACTGTAACTGGAGAGTGTAACAAAAGTAATTTCCCTCTGGGATTATTAAAGTATTTCTGATTCTGATTCTGCAATTCCCGAGGTATGGTGCAATACCCCATAGACAGGTATGTTCGCTGATGTTCCAATTTTTACAGCAGTTAAAGTTATGTAAAAGAAATGTCAAGAATTCACATTTTGAAGTGTTTGATCTAAAGAAGGTTTTGATTAGAGCTTTTAAATACAAAAATAAGAATTAAGAGTGAAATACAAAATATAGAGTAAGCAAAGTATTGCAATCATTAAACTGAAATAGGCTTTTTATCAGCTGATCAAAAGTGCAAGATGAAACACAAAATAGTTCAAAAAGGACTCAGTAGTGATTATCGGAACCGTTCTTCTTAATCATCAATCATTTGAATGCTTGATGTTTATTTTTACACGAGGCTGCAGGGAACTTTGCTCTAAGGTGGCTTCACAGAAGGCCTCCAATGAGCGTTGGAAGTGACATTTATTTCTATCAACCTATCTTGCTTTCCAATCCCAAATGTTTTCAATTAGATATAAATGAGGAAAACATGCAGGATGGTTAAAAGGATGGATGTTATTCCTCTGGAAGAAAAGCTTTGTCATGCAGGCATTGTGATTGGTAGGAAAACAAATCATTAACACACATACGTTGGCCCTCAGTCATGAAGAATGCAACATCTCCACATTACTTTAATTCATCTTTTGTTGTCCCATGTTTGGTGCTTTTGTTTAAACTATAAATGAGAAATTTTGGTGCCGTTAAAGGAGCCAAGGCCTTCTTTAAACCTTTCTGTCACAGACGTTGTCCAGTTGCTGCAGTTTTGGGTCCATCAGTTAAACCCTGTAGATCTTTAAAAAAGCTGGCAGCAAGATGAGGAAATAAGACTTAAAAGTGAAACATCTGGAGCTAACTGCAGCCCTCAGCCGAGCCCGGACAGGAAAACAGGAACTCTAATGGTGAAGTTTTTTATTTTGGAGGGAGGGGGTAATTCTGATCAGGCTGGGACTCTCAAGTGATTTTAAAATCTCCAAATAGCATACAAACATATTACCCATATAATTTCTGACTCCTCCATTATGGTGGCGATGTAGTTTGTTTCAATGAGACATCTATTTATTCACGCCTATGGTGGCAGCATTGGCATCTTAATACGGAATGTCCTACTTTGACATTTTAAGTTAGTATGTTAACTAAAAAATGACAGCAAAGACTAACACTAATTCCGGCACTTTAAGAGTTTATTTTAATGTTTTATGGGGGACCGTTTGTCATCTAGGAGTCTTTTAAGTAATTAAAACTAAATAACAACTGCTAAACCCATTTAATGTCCATTTTATGTAAAACAAACTAATTTAATCCACATCTATGCTTAGTCTTATTAACAAGGGAATCATACAATTCATGTCTGTTGATTTATTTAGAAAACTAAATCCAGACAAAATAAAATGAAATAAGTGTGTTTAGATTCATTTATAAGATATACTTTTCTAACCCTATGCTCTCTCTGCTTTTTCTCATAGTAGCTTCACCTCGCCTGTTCCTCTTTGGCTGAGACATGATGATGTTGGAGTTCTGCCTGTTTTTCAGTGTAGTCCTGTTTCTCTGACTGTGACTGGCTGGATGTGCTCTCTTCATCCTCTGGCATGGGAGCTGGCTCCCAGTTCGTCTGCCTGCCTGTGTGTTTCCTGGACGGGGCCGCCTTTTACAGCTGCTTTTTGTGACTCTGCTTCTGTCTCCTTGAACCCCAGTTGGCCTCAGCAAATGGCCGCTCACACTGAGCCTGGTTCTGCTGTCGCTACAGGCATGCTTAGTGTGAGGAATTGCCTTTGACTCAATGAGCTGATGTAATCAACTGGTTTTCCTTAGATAGAAAACTTTAAATCAGTTTGACTGTATGATCTGGTGAACTGTAAAGTGCCTTACGATGACAGCTGTTGTGAATTTGCGCTAAATAGATAAACTGAATTGAATTGATTTAAGGTGGCGTAGGATATAGTGCAAGTTTTTAAGACAAGGATTAAATCAGATTTTCCATTTAGTAACTTGGTCTCCACTTATATGTTTTCTTAGACGACATCACTAAGATATCACTATGTTTTATACCTATTTGATGCAAGATTATCTGGGGTATCAGGGTGAAATCCAGCAGTCTGCAATAATCCTAAATATACTTTAAACTCTGTGAATAAGTCTGCTGCAGGAGTTAACTGCTCCTTTAAAATCTCTCCTTGAAGCTGGACTGAAGCTATTCATACAGCAAACACATATTATGCTCACAGTGTTGGGCTCCTTAGAATGACGACTTGTAGAAGGAAAGCTAATGCTAGTAGCAACCAAGTTCTCTTTTTTTCTATGTTTAGAAAATAAGAAAACTATTTTAAAAAATGATTTACTTTAAACAGTTCTGGTCAGAATGTGAATCATATATACTATACAAATGAACTAGACACACTGATGGATTTCACATGCTAATATCCCATTTTGATCATTGCAATACACATTTGATAAAAATACCAAATTCACTGGAAAATGATAATATAAAAAAAAAATTTAGAAGTATTTCTGATAGACTAGAAAAGTTGGCTTTGTTTGCTTCAGTAATGTGGCACATAGTGGATATACTCGTTTTCTTCCCGAAGCCTTTAGGATGTAAAGATTTCAACACATTACAGCTCATCTGCATTGGTCTCATCTTTCTGTTTACATTATCCAGTTTATTTTCTCTGGGATTAAATTCAATATATTTGATTTGCAGGGATAAACTTAAACTTAATACCAAGTTCACCATTCAGTAATGGAGGAAATTGCTAATTGAAGCACCAGTTTTTCTTCTTTTCTTTTCTTTTTTTTTTTAATTCATCCCACTACACAGGGGAGTGGTGACCTAATGGTTAGAGCGGAGGTCTTCAACAGGGGGTCCGCAACCCCTAGGGGGTTCAAGGAGGTACTGCATGAGGGTCGCGAAAGTTTTAGCTCATTACACTTTTTTTTTATATTCCCCCCTGCTATTTTTTCCACTACTTGAAATGTCAACACACTGTAGTAAACAGATAAATGGAGGCAGAAGATGTCTTTCAGTCATCAATGCACACATTCAGCGACACACAGGAGCTCTTTCAAGCTGGGCACCGTTTCATTCACAGCACCTGTCCCATCAACCAGGAATCAGAATCAAAAATACTTCAATAATCCCAGGGCAACATTACTTTCATTACATTACTCCATATGTAATAGAGTGACCAGTTTGATATAACACAGTTTCATACTATATATAATTAGGGGGTCTCGCTCCATCTCGCCATCAGTTTGGGGGTCTTTGGCCTGGAAAATGTTGAAGACCCCTGGGTTAGAGCATGGCGCTTGGGTCCCGGAGGTTCTGAATTCCACACACTCTTACGGACTGCCCCCTCTGGGTCCCTGAACAAAACCATTAACCCCAAACTGCTCCCCAGGTACCACACAATGGCAGCCCACTGCTCTCCATGGGGATGGGTCAAATGCAGAGCGTAGATTGTGTGACAATAAAGGGATTTACATTACATTACATTAATGTCCTTGTAGCAAAATGCATATTCACTCTTAACCATTCCTCAGCGTGTAAAAATATGTAAGAGTGTAAAAAAAGGCCCAACTAGTTAGTCAAGGTTTGATTCAGCACATTAAAGGTACATATTTTTGGACTACAAATGTAATATTCAGGCTCAGTATTATAAAACCTCCCACCTATCTGACAACAGAGTAAAAAAATATATTTGCTTCCAGGTATTTTATGACTTTGAAGGAATTTTGTCAGGGTGGCACATCCGACCCTAATCTAAAGACATTGAACAACTTTCAATAACTGCAGGCTTCACTTATGATCAGCGTTTATGATTGAGTGAGACAGTGGCTTCCACTGAGGGAATTCCACACCTAAAGGGATGGAAAGATAAGAAGAACTAGAACAGTCTGTCTCACAATAGGCAAAATAAATCCAAACATTTACAGTAACAGACTCAGCTTATCCCTTAATCACTTTTCTTGACTAGTTTCAAGCCATTTAGGTAAAATCTGCATTTTCCTTCCTACTTCCTACTTAAAATGCACAATTTTTTATAAAATGTTTAATGTTAAACTTAATTTTTCCTGATCAGAAGTAATTTTTTAGACTTTCTAAAACCTTCTGACAAAAGCTGCCTTGTCTTCATCTCAACCAAAAGCAAAACCGGAGATAACCGTCTCACTGGCCAGATATTAATATAGAACCTGCCCGATTGGTTTGAATTTTAAAATCTTATATTATAAGCATTAAAACAAGCATTTAATAGACTTATCTGATTTCTTTCCATAAAGATGACTTTCCTCTGATTATTCAGATGAGATGTTTGAGCTCCTTATTATCTGCCTGACATATGCACAGAAAGGTCTTACTCATCCAAGTGAGGTGTTAGGAAAGATGTCTGTTTAATCCACCTTTATGAATCCTCCTCTTAACCCATCATGTGCATCTGTGCTCTGATAAAGATTAGCTGGGATTTCAGTCATCACTGACTCAGTCCATAGGGAGGAATCAAGCATGTTGGAAAAGCTTAGACAATTGCACTATGACCTAAAATGTTTTTTCTAAGTTTTAGAGTGAACAAAACAAATAAACTACAATATACAGAACTTTATGAAAAAAATATTTACTTTAATCTTTTCTTTCATTGATCCAGTAACTATAATAATTTTGTTTTGCTTCTTTACATCCAGCTTTCTATTATTCATCAAAGCTGCGATGCAGGCGGGATTAAAGCCTTTGTTGAGATAAAGAATATCTAAACAGATCTAATTTCAGGAAATGAGTTCCTAACTTGGTGCAAAAGCTAGAAGGGGCTATGGAGGACTTGAGGGCAGAAACAACTAGCAAACACCAGCATCATTCATCACATCACCTGACCACCCTGACAAATGTATGATTTGAGTTTCCCAAATAAAAACATGTTAAATGTTGCATGCATTTGGATTAAACTCGTTCAACCTGAAATTTCCCCAAGGTTGAATTCAGCTGAACCCACTATATTCATTTAGACATTGAACACATTAAATCTGGAAGTGGAAGGAAGTGGCCAGAGTGTCCCAGGAGCTGCAGTCCCCGAGAACATGCAGGAGTCCAAAGACAGCTCAGGCAAGAAGATTTGGACAGGAACAGAGAGACTCGGAGTTCCAGGAGTCGAAAGACAGTTCAGGCAAACTGTTCGGATGGGAACAGGCAGGATCAGTGGTTGAGAGGCAGAACAGGTCAGGACCAGGAAATCCAAACACCAAGGAACTCTAAAAATACTCTCACCACTGGCTAGAGAGAACAAGGGTAATCTGCCCTGAAGACTGGATGCAAGTACCTTAAAAAGAGATAGGGGCAGGTGGATCAGAGGACAGGTAATGAGCAACCAGGCAGAATTAGACAGGTGAATGAAAAGAGTAATTAAGCCAGTGATCAGTGCCAAGATTACAACAAAACATGCTTTGGGAATTATCTTTATTGGGTGTTCTCTCAGGTTGGTTTTTATAGAAAGAAAACAGCCTTAAAGACACAGATAGATCTTAAAAAGAATGTTTATAGGGCCCAGTCAAAGTCCAAACCTAACTTTGATTGAGAATATGTTCCAAAATATCAGCCTAAAGGTTCACACAGTTTTTCCTGTTAGCGGGTGAGTTTTTCCTCTCCAATGTCAGTGTATCCATGCTCATTGTGAGGGGATTGCTGTAGAGCAGGTGTAGGCAAAGCCGGTCCTCAAGTGCCACTATACTGCAGCTTTTGCATGCACCCATTCTTCAAATAAAGGCTTAATGGCCAGACCTATGCTGAACTCACAGGCATACCCACTTCCAAATCCCCCATGATCCGCATTATTAAGCGGAAGCTCCAAGCCAAATTATCAATTATTTCCCAGGACGGAGAAACCATCACATGCGCTACTCTGCTTCTAACTGGCTAGTACTCACTGGCTTTACTGATTACATTGGTAAACTTTAAGCATGACAACCAGTGAGTCAATTGGAGTCAGTGAAGGGCGGTTCTTGCTGAGGTTAGTAATGTATTATATAACATTTAAAAGTTTACTTTAAGTACTCAACAGTACTGGGTCAGGAGAATATATCACTTTTGATGTGTTGCAAAAGCGTTTCTATGTTAAATATTGTCATGTTACACGTTGTTTTATTGAATAATTTGATGATGATTCTAATCATCATATGATATACATATATATCTAATGAGTTTTACTAAAATAGTCTTTATTTCAATTTTTCAGTTCATCTGACTGGTTTTTGATGTGCTTTATTTTAATTTTTAAATCTAAGCTGAAATATGAACAAGGATGTCACATATAAAATGTTTTATTTAAATAAATAAAAAAATAACTGAAACACCATGTTTGCCTCATCGGTATTGTATATAGAAGATGGCTGCCTGTGTGACCAGTAATACCAACAAAGCTCTCCTGATTAAGTTATGTTAATTCTAATAGTGGCCACACTAACTGTTGCGAATCAGCTGTTCGAAGAGCAATTTACAAAAGGAACTACTGACTTGAAAAGTGAGTGAATAGGTGTCATTCATGGATGGGTTTAGGAATAAGGAATAGTTCACTCACAATCCATAATTATCTCTTAAAAGCCTGTGGGCCAGCATTTGGTTTTTTTCATAATCCTTAGTCCCTGAGATCAAATAGCAGAAATTATATGACATTAAGTAAATTTTTGGGTAAAAAAACAGAGCGGTCTGACATGTCATTGTTTCTGGGCTGCATTAAAAAAGATTGCGAGTATACCCACTTCTCCAGGGTCCACTACACTACTGCCAATGAGGTCATTTGGCCTGTTTCAGGTATTTTGGAGTAGGGATGCATACAAAAGCTACAGGACAGTCTGTAATGTGTCTCTGTAAAGTGCCTCCGACAGACGTATTGTGAATTGGCGCTATATAAATAAACTGAATTCAATTAATTTAAACTTCTGACCTATTGTTCACATTTTCTAATGTCACAAGCAGGAACTTTTACTAGAATTTCTTGTGAAATCCATGTAAAACACAATGAAGTTGAAGTTTATCTGAAAATGTAGAAGCAAGATAAATATTTTTGTAAGCCACAAGAACTGTTAAAGGTTTTTAAAGGACATAGAGTAAGTTAGAACTGGGCCTACATGACTGCAATTTATTACCAGCTGTTTGAATCACATAGACAAGGAGTAACTAAGGGGGGACTTTATTTGTGAACATGCATCTTGTTTAGTTTCTGTTAAAAAAAAGTGTCCTGTACAAAAGGTTTGTGTCAGCGCACCGCTTTCTTACAGGAGGAGCAGCTGGTTGGAGGAACAGTCAGAACATCATGACGTGGGTTGGCACAAACAACCTTCACAGCTGTCCAATCATGCAAAGTCACAGAAAAATAAATCCTACTGTTACATGCCACAAATTCTGTCCTTCAGAAGACATTGTCAGGCATGTCAACCTTAATTTAAGTTTTCACTTACTCCCATCACACTCATTCAGGAGCTCTTTGTTGTTCTGTGGAGGTAAAAGGAATCAGCAAAAGCCTCTATTTTACATTTGATAAAGATACAAGAAAAACAACAAAATCTTTAGTGGATAATATTTGGATTTTTTGTGAAAGTCCAACTGTAAGTGGCCCACCATTTTAAAATGGAAAGAAAATGTTTTAGGACTCTAAAATTATGACATGTGACAAATTTAAATTTTGCCATGTTGACACTAATATCATGTATTAAAATTCTGTCCAATCAACTTTATTCATATGTCACTTAATTAAACAACAGAGTGTGGTTATGATTCTGGTTAGTTTGACTGCACTGCATGTTTCTAATCCTCTCACCTGGAGCAGTTTGTATCATTATCTCCCGTACTTGCATCCTAAACATACTTCATTTACTCTACCTGTTAGCCTGGCCCTTTATACCGCCCTCTGCCTGAAAAAAAGTGCCAGATTATTGAAAGTCTTACTATGAGCAAAAGTCCAGCGTTCCTTCCATGGCCTGCCTGATCTCCATATCACTTCCCCATTGCGTCTTGCCCATGTTGAATATTGTACTGATTTCTGATCATGGACCTTTGTTTTTGCCCTCTCCTGACTGACCCCTCGATCTGTCAGCCAGAATCTGCTCCCTGTGTCGGACCTCGTTTTTGTGCCAATTCAGCCCAAATTTTTGTCAATCCCCTGAGGTTTGTAAATCTGAAAATTTGCTTCTGCGTGTTCTGACTTTGGATATGTTGGATCAAACCCAAACAAAAAAAAATAAATATTCTCTGTCACATTGGGCCAGTCCTACCACCCTGCTATTACCACCCAGCGATAATAAGAAATCAAAAATCAGCATCCCTCTTCCACTGATTTGGAGCTTCATACCCAAGCTTTCCTGAAATCACTGCTGTTTTTTTTTTATTATTATTTTATATACTCTAATAATCCCAGAGGGAAATTCCTTCTCTGCATTTAACCCATCCCCTTGGGGAGCAGTGGGCTGCCATTGTGAGGCGCCCGGGGAGCAGTGTGAGGTTAAGGGTCTTACTCAGGGACCCAGAGTGGCAGTCTGTGGGAGTGGGGGATCAAACTCACAATCTTAGGATTCAAAGCCCCTATGCCCTAACCACTAGGCTGCCACCCCCCCTGGCTGCCTGTTGATCTATCACCACACTTTAAAAAAATAGAAAATTTTCTTCTTTTGTATCTGTCTGAGCTTTTAAGTCCTCATTGCTATCTGTTAGAAGTTCAGTCTCACTGTAAACTGAGCTGTTCAGTAAAGGATTCAAAAATGTGTAAAGAAAAAGCTAAAGGAAGACAGAGGAACACAACACATGTCATCTGAAGTCACTTTACATTTCACCAAATCATAAAGTCACATTGATTCAAAGTTTTCTATCTAAGGAAAACCAGTTGATTGTTCTGAAAACTCATCTAAAATTTCAGAATAAGGACCTGGTGGACATTACAAAGTTAAAAAAAGAAGAAGTTTTCTTGCTTTGCAATTTGGATGAGTGAAGTTAAGGGTTAAATGTTCAAAAGAGTTGCAATTATTAACTACCTTTGGATTAATCAGTAAGTCAGACTGAAAGATTGTTGCTACCCCTCCTCCTCGCCCAGAATTTCTGGGTATGTTCACATAATACTCTTGCTGCAGCCAAGTTTCTGTAAGGCAACATAAATCAATGTGATTATCACAAATCAAGTCATTAACTAGCAGATTTTTTGAGGTAGGAGATTTTATGTTAAATAGACCACATTTAATAGTTTTAACTTTTTCCCCAATTGGAGTTATTTTAATTTTAATTAGATTATCATGATTTACTCCTTTGAGAATCTTTGCTAATTTATTAGATTTTGGTCATGATCAAGACACTGTTTAGATGGAGTAATGAGTGGGTAACAGTAGAGAAGCTGGTCCTAGTCTGTCCTGGTCCGCATCCTGGGTTGTCAGGGTTTTGGTGGACCAATAAATTTGTCTGGATTCCTTGAAGTTATCAAGTCAGAATTCTGTCAAAAGCACAGACATTAAATTTGGAACTTCATATGATCTAAGATAATGTGGCTTCACTTTTTATATTGAGGAACGTTAGGCTTGAATAAACATTCCCCTATATCTGAACACATATATTTACATTTCTAATTGGTTTGCAACTACTGTTATAGAATAGAATAGACAGATTTATTTTGTCACTTTGTATATACGAATGTGAACAAAAAAGACATTTTGTTTAAAACAGCTCTCAACAATTTCATTTTTTAAAGTGCAGCCTTAAAAACAGTAATGAATACATAAAAATAGTAATATAAACTTTGACTGTATATTTACAGTTCTAAAAATTGTTCTTATATAAAATAAAGGATTTTACACAACATTCAGCAGCCTAATGGCAGTGGGGAAGAAATTGTTTTGGAATTTGCTGGACCTGCATCCAATGCTTCAGAGTCTCTTCCCAGAGGGAAGCAGGGAGAACGGTCCATGATGGGGGTGTGAGGGGTCATTTCTGATATTACGGGCTCGGGACACGCAGCGCTGGGATGAAATGTCTTTAATGGAGGGAAGAGGAGCCCCGATGATCTTCTCTGCTGTTCTCACCACTCTTCTCACCTTCTTCCAGTCTGAGGTGCTGCAGCCTCCACACCACACAGTGAGACAGCTGGTCAGAATGCTCTCTATGGTGCTTCTGAAGAAGGTGGGGAGGATGGGTGGGGGCAGGTGGTCTCTCCTCATCCTCCGCAGAAAGTACATGCGCTTTTGTGCCCGTTTGATCAGTGAGGGTGTGTTTCAGTCCAGGTGAGGGTGTCTGTGATGGGCCTCAAACCTTCCAGAGAAGTTGTTCAGTTAATATAGGAAAACAGTGTTTGCTGCATATACAGGGTGGGGGGTGGGGGGGGGGGGGGGGGGGGGGGGGTGTTGTAGTGTGTGATCATCCCAATGCCTTTCCACATCCTCCTGGTGTTGCTGTCATCATGGAAAAGATCCTGGATCTTCTGGCTGTGGTTCTGTCACAGCATTCAAAACAGTCTTGAAGTGTCTCCATGGCGCCCTCATACCACCATTTTAGTGCTGGATCAGGGGCCCGCCTCATACTGGTATCATTGTAACATTAATTATTATTCAATCATAATATTTTAGAATAAATTCACACAACTTCAACTAAATTAGTATCGCTTTTTGATTTAGCATAAATTAAGTCATTTTTTTTGTTTGTTTGTTTGTTTCTCAGTAACTTTCATACAGACTAGAAAAGCGGGAAACACGTTCAGTCAAATTTTTTATTTAAATTATTTTCATTTTCAAATATTTTTTTTAGGTGGGAAGGAAACTGGAGTACCCAGGGAAAAACCACACATAGGCAGGGATAGGGCAAACCTTAATATGAGTTTAAAGGTTTATTGACTGGATGGTCAAAAAACTAAGACTAAACTCCTACATAACTGTTGCCTGATATCTTAACAATATGTTGGTTGAAAATTCATCAAAGTTGGATATAATTCCTTTGGGATTTAATGATCTGAGCCACATCATTTCTGCCGTCAAAAATGTGTAATTTCTCATCGCCTCATAGGCCTCAAGAACATAAGAACTTTTGCTGTTAAAGTCAGACAAGTGGTTCATTGTAATAAAGCTGTTTTTAAGTGCGGCTGCTGATGTAATACGCTCCTGTGGTGTAGGAACTAGCATTTGTTTTAAAAGATCGATGAAACTTAGAAAATCCTCCCTTTCAATGGGGGTCTTGTGTTGGTGGTGGGATTTTCATCAGGTCATCCAAAGACTTCAGCTTCAACACTGGATCATAATCCCTGAAATCAATTTCACAAGTAGAGGAACAATTATAACTACAATGTGGTTCAACCAACATTTTAACAATTGCTGCCAATGTTTCTGTTTCTAGTTGTCCAATCCAAGCGCTTTAATTTTCTCTAAGACCTTTTTTTCCTGATTTGTATTGATTTCCCAGACATCTGTTGCTGTTTTTATTGCAACAATCTCTCCAGTTTCTTTGTTTCTACCTCAGAACATTTCTGCTGTTCCTCCTTCACCCAGATATGCTATAAAGCAGTATTTGTTTGTTTCAGATTCCAAAACAAAATCATTCTCCAAGAATAAGTTTTGACACAATCTTCCACAATCAGTTGGCTGTTGACCACCAGGAGTCAAGAGGGTCATTGAATAATCTTCTAGATCAGAGGTTTTAGAGCAGAGTTGGGGTGTCACAGTAGGGGGTTCTGGGTATAAGTCGGACCAAAGGTATGGGTATCTTTGAGGAGAGGGGGTCCTGCTGGACCAACTTGATGAGGTCCTGTCATATGAGTGCACTAGCAAGCTTTCTGGGTTTTTTCCGATCTTAGCATGAAAGAAATTATCTTTCATGGGTGGGTGATAGTTGACTGAAGTGACACTGGAAATGTCAGAAGAGGAGCTTTGAGCTTCAGAGTTGTTGGTCGAAAATTAATCAAAACTGGATATAATTCCTTGGGGGTATAATGATGTGAGTGCCAACTTGTCTTCCGTCAGAAACGTGTGATTTCTCATCGCCTCAAAGACATAAGAACTGTTGCTATTAAAGTCAGACTCCAAAAAGAAATTATTCTCCAAGTCCACATTGTCTCCAAAATAATTTGAAAGCATTTTGAAGACTTAAAATGAATCTCCAAGTTTTTTTTTTTCCTGTGTCGGGCACTAGCTCTTGATCAAGCCGCTGTGAAATCACATATGGGCTTATGACTGGGCTGTCTTCTATTTATAATATATGTAATGACATCACAATGGCATAGGGGTTATGTTATGATCTCAGAATGTTGGAACCAAAATAAAAAAAATAATCCAGATGGGGCCGGGGTTACTGGAGGATCAGGGGTTCTAGGAGTAACCACATGAGTCTTAGGTAACAGGTAGAACTGGGGAGGCAGAGAGTCTGGTGCGTCCCAGCCTAGTTTACCCCTTAAAAGAGAAGACCTGAGAAAATGTCCATCACTGCCACAGTATAGACAGAGATGAAAGCTGATGCGACGAGCCCTCTCCTCCTTGGAGAGGCATGTGCATCCCAGCTGCATCGGTTCCAGACCCAGTAGCTGACGTAGGTGCAAAGGGGGCGTTGTGAAGAGCAGGTTGAGGGAAGGCCGTCGTCAGTGCTCTTCTTTCCCTGCGACGCTCAGTGAGGCAAAGGTCAATTCGGTTGGGAAGGTCTTCCAGCTGCTTCAGAGTCCGGGTTTAGTCGCGGGTTGAAAGCTCATCTTTGATGCTTTTACGAAGGCCAAAGAAAAAAAAATCCAGGAGGGCGTTCTCATTCCAGGAACAGTCTGCAGACAACAGGTGGAAGTCGGTAATATATTCCATCACTGAACGATCTCCTAGCCTGAGTGTAAAAGTCCCGTGGACTGAATCCAGTAGAACTTTTTATTGCCTGCCTGGAATGGGTGACAATAGTTGAATAAACTTTTCACTCTCAAAATGGTATCGGTGCACCATTTGTTGGTACTTGGCGATACCGATACCACCATTTTAGTGCTGGATCGGGGACCCGCCCGATACTAAAAATCATGTCTAAACTATGTATGGTGTTTTTTTTTTTGTGGGGGGGGGGGGGGGGGGGGGGGGGGGGGGGGTTATATGATGTTAAATTCCTTTCTAGATTTACCAGGAAGCCAATGAAGAAAAGTTAAGAGAAATATGACCCCTTTTTAATTTTCAGCAGAACACCAGCTGCAGCATTTTGGATCAGCTGAAGGCTCTTAACTACAGTTAATGGTTCATTCCTGATAGTAATGAATTACAAAAATCCAGCCTGAAAGTAACAAATGCATGGACATGGAGTTTTTCAGCATCATCCTTAGACAGGATATTTGTTATGCTTGCAATAGTCAAGATTCATACTTAAGTCCACATGAAAATCTGCTCTAAGACTGGAAAACTGGGGCTATTTATCCAGATTGGACAGACATTGAGCAATTCTGCAAGAACGAATTCATAAATACAACTTGCTGTTGTATATCTCAGCTCAATGTTTTATTAAGACAAAGTATAGACTATTGGAGGGGGGGATTCTATCACCCAAAATACCTTAAAAAGTCATTGAAATTTTTGTTAGAACATGACAAAATGTTAGAACAACAAAACAAAACAAAAAATAAAGAACTTTTAATGGACAACTGTCAATCACTTTTCAAGCAATGTGAAATAAATGTCTTGCTGTGGCAGTGGTCATATAATGGGTATATCATTCAGGTGTACACCTTGATCTGAAGAGTAATTTATTTACATAAATATTTAGGATGACTATTGTGGTTGAATGAGAGTGAAACTAATCTTTTCTAAAGTGTTTTTGACATATTCAACATTTTACTCTCTAGTGATCATTCATCTGTTGACTCACAGCTTGTGTCATTTATGCCTGTGCTGATGCATCCTCTGTCCTGCGGGAGAAGAGAGATGAAACAACGCAATTTATGCGCTGTGATGATGAGCAGGGTGGAGCGACGGGGTGCGTTTTATAAGAACAAGCTGAGACCCTCACTCTCATAAACTCCAGAGAAAGACATAGAGCAAACAGCCTAATGATAGTAATAATATAAACTTTCAGCAAATAATCACAGGAAGCTGATTTGCGCAGCTGCGATCAGTTTGTCGGTTTTGCGCGCTTCTGTCCAAACTCGCTGCTGCTTTTAGCGCCGATCATGGAGAGCCTGAAGTTTGCGGCGGTGCTGCTGCTGGTCGTGTTGGTTCAGACCATCAGCGCGCTGAGGGCTCCGCTTTCTACGGAGGATGAGGAGGGACATGTGTGGACGGTGGACAACTGGCAGGTAAGAGATCAACTAAAACAGGACGGGTTTGGGGACTTTGGTTTGAGCAAACAGCCGCTGCGGGACCGGCTGATCGGTTCGGTGTAAAAAGCGTGGAAATAATAATTAGAATGATTATAATAATCCTAAAATGCATTCCGTCATTGTTATGCTATACATCTAAATTTCGCTACAATTTAAAAATTGCTGCCAAATACGGAAATAACTTTCAGCACCTTGGAGAGCTTCAGATATAAACCTATAAGCATACAAAATGGGAGCCTATATGCCAAAAAATAATGATTGCTTTATAAGTAAGTCAATTTTTTGACTTTTTTATAAGAAGTTGCCTTATAAGTAAAAAAAAAAAAAATGAAAATAAAGAATGCTGATTTATTTTTAAGTCATTACACAAAATTGTTTATAATTACTACCTGTGCAGAGTTTCTTACATGGATTCAACATGAAAATGAATTTACGGTTTCTTTTCTTCTACATCTTTCACATCCTCACATCCAGACTTCCTCCATCAGCCAAGTCATTTAAAACGTTCTTCCCAGATTAATTCAACTGCACAGTGTCTAATCAGTTGTAAACTAAAAGATGCATTTCCATCCGTCCACATGTTTATTTGTTTTGTTTTAAACACACTTCATAATTAATGAGCTGTAAAAAGAAGTTGCTGCATATAAAGGATAGAATGAGTCTGGTTCCCCACACAAATAAAATAAACTGTTGGATTCTTTTATTTATGAGTTTCCAGAAATGAAAAACCCGAGGCACACAGAGAAAAGAATAATGAATTAAAAAAAATTAATAAATAGTAACAGATAAAAAATTGAAAGACAAGACCGAACAGTCAAACCAGCTTGTCAGCCTACTGGTGTTTTGTTAAAGAAAAGTACATGTGCACATCATTCTAAAGTGAGTTATCAAGCATGAGACAGAGTCAAACAACCGACAGTTCAGAAAACAATGTATTCAAATAGTGCTGAATAATGAAGCCATTTCTTAAAACAAGGAGGGATACAGAATTTCCATTCTCTCAGATTAACACATAAACTAAAGATAACCACCCACTGAAAAGACAGAGGAAAAGTGAAATAAAATTTAGAGCAACCCGAAATAAGTGAAATGGTTATCAGGAGTCAGATTTCTGCCATAAACATTACATTAAAATTGAAATATAAACTTTTACATTATCAACCAACAATTTGGATTAGGAAAGAAAAAAAAAAAAAGCATTAAAAAAAAACATTGAACATTAAGGCAAACAAACTTTAAACCATATTTGCTCTTCTAAAAGACCGAAAAACTATTAAGATAATTTTACTCATCAGGTTTTGTTATTTTATGTGCAGAAAAACCAAAATATGAAGCTGTTAGTGACACAAATGTAAATAAAAAGTACATTTTAAAGTCTGTTTTTTTTACCCAGGTAGAATCTCAACATTTTCTTAACTCTTAAGATATGCACACTTTACAAACTGATCTAAAAAATAGCAAACTAATCATAAAACAATTGCATTTGCCCTTTATTTGGGCAGAAAATTAGATATTCTGTCAAAGAAATCCATCTTTTTGCCTTAGAAAAAAAATAATCAGATATAATGCACCTGAAGTGGATAATGGAGTTCTTTTTTCTTATCATAAACATAAATCATCTCATTCGGATGGTAAATTGTCTTATACGCTCATATCAAGGGAAAATACACCTACTCCAAGAAAAATGTCATTTTGTGCAGTGCGGTTCCTTGGAAGCTGACGCCTCAGGGTTCAGAAGCTGAGCTTGATAGAAAAATTTAACTTTGGTGTTAGGAGGTTATGCTAAAGTTATTTAATATCAGGCTGGAAAATGCATAAATCATTTTGATAGTTAGAATTAAACTCTCTTAGAAATTCTTTTTTGTTAAAGTATAGGAGGAAGAGGTTATAGAATCAACAAATACCTTAGCTAGAGGTGGATAAGAAAAAAATTCCTTTATTTAGAGGATTTACAACTGTCTTGTTTCTAGGGTTACCCAGTGGAGAGAGGATTATCCATCCGGCTCGCAGATCTGATCAAGCGGTCGAAAGCACAGCAGTTCCACGGTCTGATGGGAAGAAGCCCGGGTAGAACCATCACACTTAAACACAAATTAAATACATAAAACAAACCTTTTTCATGTTTCCCTTTCTTCTTTCCTTTTTTATAGGTGTGTTAGCAAAACTGGGCAGGAAACGTGAGTATAATCCCATACAAACCACAACAAGACTACCTTTTATTTTCCTTATAACATTTTTAACCACTCATCCTTTCTGCCTTCATATCTTTCTTTCATCAGGAAATAATAATAATAAAGGTGAGATGTTTGTCGGACTCATGGGCAGAAGTTTAGGAGAAGGTAATTTATTTTGTCCTAACTGAAAAACCTTTCACTGTGTTATTCAAAGTAAAGAAAATGCCACATGGTGGGTCATAATTATATGATTTGAAGGCATTATTATGAGATTCAATATCATAATTTAAACTTTGAAAGTTTCCAGTTTATATTTATGAGACTCAAATGATTATAAGATTTAAAGTATCTAATAATTATGACTTTATAGCTTATAATTATATTTATATATGTATTTATTTTATTGTTTTTAATACTTTTTCAAGGCTGCACTTTTAAAAAACATGAAATTTTCCAGAGAAATGTTGCAAATAAAATTTGTCTAAGTCTAATTACTTCATATCATGTAATGATGACACACCATGTTCCCTTTTTTTTTTACTTTCAATGGGATTCAATCGTTAACATTGTTTCAGGGTTGAGGATAATATTATGACTCAGCTGTTTTGTTTTTGTTTTTCCAGACCTTGATGAAGACTGGACTCCTGACTCTTTCTGAAGAGAACAACTTTAAACAAGATTCAAAACATGATCCAAGCTTTACTTTAACGTTTTCTATTCAGTACCTCAGCAGATCAGAAACATATGGTGACTGACATCAACAAAGAAACACTTGCAATCAAACAATACAGGATTTTCCTCAAATTATTGCCATGGAACCCAATATATGCTATATGTTGTAATAAATTCATTTAAATTAAGTTATTTAATCGTTATTTTAGGTCTCTAACATATCTGCCATTTGAGATTTCCCACAGTACAATGCTGAATTATAAAGGTGCAACATCAGGGCAATTTTCCTTTATTTCTTTATCATATGTAATTGTATTACTGTTTGAAATAAAAAAAAAACAATTTCAAGTTGTTTCATAACAAATCAATGCACCAGTTCATTGTATTATTGCAGATTAAATAATAAAAGTTGGTTTTGCCACATTGTTTATTTGTTTTATTTTTTACCTTTCCAGATGATAAAAATGGACAAACTTAAACTGCAGAAATACTGAATTTTGGTAGTTAAAAAAAACTGATTGATGATAATTACAACCAAGAGTGTTTTATAGCAGTTTTCTGGGGCAGACCAACAGAAAGTAAAGCAGGTCTCTGAAGGGGAAAGGAAATTATTCCTCCATCCATTGTCTATACCTGCTTCTTTTTGCAGGGGAGCCGGAGGTTGCCTCCACTGGTCAGTGGGAAGGGAGTGGGGAGCACCATCAGGTCACTTGTCCATCTGGGGAGATTGATCCTCTTTTAATGTCTTACTTCATTATTTTTGTAATTAAGACATTAATTTAATTTATTGTGTTCAACCAAAACAAGTAAAAACAGACATTTTAAACTCCTGAATACAAGGGAGCAGAAAGATAAATAATCTAATATTAACTGCCCCCTTGATTTAAAGCAATAAAAGAACAAAGAACTTATGATTACAAATAGCATCAACAACACAAAAAGCATTAAAATACACAACAACTAAAAGATAAAGGCAAGACTACACTCTAGTCTCGAGACTACACTGTAATAATTAAAATGAAATAAAACTCAGATCTGCTATCACAGGTCAAAAATTACAAACATTACTTAATAATCTCAGAAAATAAAAAATAAAAGAAATAAAAAACACAATGATACAAAATTATTGTGTGACAACACAGGCTTGCTTTTTAAATCCAATTTAATGCAGTTCAGTTTATTTCTATAGCACCAATTCACAACACACGACATCTCAAAGCACAGTCAAAGTTATTCAATGTTTTCTATCTAAGGAAAACCAGTTGATTGCATCGACTCATTGACTCAAATGCAATCCGTCACACTAAGCATGCTTGTAGCGACAGTGGAGAGGAAAAACTCCCTTTTAACAGGAAGAAACCTCCAGCAGAACCAGGTTCAGTGTGAGTGGCCATCTGCTGAGGCCGACTGGGGTTCAAGGAGACAGAAGCAGAGATACTTCTAGATCAAATTACCATTTGATAAATAAAATTAGTCTTATCCATTAATTTCTTTGAATAGTACTAAAAAGGAACAGTTGAATGTTTATTACTCACAGAAATATCTTAAGATTTTATTTTTTCTAAATTCTTACTTTTCAGTAGAGCTGATCTACTTCAACAGTTCTTGGTTGTTAAACAAAACAGTGTCTTTAAAATTATAAGGCATCACAAGAATCTGCCGACTTGTATCTGTACTTGTCCTGTTAGATCTCAGTGCTGCATTTAATGCAGATGATCATAATATTCTGTAAGAGAGACTTGAATATTTTATGGGAATTAATGGAACAGCATTAGACTGGTGTTATTGGATGTGGTTCCTCTCCTCGGTCTACAGGATCTGCAACAGGATCTTAATTGTTTACGAAAATTGCAAAGACAAACTGTTTGTCTTCAGGAAATCTGGGTAACATTTGATCCTTTTGGCCTTCGTCTTTAAATTCATAGGGGAATCATATTTAAATGTCAAATCATTCTGGCTTAAACATATATATAAATGTACTCTTTATCAGACCATATTGTCCCAAAATTTAGAAAATTTCAATAAAAAAAAAAATCCTGTCTTAAAATCTGTGTGGTTTTTTTCGTTATATAATGCAGGCCAGTTAGTTATAAGTCAGCCTGAACACCTAAATTCGGCCAATCATATCTCAACTGTCATCTGTCAATAACATTTTTTTGGTCACAGCATCTTGATTCATATGTCGCAGCTAATATACGCAACGGTTGAAGTAAGAATAATTTCCTTTCCCATTGAGTTCCATCCCAGTGTTCACGGGGATGGACGTCTGTGTCTTCAGCAGGCGTAGAACCAGGGGCGGAGCTAGATGGGGGGCCAGGGGTGGCCAATTTTTTTCCCTCTAATACATTCGGTGGCATCAGACATTTAAATTTTTCATATATTAACAATTACTTGACAACAATAAGACTGGGGTTAATTATGCACATTAAAATCTTAACATTAAAGATGATAATTCAGGCTCTTTTCAGAACTAGATTTTGTGTTTTATGGGGTAAAGAGAAAATGGTGTGTCTCTGAAAGTCGTCTAGGAGTCTTCAGTGAAATCATAGATAATAATCATTTTAACAAAAAAATTATAAGGAATTTATGTAGATATTGGTACTTTTAAATATCCATTTTGCAGAATAATTGTTGATAAAAGTAGGTAAGTAATGACAAAGGAAGAGATGTTTTCCCCATCTTTATTCACTATACCTTTTATCTAGAAAGCATGGATGTTTAAATATATATGCGTCTATTTGTTAGCAAAGCTTGTAGGAAAGTATAGTTTGTCTTTACTTAGAAATTATTGATGTTGTGCTCATTACTTTTCCTGTTGGAACAGTGTTAATTCACCTTGATGTTCTGGCGCCTATCCATTTTCGGCCCCCCCTCAGTGTACATTGGTTATTGCCTGGCCACCCTTATAAAACTTTTCTAGCTACGCCTCTGCATAGAGCTAACAGAACTGGCAGCATTGCGAGGCAAGGGCTCAACATGTACGGCTGTAAGCCTTCTACACCAAACCAAGCTTCTGCCGCCCTGGCGTCCTCTTCCACAATATCTTACTTCCCCGCTTTCCTCTAAATAAAAAATGCATGATGGAGGAGACTCATCCACGACCTCCGACACTAAACTCTCCTCCTCTTGCATGTTTCCTCTGTCCATAGCGTTCCTTGACAGTGTTGTTTCTAAATCACCAATTTAGTGCTACTTGGTCTCAGTGGATTTAAGCCTGGACTCTGACTGGGCCACCATGTACGTAATGATGCTACGATTTAAACCATTCCAAGTCCTTTGCAGCCTTCCGACAGGTTTCTTCTCATCAACTTTAACCAGTTTCCATATTCCTGCAAAAAAATAAATTTGCATCCCCACAGCATGCTGCTGCCACTCTTATGCTCCACCGTATTGAGAGACTGGTTAAGATGATTTGCTGCTCTAATACATTTCCAATAGAATGCTAAGTTATGTGACAAAATGCAAGAGTTCATGCTTTTTTCAACAATCAACCACAGTTTTTTTTTTTTTTTTTTTTCCAATTTCAAGGCTACTATGAAATGACAAAAAATGCACGAATTCATTAAAATGTAAATGTGGGGGGAAAAATGTTTTAAAGAAACATAGGCTACATTTCCCAGTTTTTGTGCAAACATAAGTAGTCTAATAGAGTGACCTTCAGTTTCATTGTGTTGAAAAGTAAGAAATCTGAGAAATAAACACATTAGGCCTTCTGATTTACTGATCGCATTTATTTGGTGGGGGAGGAAGGGGGCAAAGCAAGTGCAAAAGCAAGACTGAGCTACATTATGATGCCACTTTTTGCTACTTTTCTGTTTTGTGAAGGATTTATTAGCAGAACTACCACAGCTTGGTGCCGACCGATGGAAGGTTTACTTAGTGACTTATAGGAGTTTATATATAGATATATATAGGTAGGCAAAAACCGGTAACATGTTTGGAAGCTGTCCATCTATAGCTGCCATTGGCACAAATATCCAACATATTTCTAACCCCAAACAAGACATGTGAAGTAAAAACATAAAAATGAATATTCTAACATCAAGGCAAACAAAAAGATTCACTGTGCTTGGACCTTTATTTATTTATTTGTTTTTACCATAGTTGCAACAGGCTGAGACGCTAAACACTGAGCTATTTTTGACAATGTGGTTTGGAGCCCATCTAGTCAACAACAAACTTATTTCTAATCTATTTTCTGAAAAGAGAAGAATAATTTGTTCTGGCTGAAATAAGATATACTAAGATGTCTAGATAGTAATTTTCCCCAAGTTTTGGAGATAGAGAAAATTTTCAGTCCATGTTTTGGTGTAAAAGAGAAGCATTAAAGCGAAGTTAGCCACGAGAAAACCGAGACACACTGGAAAAAAATGGAAATTTAGATATGTAATTTTTTTCTTAAAATAATTGCATTTAGATTGAGGAGGAAAGAGACATTTTGCCAATAGAATAAGATAATTTACACTTAAAAATAAGTAAACACAATTGCATTGTCTTATTTTAAGTGCATATTATCAAATTATCTTATTTTAAGAGTAAAAATACTAATTTCTTTGACAAAACTACCTCATTTACCAACTCAAATTAATGGTAAATACACCTAATTTAAGAAATGACAGTGAGACAATCAAACTAATTAAGTGCACTTTGCCTTTAACTGTCTCTAAAGGTTGGCATGCAAAAAAAACAACAAAAAAACATTTGCCTGTTATCTTTTTTTTAAGCAAATAAAGAAAACTCATCTTCAACTTGACATATTTTAGAGAACAAACACACCACACTTGAAAAATGTATAACAAAACTACAGTCTGGCAGCGAAAACATTTCTGCAGTGACATTAAAAGTCCAGAAAAATAAAAAAATAAAATGGCTTCATGAAAACATGGAGAAAAAAAAAAAAGTTTTGGGACAAGACACTTGTCTTTGTGTAGGAAGTTATTGGTTTTCTTAGCAAACTGAGAGCTAAAGTAGTAGTCACCTATTATTAGCCAAAGTACAAAGCTAAATACAGAGCTTAGCTAAACACAAAGCTAAATTATGCTAAGATAGCTGTCAGCTAAGCTAGCAGTTGGTTAGCTGTGATGAACAACCAGTGGTTTTCCCAGTAAGAAGCTAAGGAAGGAAAGCTTAGCCTGCTAGCAAGGGGGTAGCTAGCATGAGAGCTAAGCTAAACAATCACTCAATTTGATCAAATTGCACCAAAATATTTTTTTTTTTGAACAGTCAGTGGGCCAATTATGTCATTTAAAATAAAAATCCATCTAATTTCATTAAACTAGCTTTATAAGGTGGAAAAATAACATGTTTTGAGCCTCTGAAATGCAAAAGATTTCCGTCACTACTCGGTGGCTTGGATGACCGACAATTCTCCTTATTTGAAACACATTCAGATCTATGTAGAGGTCTTACATAAATATATTTACAAGGAAGCCAGTCCAGCAAAATAAACATCCCTTTATGCTATACACTGTTAACATACTTTTTTTCAATGAATATAAATACCACACAAGAAAAAAAAATTTGAATAAAAATGAGATTAAACCAATATAAGGAGGAAAACATCAGCTGGGTAAACAACTACAAATTTCCAAGTCAACACTGAGTAAAAAGAAAACAATACAATAACTGTTAAACTGTTAGACAGTAGTAAAACCTCAGAGGTAGAAAAAGTATAAATCTGAACTGAGAACTTTAAAAGTAAAGAATGCAGAACATGTGTGTAGTTGTCTACACTTCAATCATCAAAAGTGATGCAAAACAAACAAAAACAGGCAAAAGGTGATCAGATCACATCCAGGTAAATTCCTTAACTTACAGCAGAGAAATTTAAACACTGCCTGTGAAGCGAGAGCTTCCTGGCAAACTGACTGCAGAGACATCAAATTAAACAGAAAACACCAAACAGCTTTGGAAGTGGGGAGAAAAGCCAAAGGGTTCAAACAGCCATGTTAAAGTTATTTCTTCCATCTCAGCAGGATGTTAAGTTATAACAATCAACTACTAAAATTAAGTGAAAGGTAGGGAATGTTTACTCCCATTTTTTCTTCAATATATAAAGGGATTTATTTATTTCAAATCTTGAACTTTCTTTCAATATTTATAAGATAAGTAATAAATTATTTAGTTCCAGACAAGTCCACATTTTCAATGTGGGACTTATTTAACAAAATGAACATTTTAAGGGTGTGTCCTTCTAATTCACATCCAGGCCAGCTGGTTTGCATCAGACAGGACATGTGTTCATAGGTCAACGTCTTGCTGACTGGTGTTACATCTGGTCAACAGAGCATGAGGGAAATGCAGCTCAATGCTGCCCGTCACTGATTGGATTAGCAGGTGTGCCTGCCATTACTAATGAAGTGAGTGGCGGAAAAGTGGACGAGCGGCGCTCCATTATTTTCACTTTTCAGAAAACGAATGGGGTCAACGAGAGCTAAGACCGGGCTAACGCTTCACTGCAGGTCCTTCAACTGGTGATTCACCCAGCCAACATGCAAACACTGTAAAAATTATCAATACTCTAATATATTTTCAAATTTCATTAAACGTACAATAAATGATGAGATGCTGTGGGTATTATTTCCTTCAACGGACTGGAAAGCTGGTGAGAGTGAAGGAAAAGAAGGGCAGAGATAAAGACAAGGCAGGCATTGAGGAGAACCTGTTAGAAGCTGCAAAAGCCTTTAGGCGAAGGAGATCTGACTGACGTCTCTTCTGATAGTGTCAAATAGGTCAAAGTTAGCGGGCACGAATGCTTTTCTAAGCTCTGAAACGACAGTGAACTCAAATAACAAAGGGAAAATCCCAAACTCTGAACTCTTCTCCCAACGTTTAACGTGTGGTTTATATAGAACAAGCAAAAGAGTGAAACTTTACAAACCCTGTTTTAAAAGCTTGGAAGCTAAAGATTGTTTTTGCGTATATTAATTATTGAATAAGCCCTAAATTTAACAGCCTAGTCCAATCAGATTCTTTTTTATGCCAGTTAGCTTATATTGGTATCATATAATAGAGGGCAATCCTATAATAATATTAAATTTAGATGGTGGCATATTTATTTTGACGTAAATCAACCTGGAAACCGTTTGAACCCAGAAAAATAGTTAGACTGGATTAGGATTTGATTCAGGTGCAGCTGTGAGGATTTAGACTGAGGGTCAGTTAGCATGCCAGTGTACGAAGGAGGATCCATTTCTATGCGGAGAGAGAAGGAAGCTCCTTTACGTCCCTTTGGGTGGGGTCCATTTTAAGGCTGCGGGGTCGATGGTTCTTCCATTTCCCCGTTTGGTCTCCTTTGCCTTCCAGTCGTCAATAAGATCCTACAGGAAAGGAAAACATCCGGAAAATGGAAAATTAGTGACCAGATGGGCAAATAAAGGGTAACCTAAGGAGAAACAGGCCATGTTCTTCACCTGTCTCTTTAAAACCAGGTGCTTTCCTTTCCAGTATTTGAGCATCTGAAGGGACTGCAGTGTGCTGACGATATCCACTGGGTTCACGGCCGTCTCTTGGCTGATCTCTGCAAAAACCAGAGAGTTAAAGGAGTTAAGGGTGATATAATCAGAATCAGCTGAAGACTTTTAACTACAGTTTATCGACTTCATGATACTAAAGAATTACAATAGTCCAGCCTTGAAGTAACAAATGCATGGACTAGTTTCTCAGCATCACCCCTGGACAGTATATTTCTAATTTTTGCAATATTCCTCAGATGAAAGAAGGAAATTATAGAAACCTCTTGGATATGAGATTTAAATGACAGATCCTGACCAAAAATAAAAACTAATATTCTTTACTTTATTATCTGAGATCAGTTTAACTCCATCCAAATGAAGTGACTGACTAATCAGCTTATTTTTCAAAGACTAACTTCTGTTTTGTCTGCATTCAGGAGCAAAAGTAGCCTGGGTGCCAGTCCGAACTTAGTCCCGCCCACAAGGTTTGAGTTCGGGGAAGTTCGGTCTGGCTCTGCTCCATAGTAGCGCGAGTATTAAAGCCCACTGTCAGGCGATCCAATCAAATTGTCAGGGCGGGCTTTATACGATGATGGACAGATGATCAAGAGTAACGTTATCAACCACGTGACCAAAGCGCGCTTAGGTGACAAAAATAATGGCTGCCGCTGGAGAGTTTGGGTGAGTAGATTCTGCTATTAGGTCTGTTCTAGAAGATATCGACAGCAAATTAATTTTAAAAGAGGAACAGAGAAACGCGATCAAGTCTCATCTTCTTATTCTAGGCGTGAAACTGCACGCTTTGATTTTTGTTGACAACAACTATGCCTCGCTTAAGATACGTCACGCACTCCGTTGCTCTTATTGGTTGTAGGTCTATCCAATTGAGTGCAGAGGCATTTTTTTTTCCTGGTCCGTTCGAAACACGCCCCATAATCACAGCTCTATGGAGCAGTATCAGACTCATATTCTGACTAGAATTGAGTCGGACTACGTCAGGCTAGAGCAAAAGAGTAAGAGTCATCCAGGTTTTTATGTCTTCGAGACATGCCTGTAATCTATGTAATGGGTTAGCTTCATCTGGATTTATAGACAGATATAGCCGGGTATCATCAGCATAGCAGTGAAAATTAATCCCATGCTGTCTAAGAACTCTACCCACTGGTATGAATGTAAATCTGTGTCGCTGGGATTTGAATTAAAAATGCCACTGAAATTTAAATGTTGTATGTTGGTACTTTCTGTTTCAGTGTTAAAATATATTCAGAACACATTTTAGACCTAAAAAGAAGTTCATTGTCATTATTTCTACACAGTTGAAATTTGATTTGTTATTTTCTCTTCAAGCTAAAAATTCACATTACTATTTCAAAGTGATTACATTTTCAATACTTATTTTTCAGTTTAATTTTTCAGTTAAAAAAATCTGCATATAAAAAAATTCAACCTTTCAAAATTCAAACTCAATATTTTCAGCCTCCTGAGATTCAACTGGCTCTATTTCACTGTCTTAAATTCGGCGTCTAAATTCAGTGTAAAAAGGGAAGGGTTACTTCAGGTCACAGACATTAGCAATGGATTGTGGCGTCCAACACCCAGCCAATCCTGTTACGTTTTCTTAGTCACGTGACGTGACGCTTGTGGCGCTCATACTGAAGGAAAACCAGCATGACGGAGCCGGTCATGCAAGCTAACGCTAACTCAGAAGAATGAAAGTAACAAACTCACCGTTGAGTTAGCGTTAGCTTGCATGACCGGCTCCGTGATGCCGGTTTTCCTTCAGTATGACGCAGCAGGCAGAAGCAGCGAGTTTACATGCAAAGTCAATGGTTGACGCGCGTCAAGGCGCAGCAGAAGGTCCCGCAGCGCATTTTGAGCAGCAGGCGCAGCGCATCGGGAGCGTTTAAGCATTTGACGCGCGTGACGCGCTGCAAACGCGCTGCTGCTCGAGATGGAAAAATTTAACTTTTGCTGCTCAACGCGCCGCGTCAACCAATCAGAGAAGCTGATCTGGGAGCTGGCCGTGAGACAGACACATCGCTGATGATACAGAGAGCTGTGACCACTCCTCTGAAACAGTTTATTAACGCCTAAATTAACTTAAAATGCTGAAACCTGCCGGCAGAATATGTTCGCTTTCATTATCCTGGTGCCTGCAGTTTAGATTATTTAGATGAAAAACACCTACCAGCCGCCATGGTGAACCGCGAGGAGGCGACCTGGCCAGAGGCTACTGTTGAATGGGATCCTACTGACAGCGCTCCGCTGGTATGTGGGGGTCTAAACGGCTCTGACAGAAATAATATTGGAAGGTGGGATTGTAATCTGGATGAACTGACTGCACTGATTAAGTTTCAGGTGGACTTTCTCACTTAAAAACATGTTAAAACTACTTTATTCCCACTGATCACAGCAAATATAGCTGCAAGGCAAAGAAAAGATAGAGAAGCTCCGCCCAACGCGCGTCAGACACACTTTTGCACCGCGCAGCAAAGCTGCTTCAGCCGCGCGTCAGAACTAAACTGGTACAAGCAGCAAAAAGGAAGCAGCAGACGCGATTTTGCTGCTCTTGCTGCGTCCGGTGTGAACGTAGCATAAGTACAAACATACAACATTTAATTTTCAGTGACTCTGTTTAGGATGCCTCCTGGACGCCTCCCTGGTGAGGTGTTCCGGGCACGTCCCACCGGGGGGAGGCCCCGGGGAAGACCCAGGACACGCTGGAGAGACTATGTTTCTCGGCTGGCCTGGGAACGCCTTGGGGTTCCTCCTGAAGAGCTGGAAGAAGTGGCTGGGGAGAGGGAAGTCTGGGCCTCCCTTCTTAAGCTGCTGCCCCCGCGACCCGACCCCGGATAAGCGGAGGAAGATGGATGGATGGATGGATTTTTAATTAAAATCCCAGCGACACAGATTTACTTCCATAGACTGGGAGCATATATATAGTAAAGAGAATTAAACTGCTCAAGAATATCAGAAACAGAGCAGTTAAATACAGTTTTAAAATTGGTGTGACTAACAGAAATATTGAAGATATTTTGATATCTGCAGTACTACCAGCAGGTGTCGCCACATCTGCTTTTCTTTTGCTCATCAGCACAGTGCTGGAATTCTATTTAGGCTCAAAGAGGGCTATTAAAACAGCATCAGGACGGACGCTTGGTGTAAAGCCTTATTTTATCAAGATCAACTGGATTTTGGTCTTTTTGTTTGCATTCTATGCAAGAGTCTGGGTATTACATCATCATTCCTCTCGAAGCACATCCAAACCTTTGATAGAGATCTCCTTTCCCTGAAAATTATTCAGGTAACGCAGCAGAACGTCTTTCCAGTAACTTCTGTAGCTAATGAGGCCAAGGTCGGACAGCGGGCGCTCAGGCGAGCCCACCTTCTCCTCCACCTTGGATAACAGGTAGCCTGTTGGAAGAGGAGGGAATGTTGATGCTTTGGTTTCTATACGTTTGTAGCAAGTTTACTATACCAGAGGTTACAAAAGAGGGGGGTAGTGAGATTGTTTTCACAATCATTGTAATATGATCCCTGAGGTATATGGAGGACCAAAAAAAAATAAATAAAAAAATAAAAAAATGTAACATTTATTTGTTTATCTATTCAACCCATGATTCAAACATTAAATATGAGATAAATTACAATTAAATTAATCTATTAACTGCCCCATTAAATAATAAAATGAAATACGATTAAATATAACGGATTCAATTATATGTGTTAAATATTAAATAATTTAAAAGTCATTAAAAATTAATAGAAATAATTAGCTTTTATGCATACATAAATATATGTTTTATTTTTGGGATATCAGGCTGAATGTTTTGGGAACCTCAGTTCTACCGTCCCTCCCTGACAGGCTGGCATTTAGCATTTTAGAACGAGTCACAGCGCAGAGGAGGAGATGAAGATGAGCGGCTGCACTCACTGAAGTCAATGAGCATCTTTCCGTAGCCTTGCCTCATGTACTGTGGCATTGTGAGGATGCAGGAAACATTATAGTTCAAGAAGGAGTTCTTCTCCTGTGGAAGGAGAAGAAACGATCATCACCTGGGCGCCGGCTTATGGCGCTGCACTGGGGAAAAAAACAAAACGATAAGGAGCAGCAGGATTCTGTGTTACCTTAGAGAAGTAACCCACTAGGTGGCATCCTGTGTTGTCGGCTTCTGTCATGACGTAGAAGAGGAAGGGCTCCACGTCGTAATACAGTGTTTTGTGGTCCAGGAATAGTTTTGCTAGCAGACACAAGTTCTGACAGTAAATCTGGTTGTGGAGAAAGCAAAACAGATCATGAAACAGTTTCATTTTGGCCAGAAAACCAGGCATGTGGCTACGATGCATGGTTCAAATTTAATCTATTTTGTATTTTTGAGCAGATTCTCCAGTCGTGCGAGGACTTTCCGATCGGGCTGACTTTAAGCCTGATCGTGCGTTGTATAGTGTTCAGGGGGTAGCGCAGGGCAATCAGCCTCTCACAACCAATTCAATTCACTTTATTTATATAGCACCAATTCACAACATGTCATCTCAAGGCACTTTAGAATTTAACCAGATCATCCAGTCAAATTGATTCAAAGTTTTCTATCTAAGGAAAACCAGTTGATTACATCAACTAATTGACTCGAAAGCGATCCCTCACACTAAGCATGCTTGTAGCGACAGTGGAGAGGAAAAACCTCCAGATGGGGAATCGTAAGGTAAGAGGAAATCAAAGATGCTTGAAATTCAGTCGGCTGTCGTAAGGTGATCGTTGGCAAATCGCTCAATGGTCATGTGCAAACAAGGATCCTTCTTTTTCCTCTCAGACAAAAACAAAGAAGCATGGCGGGCGGTGCGAGGGAAATGGAGTTCTTTCTTTAAAATGGACAGACCGTAGTCAGTGGCGGTTCTAGACCAAATGTACCAGGAGGCCCAGAGGGGGACAGTGTGTTTTCATGGGGGCACAAAGAAACATGAAATAAAAAACAGGGCAAGGGACTCAAATAAATTAAGACAGCTGCATGAAGTGAAATTTCTATTCAATTAGGTTTCATTAAAATTCTAAATGTCATATTAGGTCAACATACATTCAGAATTTAGACTTAATTTAAGTTGAAATTACAGTTTTCTATAAAAATTTGAATTAGAATTTAAGAAATTTTTAAATTCAGCTGTAGAAATTAGAGTATTTTTAAAGTTTGTTTGAAAAAAACATTTAGCAGATGTAAACTGGGATGCTATCTCAAGCTATCACTTTATTTTATTTTTTTAAAATAGTTAATAAAACAGAATTTGTAAAGAAAAAAGTTAAATAGATCCAAAGGACCTATCAGTTACCATGTCTGGTACAGCGAGTATCATCATTAGAATTTCTTTGACTATTATGTCTTCAGTACATGGGCCATAACAGGGGCCAGGACATGATCTACAGGGGCCCTGGCCCCCGTTGGCCCCTGTGTAGAACCGCCCATGACCGTAGTAGCTATGTTTGCTCAGCCATGTCTTTGTCCAAGTGCTTTCAGCACTAAATTGCTGAGGCAGTGTGTTTCACTCTAGTGAGCTTCATATTTAACAGGAGGTATCGACACTCCCGTCTTTTTCTTTTTCTTCTACTGGTTTGGCTCCCGGATAGACGAGTCCGAGTAGCTCCATCTCACTTCAGAGCTGAGTCCGACGTGGTTTTTAGACGTACAGTGTGAGCAGGTAGATCGCATCCGAGCGTCGGGCTACACAGTGTGTGAACATACATCGGGAGCTGTGAACTCACACTGTACGAAGAAACCCTGCAGTTTCGTCGTACAGTGTGAGCTGTAGCTCAGGCAACGATTGAAAGAAATCGTACAGTGCATGCCCAGCTTTATAAGATTGCAGAACAGGATATTTATGCGTGAAAGGGTTCATCAATAATAATTATATAATCAGTAACAAATTTAGTTATTAATTAATCGTTTAATGGAGTATATAGACTAATACACGCAATTAGCTGAAAGAGCAACCCACTCAGAGCAGTAACTGTGCCCAAATGGAAAAAAAATATAGAAAAGTTTTGCCATTTAAGGCGCTTAGAGGCAAAGTTTTAGTTTCACCTGGTTTAATTTCTATACAAACTCTTCTTTTCATGGAAATGTCTCACTTTTCTAATTAAAATAGATTAAAAGTAATTATTTTTCCTTTTCAAAATTCAAATGCATTTTTTAATCATACTTAAATGGAAAGTGTTTAATAAATCCAGGTTTTTCTTAGCAGTCAAGTACAGCTTTAATAAATGCATATTCTGCAAAACCTAATGACATCACATCAAAAATAGAATACTCCTCATAGCTAAGGTTTAGCAGTTCATAAATACGATGTCGTGATGCCATTTTTTAAAACATTAACTGAAAAAAGACAAACTTGTCAGCGTTAAGCTACGTTCACACCGAGCGCGAATGTCGCAGCTGGAGCAAAGGATTCCCATCTAATCTCTATGCAGAGGGCGGATCTAGAGCGAAGCAAATCAGGGCGGGTCAAAGGTCGCGGATTTAGGGTCGCAAACGGCATGATTTTAGCAAAGTTGGAGAGATTTGATCGCAGCCTTTCCTGCGAATGGAGCAGAAAAACAGAAACTTTTGTTTACATTCATGTGGAGAAAGCCAGTCAGGGAGTAGACTTTTATGTTTTCATTTAATTTTTTGGAATAAAGAGGTGTGATCTCATAAAGTAAATTTTTCCCAGGTATAGAGCGGCAGAGGCTGAAGATTGACATCTGCAGATGTGAGGCTGAATGCACCTCAGGCCTGTCAGACACAGTGGACAGATCATTTCATTTATTAAATTGATTATTGTTTTATTTATTTTCTTTTTTGTTTATTAAATGTTAAAAATGTAGCTTTGTTTTGATCGTGAAAAAACATTTCTATGAATCTGCTTTTCATGAAGAACTAAAAAAGCATCAAGGTTAGCTGAAGGCTGAAGTCCGTAAAAAGAATATATAAACTTTGACAAAGAGCTGAATAATTCACTCTGATTTTTGGAGGAAGGCTTTTTTGAAAATCGTGGTTTTGAAATTTCAAAACAATTTTTTTTTTTCATTCATTTTTTTCAGGGACATCTGTCTAAAATAAAATAAAATGTTAAAGTTTCATATTTCTTGGAGATGAAAATGAAAAAAGATGACCCCAATCGATGACTAAATGAATGGTTAGCAGCCCTGAATGTGAAAAGGTTTACCTTGTTCTTCTTTCCGTCCACCTCAAAGACAGAGATGTTCCCCTTCCTGTAGATCTCATCACCTGGTGGATGCTTCCACACACATTTGGCCTTAAACACAGAACAGGAAAAATATTCTGCTTTAAAACCCCAAGATGTAAGGAAGGGGGCAAGTGCCACAGTACAATAAATGAAATAATAAATAATTATAAATAAATAATTAGGGATGCACGATATAATTGGCCCCCTATCTGTATCGGCCTTAAAACTGAATATTGGACATCGGCCACCCCACCGATATTTAACCTGATATTTGATCAGCTTCTGAGTTTCTAAAGTCTAAAAAAATAAATAAATACTACTTCTTCTTCTTCCTCAAAAACTTCTTTTTTACAAACTTAAAAACTTCTAAAGACGAGGGAAAAATACTGATACATTAAAATATCCCAATATCTTCATATGCTGATATACTGATATTTAAACACATTATATCAATCTTTTACTAATGAAATATTGCTATATGTCATCGTTATGCTACGAAATCCCCCGAAAATTCACGAAATTTTGCCATATTTTTATATGTTGATATATTGACGTGGTATCGATCTATTTTACTAACAAAATCTCACAAGAATTTGCAAAATATCACGAGAGTTTGTAACAGAACGATGAAATTTCACGAGATTTTGAAAGTAAAATAGATCGATACCGCGTTTTTAAAAATCAATTTGATATCAGCATATGAAAATATATTTGAGTATATTATTTTTCAAAGTGTCAGAAATGGATAACAAAACTGCCATTTTCAATGACTACTTATTTTTGTCCAGCTTTAATATCGGTATCGGATATCGGCCAAAATCCCAATATTGTGCATCCCTAATAATGATTTTAATTGTGTGAATAATTGATCAAATTTGGAAATAAAAACAAAATCTATTTGATATATATAGAATTAATTATAAGAACCTTGCATAAATACACGTATTTTATTTTTACTGCATGTATTTATGTCATGATTTAATAAATTGTTTAATGTTCCTGCAATGAAGAACACCATGAATTTATATAAACTGTCACACATCCACCAGAGACAAGGAGGTGGGACTAGAAACCCTGTTGTTGGATTGGTCGCTTCTTACAGAGCAAGAAAAGACAAATAATTCCTTTTTTTCTTTTAACTCTTAAGAGAATATTATCACTGAAAAGACGGTGTTGCCCTTTATTTACAGCACATTGGGTGAGCAACTCCAGCTTTTCTGTTCCTACTTTAGTCTAAAATAGCTAATAAGCCAATTGAGATAAATAGATGTAAATCATTTTACTGTATTCCATGTCATAATTCCAAAGTTATATTTCATTTTACATTTCATAATATCGGTTGATTTATTGATGTATTACATAAACAAACGGTACATTTAATGGTTTTTTATATTTTTCATTTTATTTATTACTTAATAGTACTTTCCCCCAATATAAGCATCTATTCCATGTTGTCCCCTTTATACCCACAAACACAGAGTTCCTTCAACATAAAGAAAGTTAAATTCAAGACTTTTTTTGTCACTTGAAATGAAACTTTAAGACCAACTTCACAACAAGCACAAGAAAACCTGGTTGCGACAAATTTAACCTGATGCCTATTTTAACATAAACCAATATTTTCTTGGCCAGTAGAAATGTTTACAATTTGGAAAAACTTTCCATATAGGAAGAAAGCTAAAAACACAGTAATAACAAATATATTTTTAAGGTCGTAGGGAAGCGGCTGTTCCAAAAGTTGCATTTCCGAATTCTCCCGAGTGGTGCACGACTTTACACGAGTGAATAAAGTGAATGTGATTAGGTCGTTCATCAAGAGGGCGGGATTGTTGAGGCGGAAGGTTCGCAAGCTTTTTGGTTGTGACCGGTTTCTTCGAAGCATCTTGCTAACCAGTTAGCAACTTAGTGCTAGTAGGTTTCCAATGGGAAATTCCATTGGAACCAAGTAGCACTAAATTGGTGACTTAGAAACGACACTGTCAAGGAACGCTATGGACAGAGGAAACATGCAAGAGGAGGAAAGTTTAGTGTCAGAGGTCATGGATGAGTCTCCTCCATCATCCATTTTTTATTAAGAGGAGGAAAGCGGGGACGAAGATGTTGTGGAAGAGGACGCCAGGGCGGCAGAAGCTTGGTTTGGTGTAGAAGGCTTACAGCCGTACATGTTTGAGTCCTTGCCTCACAACACTGTGTTTTGTGTCGGAGGTCGTTGAGTATAACTAACTGGCCTGCATAAGATAACGGGAAAAACCCCCCCACAGATTTTAAGACAGGAATTTTCTTTTTTATTGAAATTTTCTAAATTTTGGGACAATATAGTCTGATAAAGAGTACATTTATATACATATTTAAGCCAGATTTATTTGACATTTAAATATGATTTCCCTACGGCTTTAACAACTGATGAATTTACAATCTTCGTTTTGATCTCTACTCAAAGTCCATAATAGCTCTGCTTTCATTGTAGGCGAACCGCCAAACATTATCCGGAGGTTTGGCGCTACTGGTTCTTTCTTTGACGTCGGAGATGCTGTAGAGGCCTTGCAGAGACGAGGATTGAACAGAACTGAGAAATAGCAGCTGCTTCTCTCTAACTTGATTGTGGAGCTTTGTTTTTCACTAACATGTCTGACTCCACAGCTTTGATTCCCATCGTGCCGAGACTAAATGACTTCTTGCTCAAAGTTCGCCATTCCTCATATACGTTACCTGGTACAGTTTTTATCCATGCAGAAAACTATTGGTAGGAGAGTCAATTTTCATTGAATTTACTTCCCCACGTTGTCCAGATAAAAAGTTATTGTCGCATCACCTGAAGGTCTGCTTGAAACATCGTTTTTATTGGTTCTGCTTTCAGGATGGAACTAAGAATGGTTCCAGCTAATCCGTTCGCTAAATGTCAAAAAATTATTTTGAATTATTTACATTTTTTAAAAGTGAATTACAAAAGTAAAATCCTATTTATGACTTGGTGACAAATTTAAGACATATGAAAGACTGATTTAAGAGCCATTAAGGCCTTATTTTTATATTGAAGAATTCAATGCTTTTTAAGACTTTTTAAAGGGGAACGCCGTTTTTATTTACATTGGCCCCTTGATTTTACGTTATTACATCATGTTCTACTCACCCATATAAGTTTTGTGTCATTTGGAGCTGTTCTGAAGATATTTGGTTAGGTTATATCCAAGTAACGTCTTCCTATAGGCAACGAGTTGAAGGCACAAACTAGGAAGACGTTACTTGGATATAAGCTAACCGAATATCTTCAGAACAGCTCCAAATGACACAAAACTTATATGGGTGAGTAGAACATGATGTAATAACGTAAAATCAAGGGCCTAATGTAAAAAAAAAATGGCGTTCCCCTTTAAGGATCTGTATTAACCCCGATACAATATTCACCACAGGCGGGTTGCCCTACCATGTGCCTGCGCAGAATGGTCTCGCTCTTCATGTACTTGAGGCAGAACTCGCACATGTAGAGGCGCCCCAGGCGGGCGTACTCCTCTGGGTAGGGCGAGTGGTACCAGGTGTCCAGCTCAAAACGGCCAAAAACTATAGTCTTGATCATGTTGCTGCCCTCCGACACCTGGCCGGCCAGACGGAGCTTCTCCTGTTTGGAAGGTCGGGGCAGGGAGACACGGGACAGGGGGCGGAGAGGAGAGGAAGACGGGAACAAAGAATCAATTATTATGGGAAGAGGTGAAGTTGAGATAAAGACTGTTCTTCTCTCAGAGGAGGAAACCAGCCAGAGAAACATGAGAAGAAAATTCACATGGACGGATGAAACGCTATGTTTCCGTTTCTGACCAGATAAGTCTATTCAGGTCTGAACCTTGTTATTAAAACTAACGACTGAAACGTGCATCTGGTTTGCCTCTCTCATCTGAATGAACATGGAATGACATGAGGTTTATCCAAGGTACCAAAACTATCTGAGTCTCCTGCTGAGGCTGAAGAGGAGGGTTTGCAGACTGAAAAAGAGAAGAAGAGAAGTAAGGCAGAAAAGGGGAGGGGGGGCAACGCAAGAGAAGGAAAAGAAAAATATAAAGTGGCGGGACATGAAGATGAGTTTTCTCTCTTACAAGATCCTCCGAAGCACGTGCCTGCGCTTTCCTGAACAGCTCCAGGTCGTAGTCGCTGGTGATGTTCTCCAGCAGCGGCTCCCGGCTCGTCCCGTGGCTCTGCCGGTGTTCCTGTCAAACGGGCGGGGAGAGAATTTAGATCCATCGACATCTTAAGTGGAATCCAGAAATGGAACCTTTATAAAAAGGTTTTAAGAGCTACTTTGCCTTTTTGTCAGATCAAAACATTTTTTTTTCATATTTTCTTTCTTTTCAGACTCGATTTGATTTTTAAATTTTTGTTTCTCAGATTCTCTTCACTTCCGGAGACGGGCTTTCCTCTGAGTGAGGAGCGAAGAAGCATTTCTATTGGTCTATAAGGACGTTAGCAACAACATTTTTACTGGTCGATGTGAGCGTCAAGAGCCAGAGTTCACATTGAGCTTGAAGGGAAAAATTTGATCTATAAACGCTTTTTGAAAAGAGTTGAATTTGATCTGAAAAAGACATAAATCTGTAAAGGAAAAAAAAAATATATTTTTTAGAAAAATCTAAATATGAAAAAAAGCAGACTTAACTGTTTTTCTGATGTTATTTTGGTTTCATTGGTGGATGATTATTTAAAAAAAATTGTCAATTTTTAAAAATTCAATTCAATTCAGTTTATTTATATAGCTCCAAGTCATCTCAACGCACTTTACAGATCAACCAGATCATACAGTCAATAATTTAAACAATAATGGAACAAAATCAACTCTATAAACAGGTGGGAACTTTGTAGAAACGTAATGAAGAGCTTCACCTTCCTCTACTTACTGTATATTTTTCCTTCTGCTCCTTGTTGAGGCCAGAGTTCCTCTTCCTCCTCAGCTCTGTCACCTTGTCTTTGTAGCGCAGCTGTCCCTCTGTGGGGGCCTGACACACCACACAGCCACAGAGACATAACAGTGACCCCTCTGCAGAGAGACAGTCCCTACCTCCAGCCCTCTAAGGCTGGACGCTCATCTGCTCTCTAGTAATAGTCAACAATCTAAGAACGGAAACCAAATCATTTCAGCTGTGCAGACATTTCTCTAGAAAACAAAATGAACCAGCTGAGAACTGAAGGAATGGGAAGATTTGTGTCATTTAAAGGCACACTATGCAACATTTTTCAGTTAATTAATGTGTTCCATAACGTCTTGGATGATTAAATGAGTCATTTCAGGTTGAACAGAGGTATTCTCGGCCGCCCTGGTGTTCTGTGGGGGAAATACCGCACTTGCAATTGCAGGAGCACCGACCCGCACCCACAGGCTCAAAAGTCCCGCGAGAGTCGGTCTTGCTTTACGGCGAGAACTGCTACACGCCCCCAGTTAAAAGCATGCTCGTTGCTAGCACAGTGGCGATCTTTGTGCAGTTATCATGGCGGAATCAGCGTGAAAACAGCGAAAGCCCATGTCGGAGCAGGCAAGAAAGAGGAAAAGGGCTCCGGACAGAGAGAGGAGATGTACACGGGTGAACATCGGCCAAGCTTTTTCCGAATGGCGAGAGCTAAAATAAAAAGAAGGCTGCAAGGCTGACGCGGACCTCGCGTTTCTGCTGATGCGATTGTAAGTAACATTGGAATAATTTCTCTCTCTCTGTGTGCATGTTCATACTTTCACTGTGTTAGTCATTCGTTGCGTTCGCCTGTCTGCTAAGCTCAAAACAACCGCGCCTGGCTTGACGGAGAAACCAGGAGAACAGCTGTGCATATTTACGACAGTGCACTTTTACTTTCGCCCTCTGGGGGGAGCCTCGCTGGAAAATCAACACCGGTTGCATAGTATACCTTTATGCTTCTATAAATAAAAAACATCAGCTGACTGCTGGCATCAAAGGTTTTAACTCTGTTAAACCATTTATCTGATTGTTTCAAAGCGTTTGGGTTGGAAAACCTTAACTTTTGCTGCTCGATGCGGAGCATCAGCTACAGACAGACCGCTATAGCGGTCGGCAGATATTAACTCTTTCTCAACCAAATATTCAGACAATTTAAACATTTACTTCATATATTTCCTAGAAAAAACAAATAGAAAAAAATCCCTGATCTGGAAAAGTTGGAAACTTCAGCAAAAGTAAACAAATTATCGAAAAAAAATTAATTAATAATTTTAGAGAAAAAATCTTGAAAATATATATGTAAAAACTTAAGAACTTAAGAGATTTAAACAATAAAATTTCCAAACATTTAAACTAAGATATTTCACAAATCAATGCGAAAAATAATCTAAGTTTCAAGTGGAACAATAATGAGATAACCTACTGGTTTAAAGTCACTGCCTAAGTCAAGTTGCTGTAAAAATACAATAAAAATGTTGAAGGTTATGTTTTTATTGGATTTAAAAGCAATCCTTGAATTTAAGGAGAAGGATGAGGATAAACCCAAAGCTACACGACTAAAGCTAAATCATGTCGTGCTCCTGAAATCTGATTTCTGCTGCCTGTCAGATGAAGTAAACAGGAGCATCAGACGCTTTATTTCCTGTGTGAGCCGTCATCGCTGTGACCTCGCTACACTGACCACCAGCAGTGTGATCTCAGCTGTTCCTGCATGAAAAGTAACATGAGAGTGAGGTGTGGGGGGGGTTGCCTTCCTGCATATTACCTGGCTACGTGTGGAGTGTCTGTTCTCGTCCTGCAGGTGCGACAGCGCCCTTTCCTCGGCCTGCTTGTCTCGTGTCGTCGCTTTGCCCTGTCAAACAAATCAACACTGTCTGGAGCCCCGCAGCAAAAAAAACAACAACAACAGCCTCCTCCTCGTTTCTACAGCATGACAATTTCTATTTGCTTCTGATGCTTTTCTTCACATGAACTCATTGGACATCTTCTTGTAAAACTATTCCCACCCTTTAAACATTTCTGCACAACCACAGAATTCATCGTAAACAGACAAAGTAAATGTCTTATTGAGCTCCCTCAATTAAATAATGGTTTGGTTTATTTTCCTCATGACGGAAAAGAAAGGTTGTCACATTTAAAGAGAGGATGGATGGAGCTAGGGCTGAAACAATTAATCAGATTAATCTAGTCAACTAATTTAGCAATCGGTTAATCGTTACCTGGAGAGTAGAAACTCTAAAACATGGCTTTAGCTGACAGTGCGAACCACTTAGAGCTAACATGACTCCGCCAGATGGATTTGCTCCGCATATCCATCTGGAAACCTTCCGTTGAAGTAATTTAGGAAGGGGTGAAAATACTGGTTAGCTGATTGGCCTATGTTGGTGATCGACGGGCCAAATAAACCAATCAGATCAATGAAGCATATGACGTAACAGAGCAACGACGAAGAGGAGCCAATTGATAGATCAAACTCTTGCCGAAACCAGTCGGGAGAAGAGAAAAAACATCTTTTCCTCTGAGAAAAGCCTCCAGAGCAGTGTTTTGCTCTTCTTTCAGTGAAGAAATACTCTGTAATTCCGATAAAACTTGCTCGATAGCCACGCTAACGCTAGTTTCATTGGCTGAAGCTGCCATGTTTTTTAGACTGAACTGTCGCGCTTCTCGTTGCATCACACCTCAACCCGCCTCAAAGCCAACGCTGATTGGACGTTCGTTTGGTGAACGGCTCCAAATTTTCTTCAACGGAGAGTCTGCAGACTGATTAGCGAGTGAAACCTTGAAAGCTCGCAAGATCAGGATGGTCTCACCAGGCTAACTTAGAGCAGCAATTATACCAAAATTGTAAAAGAAATATGTAAATATTTCCGATTTATGAAGTAAAAAACTTTTTTGTCTGTCAATATGTTCAATCCAGAACTCATCAAGTGGAAAAGTTTTAGTTTCACATGGTTTAATTTAGTAAGAAGTCTTCTTTAAGGAACCTTTGACTACGAATCGAAAAAATAATTAACGGTTTCATCAATTTGCTAAATAATCGTTAGTTGCAGCCCCAGATGGAGCTAAATAAAGAACCTGCTAAAAAAAACAAAAATGAACAGATTGGTCTAAAGCCCAGATGCAACTCAAATAATCTGTGGAATGAGTCAGAAATAATCTTTATGGAGCTCTACAGAGAAAAAGGAACATGAATGGCAGCCCATTGCTGAACCAAAACCTAAAGGCATGTAGCTTATTATGTATCGCATGAAACCAGGTGTAAATGTGCTATTTTGAGCAACATTAAACCATTCTAGCTTCATATCTCTACACACATTTAATTAAGGCAGTACAATATATCCATATCAAAATTAGCGGTGCGTATTGGCATGGTTGATGTGATACGATACGTGTCACCATACCTGGGTCACAATATGAATTATTCACGATATTGCAATATTAATATATATATTGCAATATTTTTCTCAGCTATCAAAAACTAAATGTAAAAATAAAAAAGCAAGTGCTGTAAATGTTCATCAGAACATATCGATCATTTAATTATTTTGGGATCCATGTGGTTTGGGGTTTCAGTCAGTCCCTGTCTGCCTCAGCTACAGATATGGCGCTGCCCGCACAGCAAAATGGCTCCACAGCGCCATCTGCCAGAGTGGGGGTGCAGAGGTAGCCCATTTTCCCTCATTGTTTTACGTAAAAATATTTAGTTTTGTTTTGTAATGGCCGAATATCAGGATATATCACTAGATCAATTTTTCCCACACCCCGAATCAAGATAGTGTCTATGATAAGCATACCACAAAAAACCAGCAGTTTGTTTTAAATGTTTATTTTTTTTATACGATTATGCTTTTTGCTAAATGAAATCGGATTCTGAAATGAATGCCTCAAATCTTTAAATTTCTACTGTATATTAGTGTTGTGTCAATTACACAGAAGATAGGAGTATTTGACAAATCAAAGGAAGCCTTCTAGTATTCAGCAAATCAGATTTTTTACGTTAGATTCTAGCCACCTTTCTCAATAGATGATTGGTGGAGAGCAAACAGGCTGAGCTGAAAGTGTAATGGGAACCACAATGGAGGAGGGTTTAAACCAAAGGAGAAAAATGTAAACGAAGAAGATCTCAGTTATAAAAGAACCAGGTTCTCTATGAAACACACAGAGCACTTTTAGCACTTATCCTCATTGTCACCTTCAATCCAAGAACCAGAATTGTCATGTTTTTGGCTCTGATGGTTTGGTTTTTGTTTAATGGCAGCCGATCATTTCCACTTGGTTCCTCAGCTATTTATGTTGCTTGCTTGCCTACTATCAGCACCAGGTTATTGGAGCAGTTTGTGAGATTAACTCTAGCGTTTAGTATATTATGCTGATTCTCTGGCAACAACCAAACTTGCATGCAAACCTTCCACCACAAAAATCCCGCCCCCTTGATAAACGACCAATCACATTCACATTCAAGTCGTGCACCACTCGGGAGAATTCAGAAATGCAACAGTTGGAATGGCCGTTTCCCTACGACTTTAAATTCACTAACCTCAGATTCTATCTTGGACAGAAAATCCAGTGAACCCGCTGCAGCTGACCAGCAACCCCACGTTTCTGTCTTTGTTTTCTAATAAAAGCTTTGAACTTTCCCATTGCCTGTCTCACCTTTAATATTGGGTCCAACGCTCTGAGATCATGAATGTAGATTCCAAAACAGCCAGCGTTATCAAATAAAAAAAAACCATTTGGACGGATAAAAGCTGCCGCATTCTCAGACTAAACTCTGCATATTGTGAGCTGAGCAGACCCTGTGCTCATCGTCAGTGGAGATAAGTTTTCATACATTTCCCAAACTTTATAAGAGTCAATGGGAAGAAGGGGAAGAATGTTTGTTAGCAAGTAAGACGAGCTAGCTGAGCGTAAGCATGGTTTCTTCTCCGCCAGAAATCAGCCAAAAGCTCTCACATTTAATAAACACTCCAACGATCAGATTTATTTAGAAAGACATCAATCCAGCCTACTTGGAGTGGAAAAAGTAAAGTATTCACAGCATCTCAGAAGAAAAAGATTAATTTAATAAGATCTGGAATACTATAAAACATGGAAAAAATAGAAGAGCTGTTACTTTCCGGATGCACGGTTGCAGGAGATGTCATCATCTCACTGAATTTGGTCTATAAATATATGTGTACCTTGCATTCATCAGCAGAGAGGTTGTGGTAGAGCGGGCAGCCTGATATGGAGAAATGTCTCTCATGTCTTCCTGTTAGATGACCTGGGAGAAATGGAGGGAGGGTGAGAACAGATAAAAATGTCTGCAGATGAAAGACAGTAAATTTAAAGGCTTCTGACATTTGAGCTGGAGATCAAAATAAAAAAAAAAGGTGGCGGAACAGAGTTTAGCTCCTCACCCAGCGAGTTGCATCCTGGTGTGGGACACTTCATGTTAAAATTGTAGCTTTCATGGAACCGTCGTCGTTTAGGGCGGTGGGAGAGGTCGTGGGCCGCGGCCTCTTTCATCGACAGCTCTTTGGCCAGCCTCTCGTCCTCCTCTTGGGAAACTACTATATTGTTGCTGGAAGACACGTGCTCGTTGCTCGGGCTGGAGACGTCGATATCGGACTCTGAGGACGGGGCGTTGCCTGTCGGGGTCCGAGGTGGCGTCTCATCCCGGTCTGCTCTTTGTTTTGCATCTGCTGGGCAAGTTGAGAAGATTTAGACCCACAAATTTACCATTAATTCATTTAAAATAAAAAACATCCATCCAGATTTTACAGGCTCTGATTTATTTGGAGGGAAGCGTCTCTGCAGGCCACATATATCCACACATACAGATGTGATAAATAGCCTTCAGCAGCAGCTGGCCTCAGATAAATCCAATAGTGAGGAATAATGTTACTGCTGCAGAAGAGCAGGCAGCTGAGGGACTGTGGCTGCACAATGAAAGCACATATTTCAACATGTTTTCCTTCCTTTTTTATTACCTTCAGATAACAGAGGGGTGGTGTTTCCAAGCAGCAGCATCAGCACATAAAAAAAAAAAAACAGCTTTGGATAATTTCAAACAACACATATGCTGATGAAGATTCTGTGTCTTTCAGGTCAGTCATTCCATAAAAACAATCCACTGGACCTTGTTTCCAAGTATGAAGACATTTTGCTTCCCATCCAGGAAGCATCAGAAAAAGCGTTGAGTTTGAGGCTATATAGAGTGGGCCAAAAAAAGTCCATCTACACCTTATGGACAAAGGAAATTCTTTTGAGGACCAGAATGTCCACATTTTGGACAAAGAAGATTGATGGTTTGAGAGGGGCATAAAGGAAGCCATCTATAATAAAGTCATAGGGAAATCATATTTAAATGTCAAATCATTCTGGCTTAAACATGTATATAAATCTACTCTTTATCAGAGGATATTGTCCCAAAATTTAGAAAATTTCTTTAATAAAATCTGTTTTTGTTTTTTTCTTCGTTCTATTATGCAGGCCAGTTAGTTATACGTCAGCTTGAACACCTAAATTCGGCCAATCATATATCAACAGTCATCTTTCAATCAAATTTTTTCAAACATAGCATCTTGATTCATATGTCGCAGCTAATATACGCAACAATTGAAATAAGAAATAAGAATCCTTTCCTTTCCCATTGAGTTCCGTCCCAGTGTTCACGGGGATGGACGTCTGTGTCTTCAGCAGGCGTAGAGCTAACAGAACTGGCAGCGTTGCGAGGCAAGGGCTCAAACATGTACGGCTGGAAGCCTTCTACACCAAACCAAGCTCCTCCACAACATCTTCGTCCCCGCTTTCCTCCTCTAAATAAAAAATGTATGATGGAGGAGACTCATCTACGACCGCCGACAATAAACTCTCCTCCTCTTGCATGTTTCCTCTGTCCATAGCGTTCCTTGACAGTGTCGTTTCTAAGTCACCAATGTAGTGCTACTTGGTCCCAATGGAATTTCCCATTGGGAACCTACTAGCACTAAGTTGCTAACTGGTTAGCAAGATGCTTCCGACAAACCGGCCATAAACAAACTTGCTTGCAAACCTTCCGCCACAACAATCCCGTCCCCTTGAAAAACGACCAATCACATTCACTTTATTCACTTGTGTAAAGTCGTGCACCACTCGGGAAAATTCGTAAATGCAACGGTTGGAACAGCCGTTTCCCTACGACTTTAAGAAAGAAAAAACAAACCTTAAACAGAGGGGATGGACTTTCAAAAAACTACAATGCAGCAATTGAGTTGATTCCTTCCCGGCATCATCGCAACCCCCATCTCTATAGAGGGGATCAAAACACCTCGCACCTGTTTGAGCCAGGCCAACAATTCCCTCTAACGCCCCCTCTTTCAGAGACATAGACAGGTATCGGCTATTACAGGCTAACAAAAAACTCAAACGACCCCCATTCCAAAGGAGCAGACCTGTTAGTGAGGTTCAATTTGCATGTTTTCAAAACCAAAACGAGGCTTTTCGGTCCACTCTATAAGGCCTCAAACTCAACACTAATTTTGACACTTTGAATTGAAAAAGATTCCTGGATGGGAATCGAAACGCCTTCAAACTTGGAAACAAAGTCCAGTGGATTGTTTTTAACTAAAAAAATGTATGAACTACAGACTCATGCTGCCAATTTTTTCTTTTTAGGGACAATTTTGGAAAGTGATAAAAAGAACAGTAATAATATCTCTAGCTTAGACAGTTTACCCAAGCTGGGATATAAACCAATAGTTGACTAACAATTGATTGTCAACTTCTATTTGTAAAATTTCTTCCATCCAATTAAATGATGATATTCGCTTAGAGGGCATGTCCTTCTGTGTTGTAATGATACTGCCGTCCACTAGAGGGCACCGCTGTTCATTCTCTGAAACAGCTGCCATGTAGCTGTTGAATTGAAAACAAGGATGTGAGAGAGAAAAGTAGAGGATGTTGTGCGGTGCCCCGGGACGCAGTGTGGGGGTTAAGGGTCTTGCTCAGGGACCCAGAGCGGCAGACTGTGCGGGTGGGGCTTGAAGTCAGAACCTCTGGGATCAAGGCATAATGCCCTTAGCACTAGACCGCCGACACCTCGCTAGGCCACCACCCCCTCTCCGTAATTCATACATTAGCCTATTTTAGGGATGCATCTTCAGAACATAAAATGTCTGAATATCATTTCTTTTATGGTGAAAAACATACTGATACTTCTTATATCAACATATAAAGCATTATAAACATTCTGGGTGTTTTTATACAACTTTCTAACTTTCCCAAAGTTCTGTTATTGCAGCTTAGAGTTTTTACCAATATTGGCCTAAAACACTATTAGTAGAAATCATACCTACTTTTATTTACTTATTTTGTACTTTGGCATATTAGAAAAGGTTTGATCAAGTGATTTTACTCAGAGAACAGACAACAAGATGAAGTAGGAGAACCACTGACCAATTAATTGAATTTAAAATCCTCCTTCTCACATATAAAGCCTTAAATGGCCAAGCTCCATCTTATATCAGAGATCTGATTGTTCCTTATGTTCCTAACAGAACACTTCGCTCTCAATCTGCAGGTTTACTAGCCTGGGTGCCATTCCGAACTTAGTCCCGCCCACAAGGTTTGAGGTTGGGAAGTTCGGTCTGGCATTGCTCCATAGTAGCGCGAGTATGATCGCCCACCCTCTGGCGATCCAATCAAATTGTCAGGGCGGGCTTTATACGATGATGGACAGATGATCAACAGTAACGTAATCAACCACGTGACCAAAGCGCGCTTGGGCGACAACAACAATGGCTGCCGCCGGAGAGTTGAGGCGAGTAGATTCTGCTATTAGGTCTGTTCTAGAAGATATCGACAGCAAATTAATTTTAAAAGAGGAACAGAGAAACGCGATCAAGACTCATCTTCTTAATCACAGCTCTATGGAGCAGTATCACTCATATTCTGACTAGAATTGAGTAGGACTACGTCAGGCTACAGGTTTACTAGTGGTTCCTAGAATTTCTAAAAATAGAATGGGAGGCAGATCTTTTAGTTATCAGGCTCCTCTCCTGTGGAACCAACTACCAGTTTTTGTCCGTGAGGCAGACACCCTGTCTACTTTTAAGGCTTTCCTTTTTGATAAAGCTTATAGTTAGGGTGGCTTAGGTTATCCTGAGCTATCTCTATAGTTATGCTGCTATATGCTTAGACTGCTGGAGGACATAGGGCCCCTCATTTCATCATTCTGCTTCATTCTCTCTCTGTTCTCCTATTCTGCAGAATCTGTTAGTTCAATCTCTAACCTTCTGCTCTCTCTGCTTTTCCTCAGAGTAGCTTTGCCTCGCCTGTTCCTGTTTGGCTGTGGCGCCATCCTGGAAAGAAACATCAGCTGTGCTGCTTCCATCAACACCCTTGTTTATAGATGTTGGAGATCGGCCTGTTTTCCAGTGTGGTCCTGTGACTGGGTGGATGTGCTCTCTTCATCCTCTGACATGGGAGCTGACTCGGAGCTCGTCTGCCTGGCTGTGTGTTTCCTGGACGGGGCCGCCTTTTACAGCTTCTTTTTGTATCTCTGCTTCTGTCTCCTTGAACCCCAGTCGGCCTCGGCAGATGGCCGCTCACACTGAGCCTGGTTCTGCTGGAGGTTTCGTCCTGTTAAAAGGGAGTTTTTCCTCTCCACTGTCGCTACAAGCATGCTTAGTGCGAGGGATTGTATTTGAGTCAATGAGTCGATGCAATCAACTGGTTTTCCTTAGATAGAAAACTTTGTATCAATTTGACTGTATGATCTGGTTGAACTGTAAAGTGCCTTGAGATGACATGTGTTGTGAATTTGGCGCTATATAAATAAACTGAATTGAAAATTGAAAAATTAATTGTTAAGTAAACTTTACGCAGGACAGGCCAGAAGTGGAGTTTTTCCAATCAATAGCAAAAAAAAAAGAATTTATTTTAAAAATAATACAATTTAATAAAAATGCTTAACTTTATATACAAATAAACATAGAGTGAATTAATCAGATGTATGTTGGGGGGTTGCCAGTCTGTAGTGTTGCTATTTTTGGGGTCACAAGCTAAAATGGTTTGGAAGTAATTGAAATAGGCTGAGATGTTTGTCAGAATTAGGGAAAAAGAATTAAAGATGAGTTAAGAAAAAGAGACTCCGCTCTGTGATTGTAATTAAAGGCCAGACTCTGGGATCTGACATCACAGATCCTTAACAATAGATTTCACACTAAGCCAAAGCAGGAAGCTGGACGTCGACTCAATAAGTCAAACCAGGTTTTCTGGCTCTGGGTTTATGTGAAACTAAAGTGTTTGTCAGAGATAATGAATAAACATCAGGAAAGATTGTTAAAGATTAAAATGAATAAAATATAAGTTATAATAGTGAGTAAAATCTAGTAAAAAAAGACTGGCTTTAAAAAAACACACAGATTATCTAATCGTTAGCCTAACCACCTCTTCAATGCATGTTTTGTCATAATTCTAATCTGGAAAAAAAAACATTGTTGCTAATTAATCTGGATACAGATATAAAACCCTTTTTACCATCTAATATATTGAGTTTATTATTCTGTAGAAAATAGAAGATTCAATAAGAAACATTCAGTGTCATTTAAATTGTATGGAGAGAATTTTGGTCCCTTATTGTTGCAAAGATCATATTTAATTAATGGAAATACTAAAAACAAAATGCAATCCAGAAACTAAAAATGTTTTAATCAAAAAAAAGTTTGGATTTCAACTTTAAACTTTCACATCAATCTCAATACAAACACTACAAAATGCTGTTGCTAACGTCCATGCTAACCAGCAGAAAATGTGCTTTGGTCCTCACTCCAGAGGAAGTGAAGAGAATTAGATCTGAAAAATGTAATTAATAATTAAAGGGGGAAAAAAAATATTAATCAGAAATCTTTACAAAATTTGAATGAATAAAATTTGACATTTTTACACTGAAAATCTTTTTTGGATTTGAAAAAAAAAAAAATATTTGTGGATTGGAATTTTTTCAAATTTCCATTTACTCTGTAAAGACATCCCAGCAGATTCCCCCAAAGGTGAGAAAAAAAAGACAATATGTAAAAAAAAGAAAAAAAAAAAAAAGGGCTTGTGAAAAAAATGGGCCTGTGAAGCTGCACATTAATAAACTAAAAACTGTACATGAATGTCTTTAAAAAATGTGTTTCCATAACACTAGCATAGAAGTCATTTAAAGGTCCTTTAACCTGCTTGATCATTTAATGCCTCTAGAAGCACCTGGGTACTGATTTGTTATGAAATATATATATTTTTTTATTTTTCCTGCTAAGAAGAAAACATGCCTTAAAAGCGAAGCGGCCCCCGCCCCTGGGTGCCACCTGTTTCACAGCTTCTGAAGGCTGAACATTCAAAGACGTCTCACAGAAAAGAAAACACAGATTTTCTTGACTTTAATCAGCTAAAACAGATTAGCGGCTATAAGCGCTACATCATGGCGCTCTGACTCATATCTCCGATCCCTGATCGGGGAGAGGTGACTGTTTACATTGCTGGCACATTGCAGTTATATGCTTCCTTTATGGGCCATTCTTATGCAGTTATTCTCATATTGCTCGTTTTAACAGGATAGGGAGGGGCTGCTGCTCAAACAGCAGGAACCCTCAGAGAAGCAATTGAAAAAACACTTTTTGGCATAAAATTGTAAAGGAATAAGATCATAACAGTTAAAAGCTCAAAAATTTTGACTTTGCATGATGAAAGGCCCTTGAAGCTTATTATCTCTGGAGAATCAGTGCCTCTGCAGCCATTGACTGAAACATAATCTTCAAAATAAACTAGAGCTGCAGCTACAGATGTACCAATCAGATATCTGTGATTTCAGATATCAGAGATCCAATCCAGAGCATTTTACATAGAGCTGCTACTTATTTCTTTTTGCTGCTTATTTGTTAATAGATAATATAAAATACATTTATATCAGTGTTCATTTTTTACCTTTAATTTAACAATGTTTGTGTTCAGACTAAGTCCTTCACCCACATGGAAGCATGCAGCTTCATTCATTCAGATCGAAAAGAACTGGATCGGTGCATCAGTAGCTGCAGGTATCGGTTCTTGGTACTCAGTTAATCTAGCCATAATTTTTGATTAGAAAATACTCTCAGTAAATAAACATTTCTTCATAAATAATATGTATATGCATATATACATGTATATATATCTATATATGTAGATATATATATATATATATATATATGACCTGTTTCTTCCACTATTCTAGAAAATTATTTATTACCAGATTAGTTCATGGTTATTTTAATAATAACTTAATCTTGATTAACGTGAATCGTCAAATTTTCCTTAAACAGCTATACACCTGAGGAAAAAAATCCAGGTAATATATCATTGGACCTAATTGATGGGTTTGTTATGAACTACATGGTTTTTATTTGGTCTTTCTAAATTAAAAAGAAGCAGGAAATGTCTGTTTCTTTCTTTCTGTTGCTTGTGAGTAACATCTTATAAACATTTCATTTCTGCCAACGTCTCTAATTCCAGTCCGCAGGGACTCACCTTCCCATAAGAGAAGGCTGAAACATGCCTGTTTTTTTGCCTCTTTCTTCCTTTATAAGCTTCTTCCTAAAGTTTCCGTCCAATCCTGCCGCCCTAATTCACACTTTTATCTTTCCCTTTCCTCAGTCAGACCGTTATCTTTATAAAATACATAAAGGAAAACCTGCCAGACTTACCATTGGCCTCTGTGTCTGAGCCAGATGACCTGCTCTGACGCAAAGGGTACTTTTTGCCTTTGGGGTTTGCTGCCCCCTGCTGGCTGCGTGTGATCCTGCGTCCAGAGGAGAAGACTGAAGCAGCCACCGGAGCTGCAGCCGATTCTGCTGCTGAATCTGGGCCTTCATCGTGAGCCGCAGCAGCCGGTGAGCCGCTGCGTATCAATCTGCTGTTCTCTGAAGGGAAAAAGGACAGGACGCTTTTCATTAAAAAAAAGAAAAATAAAGCTGATTCACCTTTATTTTAAAGCTTCCATTCAGCTTTTGCTGTTTTATGCAACATTATAGGACATATTCTAAATAAATATATTATCAGCTGCTCTTTTCCTAACGAGAGGCAGGTTTTTTGCTGCTCTATGTGTTGTGAGTCTCTTCTGAAAAACAAAGGAGAGCGATCGCACAGGGTTCAGATATTGTCATTCTTGTTGTTAATAGTAGAGATAAACTTTAATATTTTTTAAAATCTGTTGGATGATTCCCTTGAAACAACTTCTTAAGCCTAAATGACATGTTTTGATAAAAGTACCTGTAGTCAGAGTTTGACGTCCAAGAAAAATAACACTTTCTTAAACTGAACTGTAAAACTACTTTCCTGTATTAAATGTTTGATGGTTTTCCTTAAAATAATTTCAGATTAAAAGTCGAAGTTCTAACAAAGTACCCGATGTAATACAAAATGGAAGAACTAATAAGAATAAGAATATTTTAATTATTTTAAAGTAAATTAGAAACTATTTCCTCAATTTTCTTCAGAATCGCAGCCATTTAATTCTAAGGATACTTTTTAAACTAGAAAAGTTTTCATTTATTCAAGAAAATGATGTCAAAGAAGTTCAGTTCTAAGGTTTCCAAAGGTTTACTCCACATCATGCCTGCAAAGCATCATCTGTCTCAGAGATTTTTAATGGAGCCTTATCATTTTGAAGAATTATGAAAGTAATTTTATGACTTTCAATTAATTACATACATTTTTTAATCTCCATCACTAATACAATCAACTGAAAAAGGTAAAACATGCCTAAAAGTAAATTGCTGATAATTTAAAGGAAAGATTTAAATTTTTTTTTTTTTTGTCAAATGTTTTGCATTGAAATTTTACACGTTTTACATTAAAGTAAAAGATAAGGAGTGAGAAAATGAGTTTTTAAAAATCTTACTTTCCAAATAAAATATACAATCATGGAATAACATGATGGGTTTTTCAAAGTTTCTGATAGAAGTAAATTAAACTTTTTTTTTCTTTAACTATTCCAACAGTCGGACAAATGAGGGAAGATGGAAGAAATCAAAGGATTCAACCACTGATCTGTTTAAAAACATTCAGAAAGCTTTCTGTGGTGGACAGAGCTTTACCTTGTGAGCTCTGGCTGAGGCGCAGCGATGCACGAGTCAGACGAGTGCTGCTGCGTCTGCGCGCTCTCTCTGCGGCTTCCACGTGTTCGTGGTCGGTGGAGAAATCAGAGTCCTCCGTTCCTTCCGAGCTGCTGCCTGCCGTTCTCTGAGAACGCAACAACAGCCGTCAGCAAATCATCGAATAGATTCTGTGCTGATGAGAATAAATGCATATATAGCAGAGATTTCCCCCCTTTTCTCCTCTTTTCTTTGAATTCATCAGAAAAACATTTCGCCCCATTTCCATTAATCAGCTTTAATAATTCGTCAATAAATCCTCAGACTTATTAAACACTGAATACACTTTTTTATTTTTAAAATTGTTATTTACGAAACATGATCTTTATTTGCAACAATAATGGAACAAAATTAACTCCACATTTGAAGTTAAAATATGTTGAGAGTCAAGTTATTTCACACTTTGTTTGCTACATGTGTTTATTTACAGTTCTGATGCCGTCTGTGAGAATCTATAATGAACAATTGACTGCTCTTGTATTTTGATCGATAAATAAATGCGTATTTACCGAAGTTTTTTCTGAACTGTCAACAACTGTTGTTAAAATGATCTGTATTTATTCACTGCATTGCTGATAGCCCCAACAAAGTGAAGCCACCGGCAGCCATATTGGTAGCCCCCACAGAGATGTGCAGTAAAAATGTCTCTGTGCCGTCGCTCATGGCTCCTGGGGGCCAAAGCCCTATGCTCTTGGGGGGCTCTGTTGTGGGGCTTTCTTTGTGACCCTCGGGGTGGGGGCTGGTTGTCTCCATGGTGATCTTCCTGGTGTCTGTGCTCCGGGATGGTCACTGATGAGCTGGTTCCTAGGTCTTCTCTGCCCCCTCCAGATTGCTGGAGCTGGGCTGGTGGCGGAGCCCCCGAAGCGCGTCTGTTTGCAGGAGCTCCTACAGCTTCTCTGCAGTGTTTTTGATGCTTGTTTTGGTTGCGTGTGACTCTTCTACAGGTTTTTTCCTCGGGTTTGCAGACATTTTTCGTCTTCTACAGATACAGCAGTTGATTATGTTTTTTTTTTGTCTTCTATTTTTTCTTTTTCTTCCCCTGTCCAACTGTCATCTTTGCCATTACTTATCTTACTTCTGTAATAAATCTTAAATAAAAAAAATATAAATAAAAAAAATGCCTACCTATGTAGCATTAGAAAGCTAAAACAAGCAGTTTGCAGCTGTGGGAAGTCATTTCACAGGTAATCTCAGTCAGTGGACTCTATAAATCCATATATATGACAATGTATCCAATAGTATAGTATGTAGCGTAACAGTAGTCTGTCTATCCCAGACTGACTGGAAGACATTGACTGAGTTAGCCATGGACATTTTGTCTAACATTAGATAATAGCAAGAAAATACAAAGCAATTTACTGTGAAATGTCAATGTAATTCTTTATTAAGTGGATGTCGCTGTAGTTTTTTTTTTGCATTTCTCATTAGAAAAAGTCATGTGCTGAAATACATTGGATGTTATATCAACGGGAAAAAAAAGCAACTCAAACATTTTTAAAGGCTATTGTACAGACACGGCATAAAATCACATGGCATCATTCATGCACAATTTGCAAAGAGGAGAATACTATAACATTAACAGACATTTACCTGTAATTCAGTCTTGATGTGAAATCTTAAAATAATATGTAACATATTATGTGTACATCATCAATTTAGCACTGTTAACACATCTTTATTATTATGCTACATTAACACATTCATTTTGCTGTATAATATGTTATATTACATGATTTAGAGACTTCATAATGACTATGCAATGTGATGTGCCTATTTTTTTTATTATAAATTAATCTACTTATGCTATGAAACAGCATCAAACACATCATTGTTCGATGCTGTGCCGCACATATTGTTTACATTGCGACCGGTCTAACTAAGGAGCACCAATATGGTGGCCGGTGGCTTCACTTCAATCCCGTACTACCAACGGGCAATCAGTGATCCAGTAAAAATAAATAGAGATCAGTGGGACAAGCCTGCAGCGACGCTACCTGATGTAGATCTTAATAAATAGATGCAGTGAATGATGCAGCATAGATAAATAACTCAACAAGTAGACTTTTAAATATTTAACATTTACATACAAAAAGCCACCAAAGTTAATGCAGGGAAAATGAACGGATATCCTGATCTCATGCATACGGAAGATGATTAGGGCCACTGAAAAAAAAAAAAAAAGGTAAATGATTCTATTTCAGTTTAATATAGGAAAAAAAAATTAGAATTCTGACTTTAATCTCAGAATGTTGGATCTTAATGTAGATGGGCACTATTAAAGGTAGAGATGTGGGAGCACTCAGCTTCACTGACAAAGATGTGAGTTGTTTGGGAGGGCCAGAAAACAAAAAGTCAGAATTCTGAGATTAATGTCTGACTTAAATCTCAGAATTATGATTTTTTTTTTATACTGAAATAAAATGTAAAAATCAGTTAACATTTTTTCTTTTTTTTCAGTGGCCCTAATCCTCTTCCATACATGCGGTATTTGCGGATGTACAAGATCTTTTGAACACCCTTCTTTCCTTAGACAAAGGAGCCTGTAGCTGTACATTCGCAGTATGAGAAAACAAAAAACTTTTTGCTTGTCTTTTTTTATCCCATTCTTCAGTTTTTTTTATTTTTATTTTATTTTCCCTTATAAGTTAGACTTTTTTTTTTTGCTTTCATTGTCAATTAAGTTCGGGTCCAGACGTTTGATTCCGATCAGACAGCTGCATCCTGAGGGAAACATGGAAAGCTGCTTTGGCAGCGTGGCCACACATTGACAACTTCATAACAAGAGGGGCGTGCACAGTATTTGCATTCCACCAATCAAATTAGAGAAAAGGCGGGTTTGAAACAAGATGAACCAATGAGCAGAGCCGCAGTTCAAATTCTGTCCAATCAGAGCGTTGTTTTGGTATACAGCGATCTAGCCTGTGGAACCAAAAAAAACAATCCGTTTGCTAGTGACCGTTACCGCCATTAAACTTCAGTCCCCCCAAACACACGATGGGTTGGCGGAAGATCCCATACAAGCCAGTATTCAGAGCGATAAAACGTTTAAGAAACATTAATAATACGTCGCAATTTAGCTATAAATATGAGCTAGCGTTTCGCTTTTAGCACCAACACAACCTGGGCATTTAGTACAGTTAATTACTTAAAACACACTCAGGCAGTTATTTACATCTGTGATAAATACATTTCAGGCCCTCACAGCTGTTCTTCTAGTCGCAGTTTCATTTGAAGGCTAACATTAGCCATGACGTGATGCTGCTCTGCCTTAATGGCTGCCTCACCTTTCTCCGGGGCATGACTGAGCTGCACAAACACGGCGTCCTTTATGACGAGGAGAATATTAAAGCTTCCATACAGCTTAAAACAGAGAAAATAAACCTTAGTCTAACATGGACCAACTCGGCTGAAAGAAGGGCACAAATATCCCCTCCCTCCATCCGCACTTCCTAGTGAATGCGGATCAAGTTCGGTACCTTGGCAAAATAGCTCCGCCACACGATGAGTTCCCCTAAACTTCAAATAGTGAACAGGTTTTCTAAAAAATATGGTAAAAATTCATGAATCAACAGTAATTAAAAAGAGAATTACCACTCTCTCTCTCTGTCTCTCTCTCTCTATAAATATATATGTGTATATATATATGCAGTATATGTATATATAGTTAGTATATGTTTATTTAAGCAGTTTATTTAAGCAGTACATAAATAAACACAAAATAATATTTTTCTCTTATATATATACATATATACATGTATATATACATATATATTCATGTATATATACGTATATATACATGCATAAATATACATATATACATGTGTATATACAGTATATGTATTATATATGTTTATTTAAGCAGTTTTTTTAAGCAGTACATTTAAAACCAAAAATAATATTTTTCTCTTATATGTACATATATACATGTATAAATATACATATATACATGTATATATGTATGTATTTTTTGGTTATTTATGTACTGAGCCTTTTATTTGAGTAAATTTTACTCATTTAGACGATATTAATTGTATTTACTTATATATATATATATATATATATATATATATATATATATATATATATATATATATATATATATATATATATATATATATATATATATATATATATATATATATATATATATTGATATATATATAATTGGACTAATATGAATCGATTCTAATCGATTCATCCCGATTCATTTGCGATTGGTAATCAAATAAACATTAACTGGAGTACAGTGACTAAAAAAAAATGTATATATATATATATATATATATATATATATATATATATATATATATACAAATTTTGCATTTAAGATAAAGATAATGTTTTTATTTGTCAACATGCTCTATCCAGAAGTGGAAAAGTAGGACATATTTGAATGTGGCACATGGCTCTAGACCGGAAGTAAGTAGAGGTGGCCCCTCTCGTGCTGAATTTCCAGGTTGAATCATTAACCCAGTAGGGGGGGCTTTCTGGGTTGTTAGCGGTAGATGTAGAGCTGCTGGTCAGTGGTCTAACTTCTGAGTTTATATCCCATATTTTAAGTTAAACCCAAACAAAGGCGGCCCACAGGATCACTTCCACTCTGAGCCCTAATTGTTATGGCTGATAGCAATAAGAAGGTGTTCGACATTTTCCAAAGTATGGAGGAAGGACCATCCGCCGCCAGCAGCGCTGCCAGCGCTCAGGTAAGGTTCATCAGTCGCTGACATCAGGATTTATCTGGAATTCTTCGGGTTCAGAAAAACAGGTTTACAGCTCAGTTCTCCCCCACGTGGATTAGTTTAACTGCTGTAACATGTGACCCACTGTACATGACTGCTGGGTGATCTGGAGACAAAACACCAGGCCTCATTTATTATGTTGAAAGATAATATTTGGTTTTAATAAAATGACTAAAGTGATAGAAACTGTTGATGTTTAGCAGGGATAAAGAGGCAGCTTGGTCTTCATTAGTTCAGTCCTGCTGGTTGTGATCTAATCTTTTTTTCATAAATACAATATATCGGTATTTATACTAATTATCCCAAAGTTGCACACCTTTTTTAAACTTAAAAGGAAACTATAAGTGCTTATTTTGGTCATTTAAAAAAATCCTAAACTTATTGGCTACATTTTAACTCTAAAACTTGAGATCATGTCATCTCACTTTACCCAGAGTGATGCAAGGAAGTGGCAGTAGCATACTGTGGGATGTGATGGATGAAGATGATTACAGCCTTTAAGCAGAGTTGCAGGGGAACACGCTCAGCTTCCTTCTCTCCTGCCCTCAGTCAGAGACTCGTCATCCGTCTTTGACCCAAAGCTTCGCTGTCAGACCTCATATGATTCATCCTCTTTCTCGGTGACGATAGGTCTGTTCCTCTGACATCCCACAGCATGAAGTTCCTAGAGAGACTTCTGTTGGTTCCCCTCAGCAAACAAACAAGCAGCTATCAGGACCCCCTGCAGCTTGCTGATCGCCGTGGAGTTCTATGATGCCGTCATACACCTGCTTCAACAAACCTACCATCATTTAGACAAGGCAGCTAGCACTGTGAGGATCATGTTCTTTGATTTCTCCACTGCATTTAACACAATTCACTCTGTGAGAAACCTCAGAAGACTCAAACGGAAGCATCAACAACCTGGGTCAAAGACTACCTGACAAACGAGCCACAATCTGTTAGACTGAAGGCTCAGCTGTCTGATCAAGCAGTCAGCAGCACAGGAGCACCACAGGGGACGGTCCTCTCCCCATTGCTTTTTACTCTGTTCATGTCTGACTTCCAGTACCAGGCAGAGTCCTGTTACCTGCTGAAATACATCGGATGCCTCTGCAGTTATCATGTAATGATGGAGAAGAAGCTGAGTACAGAGAGCTGGTGAACCGCTTTGTGGCATAGTGTGGAAACGATCATCTGCTCCTTAAGGTCAACAAAACAAGGTAGATGACCGTAGATTTCAGAAGAAACAGGAACAAGTTGAATCCTTTAAACATCAAGGGAGAAGAAGTGGAGGTGGTGGAGGAGTAGAAATACGTTGGTGTTCACCTGGACAACAGACCACACTGTGAAGCCGTCTACCAAGAAAGGATGGACCAGCTTGTACTTTATAAAGGAGCTTAGTTCACTCAGCGTTTGCAGCCTGATGCTACATTTATTCTATCAGTCTGTTGAGGAGAGTTGATCTCTTCTGCTGTCCTCAGCTGGGGTAGCAATATTAGAGCTAATGACTTAAAAAAGCTCAATAAGCTAATAAAGAAGCTCTGTTCTAGGAAAACCTTCATAAAGTAAAGGAAACTAATAATAATACATAATTGAACTTTATTGATCTCACGTTTGACAAATGTACCTCTGCATTAACCCACCCCCCGGGGGAGCAGTGGGCTGCCACTGTGTGGCGCCTTAAAGGGATAGTTCGGTATTTTTGACATGAATCTGTATGGCATCCCGATCACCAGTGTCATGCAATCACACTGACTTACCCCTGGCAGCGTCCTGTGAGCAGAGTTCTCGTCCAGTTTTGGTCAAGCCAAAAGTAGTCCGGCAGGTTTGCTAGACCCAGCGAAATAAAACGTTTCTCTTCCCAAAACATTATGTGTTCAAAAGAGCGATATTTTTGCATCCCAAAAACGTTGTAGTGGAAAAAGTCACACGTCGTTATCACTTGGTCCTATTTTCTCTCTGTTCGTATCAGTGCGCGCCGTCATTCAGACAGCTAGGGCCTACTAACCTGACAACAGCCAGATGCATGTCTCCCTCCGCCCAGCTAGGAGCTAGGCGGAGGGAGACATGCATCTGGCTGTTGTTGAGCTCGCTGTCTGAATGACGGCGCGCACTGATACGAACAGAGAGAAAATAGGACCAAGTGATAACGACGTGTGACTTTTTCCACTACAATGTTTTTGGGATGCAAAAATATCACTCTTTTGAACACATAATGTTTTGGGAAGAGAAACGTTTTATTTCGCTGGGTCTAGCAAACCTGCCGGACTACTTTCGGCTTGACCAAAACTGGACGAGAACTCTGCTCACAGGACGCTGCCAGGGGTAAGTCAGTGTGATTGCATGACACTGGTGATCGGGATGCCATACAGATTCATGTCAAAAATACCGAACTATCCCTTTAAGAGCAGTGTGGAGGTTAAGGGTCTTAAGGCTGTGGAGATCGAACCGGATACTTGCAACCTTCTCAAAGTACAAGTGATGCACTGATCTAACCATTAGACCAGAGGTCTTCAACAGGGGGTCCGCGACCCCTAGGGGGTCCGCGCAGGTACTGCATGGGGGTCGCGAAAGTCTTGGTTGATTACTTTTTTTTATATTCCCTCCTGCAATTTTTTGCACTAATTAAAATGTCTTTAAATCCACATTAACATGAATTCAACAGACTGTAGTAAACAGATAAATGGAGGCAGTAGATGTCTTTCAGTCATCAATGCACACATTCAGCGACACACAGGAGCTCTTTCAAACTGGGCACCGTTTCATTTACAACACCTGTCCCATCAACCAGGAATCAGATTCAGAAATACTTTAATATTCCCAGAGAGGGATTACTTTCGTTACATGACTCCACATGTAATAGAGTGACTATAGGACCAGTTTGATTTAACACAATTTCATACAATATATATAATTAGGGGGTCCCCGCTCCATCTCGCAATCATTTTGGGGGTCCTTGGCCTCGAAAACGTTGAAGACCCCTGCATTAGACCAACACTTCCCTCCACTTAAGCCAAGCTTACACTATGCAATATTTTTTTTTTTCCGTTTTCGGGCCGACTTTCCAGTTATAGGAGCGTTTTTCGATAGGCCTGACTTTCAGCCTGATGGTGCGTCGTGTACAGGGGGCGTAACGTGGGGAAATCAGCCTCTCACGACCACCGCCCATCAGGAATCGTGAGGTCGGGAGGAAATCAAACATGTTTGATTTTCTGTCGACCGTCGTGGGCAAATGCTCAATGGGCAAACAAAAGATTCTTCTTTTTCCTCTTAGACGAAAATGTCCAAATTTGTCTCCGCCTTTTCTTTTTAAGGCTTTTAGCACAAAATGAGCTTGAAGTGAGCTTGATAATCCTCTTCTACTGGTTTGGCTTCCGGATAGACGAGTCCGAGTAGCGCCATCTCACTGCAGAGCTCAGTCCGACGTAGTTTTTAGACGTACAGTGTGAGCAGATAGATCGCATCAGAGCATCGGGTCGCACAGGTTGAGAACAAACATCGTGAGCCTTGAACTCTTAAAAAAAACGCACAGTATATGCCCTGGTTTATGGATAACCGTGAGCATCCTCTTCATCAGACTGTTGACTTCAGTCAGAAGCTTCTCCGGATTAGCAGTAAGACAGACCACTACAGGAGAGCCTTCCTCCACCAGCATCAACACCTGCAGCAACAATCCTTAATATGAGTTAAATTTTTTTCTTTGAGATCAATCGAGTAATTTTGAATTGAAGTTATTTCCTAAAAAGTGAATCATACATAAAAACCAACAGGTTCTACCAGTTTTATTGCAAGGAGAACTGAAAGTGAAGAACCAACAGTTCTCAACTTTAACCGTTGTTTGCATATTTTTTATCATTTGGAAAGAACACAGAAAAAATATCTAAAAAAAAGTGCTGCTGAATGTGGAGCTCTGGACTTTGCTCTGACGTCTGTCAATAATTGTTACGTCTGTACAGCCTGACCTGTTCCTGTTAAACTCTGAGTGTTTCTCATTTCCATGGGTGCAAACGTTCGACTGGAAATGATGATGATGATGATGATGATGATGATGAGGTGGAAAACAAAGTAGATTCTTTTTTTTCTTCATCTCCTTCTGAAATCAACCTTTGATGTACCTTCATCCGTTCAGATTAGGGATGAAAATAATCCCAGAATAGTGTTACTCAGGCAGTTATTTAGCTTCAGGCATGTAGCCTTTAGCTAGAAGTGATTGAGCTGTTCTCTAACAGAAGAGGATTGATATCTGATCCAGTTTGTCCTGTCAGCTGTTTGGTACAGTGTAGGATGTATGATGATGTGGTTCCAGGGTTTCCGCAGGTCATTAAAAATCATTGAAAGTCATTCAATAATATTTTTTTCAAATCAAGGCCTTAATTTGCATTAAAATTAATTAAATGTGATTATAAAAGATTGTAAAAGTGGTTTCGTCAGATATATTATATATATTTTCGCAGAAATGCTTCTGGTTGATCATAAAACCGTATGTTTGGAAAAGAAGCTCAAGACAGAGAAAAGCTGCTATATATATATATATATATATATATATATATATATATATATATATATATATATGAGCATCTTGGGTACTTGTTTATGGCATAAAAATTATATCTAAGAGCATTAACAGGCATTAAACTAGAGTTACTCATTCCTGTATAAACCTTGGGTTCTGTCCTGTTTCCAAAGAGCATATTTTGCTGCATCATCTCCAGCTGTCTACGGGCGAGAGGCGGGGTGAACCCTGGACAGGTCGCCAGTCCATCCCAGGGCTTATACAAGAATTGTACAAAATAAATAAATAAAAATGTTGCATTTAAGATTAAAAACATATTTCATATATGCTCTATCCAGAACCCAACAAGTGGAAAAGTTTTAGTTTCCTCTGGTTTAACTCTGTAAAAAATAACCTTTTACTATGTGATTTATTAATCAATAAAAAAAATAATCAGCAGATTAATTAATTAGCAAAACACTTGTTAGTTGCGGCCCTATGAAATACATTCAGGCCTGTTTCTCAGGAAGACTGGCTGCTGTTTTATGGTTGTTGATGCGTGATGCTTTGATTGTCTCCTCTGATTTCTTCCTGTTCCTCTTCTCCATCAGGCGTGGCTAGATCATCATTCCCGTTCCCTGGGTTTATTCATGGATGGGAAGTTTGTCCGCCCAGCAGGAAGGCAGAATATCTCCCTGTCTGATTCCAAAGGTGAGCGCTGCTTCTCTGCTAACTGATTGTTCTACATAAGAAACATTTAGATCCACAAACACATCAGTCTAACCCAGAGGTTCCCAAACTTTAGAGCTTCTGACTCAGGATGCAAGTTATCTGTTAACGTGGAGGGGGTCCATGGAGGTACTGCATCAACCAAAAAGTTTTGGTTGATTAGAGTTTTTTTTTTTTATATATATTTCCCCTGCAATTGTTTCCACTAATTGAAATGTCTTTAAATCCACATTAACATGATTTCAACACACTGTAGTAAACAGATCAATGGAGGCTGAAGATGTCTTTCAGTCGTCAATGCCAGTGGCGGTTCTAGACCAAATGTACCAGGGGGCCAGGAGGGGGCCAGCGTGTTTTCATGAGGGCACAGAAATGCATGAAATTTTATTTTAAATACATATTACAATGTACTCTTTCATTGGGTAAAGATGTTATTAAATTCAATAATTACTTTTTGTTTTCTTAACCAGTTTGAAATGATTATTTCCTATCCAAGCACAACTGATTTTGTAGGCAATGGGCCAACATATAATCATTACATTCATTTAAAATAACCTTATTTATGTGCAAATGACCCCCTGATTATAACCTTTATTCTTTTTATTTATAAAAAAGTTATTTATTTCCAATATAATTGACACTTAGGGGGACATGTTTTTGCCAAAGTTTCAAGAATCAGTGATCAATTAAATGGATGGAAAAAAAAATATTAATGCAAGAAATCATTAATTGACAACTAACCATAATTTTTAATTTGTTTTTATTCCTGCTTCTTTTAAAATATCTACCAAATAAACTAACCAGAGGTCTAATAATAGAACAAACAGCATCAGCAACCAAATCTTTTCTTTTTCTATTTTTTTAGGGATCATTTCATATCTTTAAGCACTTTAATTCGAAAAGTTTATTGTTAATTTCAATTTTTGTAGTGGATCTCAAGGCCCCATGCTAGCTGATGAACGACCCTTAGTGGGGTCATGACCCCAGTGGGGGTCGGAGGGTTGGTTTTCACAATGATTCCTAAAGCATATGGATGGCCGACATTTATCAGGAAATAAATAAACCTGAATATCTCAATAAAAATTAACCATACAACAAAATAATTACATATGTTTTTTTATGTATTAATGATTAATTACAATATAAGGGAATAAAATATTATATGTTGTTTAAGAAAATGTAAAAACAAATGTAAAAACAAATGTAATGACTCCACTTTGAATGTAAAAAATAAACCTACACTGCCGTAATTAGGTGATGATGTATTTTTAGGTCTGTTCACAGGTCTGTTGCTTTGCTGTTTTTCAGCAATTAGAGTCTGAAGTGTTTGGGAATTCAATTCAGTTTATTTCTATAGCGCCAAGTCACAACATAAACAAAATATATCTTTTTTTCTTTTCCCCGCTCCATTTACATAATTAAATTTACAATATAATATGTTACACAATTTTAACAAAACCAAAACATTTAATAAAAAATCAGAATGAAATTTAGAATGGATAGAAAATGGAATGATTGGTGCGCTTCATACCATCTTTCCTATTTGTCCTCATTTTTCCAGGAGCTAAGCTGTGCAGCATCGTCTGCGCCGAAGACGAAGATATTTCCCAATGTGCTTCCTCTGCTGCCAGCGGCTACACGTCGTGGAGCGGCCTGACGTGTTCCCAGAGATCCAAAGTGTTGCTCAGGTTGGGCTAGTTTACCTTCCAGCTCTCCTGGAGCCGCCCTGCGGCCTTTAGGTTCAGTCATTCACCTGGATGCTTTCCGTCCACCTTCACCAGGCTGGTAGGTGTCCTGGGGCTGCATGGTCAGTGTTTGTCAGAGCTGTGCGCTCTGAGCGAGGCGTCCTGCTCGCCCTCAGTCCTGGTCAGACTGCTGCAGTACTACAGCAGCTGGGCTCAGCTCAGAGATACGCTCATCCCCAGCTGGACATCTGTGGGTAAGAAAACAGCAAGCAGGCCTCGCTGGAAAGGGCAGTTTGTTGTGTGTGTGTGAAGTATACTGGGGAAAATTCTCAGTCATCCAGGTCATAGTCAGTGAAAAAGAAGTAAAAAAAAAACACTGGACTTTGTTTCCAAGTTTGAAGGCATTTCGCTTCCCATCCAGGAAGCTTTTTCAATTTAAAATGTTCGAGGCTCTTATACAGTAGCCCAAAAAAGCCTTGTTTTTAGCTTAGAAAACATGCAAATTGAAACGGACGAACGGGTCCACCCTTTTGGAATGGGAGTCACTTGGCTTCTTTTGTTGTTCTTGTGAAGAACACAGGAAAGTCTGGCCTCTGGGAGAACGGGAGCATGCAGCATAAATATGGGTCAGTTGGAACAGAAGCGTACTGATGACATCACCACATGCCGGCTTGTCTGGAGCTGCATTTCACCTGTTATTTATAGTCACTAGATAATAGAAAATTATTACTTTTTTCATTTAGTGGGGGAATAATAATGAACACAGTCAGATAAACACAAATTAAATGAACATTTTGCCAAATAAAACAAAAAAAATCGCCATCAGAGCAAGTGATCCTTTAAAGTATAATATTCTCGCCTCAAAACGTACTTTAATTGAACAACAGCAACAGAAAAGTAAACTTTAACTTAATACTCTGAGCTATGTGAGCGCTCCATTGAAAGCTGCTGCTGCCGCAGTGCATGCTGGGTAAGGGTGTAAATCACATCCATCATGGCGATTCGATTCAGTATCTATTTTCTGACCCAACGATTCGATTATTTTCGATACTCAAGAATACACCACGATACGATTCGGTTCGATTAATTGGTTAATTTTTTTTTTTTACACCTTACGGGCTAAACAATGTTTCAAATTTGAAATAAATCAATGAAAGCTGTAATATCGTTATGCATTTTTTTTGAGAAACAACAGCAGATAACAGAAGTAGAAAAGTTGCATAAAAAAATACTCCACATAATCAGTGCAATGCAATACAATCGGCTCCAGACGTCACCACCCCCTTGAGAGACGCTCCGCTGCTCCTACACCAGATTGTAGCTGACCGCAGACAGTGCCGCAGACAGGAGGCCGGCTTGTTTTGTTTTTATGACCGAAATTGTGGAAAACAACTCGTGAAGTTTGACGCACTAGAAGAGCGAGATGCGCGAGAACGCTGGGACCATTTTTCCACCTGGATCTCCGCTCTTTTTGGTCCTCATGTCTCTCCGTCGTCGGACTAAACTCACCCCCACTTCCTCGGCCGTATCTAGACCCACAGTGTGTAGCACAGACCACGCTTCAATATGGAGCATAATTTAAAAAAGTCTGTGGCAAGCTCACTGCAACACACTGCTGTAAGAGTATAACCAGGAAGCACGGTAGGAGGGCAAAATAGGTTTAGCGGCACCGCAGCACAGGAGGGAGAATTACACCCAGGAGAAAATGGATAAAAATAGACCGGAGGAAAAAAAAAACATGAATCGATTCTCTTGCAGGCGTGTCGATGCATCGGATCGTCGGCTGTTGGATCGATGCATCGATACAAAACGATTATTATTTACACCCCTAATACTGGGACAGCTGTCAATTTCAAAAATGGACAAGTCTGCTGTGATGCATGCTGGGTAAATGAGGAGGGATGAGAACAACATCAGGGGACTTTGTCCTTTCTTGGTCTGCTGTTCATGTGAATTGGAACAGTACCAGGGCTGAGGATGATAATGTTTCATGAGCACATGAGAACGCACAAGTTCACATATTGAGAAACGGCACATGTCTATACCTGTCTATAGAAACGCTCGTCAGGTTATATTTGCATGTTTCTAAGCCAAAACAAGGCTTTGGTCCAGTCTATAAAGCTTGGAACTCAACGCTATTCCTGACATTTTCCTGACAGTCTCTGAAAAAGAAACTGATTAGCCAGTCACTTCATTTGGATGGGATTAAACTGATTTCAGATAATAAAGTAAAAAATCTTGGTGTTATTTTTGATCAGGACCTGTCATTTAAATCCCATATCAAAGAGGTTTCTAGAATTTCCTTCTTTCATCTGAGGAACATTGCAAAAATTAGAAATATCCTGTCCAGGGGTGATGCTGAGAAACTAGTCCATGCATTTGTTACTTCAAGGCTGGACTATTGTAATTCTTTACTATCAGGAAGTCCACAAACTGTAGTTAAAAGCCTTCAGCTGATCCAAAATGCTGCAGCCAGAGTTCTAATGAAAATTAAAAAGAGAGATCACATCTCGCCTATCCTGGCTTCTCTTCATTGGCTTCCTGTTAAATCAAGAATAGAATTTAAAATCCTCCTTCTCACATATAAAGCCTTAAATGGCCAAGCTCCATCTTATATCAGAGATCTGATTGTTCCTTATGTTCCTAACAGAGCACTTCGCTCTCAATCTGCAGGTTTACTAATGGTTCCTAGAATTTCTAAAAGTAGAATGGGAGGCAGATCTTTTAGTTATCAGGCTCCTCTCCTGTGGAACCAACTACCAGTTTTATTCTGCGAGGCAGACACCCTGTCTACTTTTAAGGCTAGGCTTAAAACTTTCCTTTTTGATAAAGCTTATAGTTAGAGTGGCTCAGGTTATCCTGAGCTATCTCTATAGTTATGCTGCTATAGGCTTAGACTGCTGGAGGACATAGGGACCCCCATTTCATCATTCTGCTTCATTCTCTCTCTGTTCTCCTATTCTGCAGAATCTGTTAGTTCAATCTCTAACCTTTTGCTCTCTCTGCTTTTCCTCAGAGTAGCTTTGCCTCGTCTGTTCCTGTTTGGCTGTGACGTCATCCTGGAAAGAAACATCAGCTGTGCTGCTTCCATCAACACCCTTGTTTATAGATGTTGGAGATCGGCCTGTTTTCCAGTGTGGTCCTGTTTCTCTGACCGTGACTGAGTGGATGTGCTCTCTTCGTCCTCTGGCATGGGAGCTGCCTTGGAGCTCGTCTGCCTGGCTGTGTGTTTCCTGGACGGGGCCGCCTTTTACAGCTGCTTTTTGTATCTCTGCTTCTGTCTCCTTGAATCCCAGTCGGCCTCGGCAGATGGCCGCTCACACTGAGCCTGGTTCTGCTGGAGGTTTCTTCCTGTTAAAAGGGAGTTTTTCCTCTCCACTGTCGCTACAAGCATGCTTAGTGTGGGGGATTGTATTTGAGTCAATGAGTCAATGCAATCAACTGGTTTTCCTTAGATAGAAAACTTTGTATCAATTTGACTGTATGATCTGGTTGAACTGTAAAGTGCCTTGAGATGACATGTGTTGTGAATTTGGCGCTATAGAAATAAACTGAATTGAATTGAATTGAATTTTGAGTTCAAAAAGCTTCCTGGATGGGAAGCGAAACATCTTCAAACTTGGAAACAAAGTCCAATGGATTGTTTTTTTTTACGTTTTTAAATGCGTGTGTGTGTGTATAGATTTCTGTCATTGTTTTTTTTGTCTTCTAGGTGTTGTGGTAGTCGTCTCTTCTGATGACTGCTCGCTTTACTCCCTGATGCTCAAAGTCCTGCCAGCAGTGGCCATGGGTAAAACACACAGCCATAAACTTTGATGAATTTTACTTTAATAGCATGAATTTAGCACATCATAGAATAGAATAGAATTGAAAATCCCTTTATTCGACCACAATGGGGGAATTCTGGTGTTTAAGGCAGCAAATAGATTATAAATTTGAAAAAAAGTCACACAAATGTGGACCTTAGAAGAGTGTATAAAAGATAACATAATAGTAAAGAGTAAAAAAAAAAATAATACTGAACTGTAAAGTGTTTTAACAATATCAAACTGTGCACCTGGAGAATAATAACTAATACACACCTAAACAGTAATTTGAAAATAGCAGAAACATTAGAGATGATGTGAGTGTTTGTGTTTGGCTTAAAGGGAAGAGGATATGATTCATGTAACAGTTTAGAGTTTAGAGAACTCTGGAAAAATAGAAATTTGAAGAAAAGAAAATCCAACATATTAAACTATAAAAAACGAAAACTAAAATATATGATCAGTTAAAGACAAAAAAAATGTAAACCTGTTTTGGATTAAAATATTTTTTTAAATTTCATTTCTGGGTTCCTTTTAAATTGCCATTTACAAAATATGTTCTTTATTTGCAACAACAATGGAACAAGATTAACTGCATTTACTTTTTTTAAATGTCTGTGCTAACCTTACAGTTTGGTAAAGTTATTCCTACATCTTCCCACAAATAATCCCAGGCATTCCTTTATGCATGGCAGTGGCAGTGTCATGCTGTGAGGATCCTGTTTCAAAACCTAAAATGCTTTGCATTAATCCATCCTATACAATGATAATAAAATAAATAAAAATTTATGTTTATGACTTAAAAACTGTAAAACAAGATGAAGCGGTTTGAACCGTTTTAACATGTTTTTTCCAGGTAACTCTGTGATCGTTGTTCCGGGTCGGAGTGCCGCCCCTCCTGTACTCCTCCTGGCTCAGCTTTTTTCTGGAGCAGGACTTCCTGCTGGGACTCTCAACATTTTAACAGGAAGTGATGTCACACTGGGGGCCAAAGTGTCCCAGAATGCCAGCGTGAGCTACATCACTTACACTGGAAACAAGCAGGTGTGTGTCAGCATGTAGTTAGCATCTAAAATGTTTCTGCCGCTGATCTTTGCACACTCTCCCTCTCAGGATGGGCTGACTCTGTGTAAGGCTGCAGCAGGGACGGGCGTTCCCGTGTCCGTCTCCCAGTGCATCGGCGCCACCTGCCCATTTATCATTTTTGAGTCTGCTGACATCGACAGCGCTGTGGACGAAGTCATACAGATTGCCTTCAAGAAGAAGAAGGAGGTGGAATGGCTGCACCTTTATCTATCCTCAGAGGATCCAACACTTTTTAAAAGTATTCTTCTTCTTCACTCTGCCGTCAGGTCCACTGGGTGCTGTGTGTGCAGGAGAGCGTGGCGGAAAGCCTGGCGGCCCGGCTTAAGCTGCGAATGGCGAGCATGAAGTGTGTTCCTCTGAACAGCGAAGGGGACAGGGTCCTGGTGGATGCTGCAGTAAAGGAGGCCCAGCAGCAGGGGGCCACGGTGAGCTACATTAAAAGGAAACTTTGGGGAAGCCAATTCACAACACATGTCATCTCAAGTCACTTTTCAGTTCAACCCGATCATACAGTTAAACTGATTCAAAGTTTTCTATCTAAGGAAAACCAGTTGATTGCATCGACTCATTGACTTGAATGCAATCCCTCACACTAAGCATGCTTGTAGCGTAGGTGGAGAGGAAAAACTCCCTTTCTTAACAGGAAGAAACCTCCAGCAGAACCAGGCTCAATATGAGCGGCCATCTGCTGAGGCCGACTGGGGTTCAAGGAGACAGAAGCAGAGATACAAAAGGCAGCTGTAAAAGGCGGCCCCATCCAGGAAACACACAGCCAGGCAGACGAGCTCCGAGCCAGCTCCCATGTCAGAGGATAAAGAGAGCACATCCAGTTAGTCACAGTCAGAGAAACAGGACTACACTGGAAAACAGGCCAAACTCCAACATCTATAAACAAGGGTGTTGATGGAAGCAGCACAGCTGATGTTTCTCTCCAGGATGGAGTGAGAGATAGAGACTGAATGAAGCATATTGATGAAATAGGGGTCCCTATGTCCTCCAGCAGTCTAAGCCTATAGCAGCATAACTATAGAGATAGCTCAGGATAACCTGAGCCACTCTAACTATAAGCTTTATCAAAAAGGAAAGTTTTAAGTCTAGCGTTAAAAGTAGACAGGGTGTCTGCCTCACGGACTAAAACTGGTAGTTGGTTCCACAGGAGAGGAGCCTGATAACTAAAAGATCTGCTGAAGCTGCAGATTGAGAGTGAAGTGCCCTGCTAGGAACATAAGGAACAATCATAATATGAATACGTTCATATTTTTGGTGAACGGTTAACTGAACAGATCAGTTTTGAAGTAATGAACGTGAACGAGAGCGACGTTCACTCTGAGAATAATGTGTGACACACACAGCCCAGGTTCAATTTAAGACGACACTTTTCATTGGATAACATCAGGTTTTACCGCACTTATTACACTAGTACTAGTCTGCTGATTCAGACTCATCTTCTGGAATTCTGATCCCAGTTTAGCAGTGTGCTTGGCAGAGTTTTATGAACTAACAAAGTAAGTACTTAACAAACACGTCCGTCACGACCACTTCAAATTTAAAGCGACACATTGATTTAAAGCATCCAAGCTAACTTAGTAAATATCTGCTACTGAATGAGGAACGTAAGAAATCCTTTTTGATGTAGATTTTAATATAGATCAGCAGAACCTTACTATTCCTTTATGTTTCTGAAGTCCTGTGTAATTTGGCTAAATAAAGGCTTCACTTCACATCCAGTATATCTTGACTGCATCCAGTGTTTCCCTTGTCTTTCTATATATTACAGTCACACATCAAAGGGTGAAATATGAGGTTCTATTGTGGATTGTGGCTTAGTTTACCAAATTAACTTGAACTACTTAATTTATAGGTTTGTGTACATTTAATAAATTTTTGAAACAGTGAACTATGAACGTGAGGTAGTTCATTTTCATCTGTGCGAACTTTAAGCTAGTTTTTTTAATTATGAAGTGAGACACCATTGCCTCATATTAGAGGTGGAACGGTTCACAAAATCCACGGTTCGGTTCGGTTCACGGTTTCGTGGTCACGGTTTTCGGTTTGGTTCGATATATGTTGATTGTTAGCATGACATGTTGGTCATGTTGCTGTTAGCATAAACAAAACGTGTTGCACAATGCTTGCACACTGTTGCACTTTTATCAACAACTTTCTTTCCGCCGTCATCGTAGGTCACTCTAAATGCAAAGTGGTCCCATACAGCAGACCTATAAAGTGCTGCTGGCGCGTCTTCCAACTCCTGTTCTTTCCCACTCGCCATACCCACACAATTCTCCACAACAACTGATTTTTTTCCCCTGCTAAGCAGCGTTGCTGCTTCTTCTTGTTTACTACTGGTGGTTGGCTTTGGTAGCAGTACCGCCACCTTCTGCTCTGGAGTGTAAACGCTTCGCCTATGAGAAAAAGGAGCAGCGCATGAACCGAACGAAACACACGCGAACCGAACCGAGGCAGTCGAACCGAACGGTTCGGACGGTTTTCATAAACCGTTGCCCCCCTACCTCATATGTATCTGAGCCATCAGCTCATGCTCCTTCTCTGCGGTCTCTTGCTTTTATGCTCCTGTAGATTCTCTGCTTTTCGCCTGCAGACCCGTTTCTTTGAGGTTGAACCAACCATAGAAAGTAAACTGTCTTTTTAGAAAATCTCACCTCTTAAAATGGTAGAGAAATTATATTTAAATGCAAATCATTCTGGCTTAAACATGTATATAAATGTACTTTTTATCGGACCATATTGTCCCAACTTCTATTTAAAAAATAAAAATCCACTCTTAAAATCTATGCTTTTCTTCATTATCTTATACACCTAAATTCGGCCAATCATATCAACGGTCATCCTTAAATCAAATTTTTTCGGTCGTAGCATCTTGATTCATATGTCGCAGCTAATATACGCAAAGGTTAAAATAGGAAATTAGAATCATTTCTTTTCCCATTGAGTTCCGTCCCAGTGTTCACGGGTATGGACGTCTGTGTCTTCAGCAGGCGTAGAGCTAACAGAACTGGCAGCGTTGTGAGGCAAGGGCTCAAACATCTACGGCTGTAAGCCTTCTACACCAAACCAAGCTTCTGCCGCTCTGGCGTCCTCTTCCACAACATCTTCGTCCCCGCTTTCCTCCTCTAAATAAAAAATGGATGATGGAGGAGACTCATCCACGTCCTCCGACACTAAACTCTCCTCCTCTTGCATGTTTCCTCTGTCCATAGCGTTCCTTGACAGTGTCGTTTCTAAGTCACCAATTTAGAGCTACTTGGTCCCAATGGAATTTCCCGTTGGGGACCTATTAGCACTAAGTTGCTAACTGGTTAGCAAGATGCTTCCGACAAACCTTCCACCACAACAATCCCGCCCCCTTGATAAATGACCAATTTTAATGTCTGCCTTCCTGTTTCTCTGATCTCAGTTGATCCAGCCCTGCAGTGCCGGTCCTTCTGTAACCCAGTACCCTCCAACGGTGCTTTGTGGGGCGGCCCCATCCTCTCCCTACGTGGTCAGCCCGCCTCCTGGACCTTTGCTGCCTCTCCTGACTTTCAGGAGCAACACAGAAGCTGTGGCTTTGGGTAAACAAAAGTTGTGCCATTGAACCTGTAACAGGTGCTTGGCTTCCTGCATTGATTTTATTGTTGTTTTATTGAATTAATAAATTTTTTTAAACAAATTAGATCAATCTTGCTCTTTTTTTGTTCAGGGAACCACAGTCCTCACGGCCATGCAGCATCGATCTGGACTGAAGACCTGACACTGGCTCTGGAGACAGCTAAGAGGTCCGCATCAAAGCAGATTCTAGTTATGTTCCTGAAACGTACCGTTAACTGACCCACTGACTGACGTTTCCCCGCAGTCTGTCGGTGGGCTTGGTGTGGGTGAATTCCAGCTGCGTCTCCGATCCCTGCCTTCCAGTCTGCGGCCACAAAGACAGCGGCACCTGCACTGATGGGGGACAGGAGGTGGGTTTGGATCTTTGCTCTCCTCGCCATCGTTTGGTTTTAGAATAATTCAGCTGCACCTGGAGGTGAAATCAATTCATAATATTTATGTAAGAAGATATTCATACATGAAAATAAAGGTATTAAGTATTTTTTTATTAAAAAACACCTAAGAACCATATGTATAAGTTCCTGTAAAATAAAGCAGTGTAGTCTAAGGCTTCCTCCTGATAACGTTTACTTTACTTTTTTTTTTTTGCCTAAACTGGGTACGATCAGCAGACTTAAAGGGACAGTGTCGCGTTATCATGTTATATCATCTACTCGTAAAAAGCAATGCACAGAGTATTGCTTTGAGTTGTTAATGAGGAATCCTTTAAAGCAGAGGTCACAGATTAGCAGACCAGGGTCGGATCTGGACCCACCTGCTGGTTAATCCGGACCCAAGCTGATTTTAAAACATTTATAAATTACCACATGCTGTCTGACAACAGTGTCTAAACATCACTTGTGCTGTTTCTCCTGTTAACATCGTAAAGCCCTCCATGCGTCCGGGACCAGGCTGCAGGTGTTACAAATGATCAATTGAGCTGCTGTCAGTCTGGGTTGCTGCTGCTGCTACTTTTAGACACAGCAGGCAAACCTGTGGCAAGCCGGGCGATGAGAAAGAAGGAGCTCCGGGGCTGAGGGGGGCAGGGAGCCAGGGGGGGACGGCGCGACCGAACCCAACCCAATGACGGTAGCCTGGACACTGGGTCTACCTTACCATGCTTCCCCTTTGTAAGGCAGGCGGGGGGAAGCATACCGTCACCGCGTCTGGTTCGTCGCTCAGTTCAGTTCGATCTGGTCCAGTCAGCGGCGCAGCAGCGTGACAAAATTACCGGCCAAATAAGGCAACATCGCGAAATGACATCAATTCGGGGCTTTGTTTGGATTCTTACTTTTTATGATGGAGGTTTAGAATTGTGAGATTTGCATAGAAAGGAGGTGTGGATGGGGTTTGAATGGTAACTGGTAAATGGCATGTACTTACATAGCGCCCTTTTTCACTTGAGGAGACTTGACCAAAATGCTTTACACTACATTCATTCACCCATTCACACACACACTCACACACTGATGGTGGCAAGCTACATTGTAGCCACAGCTGCCCTGGGGCTCACTGACAGAGGCTGGGCTGCCGTACACTGGCGTCACCGAGCCCTCTGACCACCATCAGAGCTTCTCTGTACGTCCATTTCACCCACTGAACTATCGTTATTCTTCTATGACAATGGAAACTCAGTTTTGCATTCTGTGACCTCTATAAAAACATTTTTAAACTACTTTTTACCCACTGATCACAGCAAATATAGCAAAGCCGCTCTCTGCCATTGAACACAGGAGCAGCAGGAGCATCAGACGCATCTGGACACACTTTACTGGACGCGCTTCAGGAGCATCAAAGATGCACTTGACGCACATCTGACCTTAATGTGAACAACCATAAAAATGAAGCAGCAGAAGCTTTTTTGCTGCTTCCAGCGCCTGCGGTCTGAACGTAGCATTATTCATTAAAATAAGCCAAGCACCTCTCTTGATTTCCTCCGCCATTGTTACAGGCAAAGAAGGATAGGGTAGCTCCGCCCAACGCACATCAGACCCACTTTTAAACCTTGCAGCCAGAGCAGCAAAGATGCTTCAGCCGCGCGTCAGAACTAAACTTGTAGAAGCATAAAAAATGAAGCAGGATGTAGCGTTTTTGCTGCTCCTGCAGCTTGCAGTCTGAACGTAGCATAACTTTTTATATCTTTTGCTGAGGGAAGTCTCAATCTGTGGCCTTTTAACAGGTTTTTCTTCCAGGGTTTCTCTATTTTTATCTCCAACTATCTTCCAATTAACTCTTTTTATAAAACCCTCATTGATCTGATCAATGGTGAAGCTCCTAAAGCTTCATATTTACATCACTGATTTTATGCAGGGTCTCTATCAGTTTCTGCGACCTTCCTGGTCTCCTGTCCTTCCTCGCTCGTCTCCTGTTTCTATGGACTACTCAAAGTTTGGAACAGAACCAACCCAGGCTGTGATCCCAGACGACCACAGGTCGGTTTTTAATGCTCTCTGAGGTTTAGATTAAACAGGCTTCTAAATATCTGCTCATGCTGTATCTCTTCTTCTCTTTGTCATAGTATGCCTCAGTCCTTCCTGCAGTTTGTTGGCGGTAAAGCCTGTAAATCGGTGTCGGGCTGCAGTGTGGCTGTCCAGGCACCAGGGGGCGGTAATGTGTTGGGCTTTTGTCCTGATGGAGGCCGCAAAGATGTCCGGAACGCGGTGGAGGCTGCGATAAAAGCTCAGCCTGGGTGAGATTCACACATAGATGCACAAAAGCACTGCTGTAGAGAAAAATAAAAGAGGTGCTGCTTATTAGTGAAGGAATGAACAGTTTTTATTAGCAGCTGATGGAAAGAAAGTTAGAAAAATGTCTCTATTTAAAGAGTTCCCAGTCAATCAGACCAGATCTGTTTAATCAGATGCTACTGTCCTCTAAAGCGGAGGTCTTCAACAGGGGGTTCACAGAGGTACTGCAAACATTTTGGTTGATTGGACTTTTTTTTATACTTACCCTTGCAATTGTTTCCACTAATTGAAATGTCTTCAAATCCACATTAACATGAATTCAACACACTGTAGTAAACAGATAAATGGAGGCAGAAGATGTCTTTCAGTCATCAATTCACACATTCAGCGACACACAGGAGCTCTTTCAAGCTGGGCACCGTTTCATTCACAACACCTGTCCCATCAACCAGGAATCAGAAATACTTTAATAATCCCAGGGAGAAAATACTTTCGTTACATGACTATCTGTAATAGAGTGACTATAGGACCAGTTTGATAGAACTCAATTTTAATACAATGTATATAATTAGGGGGTCCTGGCTCCATCTCGCCATCAGTTTGGGGGTCCCTGGCCTGGAAAACATTGAAGACCTCTGGTCTAAAGCATTTATGGTGTAAAACTGCAGCACTGCAAAAACTATCTAAACGTAAGTGAAAATTTCTTTAAAAAAATACATTTAACCTTAATTTGAGTAAGTAAATAGACCACATTATCTCCACGCTCCCCCCATCAAACGACCCGTTCCAGTTTGCAAACCAGTCCAAGCGCAGTGTGGAGGATGCAGTCTCCACTGCTCTCCACCTGAGCCTGGAGCACCTGGAGGAGAAGAACACCCACGTCCGGATGCTGTTCCTGGACTTCAGCTCAGCATTCAACACCATCATCCCCCAGGACCTGGTAGGCAAACTGGGCCCCTTAGGAATAAACCCCTCCCCCCCTCTGCAACTGGCTGCTGGACTTCTTCACTGACAGAAACCAGGCTGTCAGAGTGGGGAACAACACCTCCGACGTCATTACCCTGAACATCGGCACCCCCCAGGGCTGTGTCCTGAGCCCCCTGCTGTGCGCCCTGATGACCCTCGACTGCCGTCCGCGCCTCAGGTCCAACCTCATCCTGAAGTAGGAAGATTACACCACAGTAGGGTGGGTGTCATCCGCAGGGAACAGCCTGATCCTGAACGTCAAAAAGACCAAAAAGATTTTCATCGACTTCAGGAAATCCAGACCCACCCACACACCCGTCAGCTGTGTAGGTCGTCAGCAGCATCAAGTTCCTGGGGGTGCACATCACTGACAACCTCAGCTGGTCACCCAACATCTCCTTCTTCTGCACGTCCTGCGTCGGATGAAGAGAGCATCCCTCCCGCCCCCCATCCTTCAGACCTTCTACAGAGGGACCATGGAGAGCCTGCTGACATCTCCATCTGGTCTGGGAGCTGCAGGGCCTCTGACTGGAAGTCTCTACTGAGGGTGGTGAGGACAGGGGAGAAGATCACGGGGGCGCCGCTCACCTGCATCAAGAACATCGCGGACAGGCGCTGCCTATCCTGGCTCACCAGATCCTCTCCGACCCCACCCACCCCAACCATGGACTGTTTTCCCCCCTGGCGTCCAGCAGAAAGTTCCGCAGCATCTTCTGCAGAATGACCAGAAAGACCAGACTACTGAACAGCTTCTTCCCCCTGGCCATCAGACTGTCCACAAACTAAAACCACCCCCCATGGAGATGGACAATACACGCACTTTAGTTTAGTTTTGTATTCAATTTATTGTTTCGTTTAGCAATAAGTCATTGCAATATTTATTGATGTTACTTCTTCAATAACTCAGTGCAATATATATGTATATATATACTTCTATACCCTGTATATAGCTAGCTCTTAGTTATAAACATAATATATTATATAATAACATAATTATTGTGCAGGAATAAGGTCTTAGCTCACTGGTAGCCAAGTAATCGACATTTCGTTGTCAAGATTCACCTTGTGTTTTTTTGTGCAATGACAATAAAGGAAGTCTAAGTCTAAATAAGAAGATCTCCTGATAGAATCAGTATTTTACTCTTAGAATAAGATAATCAGATAATATGCCTTTGAAATAAAACAATGCAATTAGTTATTTCTTATTCCATTGGAAAAGTGTCTCACTTTGCTGCTTAATTTAAGAAAAATTGCACTTTTTAAGAAATTGGATTGGATTAGATTTAAGTATTTTTCCATTAAAACAAACGGAAACATATTTAAAACTTAACATTTATTCATTTTCTATGGGCTTGAGGTCTGGAGGTTAGCTAGGCGGCTCCAGGACCCTGGAATGTTTTTAGGAGCCCCTTCTTTGTTACCTGAAGCCGGCCATAAACTGTGGTTCGACATACAGTGTGACTTCACAGCTCAGGATGTTTGTTCTCATACTTTGCGACCCGACGCTCTGATGCGATCTACTTGCTCACACTGTACGTCTGCGCGTTACATCAGTGCGTTTCACTCTTACGTAACGCCTTGGCAATTTGTGCAATTTTGTGCTGAAAGCCCTAAAAGGAGACAACGTATTTGGACATAGACATGGCTGAGCAAATGTGGCTACTAGGGTCTGTCAATTTTACTGAAAGAACTCCATTTCACTCGCACCTCTGCCATTCTTCTGTGTTTTCGTCTGAGACGAAGCAGAAGAAGAATCCTTGTTTGCCCACTGAACGATTTGCCAACCACGTTTGACTGAAAATCAAACATGTTTGATTTTCTCCAGACTTTACGATTCCTTGTCGTGAGAGGCTGATCACCCCTTGTTACCCCCCGTACACTACACGATACACGATCAGGCTGAAAGTCGGGCCGATCGAAAAATTCTCGCACGACTGGAAAGTCACCCCGAAAAGGGCAAAATAATCGCACAGTATAAGCCCGGTTTAAGCCGGAAGACTGCTGGAAGACCCGGTGTTCTGTCAGACCAGCATACCCCATCAGACCAGCATACCCTTAGTCAAAACGCATGAGCAAGCTGTCAGGTTTGCATTTATCCCTTTAGTTTTGTATGTAAAATAGACTTTAAACTACCTCGACGGGCGTGTATCCCTTTAGTCATGAACAAAAAAACAATTTAAGGTGCGATCGCCATATGCTTTAAGAAAACACCCAAAAAGTAAGTAATTAAATAGTTTTTTGTACATGACTAAAGGGATACACGCCCGTTGAGGTAGTTTAAAGTGTATTTTTTGGATAAAACTAAAGGGATAAACAGGCATTGACTCTGGGTCTGCTGGTCTGACTGGGTCTGTTCATCTGACAGAACATCGGCCATGTCTCATCTTCAATTCTCCCACTGATGAGAAGTTTGGGCTTAAAATCTCTTCGTTTCTGGCTCCATTTATTCTTCCCTTAACATGGATCAGTTGTCCTCTCCCTTTTGCAGAAAAACAGTCCCAAAGCATGATGTTTCCTCCCCCATGCTTCACAGTTGGTACGGTGTTCCCTGTGATAGAACTCAGCATTCTTCTTTCTCGTCACACGATGAGTTAATGTTCTATTATGGTTCCATCTGACAATGTGATGTTCTTCTGGATCAACCATTTGTTTTCTGGTAAGCTTCAGACGGGCCTGGACATGTGCTAGCTTTACCTGGGAGACACGCCTCACTCCCACGGCTGGTTTAATCTCACCAACCTGCCAGACTATTGTAGATCCAGCCTGTTGAAAGTCTAAAGTTTTCTTCTTCCACAGCTCTTTGGTGTCGGCCATGGGTTGAGTTTGGAGTCTGTTTGAGGCAGTGATCAGGTGTCTTTTATAGAGATAAGTTCAAACAGGTGGGATTAATACAGGTAAAGAGTGAAGGAAAGAAGAGCGTCCTAAAGAAGAGGTTACAAGTCTTATTTTCCACCATCATTTAAGAGATATATTCTTTATAGCTGAAGTCTGGCCTTGTAAAAATGACAGATCTCTCTGAGAAGGAGAGCTTCAGTAGCTGACTGACTAAATACTTTTTTCACTTGTAGTTAAAGTTTGGGAGGCAGAAACATTTTCAATTTACACTAAAATATGTTTTAAGCAATAGCTAGAGTTCATTAAAGGGATCTTTCCAAGTTCAGAGAAAAACCCTCATGTTTTTCTTCTTTTTGTCGTCCTTGTGACTCAACCAAAGGTCAATGTGATCCAGATAAGGCTGTTTTTGCCGAGTCATGCCGTCTCTGATCAAAGTGCAGATTAATCATCAACAGCTGGTAACAATATCGCCTTCAATCTTATTTACTTTTCCCCTTAAAAAACACAAACTGGAGCAGATTTTATGATAGAACAACACAGTTGGTTAAATGCTGAGCCCTGAGAAAGTTCTTCAGGGTTTTAAAGATTGTTTCACTACATTTTGAAAATGGTGGCGTTTTTTTATCAACCCTCTAAGTCGGAGATTTGGAATCAGGTTAGATTAGATTAGATGAGCTTTATTGATCTCACAGCGGAGAAATTCACTGGTCACATATTTGCACAGTAATTAAAGGTGCAAACAAGAAGGAAAAAGGTGCATTAAGAATAAACAATATATATACAGTAAATCAAGATAAATAAGGATTAAGGTGCAAGTGTACTTGTATCATAAAGTGTAGTAGGTAAGGAACAACGGTGAGGTAGTGGTATAGGGCTCGGGATCCGCGTTGCCTTGTGGGACGTGGCGGCCATATTGAGGGCTACGCGAACGTAAACATAGCTCTGATACAACGTTGTTGTTGAAAGAAGAGACGTAGAAGTAGAGAGAAAAAATATGTTAAAATCCCGAAAAGGATCTGGAATTTACCGGGACACATTTAATAGAGAAGCCAGGAACCGGTATGTTGACAAAATCAGCATATTTGGATCCATATGAAGTTCCAAACAATGAGTGGAGCACCGATGAGTGAGCGCCTATACTTCAAAACAGTTCCGAAGCTACAAGTCCTTGGAGTCTCATGTGAAGTTCATGAAAGGATGGGTTCAGGAGCTGCAGATCATAAAGCCAGCAAACAGTGGGAACTTAGTAATCCGTACGAAGGTAAGCTGTGCTCAGACGGGCTCTGGAATCTGCTAGTTTAGTAACTGCTAACCGCTAATGCTAACAACCACTCACGCATGTAATGTACTTTTAACTAGCTGCTATGTGTTTCAAAGGTGTAGTTGGTAACGTTAACTGCCAACCCTCCGGGTTTCTCACGTATTTGAGCCTTTTCCCGCTGCCGTTTTTATTATTTCCCCGTAAAAGATCTCAACTTTGAAGGAAAGAAACACTGTAGGCTATAAATAAAACCGTGCATCTTTAACTTACCAGAATGAAAATGCAGGGAACACACTCTCAATGACATTGGGATACTGTGGAAAGTTATGTTCGGCCGTCTTACAGCCGCAATCCAAGCTAGCCGACGACTCTTTATCTCTGACACTTGGTCTCCGTGGTTGCGCCTACAGGCAGGAAAGCGGTGTAAAGCTAACCCATTTTCTATGTTTTTCCCATGGCGATCATGTGTTGCGCTGTTACAGCCCATAATACAGCAACGGTTTACCATGGTTGAAATCAAGTTAAGGTGAAATAAATCAAATTAATCAGGCTGAGAGGGAGAACAGTACGCGGTAGTCATAGGCAGTAGTCTGAGCAGCGGTAAAAGAGGCCATCAAGATGGCGGCCACACAAAGTGCTTATGTCAAGCCCTTATAGGGTTTGGACGTCATTACTATTACATTCACATATATTGCACAGTCAGCATATTGCACAGTCAATAAATAAAAACTATAATATAGCTGCACAGTGATTTTTACAGGAGTTATTGTGGTTATAGTGCAGTATTATAGAGTCTGGTGGCAGCAGGAATGAATGACCTGCGGTAGCGCTCCTTCTTACAGACAGGGTTTCTAAGTCTTTGACTAAAGGAGCTGCTCAGCTCCTCTACAGTCTGGTGCAGGGGGTGAGAGGTGTTGTCCATGATGGACGTGAGTTTGGACAGCACCCTCCTCTAAGCCACTTCCTACCCTTAGTCCAGGTGCAGGTTTATTGGGTTTGTTTCTACCTGCTTTCAGCATCTAGAGACAGTTTTTATTGCCGTTTCCCTGCGAAAAAGATCAAACTACAGTGATTGATTCCAATGTTCAACTACTGCTTGGATTTTCCAGTCTAATCAAGACCTAAATCCAAGATTGAATGAATATTTGATTTAAGGATTTATGTGCAGGCTAAAATAAAAAGAATGCGCTGAATTTTCAAGCACAAGTCAATATATAGGAATACATTTAAGATTTGTTCCTTTTAAGATCCGTGACATCAGATCGTGTCAGAGTTTAGATGTTAGAATTGATCAAAATGCAATTAACTTGTTTTCCTTAGACAGAAAACTTTGAATCAATGACTGTATGATCTGGTTGAATTGTATCTATAAACTTCCTTGAGATGACATGTGTTGTGAATTGGTGCTATAGAAATTAAATAAACTGAATTTAATTAAAATAATACAACAATTCAGATCACAAATTTCCACTTTCAATTCACAAACTTATAGATGTGAATCAACAAGCTACGGATACAGATCACAAAGTTGCATTTTATTTTGTACAAAATACAAATTTTCACTTATAGAACACAAATTTAAATATTCAATGTATAAATTATCAAGTATGAAGTCCAAATTTGCGAGTAGGAATCAGATTTACAGATAAAAATCACAATTTCAAAAGTGTGAATGAAGAAGCCGTCATAAAGCCGTAACGCTTCGTACCAGTCGGTGGTGCTGATGTACCTGAAGGTTGTTTACTAACTGCTATTAAAGAAGATGAGATCTAAACAGAACCATCAATCAAACCTTTTATATTAGAAATGTAATCTTTGAGCACAGAGAGACGATGAATCAGAGAATTTAATTAATTTGCTAATTAGTGGACTGTTGAAGGGGATTTGTTGTATCCATACCAAAATAATAAACTAAATCATAAAAGTTTTCATTTTTCCCTTCAGCATCACTGTGTTTGTCCATGAAATAAAAAAAAAACAATATTTTTAGGGTTTTTTGTGTGGCTGTAATGGGAAAAAAATTAGGCAAAATTCAAAAGCTCTCCATTTTTCAGTATTTAAATCCACATTAGAAACGTTTTCATCCCACTGACCCATGTGTTAACATCAAAGCGTACTGATATTCGTCTTAACGTCTTTTTGCCCTTTAGCTGGATGAAGAAGAGTCCGTCTGCACGCGCTCAGTCCCTCTACTCTCTGGCCAAAGGCTTAGAATCCAAGAAGAAGGACGTTTCTGCGTCAGTCAGCACCCAGCTGGGCGTTTCAGTGGAGGAAGCTGATAAAGAGGTGGAGCTCAGCGTCGCCAGGCTCAACGTTTGGGCGGCTTACTGTGATAAACTTCAAGGTGGATCCCTGGTGAGGCGTTTAGAGGTTTAGGTCCAGCTGTAAAGCTCTTCAGAGAAACAAACAGGAGCCAGCAGCGTTGCACTCCTCTGCCTCACCACCTTCCTCTCTTCCACAGCCAATGCCGCAGTCCGGTGCGGCCCTTTCCTTCCCTGAAGCCCTGGGAGTCGTTGGGATCATCCTACCTGACAAATATCCCCTCCTCTCCATGGTAACGGTTCTAGGGGCAGCTATTGCCACTGGCAACGCTGTCGTCATGGTTCCCAGTCAAAGGTTTCCACTCCCCGCCTTGGCTTTCATTCAGGTAAAGGAGGAACTAATTGGACTTTAGCAGCTGTGATAGAAAACTAACCCACACCACCATCACCACCCCGCTCTGCTCATTTCAATCAGCTCATCTATTATGTTCTTTGTACTTATATACTATAATTACACTCTGTCTTAATATGGATTTTTGTTTTTGGAGAGCAAATCTTCAAAGAAGGTGCAAATTAATTTGCTTTTGCAGTCCAGCAGACAGTGTCTGCAAACAGTTTTATGCATCAACATGCAGATCTTATTCTAATGACCAAACTTCATGGGTTTTTCATGGGTGGAGGACATGCAAACATGAACATTTACCATTTTCAAACTGATTTTCTAAATCTGAAACTCAACTGCAGTCGTGGTTTTTGCATTTTTCTATTTAAAACTCTTTTGAAAGTGAGACACACACTGATTAGCAAAAATATCTGCAGTATTTATTGTCCAAAAAGAGGCATTGGTACAGAGAGAGGGAATGGAAACAGAAATAACAGTAAAATAATGTTTAAGAAAAGACGTCTCTGCAGGTGGAACGAGAGGTGTAAATCACACCCATCATGGCGATTCGATTCAGTATCGATTTCCTGACCCAACGATTACTCAAGAAAACACCACGATTCGATTCGATTAATTGGTTCAATTTTTTTCCCCTTACAGGCTAGACAATGTTTCAAATTTGAAATAAATCAATGAAAGCTGTAATATCGTTATGCATTTTATTTGAGAAACAACAGCAAATAACAGAAGTAGGAAAGTTTTACTCCACCTATTCCTACTAAAACCTACAAAAAAAGATTCTGAAAGGCTTTGCATTAAAAATACTGCACAAAATCAGTGCAATTCAATACCTCGGCTCCAGACGTCCCCGCCCCCTCCACAGACGCTCCGCTGCTCCTCTCCCAAATTGTAGCTGACCGCACACAGTGCCGCAGACAGGAGGCCGGCTTTTTTTGTTTTTATGACCGAAATTGCGGAAAACAACTTGTGAAGTTTGACACGCTAGAAGAGCGAGTTGCGCCAGAACGCTGGGACCCTGGATCTCCGCTCTTTTTCACCCCCATGTCCATCTGTTGTCGGACTAAACTCGTATCTAGACCCACAGCTAGCTCCTGATTGGCCCTCTGGCGTCGTGGCGTGGAATAACATAGCGCAGACCACGCTTCAATATTGAGCATAAATCAAAAATTTCTGTGTCAAGCTAACTGCAACACACTGCTGCAGGAGTATAACCAGGAAGCGAGGTAGGAGGGCAAAATAGGTTTAGCGCCACCGCAGCACGGGAGGAGAATTATGCCCAGGAGAAAATGGATAAAAATAGACCGGAGGAGGAAAAAAAAAAAAAAAACATGAATCGATACTCTTGCGGACGTGTCGATGCATCGAACTGTCAACTGTTAGATCAATGCATCAATACAAAACGATTTTTATTTACACCCCTAGATGGAACTAATCAATGCTGCAGGATGGCAAAAAAATATTGAAATTAAATATGATGGCACATTCATTATTGAAAACTAGAATCAAAAATAAAATTTATGAAATGCTGAATATATATTAATAAAAGTCAAATAACATGGATATCTCCAGTTAAGTTAAAAAATAAGGATTTGCACAATATATTGACATAAATATCGGTATTGGCCGATTATTATTATTATTATTTCCCTTTGATAAGTAAAATGGGATGAAATGGACCCAGAAGTTCTCATCTTTGTTTCATAACCTTCAAGATCTGACCTTAGAAGCACTTTTCCTGAGTTGATGAACTTTAAATGAGTCGTTTCTTTGTTCTTCCTCCTCGCCAGGTTCTCCAGTCCTCAGACCTGCTGGCAGGTCTGGTAAACATCATCACAGGTAATCCGGAGCTGCTCACAGTGGCTCTGGCCAATCACAGCGTCATCAAGGCGATCTGGTACTGGGGCAGTGCAGAGGTGAGGACAATGCAATGCACTTGATGATGATTAGAAGATAAGATTTAATCTGAGGTTTCACTGTCCTGTGTGTTTTTAGGGCTGCCAGTACCTCCAGTACAGCTGCACCAGCCCGCTGAAAACGCTGCGGCTCTTCTGCCAGAAGGACGGGGAGGCGAGCGATGCTGGAGCGGACTGGACTCGGACTGATGCTTCTCTGCTGGAGGACCTGTGGAGAAACGCGGTTCAGTGGAAAAGTGTTTGGATTCCTTCTGCCTGAGAAGTTTAAACGTACAAATAAGTCCTTCTAAAGATAACAAACATATGTAAGATGAAGATGAGGAATCAAAAGTCATGCAATATTCTGAAGGTTTATTATTATTAACAGCAATGCTTAACATGATTTTTTTTTGCCATCTGTCCAAATGCACCAGATTAGAGGATCAGTATTTTATTTTTAATTCACTAACATATTTTTCTACTGTGATTAAATCAAACAGGCTGTAATTCTTCAGTCTGTCAAAGTAAAGAAGCGTGAACAGAACAATCCTGGTATGTGTTATGTGAGACTTTTCTCTCATAGTGTTGAATAAGTTCCTGTTTCAGTGTTGCATCCATACTGGATCACTTCCACATCGGTTCTGATGGGTTCTCAGAACCCGTTAAAAAAATCCAACATTTTCTCAGCAAGACGTCGTTCTTTAAGTTTTTGGTCTCAGTTCATCGCTTTAGTTAACTTCAACTTCTAATCAGTACCTTGCAAAATATGTAGACCCTCGGATTTTATTTATTATTTTTTTCACTTTGCAAACCGAAGCATCTGGAACTTTGGTGACAGATTAAAACTAGAAAAAGCTGTTTCGGAGAAACAGCAAGTAGGAATGCTTTTGCTGAATGAAAAAAGCTGAAATTACCTGAAGAACATATGAAAATGTGATAGGAAGTCATCAGAAACTTCAAACTGCAGAAAACAATTGAATCATCTGAAGATTTTGTAGGGTAGAATCATTTGGCAGTAAAATGGCAGAAACAAACTCATCTTAAAAGCTGCACAGCCAAACCATACATGATATCAAAAAATGTCTTGAATGTGGGCACTAGAAGGGTCTTAATATAATGTCTCCCAAGTTTCTAGAAAAATGTATAAAGAAATTTTGAAGGGGGGTTTACCTATTTTCCAGAAACATGTCAGGCGTGTTATGAATTAGCAGCAAACAGAAAAGCTTAATTCCTGTCCAGAAACAGAGCAGAATGAAGCCAAAGTTCACAACATAGGCTGAAAAGTATGAAATTAGCTGAAGTAGAAAGAAATTACAAAGAAAAGCTTTAATCTTATCTGGTTGAAGAAAAAATTAGTAGCTTAAGGATGGGGAGTAAAATGTTGAGGACGATGGTATTGAATAAGTATTAACATTTTGAAATCATATGTGGAAATGTCAAGACTTGGCAAAACAATTGGAAAATTATTTAAAATGTGTCGGTTGATCAGCACAAAGAAAACAGTGTCATCCTTAGAGGATTGAAAATCTACAAACCTATGTGCAAGACTGGCCATGAGAAGCAGAGGAAGGACAGAGAGAGAAGCTTATAGAAAGAGAGCTAATACCACTTAAGGAGCTGAATTTATAAAAAAATTGAACCTGCATGTTACGAGCCGCTGTGGTAATGAAAGCACCGTTGGCAGGCTTAGGCTGCATGTTACAAGGTTAGCAGATGCTTTATTACAGTATAAATCTTAGAACCTGATTAAGAAATATGCACTGAGGTGTGTGGTCCACAGGCCTTGGTAGTGTAATTTGAAGAAATTGGTTGACTTTGGGTCATAGCTACAAGCCATACGGCACAATGAATGAGTGTGCGTAAGGAAGAGGCTTTTATTTTGTAGGTTCCCTTTAGTCTTATTTTGAAAGTCTATCATGGATGTGTGTCAAGGGAAGGGTCATGCCCAGCAGTGATATAGAATCCATTTCCAAATATGAAATCACTGGTTTTCCATGTTATTGGGTGAATAGATGCTGTATTAGAGCGTAAATGGGAGACTTTTATTGTGAAATTTGCTCTGGGGTATGTTTTGAAAAGGTCCCTAGAGTCTAATAGAAACAAGCTGGTAGAGTTTGGGTCATAATGCTGAGCCATCTGCGTCAATTAATAGGAGAGTATAATAGAGGCTTTTATTTTGTAGGGTCACTGGAGTCTTATTTTGAAAGTCTAGCAGGGTTGTGTGTTGAGAAAAGGGTCAGACCCAGCAGTGATACTTGATGACTTTCCAATCGTTAAATTACTCTTTTCCCTTGTTATTAGGGCAGTAGATAAAGTGGCAATGTGAGGCTTTTATTTTGAAATTTTCCATGGGGTGTGTTTTGAAAACCCCCTAGAGTCTAATTTTTAAAAAAGTGGTTGAGTTTGGGTCATAATGTTGAGCCATATGCTGGGGAAAAAAATATGAGTTTAATTTAGGGGCTTTTATTTTGAAGGGTCCCCGGAGTCTTATTTTGAAAGTCTATCAGGGTTGCGTGTGAAGGGAAGGGTCATGGCCAGTAGTCATATTGTATCCACTTCCTAATGTTAAATCAGTGTTGTCTCCCTCCATTAGATTAAAATGTGCTGTTTAAAGTGGTGGAGGTAAAATCTCTTTGAAGCACGGTTACCTTGACAACGTTAACGAGCCTGTCAGTGACAGAGAGACATGCGCTTCACTTTCATTCCTTTCCTCTCAGGCTTTTTTGAATGGGAATAGCAGCTCCGAACAAACGAGTGCTGAAGACAAACCGTAAATGGTATCTAAAAAATTCTTTCAGTCTAAGCGAGAGCTATCCTTTGTCTCCAATTGGGGTAACTTTCATGGATGTAGCTCATTCGCAGCCTTAATGGGAAGGAGGAATATAAAGGTTTATAAATCCTGCTGGTCTCATTGAATAACATGCAGCACAATGGTAGAGCAGAACTCTCAAAAGCAAAACTTTCCCTCCGAACAAATGAGCGGTGAGCCAAAACCGTATTAGGCATTCAAAAAATTCTTTCACCGTGAGCGTCAGCCATCTTTGGACTACAACTGGTGTAACTTTCATATTTCTACAATATTTGGTCTAGGCGTGGTGACGATGTAAAAAAGTGTATAATTGTCAAAATCTTGATTTTGGGGTTCGGACAGATTTGTTACCCCCGAACAAACCTTGTTCCTAGCTAAACGATAAAAGATATCGACACACTTCCTTCAATGTGAGTGCTAGGAAGGAATGAGGAACAACTTCCACAAGGCTCATGTTGCTACGTCGAACGGTTCCCGAATGGGAGCGATACGAAAAAGTCTGTTTTTTTTTTATTTTCAGTTCGGATTTTCAGAGAGCTCTCATTGGATTTCTATTGGGGAAGTGTGGACTTCTTCGTGGTCTGGGCCAAACTGTCGGAAAACCGTAAATGCCACACAAATGAGAGTTACATTTCCTGAATCCTGACAAAAATCCCTACGTTTTGATGTAAAATTTATCTAGATAGAGTAAAAAATGAGCGAGTGAGTTGAAGCTGTTCGGCATGAGTGAAATGTTTGAAAACGCTAGAGTGGCACACTCTAGCAGCTGAACATTCCGTCCATAGACTTCCATTATAAATTTGAAAATCTGTAAAAATTGTTTAAAAGTTTGAAGCTTCACTGAAGCAAAACTGTAAAAGTTAGCTGAAAGCCGAGTTAAACAGTAATAGCAGAAAGATACGGAAGCATTTTAAAAGTTGAATGGTGTTTCTAGCTGAAAGTATGCTGAAGTAGTTAAAGGGCAAAGTAGCTGAAGATTTAGTGGAATTTTTGAAGTTTTACATGCATTTCAATGGGGCCAAAAATCGCAGAAAAAGCTGAATATCGCAAAAACTACGAACAATATCTTTACCAAAAGTCATAGCATAACTCTCCTGAACAAACTGAACGTTTTGATACCAAATTTGTTTAAATCAGCTGAAAACTGTTGAACTAGTTAAACGAAGAAAAACCTACGGAATAATAATAAATAAAAACAATAAGTGGGAATGCATAAGCATTCCCACTTGATAAAGTGGAGCGATGAAATAAATTGAATGGAAAAGCTAAACTGTTTTCACTAGTTTTACTTTGGTGCACAGATTTATTGTTCGGCTGGTTGAACTGCCTTGATTTTCTTTCATTTTGGATTTCTGATCGGACAATACTTAACCGCCTGTCTTAATAATAGGTCTGTCTTAATAATAGAATTTTGTTCCATTGTTTTAAGCAAAGAAAACATTTAGTGAAAAAAAAAAAACCCTTTTAATAATAAATAGGTTTACGGAGTTGCTGTCCTGCTTTTTCAGACTTTGTTTAATTTTTTTCAAATTGTTTTTCTTTTCTTTTTTTAACAGATTTTTTGTTTTCTGATAAAATTTTATGGATGTCACCCTTTTGAAATTGTGTTTTCCAGATCAGTTTGCCTCTGAGGAGCAAAGTCCCATTTTTATTGGCCAGGAGGGAACTTTAGTATTACAGTAGGCTTGAAGGGAAACAAGTGTGATCTGGGAAACAGTGCGAGAATAATGCTATTAAACAGCGTAAAATAAAAACTAAAAATGTGAAATAGAATCCAACATATAGAAAATAAAAAGAAATAAATACCTTTTTTTATTTTATTTTTTATATGGAATGGTATAGATCAGGCATCCCCAAACTCGGTCCTCAAGGTCCCCTGTCCTGCTGGTTTTAGAGGTTTCTCTGCTTCCGCACAGCTGGTTATAATGATTGCAGTAGACCACAAGCCTGTTAATCAGCTTTCAATTAAAATCAGCTGTGCTGGAGCAAGGAAACCTCTAAAACCTGCAGGACAGGAGGCCTCGAGGACCGAGTTAGGGGATGCCTGGAGATCATATCTACTTCTGCAAGGGCTGAAAATAAGCCACTGGGATTTTAAAGTTGTATCTTTGTTCTGGGCTTTAATCAAACAGACTTTAATTAGCAGGAAACAAGTTTGTCCTGTTTCTAATATGCTTGTTGCAGACTGTAAACTTTACTCATTATGGTTTCTTCCGCTAATCTAACCATCTAGTTTGAGTATTTTTACTCTTTTCTTCCAAATGAACTGTTTTGCATGAAGGCAGAAAGGCAGTAAAAGTCAATCTTAGTCTCACACAGGTAAAATCTGTTAACAAATTAGGTTACTTTGTTGTTTTTCTTTTCACTTCACAAGAATATTGCTTTACATTTGTCCTTCATATTAAAAACCCATTTAAATGTGTGTTTATTATGTAAAGAAAAAATAGCTTCAGTTCCTTTTAAAGTGGTTCTGATGTTTCAAACTGTTTTTATTGGACTTTCCTCCCTGTTACATGTCAGAAGTCTGAGGGTCTAAACGGTTAAAGTGTTATTATGGGCTTCAAAATGACTTGCAGTGTTGATGTAAATGACTGAGCTCAGTCTTTAAATGAGACTCTGCGGTAAAAACAATTATATCTTTGTGCATCTGTGACCAAGTATAACGAGGCCTGTCACTGACTTGGCAAAAAAAAAATGACAGCTCAGTTCAAAATGACTCACTTGTTTGTTTTTTTTTCAATTATGTTTTTATTAATGTTGAATAAAATGAACTTGAAGCCCATTTTTTACTATGCAGTTAAAATATTCTCCAGAATGTTTGAAAAACTTGGATTTCTTCTATGAATTACATTCATTTTGTTTGCATAAAAAGCAGCGTAAGTCATGAATTTAAGGACATTTTCAAAAGATGAGGAAACATTTGCCTGAATGGATGTTTTATTGAATAGTTTCCTGAATGCTGACCAAATGTTCCTCTGATTCACTGCTTTGTGATTAATTTGCTTTATTTCTAATTTGCTAAATTCACACGTGCTGGTTACTGTTTTTTATCGGGCTTATGTGATTATCACACGCAGAGGCTTACATGTTATAAAACTGTTATCTATATTTTCTTCAAAGCATCGGCAGAATAAATGCCTTCCTTTTAAAAATATGGCTGCTGACTTTACTTTTTATTGGTTTAAAATTTTTCTAATGAAGAAGAGAGGAAATGCTTATTAATGAATATTTAACCAGGTGTAGTTATACAGGAGAATAACCTGAAGTTAAACCTGGCCAGAGGCAGGAAGATCACCACCAAGAGCAGAGAGATTTATCAGAGATGGAAATAATCAGCTGAATGAATTTGACAATAGTAATTTATTGAAGGTTTATGTTTGTGTGAAAAAACACAGACGATGACAACTTTTCATCTGACTCCATAAGAAGAACTTTCTCTCTCCTTACAAGAAGATTTTTGGCTTGTGGAACTTTCCACTCTGAAACGGCAGATCTGTGGGGTGTGAGTGATTCAGCTGTTTGCAAAATAGTTGAGAAAGTCTGCAAAGCTAAATGTGACCTGAGAGGATTACATCAAGCTCCCAGCTGCTGTTGATCAGACAACCTGCTATGGAGACTATCCTGGACTAATTGACTCTATTCATAGTTGTAATGTTTATTACTCACGCAGAAGTATCAATCCTACTGTTTAAAAACACTTTTGTAGATATAAGAGGATCAACTTTAGCTTTTTATTCAAGTAAAAGTGTAAAAGTACTGTTTTTTAAACTACAATTATAAAAGGCAAAATAATTCAGGAGAAGCTGATGATGAAAACCTCATAAAGGTTATTAAGCTACCCTATTAAAGGAACTTTTCTTGAGTTTCTTAGTTATATAACTAATGATAACAGTGTGAAATTTAATATTGCATCATCTTGAGCAAACACACAGAAATGATTTGTCTGGATGAAACAAATTATTTTAAAGTTTGTTTGTTTTTTTATACACCAACAGGCCATAACGAAAATGAGCTTAAATGAAACAAAACTAATGAGTTTATTTTGTGGAGCCAGTTTACAGTTACAGTAGCAGCCATTCAAAATGGCCCCTTGCAGTCAAAGGCCTGCTGAATGGCAGCCTACACCCCTGCGACTCCCAGCCAAATCCCCTCCAACTTATCATCAATATCTCTGCTTTTTTTCCTATGTCTGCTTCTGTCTCCTTGAACCCCAGTCAGCCTCAGCAGATGGCCGCTCACACTGAGCCTGGTTCTGCTGGAGGTTTCTTCCTGTTAAAAGGGAGTTTTTCCTCTCCACTGTCGCTACAAGCATGCTTAGTGTGATGAATTGCCTTCGAGTCAATGAGTTGATGTAATCAGCTGGTTTTCCTTAGATAGAAAACTTTGAATCAGTTTGACTGTATGATCTGGTTGAACTGTAAAGTGCCTTGAGATGACATGCCTTGTGAATTGGTGCTATATAAAGAAATACTTAGCAAAGTGCTTCACTTACCTCCTCAATTCAAGAACAAATGCACTTATTTTAAGAAAAAAACGACTTTTTTAGATTTAAATGTTGGCTGCTCAGTGGCGCAGTGGGTAGCACTGCTGCCTTGCAACAAGAAGGCTCTGGGTTTGAATCCTGGTCTGGGGTCTTTCTGCATGGAGTTTGCATGTTCTCCCTAAAGATACATGGGTTCTCGCTGGGTACTCCAGCTTCCTCTAACTGCCCAAAAAAACATGACTGTTAGGTTAATTGGCTTCTCTAAATTCTCCTTAGGTGTGAGTGTATCTATAAATGGTTGTTTGTCTCTGTGTTGCCCAGCGATGGACTGGTAACCTGTCCAGGTTGGACCCTGCCTCTCACCCATTGACAGCTGGAGATAGGCACCAGCCCCTCACGACCCCACTTGGGATAACTTTCATGGATGAATTGTGATTTTGTGTCAGGAATTATTTAGTAGCTGCATTAATGGCAGCAACAGGGATTCTGGTAGTCTTTCAGCTCATTGCACCCCAGTGCTGAAGTTCTATTTAGGCTCCAAAAAGGCTATCGAAACACTATTGGAAGGGCGCTAATAGCATACAGCCTTATTCTATCATAATCAATTTGATTTTCTCTTTTTTATATGGGCAAACAACCTTTAATAGCTGCATGTTGACTCTTCCTGGACACTTTTTTTCTTATCTTGGCCTATTTCTGTAGGCAGCAGCAGATCTTTAGTGAGTTGAGGCTTTAATTTAGTCACAAACTACCCAGTCTGTGGTAACTTGGAGTAAAACTCACTTCTCTCCGGACTGAGACACAAGCACATTCCAGTAGTTTGAAATTAAAAAGCGACATAACCCAAACAGATTTGTTCCCAGCATTAAACCAGTTTTGCTTCCTTTTTTTTCTTCCTAAACTGGTTCCAGCCAGCAGACTGCTGAGGTAAACACATCTGTGGTCACCGGATCTCCTCCCTCTACTGATGTCAGACAAAGAGGAACAGAGCAGCAGGAAGCTTAACATTGAGGCTGAGGAAAGCTGAGTCACTACAATGACACAGCACTATCTGCTGCTGATTCATTCCCCCCTGCTGGAAAAAGCTGATTCATGGTGTCATATGACCGTGCAGTGAAGTAATGCAAGGCTGCTATCAGAAATGCAGAGTCACTCTCATAGTTTAGGAGGTGAAACAGCTGTAAATAGAGATGTGCTTATTGGTGATACAATAAACAATAAACTAAGGATTAATAACCATGGATCATATTATGTCCCTCATCTCAGCTGTTTATGAACATCAAATGTTTCCTTTTTAAAGTCATTTACAGTTTTTTTTACTTTACATTTCAATGTAATCCCCAATTCTCTATTTCTGTATTCATTTAAAAAGGATAATTCCCAATTAGCTCTTTATTCCACAATGTAAATAAATCAGCTTTAACCCAGTAAACTTATTAACTGTATTCAATTCAGCTTATTTATATAGCACCAATTCACAACACATGTCATCCTAATACACTTTCCAGAGACAATTCAACCAGATCATGACGTCAGATTGAATTAAAGTTTTCCATCTAAGGAAAAATATGATCCCAAGTTTCTGGTAGATAAAAGTTGTGAAAGAAAATTAAAGAATTTAAGAGTTAAATGTTTGGGTTTATGTTCCAGAACATTTGCAGGCCGGCATTTACCTTCCACTTCTAAATAAAGACTTTTAACAGCACATTACGGAACAGGCTTCAACATATTAAGTGTATATTCAGTAGTTGCTTGTTGGGGATTATTTATCTATATCGTCTGCCTGGCTGTGTTTCCTGGACGGGGCCGTGTTTTACAGCTGCCTTTTGTATCTCTGCTTTTGTCTCCTTGAACCCCAGTCGGTCTCAGCAGATGGCCGCTCACACTGAGCCTGGTTCTGCTGGAGGTTTCTTCTTGTTAAAGGGGAGTTTTTCCTCTCCACTGTCGCTACAAGCATGCTTAGTGTGAGGGATTGCTGAAGAGTCAATGAGTCGATGCAATCCACTGGTTTTCCTTAGATAGAAAACTTTGAATCAGTTTGACTGTATGATCTGGTGAACTGTAAAGTGCCTTGAGATGACATGCCTTGTGAATTGGTGCTATAGAAATAAACTGAATTAAAACTGAATTATATTTCCCCCAAAGAGTTAATGATTTTATGTGTTATGATCGTCAATTGAGAGATATGAATATTTAAGGAAACATCAAGAAATTAGATGTTAAATTTAGTTTTAGCATCAACATGTAATCTGTGTAAAAACGTGGTTTTAGTAACATTTATTGTCTAACTCCTCTCAAGGATCAGACTGAAAAGAGACATTTTCATTTTTAAAATTATTAGATTTGTTAACCTCTATTTCCCAAAGGCAGGGTGTCCTACAGAATCTGTAGTTAAATATTTTTGGTCTTCACTTCAATTGCACCTGAAAATAAATATTATATTAGTGGCTTTTCAAAGTGTTTGTTACAGTTTCTAACTTTTCGACCACAGATTTGAACCTGTTGATATTTCATATTACAGAGTGGGTGTCCAGTTGTGAAGTGGATAGACAATGATCAATATTTGTGTCCTTCCCTGTAGGGGTTGCAAAGTTCTTTTGTTAATGTGTCAGCTGTAATTGCTGCTTTTAAGCCTGGGCAATTTAAAATGTTTCTCCCTGGGGAAGAGGTTGCTTCCCGGAACTTACATCACTTCAACCACATTACATTATCTGAAAGTAATTTGTTTTAATCAAAATTTGAAGAAAGAAAAACAATATTTTCATTCTCATTTCATATTGCCGTGAAGTGTGGGGAGTTAATTAAAAGAGCTCTTTACATCCGGTAACCATCCTACAGAAACGAGCCATTAGAATCATCCATAATGTTGGTTATTATGAGCATACAAACCCACTCTTCAAAAAATCCAGAATTCTCCAATTTGACGAGCTTGTAGAATTTAAAATGGCTCAATTTATGTTCAAAGTATCTAAAAAGTTGTCACCTGAGCACATACAGAGCATGTTTTCTGAAAGAGAAGTGGGGTATAATTTAAGGGGTTACTCAAACTTAAAGATGCGCAAGTTGCGAACAACAAGAAAAAGCTTCTGTATTTCAATTAAAGGTGTAAAGTTATGGAACAACTTAAATGAAGATTTAAAACAAAGCAATAGTTTAATACAATTCAAAAGAAAATATAAGGAGGTTATTTTCAATAGAGATAGACATATGAGTGAAAGAAAGCAAAAATGTGTGTATTAAAGATAACAACTTGGTGTAAGGGTTTGAAAAGACAAACCAGCATAAAAAGGGAAATGTTTTAGGTAAATATTAGTAACTGCTGACTGCCACTTTGACTTTCACTTGACTTTGATTTTTTATTTTTTTTTTTATAACAGTAGGACTGTAAGTTTTTATGTGTTTAGGGGGTAGGAGTTAATAAGTTTTCAATTCTTCCTACCCCATTTTTGAGCATGATATGTTAATTGAAACAAATATCTGTATTTTTCTCTTCTTTTTTATGCACTTCTTGTTACTGTGCACTATTTTATTTTTTTATATTTGTATCATGTTCAAAATAAATCAAATTTCATTCTGTACAATCCAGTAGAATCAGTCGTGAAATAAAGCTATACCTTTTGACTTTTTGTCCTTTAATGCCATATGTAGGCACACCATCCTCACAGCAAAACATGGTAGTGGCAGCATCATGCTGCAGGGATCCTTTTTTTTCTCAGCAGGGGGCGGAGAAACTTTCAGTTCAAATGAAACTCAGCAACATGCAATACCTAAAATTAATGCAAAAGGTTAGGGAGGAGCTTTAACTCCCAGCAGGGAAACAATAAGCAGAGCTCTATTACATAAAACCAAGTAGCACAATTGATTCTTGTCTCACTCTAAAGTCAAATAATTTGAAAAAGTTTATTAAGTATTATTATAAGAGAAAATAAAAAAAACACTGTCAGAGGCAGTTGGGCCATAAATGAAGAGGCCTTTAATGCATCACCTGCTGTACAACCTGAGCTTCTTCCAGAATGTCTTTCTTACATGTTTGCTATCAGCGAATCAGAGAGCTATGTTATCCACTTCTAAAGATTGGAAGATACTGTATGTTGCTGTGATTTTTTTATCATTATTATCTCTTTGCATAAATGTCTGTCATTTGCAATGCCTTAAAAAAGGTAAAGAAGGTGCTTTGTAAAGAGCACATGCAGGGCTCTGGTTATGCTGTATGAACAGGTGCTAAACAAAGCAGCTGCCCAGACAGGCAAGCCTACCTGACTGAGGCATTGGGACGAAACAATAGCAACACAAAATACCGCCCTGCAATTATATGTTGATGTGTTTCCCTTACTTTGTTAGGACCATAAATATATATAAAGATAAGATAATCTTGAATGCCCTGGCACAATACGGCCGACATTAAAACTCAGAGAGAGTCAGGATCTTTGTTCACTTTAACAGACTATTTCCTGGTTTAATGACATGCTGTCTGAAGCATTTTATGCTCTGTAACGTCTCGCAACATTCCTCTGGTATTGCGTAAAGCCATAAAAATCACCCTGGTTTTATTTTAGCACTGCGTCAGCACTTTTAAAAGTCATGTGGTGCCTTGTGAGTTAGAAAAAAAAAAAGGTTCAGTCGTTCAGTCCAGTACATTTATGAAGTTTCATAAAATCAGATACATTCAATTCAGGTATAAAAACAGCGGATCTCAAAAGTTTTTATGTCTAAAGAATAAGACCATGATCAATCATGTCACACCTTAAAATTATACATCCTGGGATTACTTTGCTTGTAAAACTTTTAAACCACACTGTCTGTATGATTTGATTGACTCTTTTAAGTGAAATGGCATGTTGCAAATTGTAAAAAATGTAAATAAACAGATTTTTACCTGATCTAATTAAGTGTAAAATAATGAAAGATATTAAGGGGGCATAAAAATGTAAAGCTGAACTAACCTATGTAAATACGTATGTGAAAAAGTTTGGACAACATTTGATTTCCTTTTGGTAAATCATTGAACTGACATACTTATTAAAGTATTATTTATATTTCATTTCAGCACTTAGTAATCTTTGGTATCATCAGGCAATATTTTTCTATTTCTGGCTTCTTCTTCCATTTGGATCTACATATGTCTCCGGTCCATTTATGCTTTATGTCATCCTATTGTTCTGAACCTTCAACTTTTGTCCTCTGTGGCAATTTTGGTATATATTTTGATAATTGCTTGGAACAGCTCTTTGCTTCCAAAAGCTTTACCTTAATGAGATTAATAGTTGCCTTTTTTTTCCAAACAGCAAAGTTTATCTTTCTTTTAAGAAGAAGAAAACAGCTAACAGAGGGAGGCTTTGTTCCACTATGTTGTTTTCAATCGTTTTAGACGACTACGGAAACTGAAGCACTTTCAGATTATTTCACTAAAAAAAGACCTGAAATTTTTTCTGTTTTTAATCCTGGTATTCCTTAGTATTAAGAATAAAAGACTTCAGGGACACTATGTGAACTCTGGATCCAATTTAGCAGTCGGTTAATTTATTTAATTTAATTTTATTTTAGAGAGCACGTTTTAAAGTCATGATTAATTCACTAATATTCACTTCAGATGGGGTGTCTTAACTACAATTATCATCATTGTTTTAAAACTGCTTATCGGCTTGCTTCTATACAAAGAAAAACACATCGTCATTGCACGTGGTAGCCTGGGGAAGATAAGGTTAAACAAGCAAAAAATAAATAAATAATCTAATTTAATGATTTCTTGTATTTAACAAATGAGAAAATGCTGTTGTTTCATCTTGTTTTATCTCTGTTATATGACTCTCGCGTCCTGATTGGTGGAAACCTGTAGGGTGAGACGTCAACGTCAGTCACGAGGTCTGCCCAGGAGTATAAATAGCGGTAGGGCTCCAGCTGCCATTTCAGACCGGGGAACAAAGCCTCTTGGAGTTCTTGCTTCAACAGTGTTTGGACGGAACTTCTCTTCCTTCCCGAACTTTCTTCAAACCGAGCAGCCTGCCTTCCGGAAATATTCCAATCCTGCTTCTACTTGAATCACACCAACTTTAAGCTTTATTTTTCTAACGTTTTTTTTGTTAAGAAAAGCACAAGAAAACCGACCAGCCAAGATGGATTCTCAGGTGCGTCAGAACTACCACCGCGACTGCGAGGCCGCCATTAACAGGATGATCAACATGGAGCTGTTTGCTTCATACACCTACACTTCTATGGTAAGAAACGCTGAATTATTACTATAACCGTATTAATTTGGTGCCTGATGGTCCGCTATGCCCGGAAATGCTGTTCAGCTCTCGGGTTGCTGTCTGGCCAGACTCCGCCATGACTCACACAGCTTGACCATTATTATCTTTCCCTTGATGATGGGTTTTAAGGTTTTAATTATAGTTTACGGCTTTTTCTTTTCCATTAGGCTTTTTACTTCCAGCGTGACGACGTGGCTCTGCCGGGCTTCGCTCACTTCTTCAAGGAGAACAGCGATGAGGAGCGGGAGCATGCCGAGAAGCTGCTCTCCTTCCAGAACAAGAGAGGAGGCCGCATCTTCCTGCAGGATGTCAAGGTAGAAATGAGCTAAATGTTTATGTAGAGCTGATTCACATTATGTCGCCTCAAAAAACACTTTCAGAAAGAAAATGAGTCTGTATCCGATTTGTAACTATTTACTGTTGAGCAAAATGACCATATATGGACAGGAATGTGTATATATGTGTATTGAAAATGCACGATCTGATCATGATCTATTCACTTTTCCAGAAACCAGAGAAGGATGAGTGGGGCAGCGGCCTGGAGGCCATGCAGTGTGCCCTGCAGCTGGAGAAAAACGTCAACCAGGCTCTGCTGGATCTGCACAAGCTGGCCTCTGATCATGTTGATCCCCATGTAAGTAAAAGGTTTGCTTTTAACTGGAAGATTGTGAAGGTTTAAAGTCTAACGTCTAAATGTGTCCGTTTTCAGCTGTGTGACTTCCTGGAGTCCAACTATCTGGATGAGCAGGTGGAGGCCATCAAGAAGCTTGGAGATCACATCACCAACCTGACCCGCATGGACGCCCACAACAACAAGATGGCGGAGTACCTGTTTGACAAACACACCCTGAAATGCAAGAGCTAAATGCTGCACCCTCTTCCAAAAGAAAACATGGAGTTTAAATCTTTAATGAATCTTTCATGCTAAGCTCCTACTCCATTGTTTGAGAGGCATTCTCTTGAGCTAAACTAATCGTTCTCTGATGTGGAAGTGTTGTATTGCTGAAGTCTGAAGTAGTTGGTCTTATTCTAATGGTCCTCTGATTCTCTGAATAAACATTTTGAGCTGGAATTTTTTGTTTCTGTATGTTTCATTCATATGAAAAGGTCATTGGAGAAAACCAAGCTGATCTTTAAAATTTGTATGACTTTGAAAATTACCATTGCACCTGTTCAACGATAACACAGCATTGCTTATTTGACAAGTGGCATTTTATAAATTCTTAATTGAAGCTAGGGGGAGGTGCGACTTTTAAATTTCATGAAACCTGGCCTCAAATCTAGATTTAACACTTAAGAATTTCCAACATGGTGGAAATGGAAAAGTATGGAATGGATTTAATCACTGTTTTACACCATAAGTTTTATAAATCAATTCAGTTTATATAGTGCCAATTTACAACACAAGTCATCTCAAGACACTTTACAGTCATTTCTCAAGCCCAAAAACTGCTTATTGTAAACCTTGATCTTAAACAATTGATTGCAAACTCCTTTGAAAAAGCCCTGTTTGCAACAAAATCAACTGTACAGAAGTTAATCTGGACTTGTTACCTGAGCAGCTTGATATATTGGAACTTTCACTGTTTTTCTAAAACTTAATTTAACATGAAATGGCCAAAAATTGGGGCTTGAGACATTATGCTGCAGAAAAGTCTGGCTTTTATTTCCCACAACAGATTTGAACAGATCGTGAGAAGCATGGCCTTCTACATGTTTAACATTTTAGTGGCCTCCCTGTGCTTCAGCTCATGTAGATTTAACCTCTGAAGTCACCATTTTTTCTTGTAAACATGTTTGAACTAAGGTTATGTTCTGAAACTTTGATAACTAAAAGATTGTTCCTGGTTTTTAATGGGTGTTTCAGCCAGTGGGAAAGCAGTATCTGTTTCTCTATTCTCACTGGAAAAACAATCTAAAAATAAGTAAAACACAAATGTATTTACCCTTAATTTTGAGTAGGTAAATAAGATGGTTTGCCAGCTTGAGTATTTTTACTCTTAAAATAAAATATTTAGATAAAATGCACTTAAAATAAGACAATGCAATTATGTTTTATTTTAAATCTAAATTGTCTTCAATTGGCAAATGTCTCTTTAATCTCAATTCAAGAACAAATGCACTTATTTTATGAAAAAATTACCTAGATTGTCATTTCTTCCAGTGATCAACCTCTAAATCAATATTATCTCTGCTATTTCTTTGTCATAGTAGCTTCATCTGTTCTGGTTCTGTTTAACTGTGACACCATTCTGGATCTGAACATCAGAAGGGCTGCTGCCTTCATCTACTTCAATAATACAAGAGATTCTGGCCTAGATATAGTGTTTAGTCCTGGACTCCTAAACATAGACAAGTCTGTCTGTGTGATCAGATTGAAGTGCCTTAAAATGACGTGTGAATTGGAGCTATATATATATATATATATATATATATATATATATATATATATATATATGAATTGAAACAGACAAGGTTTTTACCTTGTTCTACTTAGGTCAAAAACATATAAAGGAACTTGAGGAAAAGCAGATTACCTGTCAACCTTCAGTGTCTTTAGCATCACCAAGGGTAAAGTTACGCATAAATAATAAAACACAGGAAATGTCTCGGGTTGCTGGAGGGTTAATTTATATAAGTTGTGTTTTAACTGGATGCTTAATGATGATTTTAACAAAACTCACTGCATGTATTTCTTTATTAATTGCAGTTAAAATTGCACTTATTTTTCAGAATTATTTTAGAGAGGCTTTGGAGACATTTTTTAAGAACACAGCGCCATCTAGTGGAAATGCCCAGAGCGTGAAAACCCCTACAGTAGGATAGATGTAAGTCAAAGGACATAATAGCAAATTATGCCATAAGAAGTGTTTTGAAAATGAAATATTATAATCTAAAATACATCAAGCTATTCATTACATCCAACAACTGAAGTGGCGATATATTTTTAAAATCCTTCTTTTCATACAAAAATAATTGATCTTCCATCAGCAGTAATTTTCATTTCCAATCTCTAGATTAAACACCATATATAACTTTTTTTTAATATGCCTTTTAATCACTCCAGAAAATTATAAATTTGCTTGAACTTTAAGGCTGTAGTTGATCTTATTTTTAGCAGCAGAGGTCCAGTTGGACAGTGCTGCTCTGTCCTCTTCTTTTAGGGGTCAAGACTTTTAATTAAGATCCGGCCAATCCTGTCTTGCAGGGCGGGGTTCTGATGCTCTGTTAGAATGGGGGTGGCTCTGTACAGGCTGAGACAGATGCATGCATCATTGTTTCACAAAGATTAATCTCTTTCTATCAATCTCAGCATGAAAGCAGCATACTAACCTGTAAATGTTCTACAAAATGCAAAGCAGCTATCTACAAAGCGTGCATTTAAAGCATGCATTTACATGACTTCCTGATTTCCTAAATGTTTCTTGGGAAAACTGTTATTATAGACACCGGAATTTGCCCATTGTGGGACAATAAAGGGGTTTTCTATTCTATTCTTCTAAGCATTTCTTCTGTTTTTGCTTTCTTTTTAAAAAAATCAAACAGAAATTATATATTCAATGATGGATGACCAAAGCAAAAATAAAAAAATATAAATAACTCTGATTTTACTGATCAAGAAAAAATGCTTCCCAATCCAAGCAGACCAAATGTGGGCAAAAAATAAAGGATTTAATCTGCTTGTGTCAAACCTGAGCAGAAATAACTTTCAAGAACGTGCATATGGCCTGATTTCAGGATCCTATGAGTTAAAGCAACCCCCAACCCATCCTGACACGACAATGACACTACCTCCACCATGCTTGGCTGTTTCACTGCAGCTGTAACTGAACATGCCCCTTTTAATAATTTTCCACTTTTGTTCCTTCAACTTACTAAATATCATCTCCAAAATCTTGGAAATCGTCCAAATATTATTTTTTTTTTTAGAAAAAGTGAGTTGTGCGATTTTGTTTTGAGTCCTTTCATGGAGTCCAGGGGATTTAGGAAATGTGGGGCCCTAGGCAAAGACAGGCAGGGGGCCCTCTGAATTGAGAAGACAATACATAAAACAGACCCATTATACAGATACTGAAATCTTAATAGAATCTTTCTTCTTGTCCCTTTTCTTGTTGTTTTCCTCTCTATGTTTTGTACTCAGCTGACTTTTCATGCTGTCTCAGAAGGAATAAAATACTTTTTCCAAGCATTAAGCTCACTTAGCTGATTGCTCCTTCCTGAGTTTCCAAAAAGACGACGGCAAAAGTAAAAAAAAACAGTCCTTCTTTTCACTGTAGACAAGCCATGAACTCAACGCTATTCCTGACATTTTAATTGAAAAATCTCCCTGGATGGGAAGCGAAACGTCTTCAAACGTGGAAACAGAGTCCAGTGGATTGTTTTTTAATGTTGTAATGTATGTTAATGTTTTTTTTGGCATGATCTGTTATCTGTTCTCCATTTTTCATTTGTATCAAATAATAGCTGCATGAATCATGAAAGCAGACAAGATAGAGGAGAGCAGGAGGCGGGGTTACCAATCTACTGGCTCTGGAGAGCAGAGTTCACTGCTTTTAGATGTTGTTGCAAAAGTCTCCAGTAGCAGAAACTGGGAGCTGAGACACAATTCATATTATAAGCGCTCTGATGGCTTTTTAGCGAAAGGATTTTCATCAAAAACATAATTAAAGTACAAAAATTAGGCATAGTTGTATCAACTATACATGTAAACAGAGTTGTATGGGGCCCCCAGAAACTATGGGCCCTAGGCTACTGCCTAGTATTGCCTTATGGTAAATCCATCCCCAATCGAGACAGTTTATAATCAGTCATTTCTATCAGTCAGTTTCGAACATGACAACAGAGGCCTGCTTATCAGATGCTTATTTTCTTTTATTGTAATTACTTTAATAAAATAATATATCATAAATACTAAATATCTTATTGTATAAGCTGATATTGAAATATCCTTTCCGAGAGTGTCCCCTGTAATACATAGGAAACAACTTTCAAACAACTAAAAATGTTAAAAGAGACTTAATTATTGAATATAAATTGTTTGAAAACATCTATAAATAATCAGGCTTTGTTTATAGATGTTGGAGATCTGCCTGTTTTCCAGTGTAGTCCTGTTTCTCTGACTGTGACTAACTGCATGTGCTCTCTTCATCCTCTGACATGGGAGCTGGCTCGGAGCTCGTCTGCCTTGCTGTGTGTTTCCTGGACGGGGCCGCCTTTTACAGTGTCCTTTTGTGTCTCTGCTTCTGTCTCCTTGAACCCCAGTCAGCCTTGGCAGATGGCCGCTCACACTGAGCCTGGTTCTGCTGGAGGTTTCTTCCTGTTAAAGGGGAGTTTTTCCTCTCCACTGTCGCTACAAGCATGCTTAGTGTGAGGGATTGTATTTGAGTCAATTAGTTAATGCAATCAACTGATTTTCCTTAGATAGAAAACTTTGAATCAGTTTGACTGTATGATCTGGTGAAC